>NC_140171.1:137224055-137824055 GCF_963971535.1 Notolepis coatsorum
AGGAAAGCCCGTCCCATCCGACAGCAGATTAATTCATCTGGCCCCCGAGAGCGACGCTCACACCCTCATCAGAGTGGGTGGTCGCCTACGCAGAGCCCCCAATCTACCGGATGACATTAAATACCCGATCGTATTGAACAGCCGACACAAGGTCACAGAGCTGATTATAAAGAAATACGATGAGGATGTACATCACGCAGGAGCAGAAAGAGTCTTCGCGGAAATCAGACGTCGTTACTGGATCCTACAAGGAAGAGAGGCGGTACGACGCTTCCAACGAACATGTCTAGACTGCCGCAAGTGGCGCGCGCAGCCCAGCATACCAAGGATGGCTGACCTTCCTCCATGTCGCCTCCGAATCGGTGACAAGCCATTCCACTCTACGGGTATGGACTGCTTTGGCCCGCTGCACATAAAGAAAGGAAGAGGAACCGAGAAGCGGTGGGGTATTGTATTCAAATGCATGACCACCAGAGCGATACACATCGAGCTTCTCCCGACCATGAGCACAGACTCATTCCTTATGGCCTTCCGTAGATTCATATCACGGAAAGGAAGACCGTCTACCCTATTGTCCGATCATGGGACAAACTTTAAAGGCGGCGAAAGAGAGCTGAGAGAGAGCTTCCAAGCTATGGGCCCAGAACTTAAGACCCACCTCGCTCCAGCACAGGTTGATTTCCAATTCAACCCCCCAAACGCACCCCACTTCGGTGGCACTTGGGAACGAGAAGTGCGCTCCATAAAGACAGCCCTGTACGCAGTACTTGGGGCCCAGACTGTGGCGGAAGAAGTCCTAATGACAGTCCTCACGGAGATTGAGGGAGTACTTAACTCGAAGCCCCTCGGATATGTCTCCAGTGATGTGGCGGATATCGACCCAGTTACCCCCAACACACTCCTGATGGGGCGGCTAGATCCCACATTACCCCAGACAATGTACCGGCCTGAAGAAGCGAACGGCCGACGAATGTGGAGGTACAGCCAAGTATTAGCCGACAAGTTTTGGAACAGTTTCCTACTGCACTACCTACCGTCTCTACAGACCCGCCAGAAGTGGGTAAAGGAGAGAGACAATTTGACAGAAGGAACAGTCGTCATGATTATTGATCAATCACTGCCCAGAGCTATGTGGCCGGCCGGCCGCGTAAGCAAAGTGATCACCGGTGCCGACGGCAAGGTCCGAGCAGCTGAAGTGCTCGTCCAGGGTCGCACTTACACCCGTCCCGTGGCAAGGCTCATAGAACTGCCTCGACTCCCAGACACAATCGATGATGACCATGACCCTACAACCCTATGACTTTGTGAAGTTGACTGACCCCTACAGCAAACCCTTATGTGTAAATAGACAACGCGATTAATCTGTCTCCGTTTAACTGATTAGGTCCGGGACCTATTCAGGGGGTGGCTGTTGTGAAGGGCCAGATTAAACCGAATATATATATTTATTTATTTATATATATATATTTAATTGTATTTGTATATTCTCTAATATTCCCTGATATCCCTTGTATATTCCTTGTACAATATGCATTGAATATCCATTCTAGCCTACTGAACATCCCATAATAGTCTCCATTCTACTATTGGTCGAGACCTTGGTGCCAGGCTGCCATACCCCTCAGACCCAGTTCAAACGTACCGCTCGACATGTACGAACAAGTCCTAGTTCCGCGTAGGAATTTGGCTACCGCACCACTAATGGGACTATTTGTTCATAGTGCGTATATATACTGCGCTACTAAAGTAGGACTTTCTTTTCAGTCCAGTTTCTTACCCTCCAATAGAGTCACAGACGTAAAGCCTCCCCGCGATGCCACGTGTGGGAGTAAGGCCAAGTTCGCCTACCATCGGTATTGAGACATTGTGTATATTAATATTTGAATAGTCATATTTGGCACTATATCGTCGAGTTGGACGTAGTCTATTAAGCTAATAATAGTCTGTTAATATATAGTGCTTCGTGCGGTGAGAATACTACCGTAGTCAGTACCCCATAGTTTCGGGCAGAGAACTGGCTGCTTACCCAGGGTGGTTGACCCTATGTGAAGCTGCACCCGAGGAGCCCCAGAGCCGACGAGCGAGTGGACCTGTATACCGGATTATTCTACCGACGACAGCCCGCCTTCCCAGGCACGGATTATGCTTTGGATACTTTGATTATTCTATGGATAAAGACCCCCGACACTACCGTGTGTTGGAACCCCCCCCCTGGAGAGGACACAAGGTGAGGAGACGCTCTGC
This sequence comes from Notolepis coatsorum, assembly GCF_963971535.1. Taxonomy (NCBI): domain Eukaryota; kingdom Metazoa; phylum Chordata; class Actinopteri; order Aulopiformes; family Paralepididae; genus Notolepis; species Notolepis coatsorum. The sequence continues at coordinate 137,226,300 of NC_140171.1, forward strand.
AAGACGAGGTCTCTCCACATCTCTCCCCCGTGGACCGGAGAGAGCCGGCCCACAAAGAGTCCACCTGCTTTCATCTGTGGTCCAAGGATCGCCGGCGCATTGAACGGCACTACAGTGGGTTCTCCTGGGATACCCTTGGCCGGACGAGGCAGCTGGATTCTACCCCCCCCCCCCCTCCTACTCCTGTCGGCTTACAATCGACCGGATTAACCCCCTCTAGTGTATCCAGCCTATAATCATTAAAGTATCATTGCTGTTATTCCTTAACTATTCCAGGTCGTATATTTACCACCTGCGCCTTCAGAGATTGGACATTATCTATTGATATACCGACGAATACTCCTTGCCATAAAAGTGCATACTATTTCAATTCATAAATGTAATTAAGTGATTAAGTGTTTAGTCTACACACCATCGCTGTGTAGGCAATAAAGACTTGTTTCTAATTCGTACATTTGTGTTGGATCCGTTTCATCTACGTGAGAGTGTTCATGATAATATATTTATGCCGTGTACTGGGTGGCCGAATATTAAGTACAAAGGTAGTGGTAGTAAGTATCATATCTAGTAATACAGTCAGGGAATTGTACCCCTCAGTTACATGTATCATCAGCAAAGAAGACAAACTGTAATAGTTTTGAAACATCACAAATATCATTAATATATAAAAGAAAGAGTTTGGGCCCCAAAACCGAACCTTGCGGTACCCCACATTCAATTTTCATGAGCTCAGATTTTACATCTGCCAACTGCACATATTGTTGCCTATTGTGGAGATAACTACTCAACTATTCAAGAACCATTCCTCTCACACCATATGAGTTATGGTGTGTCAGTTATTCCATAGTTTTACCCCTTTAACAGATATACATCGACTTTTTATATTTGTCCACAAGTTCCCCTAAGTGTATACCGGCTCTCTCTAGTTTGGGACAACTCCTGGTTATGTGCTTTGTACATTATTATTGCAGTCCTAAGATAAGTGTATTTATCGAAGACAAAGAGGTAGAGAGAGTGTAATGACAGCATGGGGGCCAGGAGACTAGGGATGTCCCGGTCGCCTTTTTTTGCTCCCGATCCGATCCCGATCATGTGATTTTAAATATCTACCGATCTGATCGTTTCCGATCCGATCTTTCACATTAGTAATCAATTTTGACGCATTTTTGTCAGAAACTGGCGGAGCAAGACAAGCCCCTCTGTTGCCTATATAGATAGTCCCTTGAGGTGCGCGAGCGCGGAGGCTTTTGTTATTACATTCACCCTGAGAAATGTGCTTGATATGAGAAATATTAAAAGTTTCAATATATGTTTGCACATTAGTATACATTCAGTGTTCGACTTACGTAATGATCCATTCTGGTCTGAAACGCCGACGATAATCCTCAGTCACAGAAAATAATTGACGTTATCCTCCAGGTGAAAAGTTAGTCTGAAAACTTCGCCTCCAGCCTGCTGCTTCATGAGTTTTTCCTCCATGCGGAATGACCTCCTTGCAAACATTGCAACTGGTTTGACTTTCTATTTTAAAATGCTTAGTTCCAAACCTCTGACATTAAGTCTAGTTGCTCAAGTCAGTGCTGTGGATAACCGTGTTTCGGGAGCGACGTGTTGTTGATGTGAGCGTGTAGCCGGTCTAAATTAAAGGGAATGTTATGGTTTGTAACCGACCCCAATCGCACAACACAAGACAGGTATGAGAGTAAGCCAAAACAGGGAACACAAAAACACTAGAGTCAAAGAAAAATAAGGAAAAATGTGGCATTGTGCCTTTAAGAGGCGAACAGGCTAAGGGACTAAGGCAAGGGACAGGGCCAGGGCTAAAAGTCAAGGACCAGGACCAGGGGCACTGGAGAGGGGGACAGGGACAGAGGCCCGGAGAGGCGGGCTGGAGACAGGGACAGAGAACAGGGTAAGGCCTTGGACAGGGCGAGGGCCAGAGCTGCTTACAGGGATGAGGAAGGGTTCCGATGGCGGAGGCCTGGCACGGAGATCTTCTTCGGATGCTGCAGACGGGCAGCGCAGAACACAGGGGTCCCAGGGGACCGGGGCAAAGAGACGCATCCTCCCGTGGAAATAGGAAGCGATGCGCGCCGGCTTGACGTCTGGAGTGGGAACACCACTCCAGGCCTGGCACGGAGATCCTCCTCGGATGCTGAAGACGGGCAGCGCAGAACACAGGGGTCCCAGGGGACCGGGGCGAAGAGACGCATCCTCCCGTGGAAATAGGAAGCGATGCGCGCCGGCTTGACGTCTGGAGTGGGAACACCACTCCAGGCCTGGCACGGAGATCCTCCTCGGATGCTGAAGACGGGCAGCGCAGAACACAGGGGTCCCAGGGGACCGGGGCGAAGAGACGCATCCTCCCGTGGAAAAAGGAAGCGATGCGCGCCGGCTTGACGTCTGGAGTGGGAACACTGGGAAACCTCCCGTAGAGAATTAGAGAGCGTAGACGGCGTCCCACTCCAGGCAAACGACGACAGGTGGTGATGTACCGGGGTGGCACGACGTCTCACGCCGGAGACGCGGCAGTAGATTGTAGTAACAAGAACGACCCGACCAGGACTGGAGGGGAGTCTGCAACCTAAGTACTCCTCCCGAGCAGATTGCAAACTCCCAACAGGTTTGTGAAGGTAGAGGAACAAGAAAGTCCAAGGGTGGGGGCTGGTGAAGAGTAGAGGAGAGTAAATCATCGCAAGGGTGGGGGCTGGTGAGGTGAGGAGACAGGGAATTAAAGGTCCAGGGAACAGGCGAATCCTCACAGTACCTCCCCCTCCACGGGAGCCACCGGGCGACCGAAAAAATATCAGACAGCGGGGCAGGGGACATGACAAAGCAACAAACAAAAAAAAACTGGGCCATGTTAGCAGGGGAAGCTACACCTAAAGTGGGGCTAGCAGAGGGACTGGGTAGCTGCCAGAGCATTGCTAGCTACAGGGCCTATGCTAGCTGTACTGCTACATTAGCATAGAGGCTGCGCTAGCTGCCGGAGCTAGGCTAGCAGACAGGGCTGGACTAGCAAAGGAGAACAAGCTAGCTGGAAGGACAGTCCTAGCTGTGGGGAACAGGGTAGCTAACAGGGGAGCTAACGAGGCTAACAGGGGAGCTAACGAGGCTAACAGGGGAGTCAACAGGGGAACTAACAGGGGAACTAACAGGTGAACTAACAGGGGAACTAGAGGGGGCTAGAGTGGGTTAGAGGGAACTAGAGGGAACTAACAGGGGCTAACTCACATACACTGTCTGTGCTGGCTGGGGTCGTCGACTGGTCGGGTCGTACTGTTATGGTTTGTAACCGACCCCAATCGCACAACACAAGACAGGTATGAGAGTAAGCCAAAACAGGGCATTTATTTCTTACATAACAAAAGGCGGCACAGTCCCTTTAAAGGAGAACACAAAAACACTAGAGTCAAAGAAAAATAAGGACAAATGTGGCACTGTGCCTTTAAGAGGCGAACAGGCTAAGGGACTAAGGCAAGGGACAGGGCCGGAGCTAAAAGTCAAGGACCAGGACCAGGGGCACTGGAGAGGGGGACAGGGACAGAGGCCCGGAGAGGCGGGCTGGAGACAGGGACAGAGAACAGGGTAAGGCCTTGGACAGGGCGAGGGCCAGAGCTGCTTACAGGGATGAGGAAGGGTTCCGACGGCGGAGGCCTGGCACGGAGATCTTCCTCGGATGCTGCAGACGGGCAGCGCAGAACACAGGGGTCCCAGGGGACCGGGGCGAAGAGACGCATCCTCCCGTGGAAATAGGAAGCGATGCGCGCCGGCTTGACGTCTGGAGTGGGAACACCACTCCAGGCCTGGCACGGAGATCCTCCTCGGATGCTGAAGACGGGCAGCGCAGAACACAGGGGTCCCAGGGGACCGGGGCGAAAAGACGCATCCTCCCGCGGAAATAGGAAGCGATGCGCGCCGGCTTGACGTCTGGAGTGGGAACACCACTCCAGGCCTGGCACGGAGATCCTCCTCGGATGCTGAAGACGGGCAGCGCAGAGCACAGGGGTCCCAGGGGACCGGGGCGAAGAGACGCATCCTCCCGTGGAAATGGAAGCGATGCGCGCCGGCTTGACGTCTGGAGTGGGAACACCACTCCAGGCCTGGCACGGAGATCCTCCTCGGATGCTGAAGATGGGCAGCGCAGAACACAGGGGTCCCAGGGGACCGGGACGAAGAGACGCATCCTCCCGTGGAAAAAGGAAGCGATGCGCGCCGGCTTGACGTCTGGAGTGGGAACACTGGGAAACCTCCCGTAGAGAATTAGAGAGCGTAGACGGCGTCCCACTCCAGGCAAACGGCGACAGGTGGTGATGTACCGGGGTGGCACGCCGTCTCACGCCGGAGACGCGGCAGTAGATTGTAGTAACAAGAATGACCCGACCAGGACTGGAGGGGAGTCTGCAACCTAAGTACTCCTCCCGAGCAGATTGCAAACTCCCAACAGGTGTGTGAAGGTAGAGGAACAAGAAAGTCCAAGGGTGGGGGCTGGTGAAGAGTAGAGGAGAGTAAATCATCGCAAGGGTGGGGGCTGGTGAGGTGAGGAGACAGGGAATTAAAGGTCCAGGGAACAGGCGAATCCTCACAGGGAATGTGTTCGTTGCAATGGTGTAAATTAAAGGGAATGTGTTTGTTGTGGACAATTATTCTGCTCTGTGTGACAATAAATACATTAATGATGATATATTATATGTAATTTAAAACCAAAACTAAGGCCTCCGTATGAGTTTAAGACGTGGACATGGTCATGTTTGTTGAATACATTTTTTTTTTTGACTGCCGATTTTTATTATTATTTTTTCCCAATCCCTGATCCTCTGAAAAGCACGTGATCGGCGCCGATCCCAATCACATGATCGGATCGGGACATCCCTACAGGAGACTGATGCAATACGCTCCTGGCACCTACACTGACATGCCACACTCAACCTAATAAATACACTTAAACTCATCCTGGTGTCTTGTGTTTCGGTTGAACCCTTTCACTACCAAAACAAATCAAATCAAATCAAATTTATTTGTAAGGCCAGACAACACACGTTAATGTCCCCATGGGCCGTACACGTCTTCTTTAAACAAGTCAAGAAGAAACATCACAATAAGTCAAGAACAAAACAAGAACACCATAAGTTCCAAAACAATTCAAATAAATGCAAAATAAATAAATGCAACACTCCCAGACATACCCCACGCGAAGGTAAGGAAAAACTCACTAAAACCTAACATTAGGAAAAAATTCACCACAGGCAATGTGGAGGAGAGAAACCTTAGAAGGGCCGTTCAAGGGGGGATCTCCCTCCTTAGATGTCGGTGATAGTACCTTTAGTTAACCCTTAGTGAAAGGGTTAACCATTTATCATGTGACAGTGAAGGGGTTAACCTTCTGTATTGTAGCAGTGAAAGGGTTAACCCTTTGGTCGTGTGGTAGTGAAAGGGTTAAGCCTGAACTCATAATGAAATGTGTGTGTCCGTCTCCAAAACATGCTGCATGGTGGTGACGATGACGGATAGGCTGTCTGTCATGGGTGAGTTGAGTCTGATGAAAAACGTCACGCCTCACAAAACTTTAAATTAGCTTTATTTAATGAATTCAAACATGAGCAAAATATTTATCTAAATTAACATCACCACCAAATGAAACAAATATATATAGAATAATTGTAATAATATTGGAAGTGGTAGAAAAACTATTGTATCACCTCTGTTTTCACCAACCACCTGCCCATATTATTTGTTAACAATAGGGGAGCCTAGACCTTTTAAAATGCAATTACTCTTGTGTATGATTTTCAGAAATATGAGTTTCCTTGATTGCATGTGAATGCATGCATGGGCCACATCTGCGGTTCTGGAGGAGAGCCATTGACATGTTGTTGCTTCTGTGACTCTCATTTAATGCTCTGCAAGAGGTGCCTATTAATCTTAGATTTGTACTAAATGCAAATAAAACTAAATTCATGATGTTCTCTAGAGCTAGAGATATTGGTCCTCATACGGAAAAGTTACCAAGGAATTCCTTCGTTACTCGATTTACGTACTTATTCTGCATTCTCGAACGGCTTCGTATTGTAAATTCGTTGTAGGATTTATGTAGGATTTACGAACTCGAAAAGGCAGTCGTAAGTCGGCCAGGCCGGTGTGCGCCCATATTTTCAACAGCTTTCTCTGGGACAAATCATTGGGGATTGCAGATACTACAGATATCCGTGGAATTAAATAATTATAATGATAATAAATACGACAATATTTGTATCATTAACAATTACGTTTTGCATTTATAGTCCTGACTCAATGAGGCATTGTGAGCATTACACAGACACACTGCAAACTAGATAAATAATAACTAAACCGATCGCTGTGGATATAACTACTGTATAGTGGAATATACTGTATTAATATGCCATATACTGTCTTCTTCTCTATTTTATTTATTGTTGGTTTGATTTATGCCCATTGCTAGAACTAAATAAAGGCGTGGAGAAATGGCTTAGTGAGGCAGTCTCAGCACACAAGCACACACACATACGTACTGTACAGTATACGTGCAAAATGAATCGTTCCAGCGAAGTAGGCTTCTATTATTCGAATGACTTGTTTTATTAGGTATTATACTAGTAAGTCCTTCTGTAGAACATGACATAGCATGACATCTCATTTAGTAATGTCAATACTGAACAACTGCGCAATTGATTGACAATCATCAGTCACAAATCGATTCCGCGCTACCTGTTGAATGGATCAGCAATGGTGCAGATGCAATGCCGAACCTCTGCTGTTTTGCATACGGCCCTCACCGCTTTGCACACGCCTCATTCACCTTATAAGCAGCTGGCGGGGCGTGTCTGTATGCAAATTCAACAGTGAATGGGTCTGACATTGAGAGAGTTACAGAATACAAATATATTGGCTCGTGACTTTTCACCTAGATTTCGAGATCACCAAATGATTGATGGAGCTAGAGCCTCGGGTGTCGCGGGTGGTATTAGAAAAAATTTAAAGTCTGCCGTGTACTTTAGCGCATGCCTCACATACAGGCAACAAATATGGCTTTAATTCGATATATATATATATATATATTGTATTAAAAAATATGCACACCCGAGCAGCTAGCGGTCGGCAAAGTGGCGCATCGCGCCGATGGGCAAAATGTTAAGACAGCCCGGGGCCGGGTCGGTGACAGTTAAGAGTTTAAACCCGCTAGCATGTAATTTATCTTCTCTTTTCTCAGTTGTCTTTGCAAGCGGTTGTATTTTTGACAGGTGCATTGATGCCATCTGCTATTTAGTTCTCAATGTTGTGTTACCGAATCGCTACTCTTAACTCTTGTTTTATACACAGTCTATCTATGCTCTTACGGATACAGTGCGACCCCCAGTGGACTGATTAGGAATAGCAGTTACTTTTATTATATAGCAAGGTTTTATATAATAATAATAATAATAATAATAATAATAATAATAATAATAATAATAATAATAACAATAATAATAATAATAATAATAATAATAATAATAATAATAATAATAATAATAATAATAATAATAATAATAATAATAATAATAATAATAATAATACATTTAATTTATAACGCACCCTACATTCCTGAGAGATGAGTGCTACAGAGTTAAAAAGAATAGAATACAAATGGATATATAAGAAAGAAGAACACATAGCAGAACAACATATGAATAAGACATAAAAACTAATGAAAGGCCTTTCTAAAAAGGTAGGTCTTGAGTCCACGTTTAAAAGTATTAACAGTTTGTGGTGCTCTCAGGTGGTTGGGGAGAGCATTCCATAGTCTGGGAACGCAGAAGGCACGATCGCCCATGGTGTGCAGCTTAGTCCTGGGGGCTTTGAGGAGGTAGGCTCTGCCGGAGTGGAGGGAGTGTGAGGAGGACTGGGGGGTGAGGAGTTCCTTGAGGTAGGCAGGGGCACCACCGTGTACACACTGGTGGTGTGTATGTCTTCCACACTTAGCAAAGTAATCCGGGGCAGGCCGAGCTGGACCCCCTACCGTATGTTTGACACCCCTGATAGACAATGGTCTATCCGATGGTCTGTCCAATTTGCAACACCTTTTCGAGTTCATAAATCCTACATAAATCCTACAACGAATTTACAATACAAAGCCGTTTGAGAATGCCAAATAAGTACGTAAATCGAGTTACGAAGGAATTCCTTGGTACATTTTACGTATGTCCGTTCGAGAATGAGGAGCAATCTTGCCACTGCTTACACTCTTAAGCCCTAAGTTGGATTATTTACATCACTCAGCCCTCAGATTTATCACTGGTGATAGTTGTAGTACAGTACTCACAATTGTATCCGGTACAATAAGGTTGGGTGGTCCTCTCTGGCAGAGAGACGTGATTTGCACTGGAATCTGTTTCTAAATATAGCCATTGTTCCCCCTTATATCACTTCATTATTGGTTTCGACCTCTGGACTGTATCATGATTGCTCCAATAATTGGCTTACACTTCAAACCCCCAGAGTTTGCACTGAACTTGAGAAATCTGCTTTTAGCTTCTGTGCCCCCTGACACGTGGAATATCTTGCAATGTACCACTGCACTTCCGCGTTACATCCTCATGGAGGAGAGAGCGGGGGGAGAAAATTAATGAATGTGGATGAGAGCCTTGACATTAAGTAGTTGTAGCTACGGCTGTGGGAGTGCTGGAGACATGATCCAATATAGTTGTATACACATGAGTCACCTGAACACGGAGAGATCAATCCCAAGTTGATCGGCACTTTCTCTGCCGAACTATGGTCGCGCAGATGATGAACCTAGACTCCGTGGGCAATCTGCGCATGCAGAGTTCGGGCGTACAGTAGGTGCGGAAAAGTGACTATATATCGACCTGGTATTGGTCTCTCCGTGTTCAGGAGACTCAGACGTATAAAAGTCTATTGGATAATGTCTCCAGCACCCGCACGCACAGCCATAGCTACAACCACTTAATGGCAAGGCGCTCATCCACTTTCATTCATTCATCCCCCCCCACCCCTCTCTCTCCTATGATTTCAGAATACCCGAAGTGTTGCGGTGGTCTATGTACCTATCCTTTGGACAGTTTTAAATATTTTACTACCAACCATTTCACCCCAGTCTGCAGTTGTTTTTAATCATTTTACTGCTGACATTTTTGTTTAAAATGTTATATTTATCACGCACTTTCTCAACATCATTGTAAATGAGAGTTTACTCTCAATGATCCGATGAGAACGAATACAGATTGAATGAATGTGAATGAAAATAACAGGCTTTAAAAAGTCAGCACTTTCAGAGTTCTAAACAAAACATGTTTTTTAATAGTTACAGATTGTTTACCTTCTGTTTTTTTATTTTCTATTTACCGCCTCAGTGTGCCACTGGGTGTCGGTACCCAGACATAGTCAATAGCTCTCCTACAGAACTGATCTGGCCCATTCATGCATTCACATGCAATCAAGGAAACTCAAGCGGAGATTCGTCTGGCCTCCTGTTCATTGAAAGCCATCGGGGGGGCTACCATGGAACCAATCACAACAAAGACTGTGAAGTAAATTGTCTGCATTTATATAGCGTTTTTATCCAAAGCACTTTACAATGTTTGCCTCATATTCACCTATGCACACACAGCGGAGGCAACCATTCAAGGTGCCAACTTGCTCATCGGGAGAAGTTAGGGGTTAAATGTTTTGCTCAAGGACACCTCGGCTGCCGGGAGGAGCTGGAATCTAACCGGGAACCATCCGATTACCAGATGACCTCTCTACCTCCTGAGCCACTGTTGCCTGCTTGTGTCGCCTGCTTATGATGTGATGATGGCACTATGCACCACTTGTAAGCATCTTCATTGTTACCGTGGAAACTACTAATTCATCCCGGCTTGCTGGTAGTCAAATCACTGCACTGTTTGTTGAATGCCTTTTTGTATTTTGTTGAGATGTAGCTATAGCCCTCTATTTAGTTTTGTCTTCATTGTGATTAAGGTAATTCATAAAAAAAACACTCTACTTTATTTAGCCTACTTGCTGCATATTTGTGTATATAGGCTACACTAATTTATGTAATTGAAAGTATAGCTAATACCTGTGGTGTCAGAGAAAATATATTGCCTATACTGAGATATTAAAATGACACAAGTCATCAATGTAGGACTAGTCACTAGCCTACAGTATATTCACATCATTGTGATCTTAATATTGGATACAAAATTGGAAAGATGCAGAGTGTGCACGCACACAAGAGTCAGTGAGCCTCTCAACTCTAAAATAAAAGTAAAAGGTGGTTGGCAATTTTAAGTGACAATTTTAAGCCAGTAACTTTTCTATACATAGGCTAGCATAATACTAAATGGGACAATGCCCACATCATGAGCAGAATGGGGCGAATTTAAGTGTCCTTGAGCAATTTTGAGCAACAGATATTGAAATGTGCTCGTCGCTCAGGGCATACACCCCACTCTGCTCCTACCCCACGCCGCTCACATGCTTTGCTGTGCATCTGGCTCTGTGCCACGCCTATTTTTGGGAAGCCACATGTGCACTGCATTTGATAGATAAACAATAGACTGCAAATTAACCAGAGCTTAAAACATCCCTAATGGACAGAATCAGATGCGTAAACTGACGAGTGTGTGTGAATATGGACTAATAGATCATACAGAACAAATGGGCATAGCTTTAAGTCTTCAAACTGTTGAACTCTGAAAAGACTGTCAAGACAGAGAGCTTGAATGATCTTGTCAGATTCTCTTGTGAGTGCTGCCAAAAGGTGTGGACATGCATGCATGCCTGCATGCCTTTTGATGTTTGGTGTCGTTTGGGAGGGTGGCATAGAATTCAGGGAGACTATTCCAGCTGGAATGCGTTATTCCGAATATTATGGATAACTCGGCCAACTCAAACTGATTTGTAAATTTTGGGAACAAAAGCGTTCAGGAAAAGACATGTGGGCATCAGGGGCATTTTTAGGGTTAGAAAACATTGGGGGCTTCAGCCCAGATGGGGGGGGGGGGGGGGGGGGTGGAGGGGCGAAATACGCAATTTTTGAGTAATTAGAGATGAATACTGAAGAACTAGAATCATTAGAGGTTCTCAAAGTGAGGTCCATGTCCACGAGAGGGATCTGGGAAGTCCCCATAGAAAATTCAAAGTTAACAGGACCAAATCATCTTTCTTATTTATTTATTTAAACTTTATTTAGCCAGATAAAATATTGATCTGGTCCAAGAGGCCCCAACAGGAGTACAAATATACATATATACACATATATATATATATATATATATATATATATATATATATATATATATATATATATATACTGTACATACATAAACACATATACACCAATAACAAAATAAAAACACAGTTAAGAATCATATAAGCAAATAAACAAACAAACAAACATATGCACAGCCTATGTACAAAAGAAATAAACAGTTCATCTCTAGTCTTTACAGTTTTCTTCAATTGCATAAACACGCAAATCAAAAGTATTACACAATTATCAAAACCTTACACTCAAGGAGCAAAAAAGATTTGCACCCCTATAAGCACAATGTCAGCCTCACACTTTTTGCAAAACAATACAACATATTTTCATCAGTCTACAGCATTGGTCTTGTGTAGTGTTTGGTGAATGTATTGTATATTTGCACATTCTCTGTGTACTTCACTTACAGTACTCTAATCACTGAGAAGTAGAATTGCTAAATGTGTTTTAGGTTAAGCACAGCAGTGTGTGTAACTCAATGGAGGCTGCTGACCAAATTCTTAGGTGAAGCACAAATTATTATATTATTATATTATATATTATATTATATTATTATATATATTAAATAATATTTTTAAAACATCCCCCACTGTGTGTCAGTGGTCAGTGGACACAGATGAAAACATATTAACATTAGGTGACAGCGGACCTGACCAGATGAAAACATATTAGGTGACAGCGCACCTGACCAGATGAAATCATATTAGGTGACAGCGCACCTGACCAGATGAAATCATATTAGGTGACAGCGCACCTGACCAGATCAAAACATATTAGGTGAAGGTGACAAGGAAGCCACAGACTCATACCCCCCGACACTCTAACAACTAACCACCTCGGACAGTCCTTCATACCAGTAGCCATCAGGCTCCACAACAGTGGGCAGCGACTGCTGCCAGACATCGACCTAGAACTAATAGGAACCCAAGTAGGACAATAACACTACCTTATGCATACTGCACCTTATGTGGATACTGTGATACTGTGAATAATGAATAATGTATATTTCAGTTAGTTAGATAGTAAATTATATTATGTTTACACTGTTTGTGTTGTTTTCACTACCTGTACCCCCCCCCCCCTTCCCCCATGCTGCTATGATGCCTGAATTTCCCCAAGGGGATCAATAAAGGAATATCTTATCTTATCTTAAAAGGAAAGATGAAATTACCTACCTGGGTTCCATCCTATAGAGGCTAATCTTTCCTGTGACAAAATGGGATCCAATGTAATAAAACTAAGTCAACCAACAAACTAGATTCCTGTACCGGATCTCCTCTCTGGTAAACAAGAATACCTTGAAGACTCTAACAGGAGCACTCATTCAAGGGTACTACGACTATGCTTGCACCTCATGGTACCAAAGCACCTCAAAGGCACTAAAAACAAGATTACAAACATCACAAAACAAACTGGTCAGACTACTGCTTGACCTTACTCCTAAAACCCACCTCACCCCTGTCCACTTTGACAACCTAGGATGGCTTAGAGTAGACGACAGAGTACAGCAACTTGCAATGGGCCTGGTCTACAAGATACACTACACCACTAAGATACCCATGTGCATGTCGAAATACTTCCCAAAGGTCAGTGAATACCATGACCACAACACCAGAGGGAGTTCCACAAATCATGTTCAACCCAGATAAAATAATTTAAAAAGTTAAAAAAAAATAAATAAAAAAAATGTAATAAAAGAAAATAGTCATAACTTAGAAATGAGATTGCATAGGTCTATGAATCGATATCGCGATTCTGTTTCGATTAATTGCCCAGCCCTACAGTGTGTACAGTAAGTTAGCTTGGTGATTATCATTGTGATGTAAGCTAAGCTGGCTAGCTACTGTTAGCATACAAGCACTGTAGCCTACTTACTTTTTCATCCACAACGTTTTTTCTGATCCAGATGCATAAGTCCACTTCTTCATGTTGCTCAGTTGCTGGTTTATACTTCGGTCCTAATGTTGGTGCAAAGTTTAATTTAGCATGACTTGACTTGTTATAGCTGTACAGCTTACTAACTACTAAACAACAACTTTCTCATAGTCTCAACTTTCACATAGTCAAAACGGGTCCAGCTGCATGTCCGGAGAATAGGTTTAGCTCGGGCCAATCTCAAGTTTCTCAAGTTTCTTTATTAGTTGTCATACAGAAGTACAGAATACTTTTATACAAAATGCTTCTTTATGTTACGTTTTGTATAAAAGTATTCTGTACTTCTGTATGACAACTAATAAAGAAACTTGAGAAACTTGAGATTGGCCCGAGCTAAACTTATCCTCCGGACATGCAGCTGGACCCGTTTTGACTTTGCAATGCAGCAATCTCTGATTGGATTTGCAAGGCTGCCAATCATATTCAACCTCCATGTATTGGATGTCAAGGGCTGTCAATCAATCCTCCATTCAATGGCAAGAGTTTAACTGCACAGACCGTGCTTAGATGAAGTTAATAGCCTATTTTGATTCGCTGTTATTTATTATTTATTTAACAATGGGTCACACCTGTGAAGTTTTCTTCACGAATAATTACTGCAGGCAATACTGCAGTGCAGGCCTGCTCAGAGCTGTCAATTTTGGCCATTTTTGAAGAAAAAATAAAATGCACTGGCATTTTTTTACAGAGGAAAACATTTATAATAAAAAAAAAAAAAAAAATAATAATTAAAAAAAAAAAATATATATATATATATATATATTTTTTTTTTATATAGGTATATGTAAATTAATAATAATTATGAATTATGAGTGAATTTGTGTTTCACGTGTTGTCATAGAGAAATCTCCACTGGTGTAACTGGTTCAAACAGAATTAAGTCATATGAAACGTGTGTTTCATATGGTAACAAAATGTAGTTTTTATAAATTAGTGTATGGTTTTGACAAGTGTTTAATTTAGCAAAGGATCTGAGGTGTTCTGATAATTGTATGTGGTTGTGCTAATTGTGTGTTTTGAAACACCGGGCCCCGTTTTCAAAATCATGCTTAAAGGGGAACTCCACTTTTTTTTGGAAATTAGCTTATTTAACATCTTCCCTGGAGTTAGACAAGAAGATGCATACCTTTTTTGTCTCTGTGCGTGCATTTTAGCTTTGGGAATAGACGCTCCGTTAGCATAGCTTAGCTTCATCACTGGAAGTGAGGCAGGACAGTAGCCTTACAGTGCCTTACAGTGTATTGCAAGGTCTGACATTGACCAAACTTGATATGCATGACCTTGGTGGGCTCTAGGTCAACTCCTGAAAAGGGGGTCAATGTCAGACTTTGCAATCAAAAGTTAGGGGGCTAATAACCCTTGCCATCATTTCAGTGCGCCCCCTAACTTTTGATTGCAAGGTCTGACATTGACCCCCTTTTCAGGAGTTGACCTAGAGCCCACCAAGGTCATGCATATCAAGTTTGGTCAATGTCAGACCTTGCAATACACTGTAAGGCACTGTAAGGCTACTGTCCTGCCTCACTTCCAGTGATGAAGCTAAGCTATGCTAACGGAGCGTCTATTCCCAAAGCTAAAATGCACGCACAGAGACAAAAAAGGTATGCATCTTCTTGTCTAACTCCAGGGAAGATGTTAAATAAGCTAATTTCCAAAAAAAGTGGAGTTCCCCTTTAAGCAATCGAAAAAAAACTGTATTGTGTGTTTCATTATATACATATGTAATGGCCTTTGGATTGAGGAACATACTACCAGCCAAAGGAGGAAGCAGAAAAGAATGGACGAGTATGTAGTTGAGTCATCTTGTGGCACAAGCTCAGACCTCAGCTCAGGAGATCAGCTGAGACAGAGACTGTTCTATCCAGTCGTCGACAGAATGCTGCAAGAGCTTGAGAGCAGGTTCTCATGAGTTGGATAACAACTTATGAGAGGCATACAGGCATGTTATCCAGCCTCAGACCATTTTCTCTCAGTGGAATTGCTGCAACCCCTCGCCACACATTACAATATCCAACTATTGCCAGAGGAGATCACAGTTGCAAAGTGTTTCCTGGTCAGGACAGGCAGAGATGCAGTCCCTACTATCCTACTAAGTGTCTTTTCCCTCCTGGATGATGATAATAATTTATTTATAAGGCGCCTTTCAGGACACTAAAAAAAAGTCCACAAATCGGTGAATGAAAAAATTATAGGATCAAATGAAAACTACTTACTAAAAATTGATGTTTAAAAGTACTAAAAACCAACAAAAAATACCAAACACTAACAAACATTCAGCACAGACAATGGGGATGCTGACATCTTAAAAAAAAAGTGGCAATTTGTTTACTTGAACTTGTAGACTGCATACTTTTTTTGCAAACTGTTGAAGTCAGAGGTTCTGTGTAGGATTGTTAGTAACTGTCTAACTGCATATATAACTGTTTCCACTAGTAACTGTCTAACTGCATATATAACTGTTTCCACTAGAGGGCGCTCTAGGCGGAGCCACTCAGGAACACAACCAGGTGGCGAGTATAAATAGAGATGTATCCTCCCATTCTTTCTCTTTCCCCCAGCCTCTCAGTGAGAGGAGAACTGTAGAACTGCTGCTCTGCCATGTGAATAAATAAACCACGCCAGTTAAAGCTCAAGATAGAAACCATGCCTCTTGACCACATTATTGTCACCCTATAGCCGGATTCTGTAAACCAAAACAACATACTTTATACTTATAGCACATGCACAAGCCTGGTCTCTTTTGAAAGATGACATTCAGAAGTTTCTGATTCCAGAAAAAAATCACTTTTAGTGCAAACGTAATAGAGTAACATAGGTCTGAACTTGAGTTGTAGAAAAACTTGTCACTCAAGTTTTTCTGTAGTAGTTAGTAGTCCAGAGGTAGTATTTCCCCAGAAGGTGATATGGCTTACAAATCCATACGGACCCATAGCCTGAAGCCTTATGTAGTACATGTCCACATTTCATAAAGATCCATTCAGAAATGAGTGATTAGAGGGCGGCTGAGTGGCGCAGTGGGCAAGGCGCTCGCCACTATCGCAGGAGACGCTGGTATCGAGCCCAGCTCTCGGCGTTGCTACCGGCTTGGCCGGCCGTCATACTAACACAATTGGCAGTGTTAGAGGGTGGGAAAGCCGGTGGGTGGGGATTGGACGTTGTGGACAGCGACTCCTACAGGTCGGTTGGATGACGCCGGTGCAGCGGAAATAGGAAGTAGCGGGGGAAGCGTGAGCCTCCCATGCGTTACTCCTCGCCGCTGAGAGTTCGAGCTGCTGCGGTGAAAAGATGCGACAGGCTGCCTCCTTGTGTACCGGAGGGGACACGTGATGCAAGGCTTCTATCCCCACTACAGCCGACCAGTGGGAGGCATAGTCTAGCAACGTTCAAGACAGGGGAGGGAAGAATTGGATAATACGAAATTGGGATGGGAGAAAAAATTGAAAAATAAGAAGAAAAAGTGGATAAAAAAAGAAATTTTGATTAGGAGTGATTTTGGTCAACTGTCTACAGAAGAAAAACTGAGTTTTCTCATAGACTTCAATTCATTCAGCTGTTTTTCTGTTCCTGTTTTCGCTCGTTAGTTTTGTTTTGTTTTTTAGATTCATACATCCCCACGTGGTGTTTCATTGGTAAGCCACACTCATTGGCTACAACGATCCACAATCATTTTCGAGATCGGATCTAGATTGACGGAGCTACTGCGCCAAGAGTCGGGAGTCGTATTTTGCGCAATACCGTGTACTTTGCACAAGTCTCAAATACCGGCATGTAACTCGAGAACCGCTGTATGGATTTTGTCAGACTTTGTCTGTCGCTATCAACAGGCAACAAATAAGCCTTCAATTCGATATATATATTGTATTAGAAAATATGCACACCCGAGCCACTAGGGGTCGCCAAAGTGCCGGTGGGCAAATCGTCCTAAAAACGTCCCATATGCGGGTCGGCGCATGCTAAGAGGACATAATGGGACCACAGAACTCATTTCCATTCAAGCTTGCCTCATTATGTGTGATTTCTATATATGTGGCGTGCTCTCACAGAATCAGTCGGAAGTCGCAATGGCAAATCTACATATAATGCCTTTTTATCTCAGTTTTGGGCTTTTAACAGATTCTAATAAAACAACACCTTGGCTTTTATAATACGTATGAATCATCTCTCATTTAGACTGGGAAATATCATCTTGAAAGGTAGAAATGAGAGATGGTTCTGAAATTTATTTGTTTACAGGCGATTATCGCGCAATAAATTGCAGCAATCGCCATTTTGTTTTTTGTATTTCTCTTATATCTCAGGATTATCTATCACAAAACTGAACGTAATTGGCATATATTGGAGCGCAGTTATTGTATCTACCTTCTGTGAACGTTTAGCAACAATCCGAGTTGAAAAACCTATCCAAAAAATGGCGCAGCAATGTCCATAACTTTATTATTTACAGATTTCATTCACGGTTCTTGTGATACTAAATTCAGATTGAACTCTACCATTGGAAAGATTAGATTTGTCCCGATCCATAGATATGCAACATGGCTATAATAAGATAATTGATATAGCCTGATATTCTATAATATAATGTGTCCGGATGGCAGAATTCAGTACTGCATCTACAAAACCTTCTGTTTAATCATACTTCCCTTTATTCATTTGCTTAGATCTTTTGTACACGTGATCTCAAGAAGGTCCTGAACGAGCTTCATGTCTGGTCATTTTTAGCATGGTGTTATTCACTGTCAAAGATGCAAAGAAAAATCATAAT
This sequence comes from Notolepis coatsorum, assembly GCF_963971535.1. Lineage (NCBI taxonomy): Eukaryota > Metazoa > Chordata > Actinopteri > Aulopiformes > Paralepididae > Notolepis > Notolepis coatsorum. The sequence goes on from NC_140171.1 coordinate 137,244,266, forward strand.
TCATATTCTCCTTTGTTTCATCACAATTTTAGCAAGCCTAGTAATACACACAATATTTCTGACACTGGGAATACATTCACTGAGGTTCATAGATGTCCCTAGATACCAAGAACATGCAAATGTTTCTACCTTTACCACTTTACTTTTTCACTTGAGCCACATTTTTTTTGTCACCTGTCATCTTTATTAGAGATGTTACTTAATGTTGTAATTTATTTATATTACAGTATCTCTACTGTATCTGTGTATATGCACGTGCACACACCACACACACACACACACACACACACACACACACACACACACACACACACACACACACACACACACACACACACACACACACACACACACACACACACACACACACACACACACACACACACACACACACACACCTGTCTCATAAATACATCCAGTACAAGGAATCAATAGCCACGTGTAAGCGATGTGTGCGAATACACATTCCTATACATTCCTTGTACTGTATGTGTTTATGAGATGTATGTGTGTGTGAATGAAAACTTTGTTTAACAGATTGCAGAATGGGTACAATACAGTACGGCTCAATACACACAATTGTTAAGGGGATGCAGACCAGAGAAAGACTTTTGTCTTGTTTACATCAGGGTCCCTGACATTTATGACATACACAACATACATGACATCATGACGTTTATGGCATAGGGACATACACGACATACAGGTATATAGTAATGTGTGTGTGTGTGTGTGTGTGTGTGTGTGTGTGTGTGTGTGTGTGTGTGTGTGTGTGTGTGTGTGTGTGTGTGTGTGTGTGTGTGTGTGTGTGTGTGTGTGTGTGTGTCTGTGTGTGGAAACTGGACTCTCGGGCCAAGGGCTTCGGGTCTGGTCTGACTGGCTAGATCTCAATGACCTCTGCAACCAGACTGGAGTTCAGCTGAAATGGACAAGACCCACCAACACACAGACTGAAGTCCCTGTCTCTGATGAACTTATCACAGACCCCTGTGTGGTTGTGAAGGCCAACATCACAACACCGCAGGAAGAGACTGTCGAACTGCACAGAGACTCTGCAAGGAGGGTTCTGCTTAGCATGAAGCAGTCTGAGATCAGGCAGCACTGGTGTGGACTCAGACTACAGGGAAAGCTAGCTTGTTTGGAGTTTGCTGACCACTCAGTCTCACACTCAGTGTATAAGAACGCCGCTGTTGGTGAGGATGTTTTAAAATTTACCATCAAAGCAAGACTGCAGGTATTACCCACTCAATACAATCTGTCCACTTGGTATCCTCAAACTCACAGTCCATTCTGTTTAAACCATCAGGATTCACAACACCTAGAATCCATTGCACACATAACAAACGGATGTAATGCATACAAACACCTGTACATCGCTCGTCATGACCGTATTGTGGACATTGTGTCTGATGTGGTACGGAACATATCACCATCTAGTGCAGCAATGTACAAACATGCCAGAGTGAAACCAGAGTGGTTTGGCCTTACCAACGATATTTTTGCTAACATACCCAATACACCGGACGTTGTTTTTGTTGACACCAGCCACGGAGAGGTGCTGGTCATAGAAGTAGGCTGTACCTTTGACCTGTACATGGACCAGGCCTTCCGGAACAAGTATATCAAATACCAACCACTGCTCAGTGTGATGGCTGACCTTGGGTATAGATATAGTGTACTTGTGTTCGGAAGTCTTGGCCATGTACACAAATGCACCATGACCGGTCTGAGAATTGCTGCAATGTCTAAAAGAAAAGCCAAACAAATTGCCAAATATTGCTCTGTCTCAGCTATTATTGGCAGCTTAGCCACGTGGAGAAGGAGCTGCTATGTGTACCCTTAAGTGTTCAGTGCTGCTTGGCCCCGATACATTTGATTCCCTGTTTATGTAATATAATTTGTGGAACCAAATAAAGTATTAAAATGTGTGTGTGTGTGCGTGTGTGTGTGTGTGTGTGTGTGTGTGTGTGTGTGTGTGTGTGTGTGTGTGTGTGTGTGTGTGTGTGTGTGTGTGTGTGTGTGTGTGTGTGTGTGTGTGCGTGCACAGGTGCGGCCTGTATGTGTGCATGTGTGAGAGAAAGAGGGAAGCAAAAAGGCAAGGTTTCAATGTTATCGTATTGTGTTAACACTTTCCCGGCCACTAATATCACTCTAGACGGCCAGCATATCAAAACAGACTTGCATAGTCCGTGGGGCTGTTTGTAGAGCTAAATCTATACTTTATAGTATTGCTATCTGTCCATTCTCATTGTCAATTGAGACCATAAACCGTCCCTTCAAAATGGCTTAAAGAAATATTTGTATCATCAATACGTTCTCATTTTATAGCGTCTTGAATATAAGCGTTATAAGGGATTCCGGCTAGGATATTTCCTGGAAGGCTGGATAAAGGGCTAATAGCTACTAACGTTATATCCAATGGCATTTCGGTTATACAGAAGCTACAGTTAAAACTCAAAGTGCATATGATCCGTACGATCCTCAACCATGAATGCATGATTACTGATTGATTACCAATAACCGTGTTAGCCTCAGTAGCCACATTCATTGATCGGCTGGTTGAGTATGATAACAAGGCCTGATCAGCGTGTAATTGACGTGAAAAAGATCTTACCGTGAGCCGGTTGGATCCCCCAGAGCATTTCCCAGTTATCGATCGCCATCTGGTAGATCGATATGTCCATTGGCTGATGATATATTCCGTTACTGCATAGTGAAATCCGCGTCCCAAAAGGTATTCCAAGCTACAGGCTACACATCCAGAATCCAGCTACTGGAAACTACATTGAAAGTCAAAAAAAATAATGCTCAGTTCTGCCACAGGGCACACTGCATTATCGGGACAGTGGCCCTAAGAGGATCTGGCCGGTAATTCACTTTCCAGAATTCGAAGCGGAGGGTAGATCTGCAGTGCCGCTCGGTGACATCGAGTAGGTTATTACAATCGAATAATAGCCAAAACAACCTTGCCACGGACATGTCCGTGGTTGGTCCTCAACCGGTGGATTCGAAACCCGGATGCATACGTGGTCGGGCGGGAATGTGTTAATAGTCGTGTGAATACATTGAATTTAATGTCTCAAAATGTACTGAAAACTTTGAAGGCTTTTTTCTCCACAATATGTTTTGGTGACATCCGATATGTAGTAGGGCATAACTTGCTTGATATTTGGAGTAGAAAGATGATATTTGGAAAGCTAACATTCTCATCTTTCCATTGGTCTATACATCTCAAAATGTTTTTTCTGGTCAATGTGACTGATTTTGTAAGAGCAAGTCACATAATATTTTTGATGCACTGTTCTGACACCAATGTAGTGAATTCAGGGGGAAACCAGGAATCTAAGCCGGGAATCTAAGCGCGAACCAGTCAACTAAAGGGTCCGACCCGTTAGCCGTTAGGGCTAGTGAGTCTAGGCATCTGTGGTCATTACAATATTATGTTATTGTTCCCCCCCATATTTTCTTTGTCTCTTTCATAATCAAGAACCGAAAATGTGTTGAAATTCAATTAAATCATTCATTTCGGCATTTGTGCAGCCTTGTAAGCAATGATGAACACAGCCATAAGGGTACGTATGTCATCCTTACTTTTCTGATAACTACATCACTGCATAACTCGTAAATGTTCAGACACGCTTAACCCTTTCAGTGCCACACTACCAAAGGGTTAACCCTTTCACTGCGACAATGCAGAAGGTTAACCCTTTCACTGCTGCACAACAATTGGTTAACCCTTTCACTACCACACTACAGAAGGTTAACCCTTTCACTACCACATTACAGAAGGTTAACCATCTGTAGTGTGGTTGTGAAAGGGTTAACCTTCTGTAGTGTGGTTGTGAAAGGTTAACCTTCTGTAGTGTGGTTGTGAAAGGGTTCATTTTTGTTTGTTCTTAGTTGTGATACTCTGTATACACCCAATTCAAGGTTATTACTGCATTTTCTCTCAAACTATTTTGGTTGCGGATGTTTGGTACATATACGGCACTTTGGGCAGAGCTGTTTGGCAGTCTGTGACATACAGGTGTGCAGACAGCTCTGCAGAATCAGCATCCAAAAGGAGATTGGACTGGCAAAAAATTTTACGCAACAAGCCATTGAATACGGATGGAGGGCTAGACGAATCTTGCATTGTGAATTCATGCAAGATGTCCTCTGGCTTGCAAGACTATAGGAAACCCTGCCAATAAACCAATGTGCAATTTCTGCTTTTTGGCAACATGAATGGCTAGCAGGGCCGTTTCTAGATTTTTGGGGGCCCTATGCTAAATTTTGTTTGGGCGCCCCTATTTTGTGAAACTATGGTGGGGGGATTCCAAACCCTCTAAGGGAAGCACACAATAGGTTGAGTGTGGTGACGATAAAAAGGCGGAAAATTCTGCTTTCCAACAATGTATTGAATGATCAGGAGAAACACAGCCCGGAGTCGGCAGACGCGGGCAAAGTCCCACGACCGGGCGTGACGGCCCCCGAACGTTAAGAGGATATATATATATTATATATTTTTTCTTGAGCATATAGGTGCTTTCACTCAACGCATGAGAGTGCTTGGCTACCAAGAGAGACGGGTCATTTTAATTAAAAGAAAAAATATTTTAAAAAGGCTACAATAGGAGGGCGGCTGGGTGGCGCAGCGGACATTGCGCTTGTCACCAACGCAAGAGACACCAGGTTCGACTCCGGCTGTTGGCGTTGTTTCCGGCTTGGGCCAGCCGTCATACTAACTCAATTGGCAGAGTTAGCGGGTGGATGTCGATGGGTGGTAATCTGGACGTTGTGGACAGCGACTCCTACAGGTCGGTTGGGGACGCCTGCACAGCAGAGACAGGAAATGGCGGGGGTAGTGTGAGCCTCCCACACGTTACACCTCGCCAATGAGAGTCCGCGCTGGCAGGTGAAAAGATGTGACAGGCTGCCTCCTCGTGTATCGGAGGGGACACGTGATGCAAGGCTTCTATCCTCCCTACAACCGGCCAGTGGGGGGCATATGCGAGCAACGTTCAAGACAGGGGAGGGGAGAATTGGCACAGTGGAATTGGGATGGGAACAAAATAGAAAAAAGAGGAGAAAAAGTGGATAAAAAAAAATGCTACAATGGCAGCTTAGGGGGCCCCCTGGTGGCTTCGGGGGCCCTCTGCAACCGCATAGTCCACATATGGCAAGAAATGGCCCTGATGGCTAGAGAGGCTGACTGACTCCTTTGTCGACTATATACCTGGTTATGAGAAGTGATTTGTCAGTGCATGACAGCTTTCTTCACACTTGTCGGACACAATGAGAACCGCTAAATAACATGCAGGGCACCGTCGGAGTAGCTACCTGCGTGAAAATTACACGTGCCAATGCCTTCAAAAAACACATCAGTGCGGGGCGGTCAGGTGGCGTAGCGGAGATTGCGTTCGTCACCAACACCGGAGACGCTGGATTCGCCTGTTGTCACCAGCTTGGCTGGCCGTTCACACTAATACAATTGGCAGTATTAGGTGGTAGGTGGGAAAGCTGGTGGGGTGGGTCCGGGTCGTTGTAAACAGCGACTCCTACAGTTCGGTCGGGGCGCCTGCTCAGCGCGGATAGGATCTAAGGGGGGTAGTGTGATCCTTCCACACGTTACACCCTCTCAGTGAGAGTCCGCGCTGCCAGGTGAAAAGAAGCAGTTGATTGGCTAGACGTGTGTCGGAGGAAGCATGTGATAGCCTCCACTCTCCCAGACCGACTGTGGGGGGTAAGTGCGCAGCGACCAGGAAGGGGATTGGGAATTGGCATAACGACTAACATTGGGATGGGAGAAAATCTGAGGAAAAAGGAGGGGGAAAAAGATAAAAAAAAAAAAATAATAAAAAAACACATCAGTGCACAGAGTTCCCCATCAATCCAACATTTTATTTGATTGTGTGTTTTGTTACATGTTATATAATTATAGTTCCATTATTACTAGGTTTAGTGTGTGTGTTTAACTGCAGTTGATGCTGATATCTAAAGGAGATACTGGGGCAGGCCTGATGTCACCGAACGCAGCCTGACTAGATGACAATAAAACCGAACCCTAACTAATATGAGGCAATACAATTCATAAAATGTTATGAACCGCTCCATATTGTTGTTTCCCTAATGACACATTTACTTTAACCTGTGCATTCAAAACGAACTGGCCCCCTCTCCCACCCCAGGAGAAACTTGCAACGGTATTTTTTGCCCATCTATTTTTTCCCTCCCCCTTTAGGAGCTCCATATATGTAGATACTTAGTAGTCCATTATTATTTTTGCGTATCTGATCCTTTAAAATATTTGTTTTACCAACTCAGAGGCCCTCTGGAGGAGATGGGGCACTAACTGGGAGCAGTGGAGGTTGCTCCATGGGCTACGCTGACTCTGAGAGAGTGAGAACAAGAGAGAGAGATCAATTTCACTTCATATCCACCATATCAAACATCACTGCGTTTCATGGAACCACCCAAAGAGGGGAATAGAACCTACAGTGTGCATTATCCAAATATGTCAAACTAGCTGTAGTGGGATCAATTATCCACTATAGTCTATATGTCTGCATTTCTCTCCCCCGCATATTCTTCAGTCATCTATTTTTGTGCCCTGAAGATGCAGGGAAACTGGTTTTTAACATTCTGTCTCCATTTAGTTATTGCTTTCGAATGCATCTTGAGTTCTGTTTAACTAAATGAAATTGGCTTCTGGGAGGTCGCTGTGTGAGGCCCAGAGGAGGGATGGGGAGCTGGCTGTAATCCCGCCCAAATAGAAGGAAAACACAGCTGTCGCTAACCTATTGCAGCCTTGTCACAGTTCCGTGGTGGGAGTCTGGAGTTGTCTGAAGAAAGCAACAGTTGCGATTGGATGATCAAGAAAAGAGGGTGGAGTTTTTGCGATAGGACAATTTTAAATGGAGCTAACCCAAATCTCTCCAGTATTTGGCCCAATATGTAGTTTGTGTACCCGGACCATTATAACATAATTCAAGATATACCATATTCACAAGGGGCAATGGCAGTCAAGATGCAGACCTTTGTGTAGAATAATGGCATATTATTAAATCATAATGAATAATGAAATAATAATACATACATAAATAAATGATAATAATAATAATAATAATAATAATAATAATAATAATAATAATAATAATAATAATAATAATAATAATAATAATAATAATAATAATAATAATAATAAATAATAGATAAGAATAAAAGAGAGGAAATAAAGTTCCTCTAAAAAGTTAATTATTTGTGAGAGCTTTGTCACTTTAAAATCCCACCACTATTGGGTATTTATTTCAAGTTGTAATGCTTAAAGGTCAACCTCCACATTGTATTTTTGTTCAATAAACAATGTGGACTAGGCCAACAGTGGCTTTCATGAAGAAGGGGAAAAAAAAATATTGAAATTGACCCAGTTTTAGCGTTCTTATCAAACATTTTGTCTGCCCAACACAATCACCACGCACGTGCATATTTTAATCAATGATTCATAACGTGCGCGTGTAATGTCGTCACAACAGGTGCAGGACAACAGGGGGCTCACCAGGGGGCGCTGAGAGTCATACAGCTAGTGGCAGGCAGAGAGCCTTGCTACCATAGATATATGCTTGCTACTACTAGCCGAATGGAAATGTATCTGTTTCACCTCACTATTGCTCCGTGATTATAGCCATCCATCCATCTCTAAAGCTAACCACTATTTGTAAAAGCCACAACCACGTTACCATATTTGTAATAATGTAAATCATTGTGTCGTTGTACACATATTGTGTTTATAACGTTAGTAGATAACATAGCTTAGCTTGGTAGCTATTGTGCTAACAACATATCCCGACATCCAGCTCGCTGGCCGGCATGAACGGCCGACCCAAAATGGTTCTCTCCTCTCTGTACACCCCGACCCGTCCCCACGGGTGCCCTGCCGGGGGGCCCATGGACGCGACGGCGGCGGCAGCCGCAGGGCGCCCGAGCCCGCAAAGGCTAGTGTTACACGATAGCTATGAGCTAACTAGCGCTGCGGCCGCCGCTGTTGTCGAGTCCACAAGCTCCTCCGCGGGGACGGGGGCACACAAATAACAACATTAACCAGACTCTCGTTGTGTCTATTATGCTAACGCTAACGTTACCTCATTGTGTCTATTCTACAAGCTTTAACGTTACCTAGCCTCTCGTGTCTATCTGCTAACATTAGCATTAGGCTAACTAACGTTACGTCCTAACCCCCAACAACAAGCGTAACTAATCAGCGATCTTTTTGTCAGACTAAACTCTCCGCTCGGTGGCAAATTGTGTTGATGTCGGTTTTGTTTCATCAATAAATGAGGCAGAATACACAGTGACTGTATCCTTTTTTATTGCACTTGTTTCTTGCTGCAAACATACATAAGACATCCTACGCGAGACATTAAAGATGGCGGCGTTCTGTTTTCGTTCAGACTCCCCAAACAGTGACGCGTCTCTCTTCTGACCAATCAGTGGTCTGCAGTTTTTCACGTGACATTTCTGGAGCTCTCATGCTGATCACCAGCAGCCCCGCCTCCCCACACGGAGACAAACTGAGTACTTTATTTGAGTGGAAAAGCAACATTAGATTCGGCTCATTAATATGCAAGCCACACCTGTTGTGACGTCGGCGTTTGATAAGCTTTTTTGATTCGCGCGTGCATGTTATTCGTGCGTGGACCTTTTTAACTCTTTCAGAGTGGCATTTCCGGTGTCAAATGGAAAAAAATAAATAATGAAATTAGATACCAATGATGTAAACTACCCATAATTGATCAGTAGGGTTTAACCTAGAGGTTGGCCTTTAATATTGATGCTAGAACAATGAGCTGCAGCTCAAATGAAAGCTACAGTATAGGAACAGGAGCGTTGTGACTACTGAAAGGCCATCAGGATGCTCAACGACAATGACACTATAGGTAACAAAACATCAACTACACTCACAGCACACACATCCACACGTACACTCACTTTAAATAAACATGCACCGTAACACCAACTTTACTTACTTTAGACACTTTAATACACTTTATATTTATTGGTAAAGAGATTTGCACTACAATTCATACCTCATTGCACCTTACCCTAAGTTGTATCTCATCCCATTTCTGCATTGTACTGTATAATGTATTATACTGTAACTCACTGTTACTATTTTTTTTACTCTGTATTGTATATTGTATATATATGTATATTGACTGAACACTTTTTGTTTACGTACTTTTGACTTTCTAATTTATACTTTTTATCTATTTTTATCTAGCACACTCCCAGGAGCTCATACAGAAAAAAGCATGTCATGGAAAAGTATTCTGTATTTTTTATTACAGTATGACAACTAATAAAGAAACTTGAAACTTAAGGTGAGAGTAATTGTCCTCCACACCTTATCATGTACGATGCTATTTTGAAAATTGAGTATTGCCCAGTCCATTGTCTTCCATTCATGAGATCTTTCATTACATATTGAATCTGTGGAAGACTTCAGCGTGACACTAAAGCACTAATCCCCATAGATTTCTACCAGGTATTTCACACACCTCATCCACATCCCCCAAACAACCACCACTACAGTACCCCCAGAGTGATAGCATCAGAGATTAAGCGGCAATGATTACTGTTTCTTTTATTAGACGTATTGTTAATGTGTCAGTATGTAACCAGATAATTACAGTAAATGATACAGACAAAGTACTTATAATTTTTTTAGATAAGGGATCCGGAGGAAAATGTCTTCCTCGTGTTTCTCACCTTGCAATCAGGCTGCTTTGATGTGATGTGATGTGAAATGAAATCGACTGAGCAATGATGCCGTCACGATTAGTGTGTGGAAATCAGCTTGGCCTGTCAATCATCCTCCCGTCGTGGCAACCATCAAAGCCCCCCCCCCCCCCGAGAAATGAAAGCCAAGGGCACACACACATAGCACAGCGATAAGACAGATAGAGGAAGGGAGACAGACAGTGTGTTTGAGGAGACATTCAACTTGTTAGTCAGGGAAAAAGGAGGGAGAGTATAGGGTGAATAAGGGAAGAAAATGTGGAAAAGAAAAGTGTACATACAGAGAACTCTGGAAGTAAAAGGAACGCATATGAAATAATGGGAAATGATAAATCCTGATGACAGCAACAGAGAAGAGGGAGAGATAAAGAGATTGTGGTATGAAGAAAAAACGTGTGGGCTCAACAGAAGTCCCACCAAGCTTTGGCTCCTAATCTGATCCAAACAAGGCCGTAAATCCAGTCATCTCAATTCCTCTGTTCACCCACAAATATGGATCACTGAAGACCTGCATAATATATTCTGCTAGAGAAAATATTTAGCACCAATCTCCTATATCCTCTTAAGCTCATTCCTCTGCTGAAAACACAACATACTGGTCCCTAGATCATTTGAAGGACATGTGTGACTGTGATGATACAAAATGGCAGCATTTGCCAGACAAAATTGTGGTTAGGAACTGCAGTGATGACAATAGACAGTATTCTATCTGCATACACTACTTGTAACAAACATCATAATTGCAGAAAATGTCTAATGAGAACACATTATTAGTAAATGCCATGCACGCATACAGTATGTGTTTTACATTACATTTTCATTAGTAATTTAGATGATGCTTTAACCAGTAGGCCTACTCGAGTTGTGAAAAAAAACCAAGGGGGATGGTCAGGGCTGCAGATCTCATGACAAGTTTGGGGGGGACGCAGAGTAGGGAGGTCCGGGGGCATCGTCCCCCGGTACAACATTTTAATGATTTGAATACGCAAATGAAGCTTTTAGGAGTATTTCGAAACTATAATTACAGAGTGGGAGTAGATACACTACTCTTGATAGCACATATTATTGGGGGGGACAATTCATATTTTTCTGATGGTTAGCTGTAGGGCTGACCCCTATTAGTCGTTTAGTCGACTAATCGGTCGAAAGGAGCCGTAGTCGACTAGCCAACCTCTTAGTCAAAAAAAGTTTATAATATATATATATATATTTATAATATATTTTTTTTATCATTCTTTCCAAAGGAAAGAGGCCTAGAAGCGTGGCTAACGCTAATGGCACGCATACCTAACTGCCTACGAAAACAGGCACAGAGGCACTGAAAGAGGATTTCACCCATCTAATGAACACTAGACTAGACAAATATCAAGATGTATCCATCAGTGGACCAATTGCATGCTTCTGCAGAGGACAAGAAGCCTTGAGTCGACTCCTTCAGACATTAAGCACCCCCCACAGCCCAAATGGAATGATACAAAATAAAAATTAAATAAAACATTTTAAATAAAAAAATAAAAATATTATACCAAAAAAAAAAAAAAAAAGCTGACACAAATGCTAGTCTGGTTAAAGACATCCAAGTCCTCATGGTTTAGCTAGCTACGTTAGTTAACTATTGATAGATAACTTATTATATAATAAATAATATGATATTGTAAGGAAGGGGCAGGACCAGATAAGCTTTGCTTCTTTCTGTCCCTTCTCAAACAAAACCATTTGTCTTGAGCTATGTTGATTATTGCTTCCATAGGAAGATATATTTAATTGTATTTGTATCTTATTTCATTTTTTTTTGTTATTACTAATGTGTGTGTTTATGGTTGAAAATGTTCGAGATAAATAAAGATCAAATCAAATCTAACTGATGAAGTGATCCCTCTTCTAACAAGAGAGAAAAACGTAGCTTAGCTTTAAACTCATTCATTGCTTATGTCTAGAGCAGTGGTTCTCAACCTTTTTACACCAAGTACCACCTGAGAACGTAGCTGGCTTTCCAAGTACCATCATATGACCGAAGTTAAAATACAGTCTATTCAGCTATGCACAGTTCACGCAGGAGGCACATTTATTCCTGATAACATTATTTATTGTTAACTTTTGGCAGACACAGCCACAATTGAGAACATAATAACTCTCACGTAGCAAGTGAGAAAATTAAGAACAACTGTATTTCAGCAAATGTACTAAATATGTCAAACTTAAATGTAAAAATGTCACATACTGTTTGAACACAACAAAGCCACAGCCACTGGATTACAAGATTTGCAGTGCAATGACGATATACTTTTTTCTTTTTCAAATGACAGTGTAGCCAAGACACCAGGTGTAGGTCTCTTACTGAACAATTAGTGTTTTTCTCATCTCACCCACATCTAGACACTCATCACCAAGAGATAATTGTACACATATAAATAGAGAAGTTCTGTGAAGCTGAGAAACATCCCATGTAGGCTTCATTTTACTCACTCATATCACGCAGAAACTACAAATGATCAATTTCACATGAGCAAGACAAGAGACAAGCAACTTACTGAAACTAATGAGAGTGGTGAAACTGAGATCTGGACTGCAGTACCCAATGCACGGTCTGGTTTGTAGAGCAGTGGTGAGATGCGTAAAATATCGAGCAGGTGGGAGTCAGTCGACCTCATGCGACTCTTGTTCAAGTAACAAGTTCATAACAGAGAATGTCTGCTCAAAGATTATATGTAGAGCCAAACAAGCTCAACATTCTCTTTGCAAATGTTCGCATTTCTGAGTATTTACCTTTTATCCAGCTGTCGGTAAAAGTCAGAATCCGGCTCCTTGAACATGGGCTAACTCCTTTAATGTCCGCTGATAATTCTTCAAATCTCCTGGCCGCGGTGTTTCGAGCACCACACATATTAGCAAACTCTTGCTTCTTTTCGGTGCAAATGCTATCCACTGCCTTCATCAGTCTTCAATAAACTCGCCTTCTGTAAAAGGTTTGCACTGTTTTGCCATTAACATCGCCACTTTATAGCTTGCTTTGGTGCAGTTTTCCTTTGAACGGCAACGCTCTGTTCGCAAATTAGGCACACACACATGCTTCTGTATTTAGTGAAAAAACATTCTAATTTCTATCGCTCCTGGAAGCGGCCCTCTTCATCAACTTTTCTTTTTTTAGGTGCATTCACCATGGCTATTATTGCAGGATACATGGCCTCGCTGATGAAATGAGTTGTATTCCAGTAATACGTGCGCAGTTGTACGGTTGGCGTGCAGCATTCCGGACATAGTATGGGGGTCACGTGGAGACAGCTATTGCTAGAGAAGGTGCTGCCACCCTGAGGTGAAGAAATAAATTGCAACTTGAACTTTTATGAATAATTCATTCAGGTTTGACGTGCTGGCGGGCGGGCGTACTTTGATGGAAGGGATGGGAAGGGGGATGGCCGTTTTAGAAGGGGGATGATATTGACCCTTTCTATTTCAGGGGGATGCCATCCCCCCCCATCCCCCCTCAACTCGAGTACTGGCTTTAACCCTTTCACGCCATAAATAGATCAAGTTTCTTTAATCAAGTTTCTTTAATAGTTGTCATACAGAAGTACAGAATACTTTTATACAAAATGCTTCTTACTGTTACGCTCCAGAGACTGTGCAAGACAAGATAAGATAAGTATGAAATAAAATAACATAGTATAGTATGTAAATTAGAGGTAAAAAATGAGGTCACAGTGTTCAGTATAGACATATGTACAATGTTCGATGCAGAATAGACGTAACTGAGTTACCATATAATATACAATACACAATACTATGCAGTGTACTAATATACAATACTATATAGTGCAAGGCAGAAATGGGATGAGGTGCAATTTAGGTACAATTTACAGTAGGTGTACGAGTTGTAGTGCAAATCCTTTATCAATAAATATAAAGTGTGTTTGTGTGATTTAAAGTGTGGAGAGTGGGTGCTGCAGTGTGTTGTTTGTTTAAGTGAGTGTGTGCGTGTGGGTGTGTGTGCTGTGTGCATTTGATGGTTGTTGCATATTGTTTATTGTTCGTTTAGCAGCCTGATGGCCTGGGGATAGAAGCTTCTTCTGAGTCTTTCTGTGCTCGCCTTAAGACTCCGGTATCGCTTGCCTGACCGCAGCAGTTCAAAGAGGCAGTTGTTCGGGTGGCTCGAGTCCTTAATAATTCTCTTAGCCTTCCCCCTGCACCGCTTGTTGTAAATGTTCTGGAGGGTGGGAAACCCCCCTCCAATTGTGCGTTCGGCTGAACGTGTCACTCTTTGTAGTCTGCTACGGTCTTGTGCAGTGCTATTCCCAAACCAGGAGGTGATGTTGCCAGTCAGGATGCTCTCTATTGTACATGAGTAGAAGTTCCTAAGGATCAATACAGTCCGTATTAATTAAGTTATATATTTATTTTTTCAAATGTAGCCAAGAGTAAGGACCCTAACCCTATCAAAACAGCAGTCAAAGTGTATATTTTCAGCACTACGTTTGTTTACCAATGATTTTAACCCCCTTAACACATTCAGCGCCAATCACGAGTAAACTTTAAATTACCTACCAGAAACCACGGAAATATCAGCACAATTTTTTTTTATAAAAATACAATAAAAAACAAACTAATAAAATACATAAAATAAAATAAATTAAAAAATAAAAAATAAAATAAAGATAAAAATAAACAACTGTTCTTCGGCTTCTCTACCTCCATCCACCTTTCTTTTTTTTCTCTTTTTTCCTTCTCTTTTTCCCCCTAAACCTTCCTCCCATTTTCCCGTTCCTTTCCTTTCCCTTACCTTTCATGTTTCCTATCTCTCACCTTTTTAGATTCTTACATTTTCCAGGAAATGTATAAACGATGACCAAGTCCTTTCAAATTGTTCTGTTTTTCCCTTCTGTATGTATGTTAGTTTCTCCATTGCTAAGTTCTCTGACACTTCCTTTAACCATTGTTTAGCCCCTGGTCTCTGTATCTCCTTCCAGTTTAGAGCTATCACTCTCTTGGCCTGTAGCAAACAAAAATTAATCAATTTCCTCTTTCTAATATAAGCTGGGAACTTCTCCGGGTATAAGTGTAGTATACATAACTTAGGATCGGTCGGGATTTCTATCTCTGTCATCTCCGATATGAGTTCCAATATCTCCTTCCAATATTCCTGTATCTTCTCACATTCCCACATACAGTGGTATAGGGTCCCTATCTCTACCCCACACCTAGTACATTCATCCGGGATCACGGGATAAAACTTGCGTAATTTCCCTGGTGTCATATATACTCTATGTATCCACTTATATTGTAGGAGTTTACATCTGGTATTGATTGAAAGTGTCTGTGACATCTCACATGCTTGTTCCCAGTCCTCTTCTGCTATTTCTACGCCCATGTCCCTCTCCCATGCCCGCAAACTTCTCAAAGAGCTCTCATCCGATCCTGATAACAACACATCATAAAACTTGGATAATTGTCCTCTTCCCACCATATTGTTCCTAGTAAGTCTTTCTATTATGGGTGTGGGTGGTTCCTCTGTGCCCCTGTTCCTTGAGACTACGTAGCTCCTGATTTGAAAGTATTTAAATCTATGTGATCTTGGGATTTCAAATGTGCTTACTATCTGTTCGAAGGTCATCAATTCCCCCTCTTTGTATAAGTCTTTAATCTTACCCAAACCCCTTTCTGCCCAATTTTTGAATCCCCCATCATTCCTTCCCGGTTTAAATTCCTCATTCCCCCAGATTGGTGTATACCCCGATAATTTATCTCTTCTACCTAAGTGTAAATGCGCCTTGTGCCAGATCCTTACTGTATTTTTGAGGAACGGGTTCTTTGTACTTTTTTATCAACAAGCTACTCTGTCGTGAATATATATATGCGTCCAGTGTTATCTTTGTCTCTTCTTTTTCTATCTCCATCCAAGCCGGTATATCTGTCTGTTGAAAGTAAAACATTGCTGTCCTGAGCTGTGCCGCCCAGTAATAAAGCCTCATATCTGGAAGTCTAAGCCCTCCTCTGTCATACGGGAGGTAAAGGAGTGTCAGTCTCAACCTGTGTTTTTTATTGTTCCATATGCAACGTGTGAACATCGTTTTCAATCTCCGAAAGAAGGTTTCAGGCAAGGGCATTGGGATCGACTGGAATAGGTATAGGAATTTAGGCAATATAGTCATTTTAATAACATTCAATCTGCCTATCATTGATATTGGTAATTTGCTCCATCTTTCAAGGCTATTTTCTACATCTGTCATTATTGGATCGTAATTACTCTGTACTAAGTCTTTAATCTCCGGGGTTATCTTTATCCCCAAATATGTAAACCCCTTGGGGGAGCTCGCAAACTGCGTGTGCACCGGTGCTTTCTCCCTTTCTCTTTCATTTAGTAACATAAGTGCGCTTTTATTTTGATTCGTCTTATATCCTGAAAATACTCCAAATTTCTCTAGTATTTCGTTCGCATTTCTAATTGAGGTATCCAATTTAGTTAAGTATAGTATTATATCGTCCGCGAAAAGCGATAGGCGATGCTCCATACCCCCTATTCTCATCCCCGTGATTCCCGGGTCCTGTCTAATCGTCATCGCTAATGGTTCGATTGCGAACAGAAATAGCAACGGAAAAATCGGACATCCCTGTCTGGTAGATCTCTGTAGTTTAAACAGTGTCGATATTTGGTTGTTCGTAGTTATTTCGACCATTGGGTCTGTGTATAGAATCCTGATCCATTTTATATATCCTTCTCCAAACCCGAACCTTTTAAGTGTTTCAAACAGATATCCCCACTCAATCCTGTCAAATGCCTTTTCGGCGTCTAATGACAGAACTGCGTGGTCTTTTTCGTTTTTCTTAGAGTGAAGAACATTTAGTAGTTTCCTAATGTTATGAAACCCCTGTCTTCCCAATCCAAATCCGTTCTGGTCATTTTTAATCAGATGTGGAATCGACTCCTCTATGCGCCTAGCTAGCGCCTTACATACAATTTTCGTATCACAGGACATGAGGGAAACAGGACGATATGAAGTTGTGTCCGAGGGTGGTTTACCCGGTTTCTTAAGTACCGAAATCATCGCCGATCTTAAGGATGGAGGCAAAGGCCCCTCTTCATATGCTTCATTGAACATTTCCAGTAGGTGGGGTAGCAGTTTCCCTGCGAATCTCTTGTATATTTCTGTTGGTATCCCATCTGGGCCCGCCACCTTCCCACTATTCATAACCGTAAGCGCCTCGTTTAATTCTTCTATCGTTAGCTCTTGGTCAAACTGTTTCTGTTCCTCTTCCGTTATTTTTGGGAATTCTAACTTGTCCAGGAATTCCTTTTGTTGCTCTGTGTCTTTCGGGTATTCCGATTTATATAACTTTTCATAATATTCCTTAAAGGCGTTATTTATTTCTATTGGGTCATTCGTTTCAAGTCCATTCCCTAATTTGATCGTATTTATCGTTCTTTCCGTTTGTGCCTTTCTAATTCTCCACGCTAGTATCTTGCCTGCTTTTTCCCCTTGGTCGTAGTATGATTGTTTTAGCCACTGTAAGTCCAATGTTATCTTTGTAGTGGATAGATGTTTGTACTGGGCCTTTAATATCCGCAGTTCTCTCTGTTTTGCTGGGTCTTCTCCTCTATATAGCTGTTTTTCCACTTCTTTCACCTGTCTTTCTATGTCCTCCATTTGTTTATAGTGTTCTTTAGATTTATGTTTAGTATAGCTTATCATTTCTCCCCTTATATACGCCTTAAATGCCTCCCATGCCTCCCATACAGACCCAATATGGTCTGTATTTATGGAGAAGTACATGTCTATTTTTTCACCTATAAAAGTCATACATTTCGGGTTGTTGAGCCATTTGGTTTGGAGTCTAAATCTAGGGGGTGCCTTCGCTATTTCCGGCATGTTCATACTTAACGTCATTGGAGAATGGTCAGACAGTAATCTACTGTCATATTCACTTCCTGTAAATTTAGATATCAAGCTTGTCGAAACAAAAAAATAGTCTATTCTAGAGAACGTTGGCCTACTTAGTAATTTAGAAGCGCACGAATATTCCCTCTTGCCTGGGTTTCGTTTTCTCCATATCTCCACCAATATGAATTGAAAATGGGGGACCCTGATGGAAACAAGACAAACGTCTTTCTCAGGTCTGCATCCCCTTAACAATTGTATGTATTGAGCCGTACTGTATTGTACCCATTCTGCAATCTGTTAAATAAAGTTTTCATTCATTCATTCATTCAGTCGAGGTCTCTCATAAACGTATCCATTACTTTCCTTGTTCTTCCGTGGGAGGTATCCCCTCCCCCTGACTTATCTATTTCCGGTCTACTCACGCAGTTAAAGTCTCCCCCCATGATGAACTGGCCCGTGAGAGTTGCCATTTTCATAAACAGTTCTTGAAAAAACAGCGGGTCATCATTGTTTGGTCCATATATATTTACTAGGTTCACCTGCATGGAGACTATAGTACCGCTTAATATTATAAATCTCCCTCCCGGGTCTACAATTTAATTTCTTAAAGCAAATGGTATCGACTTGTCTATTAGTATCATCACTCCTCTAGTTTGTGAGTTGAATGGGGCCGAGTAGACCTGTCCTTGCCATCTATTCTCAACTCTCTTGACATCTTCCCCAGTGCTGTGTGTTTCCTGTAAATAAACTATTTTCGCTCCTGATCTTTTTATCTTCCCTAGAATCTGTTTTAGCTTAATAATGTGGCTCATTCCCCTCGCGTTCCAGCTCATATATTTTATTTCGTTCCTACTCATCCTTATGTCCTATGTTGCCCACTCTCTTCTTGCCCCCCTCCCCCCTCTCTCGTCCATGTTTTGTGATGTGGTGTTCCAGCCGAAGTGTCCTGTAATAATAAATGAAAAAAAGAGAAAAAACACAAATATCCCCAGACCCCACATATAAAGCTAACGTCCCCCCCTATTGGGGCGTGGACTTCTGACCCTCCTCTTTTCCGACTTCCTACAGGTCCCTCCCTGCTTCCTATTAACAGGATGCATCTTACCTGCCTTTCTCTCTCTCCTGCCGCTCTTCCCTCCTAGTATGCTCTAACCCCATGCTCCCTTTTTCTCATTTCTGTTATTTAACGTCTAACTTGACTAAACTATCTTCAACTTGAGTCTGTATCATTACTCTCCCCCTTCCTCCTCCCGTAACCATCTCGAGGAGTCCTCTATTTCAGCCTCCAGAGTAGTCCTTCCTTCCCATGTCACCTTCAGGATGGCTCCTCGTACAAAGCCTGTCTGTCCTTTCCCCCGAAAGCAGTAGTCTTTCACTTCCCTGTATTCCTCCCGTTTCTTGACCAGGGACGGGGCGAGGTCTTGGTATATCCTCACTTGTAATCCTTCGTGTGTCAAAACTCGTTTCTTCTTTGCGATGTCTAGTATGGTTTCTTTGTCCCGTTGGTTGGAGAATACCACTATGAGTTGCCTCCTCCCGGTTCCGTTTTCGCCTTTCTTTTTCCTTCTTGCGGGGGCTCCTCTGTACACCGCCTCCAGCTTGGGATTTTTTGTGAAGACTCCTGCCCCCGCTAACCCCCCGAACATCTTTGAGTAGTATTCTGTCATCGTCCCTCTCTGTCCTTTCGGGTCCTGTTCCTCTGGTATGCCGATCACTCTCAGATTCTTCCGTTTAGCATAGTTGATCATATTCTCCATATTCTCTCCCATCTCTTTACTATCAGTTAGGAGCCTCTGGCACTCCTTCTCCCAATGATCTTGGTCCGTAGCTCTGCTGTCCAACGAGGCCTCTCTTTCCGTGTATCTTCTCTCCTGTTCCCTCATCCTCGCTTCTAGGTTAGCCACGGTAGCCTTACATGTCTCCATCTTTTCCTCCAACCCGTCTTTTATATTTCTTTCCCAACTTGCCCATAAAGTTTTGCTTTGTTTCTCCAGCTTTTCCTCCAACCGCACAAATTCCCCCATTAACTGCTGGTTCCTCTTTTCCGCTTCTTCCTTCAACAGTGCGCGCATGGCATCCATTGTTTGTTGGTTTCTCTTCTCGCCTTCTTCTGATAAGAGTTCTCTCAAGAGCGAGCGCATGTTTTCCATTGTCATAGCCGTCTTTCCTTCTCCCTCTCCCGTCTCCGCACCCGCTGTTATCTCTTCCTTGTGTATCTCTTTGCTAGCGCTTAGTTCAGCCCTACTCGCCTGTACCCTGGCGTCTACTGTCGTTAGCTTCTTGCTAATCGTTCCTAGGCCCAAAGCCTCCGGTATATGGGTCTGTCTGTGCCTGGTGGAGCATCTGTTTATCTCCGACTCCTTATCGCCTTTTCCTTCTGATTCAGAGTTCTCCATTTCATCTTCTCGACAGAGTAGTCTTGAAATTGTCTTCCCCTTCGTTTTTCTCGGGGGGTATTCAGAATTCAACCGTGTTTTCAGATAGTTTAGTCAATTACCACGGGAGCATGTGGTGCGAGTTGTCTACTGCACGGCCGCCATCTTGAAGTCAGGTACATGTGTACTTGGTATATACCTTTGATTTGAGAGTATTTGGGGTTTCAGGGGATCAACCAGAACGGTTTGCGATTATTGCACATACCGCGTTTTATCTCGCAATCTATGGAAAAAGACTGGATTATCTTGGAAATGCACAATGTTTAGCGTGTAATAAACTACAAACTACAGTGTGTAAGCGGCTGGGTGGCGCAGCGGACATTGCGCTCGTCACCAATGCAAAAGACACTGGTATCAAATCCGGCTGTCAGCGTTGCCCCCGGCTTGGGCCGGCCGTCATACTGACTCAATTGGCAGAGTCAGCGGGAGGAGAGTCAATGGATGGTAGTCTGGTCGTGGTAAACAGCGACTCCTACAGGTTGGTCAGGGCGCCTGCACAGCAAAGACAGGAAATGGCGGGGGCAGTGTGAGCCTCCCACACGTTACACCTCGCCAATGAGAGTCCGCGCTGGCAGGTGAAAAGAAGTGACTGGCTGCCTCCACATGTATCGGAGGGGACATGTGATGGGCTTCTATCCTCCCTACGACCGGCCAGTGGGGGGAACATGCAAGCAACAATCAGGACAGGGGAGGGAGAATTGGCACGAGAGGAAAATTGGGATGGGAGAAAAATCACAGAAAAAAGGAGGAGAAAAAGTAGGTAAAAAAAAAACTACAGTGTGTAGAAACAAACTATTTTTTTCCATGTTGGACTACAAGTAGTGTCTGTCAAATGAGCCACACCATTGTCTCCACAGCTATAATACAGAACACACACACAGCTCTGCAAACATCGTGAAATACAGCGGAAATTACCATTTTAAGCTGGCCTTGAAGCGGCAGAGATGGGGACAGTTTATGGTACTGAAAGTGTTAAGCATCGGACAGCCGTCGCAGCACTTTGCCCTCGTCCGTCGGCTCCGGGCTGCGTTTTCGCCAATCAACCAATATGTAATGTATGGAGTTAGTACAGGGACTACTTAACGTTAGTCTACATACACCCTCTTGTCATGCACGCTTACGTTACGCACAGGTCATATAAATGTACTGCACTGGAAGAGTGCACGAAGCTAGTTTGACAGAAGTAATCTTGGACTGAATGGAAAAAAAGATGTCGTTGATTGGCACTTTGGCTGCATTTGATAGCAGTATTGAAGACTGGACATGCTATGTTGAAAGAGTGGAGCTTTATTGCCAGGCAAATCTTATCGGCGATGAACAAAAATTGGTCTGTCATTTTTAGCATGGTGTTATTCACTGTCAAAGATGCAAAGAAAAATCCTAATTCATATTCTCCTTTGTTTCATCACAATTTAAGCAAGCCTAGTAATAGACACAATATTTCTGACACTGGGAATACATTCACTGAGGTCCATAGATATCCCTAGATACCAAGAATATGCAAATGGCCTTGTAGAAGTGGAGCAATATTCCATATACTTAGGTATGTATTTTAGGCAGATTTTCAGAAAATAGGGCTCCGGGCTTAACCCTTTCACTGCCGCAGTACCAAACTTAACCATTTCACTGCGACAATACACCGAAGGTTAACCCTTTCACTGCCACACAACAGCAGGTTAACCCTTTCACTGCCACACTACAGAAGGTTAACCCTTTACTATCACACTACCAATGGTAACCATTGGTCGTGTGATAGTAAAGGGTTAACCTTCTGTAGTGTGGCAGTGAAAGGGTTAAGAGGTTAATACATTCTCCAAAAAGCAAGGACAGTTCAGCTGCAGTCGGTGTTTCCCCAGTGGATTACTTTTGTTCTTTTCCTTTTCGAAGATGTGGATCAACCCAGGACTTATCTCCTTTTGGACACTCAAAGGATTGAGTGTGGTTGGACACTACTGGCTCTAAAATGCAGGGCTGCATGGTCTGGTAGGCCTGTACATTTATGTTGGTGCTAATGGACTGTAATGCTGACAGGACTGTTCCTATTTGGTTTGATATGATTTTGTTGTACAGTATGTTGCTATGGTATGGCCCATTTAGTTTGCTCCTATTTTTGTTTAATACAACACTTTGAATTTAACACTGTTGTACTCTCATTCTTTATTGTTGAACAGGTTTGTTTATTATTTCAAGCTTGTTACACAGTATATATAGTAGTGTGATGAATGTTTACTGTTGTTTGTATAGTATATATACTACTGTATATTTAGGCAGCAAATATTTGTCACAATTAGAGCAGAAGTTTATTTTTTTATTGAATGGGTCTTGAATTGAATGTACTGTTTTGCTAACAAATGATGTACAGGTCATCATCAGTATAGCTTTACCATAGCATCATACTGTATTATGCAACATGTGTCAACACTGTATAGTCTGTTAGAACATGATATGGGAGAGAGAAATAGGTTGCTGTATAAAACTGATGATTGCATTTGTTTCATTGTACTCTCCTGTCTGAGCAACCATTCAGTATGTGGTCAGCAAGGTTCTGCAGCCAGCTCTACCAGCTGAACACCTGCATCCAGGTCCTGCAGCCAGCTCTACCAGCTGAACACCTGCATCAAGGTTCTACAGCCAGCTTTACCAGCTGAACACCTGCATCCAGGTCCTGCAGCCAGCTCTACCAGCTGAACACCTGCATCAAGGTTCTACAGCCAGCTCTACCAGCTGAACACCTGCATCAAGGTTCTACAGCCAGCTCTACCAGCTGAACACCTGCATCAAGGTTCTGCAGCCAGCTCTACCAGCTGAACACCTGCATCAAGGTTCTACAGCCAGCTCTACCAGCTGAACACCTGCATCAAGGTTCTGCAGCCAGCTCTACCAGCTGAACACCTGCATCAAGGTTCTGCAGCCAGCTCTACCAGCTGAACACCTGCATCAAGGTTCTGCAGCCAGCTCTACCAGCTGAACACCTGCATCAAGGTTCTACAGCCAGCTCTACCAGCTGAACACCTGCATCAAGGTTCTGCAGCCAGCTCTACCAGCTGAACACCTGCATCAAGGTTCTGCAGCCAGCTCTACCAGCTGAACACCTGCATCAAGGTTCTGCAGCCAGCTCTACCAGCTGAACACCTGCATCAAGGTTCTACAGCCAGCTCTACCAGCTGAACACCTGCATCAAGGTTCTACAGCCAGCTCTACCAGCTGAACACCTGCATCCAGGTTCTACAGCCAGCTCTACCAGCTGAACACCTGCATCCAGGTTCTACAGCCAGCTCTACCAGCTGAACACCTGCATCAAGGTTCTACAGCCAGCTCTACCAGCTGAACACCTGCATCCAGGTTCTACAGCAAGCTCTACCAGCCGAACACCTGCACCAAGGTCTACCAGCTGAACACCTGCACCAAGGTCTACCAGCTGAACACCTGCACCAAGGTCTACCAGCTGAACACCTGCACCAAGGTCTACCAGCTGAACACCTGCACCAAGGTCTACCAGCTGAACACCTGCACCAAGGTCTACCAGCTGAACACCTGCATCAAGCTCTACCAGCTGAACACCTGCACCAAGCTCTACCAGCTGAACACCTGCATCAAGCTCTACCAGCTGAACACCTGCATCAAGCTCTACCAGCTGAACACCTGCATCAAGCTCTACCAGCTGAACACCTGCATCAAGCTCTACCAGCTGAACACCTGCATCAAGCTCTACCAGCTGAACACCTGCATCAAGCTCTACAGCTGAACACCTGCATCAAGCTCTACCAGCTGATCACCTGCACCAAGCTCTACCAGCTGAACACCTGCATCAAGCTCTACCAGCTGATCACCTGCATCAAGCTCTACCAGCTGAACACCTGCATCAAGCACTAACAGCTGAACACCTGCATCAAGCTCTACAGCTGAACACCTGCATCAAGCTCTACCAGCTGATCACCTGCATCAAGCTCTACCAGCTGAACACCTGCATCAAGCTCTACCAGCTGAACACCTGCATCAAGCTCTACCAGCTGAACACCTGCATCAAGCTCTACAGCTGAACACCTGCATCAAGCTCTACCAGCTGATCACCTGCATCAAGCTCTACCAGCTGAACACCTGCACCAAGCTCTACAGCTGAACACCTGCATCAAGCTCTACCAGCTGATCACCTGCATCAAGCTCTACCAGCTGATCACCTGCAGCAAGGTTCTGCAATTACACAGCCATTAAGATCTATTTTATAAACATGTTGAGCACACTTACACACCATCATTGTTTTTGTTACTTCTCAAGTTATTAGAAAAGAGAAGCATAGTCAAGCTTCCAGAGCGTCTCAAGTATCATCCAGTAACAACATAAGCAGACAGTATCTAAATGACACCCAGTAAGCACCAGCAAATCCGGCACCAGGCAATGTCTACACTCGCTCTGAAAGAGACACAATAACAGCAAGCAAAAATCCCATAATCTTCTGCATAGGATTGTAGGGGGGGGGGGGTGCTCGGCTATAGCAGGCTTAATGAAAAGTGCTTTATTCTGTGTGAAGCCGGCTGCTCAAACAAACACAAAGGAGAAAAAATATGCTTTTCCAACGGGTGCCTTGGTAAAATGGTAAAATGGTAACAAAAGCATTTTTTTCCTCACAAATTGTCAGGTTCCATTTATTTATTTATTTACTTATTCATCCATCCGTTGTTATTGCATTTCAAACTTTTAGGCAGCAATGCCTTGACAAAGCATTATAGGCTCAGATGGATTGCTGTGCATTGCAGGTAAGTAATTCGATTTGATACCAGACGGCATTTTTGGTCCAGTTGTGAGGCCTATACCATTGCAGTGGCCCACGCAGAAGGGAGATAGAGATCTTTTATTCTTCTCTCTCTCTCACTGTGTGAGACATCCAGAATTATTTGCAGCTTGGATTTATAAAGGTCCACCTTGCATTATCAAAGATAAGCCAAAAGTAAAGAATGAATAAAAACATAAATAAAATAAATAGCACAATAAATTAATGTGAATGGGAACTTTTCAGAAGAAGAAAAGTATTTTTAGTGTGATTATTTTTATTAGACAAGGCTAGTACCTTTCTACCAGCTTTTCATCTTCTGTCTTTTACTCTTTCTTGGCTCTGTTTCTCTTCATTTTCCTGTTGCCTGGGACATTCTCAATCTAAATGTTGTATTATGTTGCATTTATCTATCACTCAATAATCTCTCTCTCTCTCTCTCTCTCTCTCTCTCTCTCTCTCTCTCTCTCTCTCTCTCTCTCTCTCTCTCTCTCTCTCTCTCTCTCTCTCTCTCTCTCTCTCTCTCTCTCTCTCTCTCTGTGTGAGCTACATTCGTTTGTTTTCATTGAACTGCATCCTCAACATTCTCACTTGACCTCAGAATGCAGACCCACATACTGTAGTTTCCAAGTAAATATGATAGAATATGAACAACACATTCAGTGCAATGAAAATCGAGTTTTCTTTTCAATCTTTTTACAGAAGGTATATTGATGTAAAAATTACCCAAATTGTTAGAACTGTCATTGTGGAAATGCTGACTAAAGCCCTTTGTTCTCTATCCCCCTGGATACCAACAGAATCAAACCATTTCAGATATCCAATCTGCTTCTTTGAATATTCCCTCCATCTATACTGGTTACACTGATTGGCCCATCAGTCAGTCTGTTAGCTAGTCCACAAGTAATGTAACTTATTTGCTACAATTTAGTTAATGTCAGTGGTTCAAAGACATCAACAGCAACTTTGACAATTTATGTACACAAGGAGCAGAGTTTAAAGTGAAGTGAAGAATATGATTACAACTCATTACTGTAATTGCAATAAAAGCTTCCTAAAAAGACAATTTTTTTCTACAGTATGGTTACTCTACTGCAGTGTTAATTTTGGCAGCTATTTTCATTTTAGTTTTAGTCATAGTCATGTGTCAAGTGCTCCTTTTTCGTTTTCATCATATTTAGTCATCTTCATTTATTTTTCGTTTAGTCAGTTTTAGTCAACTAAATGTCTGAGCATTTTAGTCTTAGTCAGTTTTTGTCTCAATTTTGTTTTTTTGTTTTAGTCTAGATTTAGTCGACGAAAACGGAGGACATTTTTGTCTATTTTTAGTTAATGGAAAAAAACTTGTCAGAAGTCAGAAATAGTCAACATGGAACATTTTCTGATTTAAATTGCGTATTTATTTTTCAACCTAGGGGAATCTGAGTCAGCGGCACAAGTGATACACAGGAAGTATATATGTTGGTGTAGACATGGTCCAATGTATTGTTGCTCCTACAGTATAATGTTGGTGTAGACATGGTCCAATGTATTGTTGCTCCTACAGTATAATGTTGGTGTAGACATGGTCCAATGTATTGTTGCTCCTACACAGGGGCGAAGCTGGGGGGGGGGGGTAGCTTAGGATGATTCCAAGGGCCCAGCACTGAGAGGGGGCCTTTTTTTTTACTAGACATCACTCAGGTGTATTATTGATGCTCTCATTGATACTATGTTTGTTTCTGAAGTGTGTGTGTGTGTGTGTGTGTGTGTGTGTGTGTGTGTGTGTGTGTGTGTGTGTGTGTGTGTGTGTGTGTGTGTGTGTGTGTGTGTGTGTGTGTGTGTGTGTGTGTGTGTGTGTGTGTGTGTGTGTGGTGTGTGTGTGTGTGTGTGTGAGATATATAGAGAGAGAGGGGGGGCTTTGGTAGACTATTGCATTGGTCCATTCATTGAAGATGAACGCAATGCGACATCCTTTACTAGGCTCACCCACCAACAGTGCAGGTGCTGAACTGCTGATCCGATTGTATAGGTAAAAACCATATAATGCGTTTTCATCAATAAAAAAATGGCCAAAAAATTTCTGCATTCACTGGGGGCCTACAAATACATTCTTTCATGGGGCCCAGAATCTGGAGCTACACCCCTGCTCCTACAGTATATGTTGGTGTAGACATGGTCCAATGTATTGTTGCTCCTACATTATATGTTACATTACATTACATTATATGTTGCACAATGTTTTTTTTTTTCTTTTTTTTTTGGATTCTATTATATGTTGTACCACTGTATTGCACATCGTTGCGGGCAAGACCACCCGCATTTCATTGTATACTTGTATGCTGTGACAATTAAAACTCTTGTCTTGTCTTGTCTTGTCTAGACATGGTCCAATGTATTGTTGCTCCTACAGTATATGTTGGTGTATATGGTCCAATGTATGCATCAAAGAGAGCATTACGGATGTCGTGACGTTGTTTCTGACCAGAGAGACAACGCTGAACTCTGTCTGTCTTCTGTTTGCTGTGTCTTTCCTTTCTCTCTGCCATGTCTGTCCTCTCTCTGTTGTGTCTGTCCCCTAGCTCTCTCTGCTGTGTCTGTCCTCTCTGTCATGTCTGTCCTCTCTCTCTCTGCTGTGTCTGGCAGCAGTTTATTCTATAACAACAGGATACTGTAAACTAAGTAAACAGAACACACAGTAGTACTAGTAGTACACACTGATTGCATAAAAACATTATATAAAATCTAGTGCTGTCAATCGATTAAAATATTTAACTCGATTAATCGCATGATTGTCCATAGTTAACTCGCGATTAATCACAAATTAATTGCATTTTTTTTCTTTTTCTACCTTAAACAGATATTTTTCAAGTTCCAAGTTTTAATACTCTTATCAACATGCGAGTCAACACATGCTTGCTTTATGCAGCCATTTACCACAAAAGGATGACCCTCATGCATTGCAAATTTGCATCAAATTCAAAAACAGATTGATGCACAAAATAACTTAAAAGAAAATAATAATTTAAAACAATGAATAAGGTGAAATGAAATAATAGGGGAAAGAAAACGTTAGGAACTTGTTACATTCACCCACACAAGGGCTGAGTAATCACATCCCCCCTCTCTATCTCTCTCTCTCTCTCTCTCTCTCTCTCTCTCTCTCTCTCTCTCTCTCTCTCTCTCTCTCTCTCTCTCTCTCTCTCCCTCTCTCTCTCTCTCTCTCTCTCTCTCTCTCTCTCTCTCTCTCTCTCTCTCTCTCTCTCTCTCTCTCTCTCTCTCACACACACACACTCTCCCAGCTCTCTTTCTCTCTTGCCCCTTACTCATCTCTCTCACCCCCCCCCTCTCTCTCTATATTTCACACACACACACACACACGCACGCACGCACGCACGCATGCACGCACGCACCCACGCACGCACGCACGCACGCACGCACGCACGCACGCACGCACGCACGCACGCACGCACACACACACACACACACACACACACACACACACACACACACACACACACACACACACACACACACACACACACACACACACACACACACACACACACACACACACACACTCTTCAGAAACAAACATAGTATCATTGGGTCTCATTCCCGAAAATGTTTCAAAGATATATTCTGGAAGACTTATCTTGGAACCACTGAGACATAATCAATGACAAGTTCACTCTGAGTCCTGAACGTGCTGGTAATATGTTTTAAGTGGCTGAAAAGGTAGCACAAATTATATGATCTGATATCTGCTTGGAGAATGGCATTCTGTCTTAAACTCGAAAGCGCGTTCCCATTCAGGTCATTTGCATACAAAACAACGCCTCCAGAGCTCCTTATAAGGCAACTAGTGACGCAGCTGTGTGCAAATGGAATGGTGGAAGTGATTTGCGAGTCTTGCGAGCCGCGTGATTACGAAACCTAGCGTCAGTCAGTGCCAATCAGAGAGCGTCTCCGAGAAATGCGGCTAGGTTTCGTAATCACGCTTGCGCACCATCAAAACTAGATTAGATTAATGTATTGGCATCATATACAGCTCGCGGTACACCTGCCGCAGCGCACACGCACACACACACACGCGCGCGCGCACGCGCAGTACTGTATATGAATGAATGAATGAAATATAATATATATAGCCTACGGCGGGCGTAATGAATGAACGCAGTATGGCTTATTATTCCATAATTAAGCCTATAGGCTACTGTTCATTCGTAGGCGCACACAAGACTTGTTATGGAATATTAATGCAGTCTATTTCCACCGATTAGCTTTAGTTCTTATTTATTTATCCACTGTTATTTCAGTGTTGGTGTATAGGCTATAATTATAGTGTATTTCAATATAAGTTTAATTGATTAATGATTTATTCGAAGGAATGCAGGTTTATAGCTATATCAACCCCCTCCAATGTACAGTAAATGACCAAGTATGGTTTTGTCAATATTCCAATGTACAGTTTTGCTTGTACAGTGTAAGTCTATCCCCCACCCACCCCTCCTACCCAACCTCCTCCAACAGTTTCTACGTCAAATGTACTCTCTTTTCTGGACTCTTTTTGTATCACAAACAGTACTGTATTTGCAAATCTGGTATGTCATAAATGTATAGATGTAGCAGTACTGTCTATCTGTGTCGTGTGTGTCATATATGTTATGATGAATTGAAAATGGGGGACCCTGATGTAAACAACACAAAATTCTTTCTCTGGTCTGCATCCCCTTATGTAATTGAGCTGTACTGTACTGTACCCATTCTGCAATCTGTTAATAAAGTTTTCAATCAATCAATCAATCAAACAAAGGTCTGTCCCATTGTATACAGTACCAATCAATGGGATACATTGCATGTTGACCTGCATTCTTTCAAATGTATATAATTAATCATTAAAACAGATGTGTAACAAATAAGAAATACAAATTCCACAGAAGGCATTAAATAATTATTATTTTCAATCATTTCACAATAATTGCATAATATAGAATATCTGAGTAATTAAAGTAATTATACATTTGTCCAAAATAGCTGGTTCAGATATGGTTAAGCAGCTGCCCTGTGATCAGATGAATCCATATTATTTATTTTTCCGACATCAAATGCGTAATTTCTTATCGTACAAATATTGTCATATTTATTTTAATTATGATTAAGTAATTAATTCCAAGGAGGCCTGTAGCATTGACGTGAAGGAATCACTATGAGAACACAGTCTGTCAAGTTATAATGACATTTTAAATTAGTCAATCAATCATGAGATTTGATCGTGGCTGAGAGCAGATTTAAGAGTGCTCCTCAGCACTCTTAAATCTGCTCTCAGCCACGATCAAATCTGATCTCAGGAAAATGTGGGGACTCCCACTCCCAGCCCTAATATGTCTTAAATGGGCCGAAATCTGGCTAAGACGAAATTTTTTGTCGTAACTTCGTTCGGGAATGAGACCCATTGAGAGCATCAATAATACACCTGAGTAAAGTCTAGTAAAAAAAAAAGTAAAATTTTTTTTTTCTTAAAAGTTAATCGTGAGTTAAAAAAATAGTGGCGTTAATAGAATCGGGCGATAACGCGTTAATACCGCGTTAACTTTGACAGACTTAAATCACATTCAGTGTTAAAGTGCCACATGGACGAGGTCTGGTTAGTGGTTAGAGTTAGAGGTGGTCTAGGTCTGGTTAGGGTAACTAGGGGTATTTAAGCATTCATTATAATTTATTATTATTATTTAGATGGATGTAAAGGGCTAGACCAACTCTTAACCCCTATCCGGACCTAGACCACCTCTAAGTTACAACCCTAACTTAGGGGTTAGAGTTAGAGGTGGTCTAGGTCTGGTTAGGGGTTAGAGTTAGAGGTGGTATAGGTCTGGTTATACTGATCCGATACCAGTGCATACATTAAAAAAAAAATTATATTATATAAATTATAAAACTTTGTTTTCTTTTCTTTTTTACAGCTACTGTTTTATATATACTGTTTTTTAGTAATAACTAGAAAGTAATGGAATTTTTTCAACAACAGGTGATTGTATAGATTAGTATTAGTATCATTAATTGACAACTAAGCTCAATGAGTTCACCCAAGGAAAGGTTGTTGGCACATTGGTTCCGCACGGAGGTTACACGTTGTTGCACTTCCTCCTATCCAGTCGGCTCCGTTTAGGTTAGCTACTGTAGTAGCAGAGGCTCTGTTGTGATTTTTAATGCAAAATAAATATTCAACATTCTCTTTTGAGACTCCGCCTCAGACTCTTGTCATTTGGCACTAAAAGCTAAACATTGTCACCGGTATGGCTGTCTGCATTATGTCATTAATTGTGTGCGAGAGGTCGATCAGTGACCACGTTAGCGTGAGCTAGGTTAGCCACTAGTTAACGCAAGCTAGATGGAAACAATGTAACGTTACTGGTGAAAAAGTTATTTACCTTGGAATACTCCTTTGCCAACTTGCTGTACTTTGCTTGCAGGTATGCAGCTGGATTATGAATAGTCCCAATTTTAGCCAAGGTAACGTTAAGCTAAAACTAGCTTTTCAAATAGCTCTTCAGCTAATGCTAATAACAGAGCTCCCTGTCACACTGCTCTGTCGGGACGATGGCATTAAGAAAAGTTATAATTATTTTGTCTAGTCTTGTTTTAGTCAACAATATCAACATACATGAAGAGAAATTTCGTCCTGGTTTTTGTAAATTACATTTTTGTGTCCTCAGTTGTGGTCAACGATATTTAATTAACTATTTAGTCACGTTAGCGTGACATGGTCTTCAATAACATGACGTCACGTCTCGTTGTCGTCATGAAAAAAACCTTCGTTGACGAACATCTTTCGTCATCATTTTAGTTGACAAAATTAACACTGCTCTACTGTTGTATAATTTGGTCAGAGTCCAGAGACAAATACATTTAGCCAATCAGCCCTCTCCGTGAGAGCTGCCATGACCTGGAACTCCATTCCAAGTTACATCCGCAATATTGAAACACACAGATCATTCAAACACACTTTCAAAACATGGTTAAGAAATAACTACACATGTGAACATGGGGGCCCTGCAGAACTCTAACCCCATTTATACAATGGCATGCACATTTCTTGATTCAGTTAGACGTTGTTATTTCTCATAACACACTCCACGTGATCCCACAACCGAATTACAATCACTCCGCCTTTCGTGGTTTTAGGAATGAAACCAAGATGGCGGACAATAATCTTTATGAATGAATGTATTGATAGCGTCATAACGACTCATTCAAAAACGATTCTGTTACATGGAATGTGTTAGTTGCTTACACAATGTTGGATTATGTAATTGGTTGGTCATGACTCATTGTGAAACAAAATATAAATCGTGCGAAGTGTGTTGTTAGATGCCATTCGTTATAGAACCTCCCTCTCCTTCAAAAGGACACTCATTTCACTGTTAATAAAATGTTCAATCAATCAATCAATCAATCAAACCAATAACAACCGCTCACTTCACTGTTAGACGGCATGCTTTGAAGCAACCTATTGCTTCGAAGTGGTTATGCTTTTTCCCTCTTTCGAAGTGGGTTATGCTTAGAGTTTATCTTTAGAGCAGGGCGATAGACCACCAGCCCTGATTCCAAACTCTAAGCATAACCCACTTCGAAAGAGGGCCAAAGCATAACCACTTCGAAGCACAAGGCGGACATTAATAAAGTTTTCAATCAATCAATCAATCAATCAATCCAATAACAACCGCTCACTTCATTCTTAGATGGCATGCTTTGAAACAGCGCACCTCCGAGCTGCTTCTATAGAAAGTAGGTTCAACTTAGGGAGGCAACTTCTCTTCTTTTTTTTTAACCTACTTTTTCTGCGGATGGTTTTGTGAATAAATCTCCATTATGCTTCAATTAATGTGTGTTTATTATATAGCAATAAGGTTGGATGAATTCGGCAATTGTATAAAGATGTAGCACTGTCTATCTGTAATACAATTTTCAATCAATCAATCAATCCAATAACAACCGCTCACTCCATTCTTAGATGGCTTTGAAACAGCGCACATCCGAGCTGCTTCTACAAAAAGGCAACCTCTCTTTTTTTGGACCTACTTTTTCTGCGGATGGTTTTGTGAATAAATCTTCAATTAATGTGTGTTTATTGTATAGCAATAAGGTTGGATGAATTCGGCAATTGTCTAACAACCACCCCTAGGCATGCTCTAATTCTCATAACACACTCCTGCACGTGATGTAATTCTTAAGTCTATGGCTGAACATGCTCCTCATCTTGGATAGCTCCTCATAGAGGGGGTGGGAGGGGTTTACCAGTATAGTGCCCTGCTTTTTCTTCGTCTTCCTCTTGGCCACCACCTTGACGACCCCTCCCCAGTATACCACGGCAAAGAAGAGGATGCTGGCTACCACAGCAGCAGCCAGTTACACGCGTTGGAACAAGTCAACACTTTGAAGAATAGCCTACTCTGTCGCTTCTTGTAGAGGGCCTCGTGTGGTTCGACCAGTCCAGTCCACTGTTCAAGTGTGCTCCCCATTTCCACCACCTCCCCTCGTATGATGATGGGAGTAGGGGGCCTCTTCTTGCCTCACCGCCAGCACCTTGGTTTTGCTGATGGAGTTGGAGGTAGTTGCTGTCGCACCACCCTACAAAGCTCTCCACCCGGGCTCTGTACTCATCCTTGTTGTCATCTGTGACGTAACTGACCCTGTCAGCGTGGCTTCATGAGTAGAGCTCCAGACTCATGGTTTGAGCCCCGGTCAAGGCCATTGTCAGAAAGTGGTGTTGTTGTCCAGCAGGGGGCACTCTGTCGTCTGGACTAGTCAGTAACAATGCCCCCTGTTACGATGATAGGGACACCGTATAGCTGCGAGTGCCGACCTTCGGATGAGATGCCAAACCGAGGTCCTGACTGAATTCAGTCGTTACAGAACCCAGGACGCCTATCGCAAAGAGTAGGTGGTTCCACAAAGTTCTTGGCCAATTTCCATCCTACATTGTGGGGAGCGCTTTGAGTGTCTAGAAAATGCGCTATATAAATGTAATGAATGAATGAATGGAGGAGTCATCAGATAACTTCTCTAGGTGGCATGTGCTCAAATTGTGGGTGAGGTGGGAGGTGTAGAGGGTAAACAGGAAGGGTGACAGCACGGTTCCTTGTGGGGCAATGGTGTTGCTCACCAGCAAGGGTGTAAAGTACTTGAGTAATTGTACTTCGTTAGAATACTTAAGTACTGTTTTTGTGGATTTGTACTTTACTCAAGTACTATTAGGTTTGTAAACTATTTATAATTATTATTACATTTTTTGCATTCAGGGGGCTAGTCGACTACCAGTTGACTATCAGCTAATTTCGGCCAATCAAAGTCGACTATACAAATCCTTAGTCTGGGACATGCCTACTATATATACAGTATACCACACACTTGTTTTGCTCCAAATCACCATTGGCGCTCAGTGAATGTGCAGGCTGTTTTTCCTTTATTCATTGCACAATTGTTTCTCTTTTATACAATTTAAAAGAAAGAAAAAGATTGCAAATACTGTATTTCATGATGAATGTACAATGGAACATGAATACATTATGCAAGCTACTGCAGGTCTCCATCGGGGATCTGAATGTGGCACATAATAGTAAAAAAGTCAAATAGCCCCCCCGCCGAAAATGATGCTATATAAAGTCAATTTAACTCACTCGCAGTGATGTGTTGGGAGTCTTGTCTTTCATCCTGAAATGAATTCCTCAAAATTGACAATCATTTTCACCAGGAGGCTATTCATTTACTTCTTGTTGTGCCACATTCAGACCCGGAGAGTTAACTTGTGTCACGTTCCACAGATCTGACACCATGTTCTTAATTCTGTTGCTAAGGAATATGCTATTCATGTTTCATTCCCCCACATTGACTTCCACTTGTTTGCTTAGCTTGGTGCTAACAAATACAAATGTTTTCCGTCTCTAGCATTTCAGTAAACACTGCCACGAGTGCTTTCTGGATGGACTAGTGAGGAAGGAAAATCCCGCTGCTCTCGGAGGCCGAAGGATGTTCTAAAAATCAGTGCACGTAGCGTGCACCAGGACGTATTCGTGCTCACAAGCACTTGCGCGCAAGTCACTGCATTTTGAGAGAGTCTAGTGGCTCTGGGCTGCATTTTTTCACCGAACATATAATATACCATTCGAAAAATGTATTTGTTGCCGTTCGAAACGCCACCTCACTCGACCACATCCGTATGTCGGTTCTTGAGTTACATGGCAATATGTCAGGTGAGCGTCTTTTTACGCACTGTGAGTCAGATGAACACCCCCGACTCCAGAGACACTCCAGAACTGCCAATCAACCGCTGATGGCGAAAATGATTGGTCAGCGTTGTAGCCAACGAGTGTACGTTTCCAATGATACCCCAAGTGTGGGGGAAGGGGGGGGGGGCGCCGGGGTGGGTGCGACTAAGGGAACTAGGTTAAAGTTGACGAGCGAAAGCCAGAAGTGATTCAGACTTCAGAACACACGGTGGTGGATGAGGCGTTGATGAAACAAGGCATTTCAGAAACATGCGTTCTTCAGGCTTTCTGGATGCACTGGAAGGATATATTACATAGGCCTCTCCATCCTTTGAATGCAAAGTAAACACCAGGGGCAAAAGAAAACAGCTAGTGGAAAACCATCCAGTCCGACAAGACAGAATTAGGGAAGGAATGAAGGAAGAATGTATGATTAAATGAAATCAATTCAGTTTGATATGCATATCATCCCCATCATACAGTAATGACCCTGTCTGAGTCAATAACACTGTGCCGGGGAGATCAGTGCCTTGTGTGGATGTCTGTCACATATTCTTATCTTTCATTATTATAATTTTGTACACACACACATATGATATAATATAATGTATAGCCTGGTCCAAAGTAAACCTCTGGTTTCATATGCATGAAGACAATTGCTCGGACCCCAGGAAGAATAGTCTTTCACCCATGGGTGTAGACTAATGGGGATCCATAAAATAAACAAATAAACACAAATCTGCTAGTGCTTTACAGGGGGTTTGGAAGGGTGTGCAGTTGCTTGAGTGAACCGAGCATTGCAGCATTGTCAACTACTGTATGTGAGGAAGTGATTGAGCAAACACACACACACACACACACACACACACACACACACACACACACACACACACACACACACACACACACACACACACACACAGACACACAGACACACACACACACACACACACACACAGACACACACACACACACACATACACATCCATACACACACACACACACACATCCATACACACACACTAACACACACACACACACACACACACACCCCTACTTGTGCATGAACACACTTACAGATACAGCACTCAAAACTCAAACCTCTCATGCCTCTCTACCACTCTCTACCACTCCTCTATTGTTCTTGACCGGGCCAGATTTCACACCTCCACTTCCTCCCACAGGCTGGGCAGATTTTCATCTTACATTTTTATTCGTCCCAAATGTCCCAGCCCCATCAGATTTCTTAACTTTTTTCACTGTTTACTTATCATGCATTGCAACACTAATATATGGTCAGTACCCCAAGTCAGACTGCCCATATAAAAATTATTTTGGGGGTCTGAGGGCAGTAGCCCCCGACCCCCTCCCTGGGGAAGCACTTAAGTTAACTACCCTCCCTTTGTTCCCCCAGCCAACACCCCCGGAAAATTAACACCTGAGTAGACTTAAGTGGCACACAAGCAGCAACAAGCAGCAGACAGGCAGCAGAATTGGTTTGATTTTTGAGCGCTGCGTCTGTACGTATTAATCAACTGATCAACCCACAGAGTGCAGTGATTATAGAGTACCTCCTGAGCACCTATAGTGTCACTGCATGTAATAATGCGTATCTTTAATTAAGCAAAATAACAGAAGAGGGTTCATGTCTGTAAATAGCATCCGCTGTGGTTATACAGGCACACGCCATAGGATTTATGTAATTTATGACATTGAGGAAAATTATAGTTTATACTTGGTGCAGCAGCAATGCACGTATACAGGTGTTGCATTGTTTGATGTTGGGAGCAGAAGGATTGGCTTTTTGAGTAGATGTGTGCTGTTGTATGTAGGGGGGAGAGAGGGAGAGAGAAATGCATTGAGGATTTAGATGCAAGCTCTGAGCCTGGTGTGTGTTATCCCAAAAGACGAGAAAGACACAGGCTGACATCATAGCAGCATTAGACACACCACATTATACCACTATTTCGCGCGTGCAGCATTGGAGGTTATGCCAGCCAAGACGAAGAGGATGGTCGTTCGGCAGATGGACTGAAGATGAAAGTTGTTGCATGTTAGAAAGTTCAGTCAAGCTAGCCATGTCGGCTTAGCTAAAGGCAGGGACAGCTAGTTAGCTTTAGCTACGTTATAATATCGAGTGCTAACGTGTTGTTCAGTCGGGATAGCCATGTCGGCTAGTAGCTTAGCTAAAGGCTAACTAGCGTTAGCTAACCTAGAGAGAGCGTGTGCAGCATTGTTATTCCAAGATGAAGAGGACGGTCGTTCGGCAGATGAACTTCGTCAACTCCACGCGGTTGTCTCCATCCTCTTGGACGTTTGGTGAGTTTTTAATGCACTCTATTCTATTCCCGCCGTGGAGATATCTCTCTCTCTCTCGGGCCGGCTAGCTATCGTGGCTACGTTATGTTGGCTGTTACGACCCCTGTGAGTCTAAGGGTAAAGGGCTGTAACATAACAGTTGGTTGACAGAAAATATGGACCCCGTTTGTAAACAACAATGATATTTATTGATAGATGCAAAGGAAGCACATATAGCTCAAGGGTGAGCCCAGGCCAAAACAACAAACAAACACCACTATACTCCAAATAAACCCAATCTAATCTATGGTAAAAGAAATTACATTACCTAAACTACTCTTACCTAACCAAAACAGGAGAAAACAATATCCAAAGGAAATGGCAGCTCACCCCATCTGTGCTTCCTGAGAAAGAGAGAAAAACACATTAATGATACATAAAACAAAGGCAGAATATATACAAAAACAAACTATAACTAGCAATGCTCTCTCTGTGGCCATACACACACAAGGCAATTTCCACTAAGCACAAAGGCCAATAAACGAAATGCAATATTGTCAAAGTCAAGGTTACAAAATCACACTAGGCCTAGCCTCATGCCAGAGAGAGAGAGTGACTGAAGTGAGAAGCCATGTTTTAACAGGTGTGTGGTGATCCATGATTGGGTGGTGTTGATTGAGTGTTGGAGTCTGGAAAACCATCCACCAATCGGTGCTGTGCTGGGTAATGGAAGGGCAGGCCTGGCAGGGACCAATGGTGGAGGGAACAATGGCTGGAGGGAGGACAGAAAAATGGAGAACACACACACATGGAGACACACACTGGGGAATATATACATTGGGATGTAACATTGGCTAACGTTATGTGGAGCCAGCGGGCCGGCTAGCTATCGTAGCTGACGTTCTGTTGGACCAGCGGGCCGGCTAGCTATCGTAGCTAACCTTATGTTGAGCTAGCGGGCCGGCTAGCTATCGTAGCTAATGTTATGTTGAGCTAGCGGGCCGGCTAACTATCGTAGCCAACGTTATGTTGAGCTAGCGGGCCGGCTAGCTGTCGTAGACGTTATGTTGAGCCAAGCGGGCCGGCTAGCTAACGTAGCTAACGTTATAATGAGCCAAGCGGGCCGGCTAGCTAACGTAGCTAACGTTATATTGAGCCAAGCGGGCCGGCTAGCTGTCGTAGCTAATGTTATATTGAGCCAAAGCGGGCCGGCTAGCTAACGTAGCTAACGTTATATTGAGCCAAAGCGGGCTGGCTAGCTAACGTAGCTAACGTTATATTGAGCCAAACGGGCCGGCTAGCTGTCATAGCTAACGGTGTGTACCTGGTGTCAGTACCTGGCTACTCTATTTGCAGTTAGCCTCCTTAGCTGATGTTGGCCGTTGGTTCCTTGCTACTTTGTTTTCTCTGGTATAGATCCTCTTCTCTTTGGATTTAAGTGTTGATCTTTGTCCTTTTGGATCTATGTATATTCATGTTGCCTTTGAAGTT
This sequence comes from Notolepis coatsorum, assembly GCF_963971535.1. Classification (NCBI taxonomy): domain Eukaryota; kingdom Metazoa; phylum Chordata; class Actinopteri; order Aulopiformes; family Paralepididae; genus Notolepis; species Notolepis coatsorum. Next base: position 137,283,156 of record NC_140171.1, read on the forward strand.
ATCTTTTCCTTCTGTTCTTCCATTAAAAGTTGAATATCCTTTAGGGGCTCATCTTAGCTGTCTTGCTTATCTCTCTCTCTCTGTCTGGACCACAGACCCATCTCTCTCTCTCTCTGTCTGAACCACAGACTCATCTCTCTCTCTCTGGACCACAGACTCTCTCTATCTGGATCATCACAGACTCTCTCTCTCTCTCTCTCTCTCTCTCTCTCTCTCTCTCTCTCTCTCTCTCTCTCTCTCTCTCTCTCTCTCTCTCTCTCTCTCTCTCTCTCTCTCTGAGCATTGCATTGCTTATAGTTGTCAATTGTGTCGGTCAGTTCATTGCAATTTTTCCTTCAGTCACATTTAGTTGTATCCTGCACCTGGCCTAAAACAGGTTGGATGTGCACACAGCTGCTCTACTGTGTTTGTAGCAGAGCAACCATACCTGTAGCCTTGTAAACAAAGACATCAACACTAGAGTGTGTACTTCTATCTACACAGTACAGCCAAAGCATTCCCATTGCTAGGCAAAAACTCCACCTGTTTTCTACACTGCTTCTTCCCTTGCTGGATTTTCTGCATTACTGCCACTTGTACATGTGTGTTGTGGAGAAATTTGTACAGTGTTACAAAGCGATAACACTGTATATTGACTGTAGAACGGGAGCTCTCTCTCGCTCTCTCTCTCTTGCTATATGTTGACTGTATCATGCCCAGCCTCGGGCAGCGCTATTATTTAAGAATATGTTGACTGTATGCATTTTTTTATTTAATCTTTTTACCTTTAGGGAGGGGGGGGGGGGGGGGGGGGCTCGCGTTTCAATCTCGCACAGGGCCTCGCATTTCTCCCAGGCGGCCCTGACTGTATGTCATATATGTTATGATGCATTGAAAATGGGGGACCCTGATGTAAACAAGACGAGAGTCTTTCTCTGGTCTGCATCCCCTTAACAATTGTGTGTATTGAGCTGTACTGTATTGTACCCATTCTGCAATCTGGTAATAAAATTTTCAATCAATCAATCAATCAATCATTCCAATAACAACCGCTAACTTCACTGTTAGATGGCATGTTTTGAAGCAACCTATACAGATGTAGCACTGTCTATCTGTAATACAATTATCAATCAATCAATAAATCAATCATTCCAATAACAACCGCTAACTTCACTGTTAGATGGCATGCTTTGAAGCAACCTATGTATAGATGTAGCACTGTCTATCTGTAATAAAATGTTCAATCAATCAATCATTCCAATAACAACCGCTAACTTCACTGTTAGATAGCATGCTTTGAAGCAACCTATGTATAGATGTAGCACTGTCTATCTGTAATAAAATGTTCAATTAATCAATCAATGAATCCAATAACAACCACTAACTTCACTGTTAGATGGCATGCTTTGAAACACCGCACCTCCCAGCTGCTTCTAGACACAGAGGCAATTTTTATAAAAAATTTACTTACTTTTTCTGCGGATGGTTTTGTGAATAAATCTCCATTATGCTTCAATTAATGTGTGTTTATTGTATAGCAATAAGGTTGGATGAATTCGGCAATTGTATAAAAGACATTACACCACTTGTAGTCGTGTGTTATAAGAATTAGAGCATGCCTAGGGGGGTCTTGTTGACAGAGTCTGCTATGGGGCAACAATAATATGTTCATGAGGCATGGTTTCTATCTTTAGCCATAAACGGCGTGGTTTATTTCACATGCTCCACAGCAGTACATGATACATCCTTCTCCTCTGAGAGTGAAGGTGGAAGAGACAGAGGGGGAGTCGACATCTCCTTAAATACCCTCTACCTGGCGGCAGCATTAACGGCTCCGCCTATAGCGCCCTCTTGTGGAATCAGTTATATACAGTTAGACAGTTAGGCAGTTACACAGTTACTTACTCAGTTACTTGCAATCATATATAACCTCTAACTTTAACAGGTCTAACGACCCTCGGCTGCGCCTCGGGCCTAACAACCACCCCTAGGCATGCTCTAATTCTTTTTGTATTTTATTTTTTTATTATTTTTTAAACAAACACATAAACAAACATGACAACACACGATTAGATATACACGCATTGTTAACAGTGCACATCAATTAAATCACCGTTTAGATAAATGTCTTATACAAGATATACCCCTAATACCTGCTATCTATTCCCCTACACACATATGCACTTGCTCGCACCCCCCACCCTGGACCCCCCAATGGATAATCCATCCATTATCATTCGCTCCTAACCAGACACTACCATTATATGCTAGCTTTTATTCTCTCCACCTCTTCTAACCACATTGTCAATTTGGATTCATTGAGACCCAAAATTCTTGCTGTAGATATTTCTAGATAAATCACATTGAGATATGTAAGAATCCAGACCTTTCGGCAAATTTTCTCCGGTCGAAACCATCGTGATGCTATCAGTTTTTTAGCCACTGTAATACCAGATAAAACCAATCTCTTTAGCTGTATAGGTACTGCATACTCAAAAACATCATTCAGCAGTAGTACAGAGGGGTGTACAGGTATATTCAGAATTAAGAGATTTGATAATTGCTGGGTCACTTCTTTCCAGAATATCTTAACTGGTGGGCAGTCCCAGTACATGTGCATAAATGTCCCCTCGTCCCCATTTGTACATAAGGAGCATTTGGAGTCTTGTTTAAGACCCATTCTGTTCAGTCTTATAGGAGTCAAGTATGTCCTATGAATATAGTTAAGATTGATTTGTTGATGGTCCGGGTTCCTTGATGCAAGTCGAACATTTGCCCAGGCTTCTTGCCAATCAAAATCTTTTTCCAGGTCTGGTATATCCCTCCTCCAAAGAGTCTAGGTGGAGGGTTTCATACGAGGCCGTTAGTAATTGATGATAAAAATCTGATACAAAACCTCTCGATGTCTCTCTTTCATAGACAAATTTGTGGTACCTGTGGTGTGCAATTGGTATCCTTAATGGAACACTGTGAGCCTTCAAACATAACAATAATTGTGCGTAAAAATAATATGTGGAACCGGTGAGATTAAATTTTATTTCTATTTCATCATAACTACAAATACCCTGTTTGTTGAAAACATCTCCTATTGTATGTATGCCTTGCTTTTCCCATCTAGGGAATCGTATAGGTCGTTTTCCAATCAGGAGTGCATTGTTATTGAATAATGGAGTATGATTATGCCATTTATGTGGGTTAGAATATTCTTTTTGTGTTTCACGCCATATCCGAATCGCATGAGTAATTATGGGGCCAAATTTCAGTTTGCATTGCTTAATTGATACTTTGGTGTATACTATGTCCTGCAGTCTCTGTGGTGCTACTATATTTACTTCTAAATTTCTCCAGGATACTGATGCTTGGGGTTCAAACCAGGTTGTCAGTGGTCTTAAAGTGTACGCCTTAAAATAGTGGAAACATTTTGGAAATGCCATCCCTCCGTCGGCTTTGTTTCTCTGTGCGGTGGATCTTTTTATACGTGGTGGTTTGTTATTCCAAATAAATGTATATGCGGAAGAGTGTACATTTTTCCAATAACCATCTGGAGGGGGTAACGGAAGCATTGAGCTGATGAAGTTGATTCTAGGTAAGACATCCATCTTAACTATTGAAACCCGTGCCTGTACTGAGTTTTTAAGTTTTGACCACCTGTCAAAGTCGTATTTGATTTTATTTTGGATTTCTATGTAATTGTGTTTCACCGTTTGGCTTATGGTAGGGAATACTTCAACTCCCAAACATCTAAAGTGTTTAGCCATTGGTATTTCTTCTGGAAGACTTGTATTTTTTGCAGGGGCGTTCAGTGGAAGGAAAGCCGACTTTGGCCAGTTTATCTTAAATCCCGATAGGTCACCAAAGTCATCAATCAACTTGAGAAGATGAGGCATTGCGGTGTTAGGGTTTTGCATGAACAGTATTACGTCGTCCGCATATAGACTAATTTTGTGTTGTGTGCCCTTGATTACGATTGGTTCTATGAGTTGGGATTGTCTTATATATTGTGCTAAAGGTTCTAGTGATAAATCGAATAGTCCGGGACTAAGAGGGCAACCCTGTCTAGAAGAACGTGATACCGGAAATATTCCGGAGGTGATTATACCTGTTGTAATCATGGCCGATGGGTCTTTGTATAATACTTTAATCATATCAATGAATCCTTTTCCTAACCCCATCCTTTCTAATACTGCCCATAGATACGACCATTCCAACCTATCAAAGGCTTTCATTGCATCCAGGGACAGCATCGCCTTAGGTGTGGTGTCGTCCTTGCTGGCATCTAGTACGTATAGTAATCGTCTTATGTTGTCAGTGATCAAGCGGTTTCTTATGAAGCCAGTTTGATCCGGATGAACTAAATACGTCATATGCTTTTGAAGTCTGATGGCTAATACCTTAGAGAACAGTTTGATATCGGTTCCGAGGAGGCTTAAGGGTCTATAACTACCGCACTCGGTGGGGTCTTTGTCTTTTTTAAGGAGAACTGTTATGAGTGAAATATTGTCGTTCTTATGAAAGTTCCCCTCCTTGACTGAGTATAAAATCATATTAAGTAATAGGGGTCCAATTATGTCCCAGCATGAGAGGTACATTTCTGGTGGGATACCGTCTCTTCCAGGAGCCCTACCACTTTGCATTTCGGATATGGCCTTCCTGAGTTCCTCTAGTGTGATTGGTGTTTCTAACTGTTTAGCATCATCCTCTGAAAGTTTGGGGAGGTTAATTTGATTAAGATATGTGTCCATTTTGTTTTGATCGAAGGTTGTTTCTGATTTATACAAGTTGGAGTAGAATTCTTTGAATGTTGCGTTTATTTCTTTGGTGTCTGTTACAAGTCCTTGTTGTGCTCTAATGGAAGTTATATCTGCAAATGTTGCGTTAATTCTTAATCGCGTAGCTAGTAGGTGACTTGGTTTGGAACCTTGAGAGTAATGCTGTTGTCTTGTGCTACGTATTTGTACTTCAGATTGTTGTTTATATATGGCGTTAATCTCTATTTTTAGTAAATTAACTTGAGATTCCAGTCGAACCGAGTCGTTATATTGTAAAGAAGTAAATAACGTAGAGTAAAGCGTTTCTAGTTCCGCCAGTTTTGAGCATCGATTCTTGCGTATTTTGGATGAAAAGCTATCAGTGAAATCTTTGATCATTCCCTTTACCGACATCCATAATATTCTAGGGTTCGGCACCGAGTTCACATTCTCTAGTAGAAATACTGAAAGAGCTTCTTTGAGTTGTGTAATGAATTCCTTGTTATTCAGCAGTGTCGTGTTAAAGCGCCATCTTGGGGCTCGGGATGATAGTACACCAAATGATCCTTTTAGGAGTAAATAACAGTGATCTGATAATGCATTGGGTACCATCTCCACTTCATAGTTATCAAATAGTCTCTGGGTTGCGAAAACATAATCTATTCTGGAGAGTGTTTTATGTCTTGCTGATCGACAGGAGTACTTCCGGGTCGTGGGGTTGAGTGATCGCCATAGATCATTTACACCTCTATTTTTTGTTCGTTGGAAAAGTTGGGATAAGACTTATCCAACCCAGGGTCCCAAATGGCATTAAAATCCGCACCAATTATAAATGAGTATTCTGGAAGGTTTAACATTTCCCTAGTGAGTGCAGTGTAGAAATTAGTTTCGTATAGATTTGGGGCATATACCGCTACCAACGCTATTTTCCTATTCTTGTGTATAATCTTAGCTATGGTTATCCGACCATCTGCATCAGACCATACTCCCTTCAATTCAATATTCAATTTCCGTTTCACGACTATAGCAACTCCACGGGTTCTCGTTCCAAAGGAAGAGTGACTAATGTTATGGTATGTGTTGTCCGCTAACGTAGCTTTGTCTCCCACTAAAATGTGCGTTTCGCTTAAGAGAGCCACATCAACCTGTTTGTTTTTCATCAATGTGAGCACGCTTTTGCGTTTATGTTGATTATTTATTCCCCCAGTGTTCCAGATCATTATATTCAAACTAGCCATAATCTATACATATTGATTTGTATTTGTTGGTAATATTTCTGGAGTGCGAATTCACAATGGATTTACATCCCACTGTTGAGGTCCCGTTGAGAGCCGAGCATAAAAACATACATATATACAAAAAAAAACCTGATCCCCCCTCCCTTACAGAGTCGTACAAGGTACCTATTTGATACCTCCTTCGCGTACAACTTCTTCCTTTCCTGCACCTCCGGTCTGCCCAGAATGAGCAATTTATCCTAAGCTTTCCTATGTATACCATAGAATCTATGCTTTTAATTCTAATTTAATAGAATGTCACCAATGTGACCAAGCCTCTGTCCCGTTAATGTAATTATAACAGAATGAAAATTATACCTCAATTGGTATACTCATTTAAATTTTTTTTTTTTTTTAAACCTTCTATTAACATTTATTGGTTAGAACATTTCAGAATAAAGAAATAAAGAATAAGAAATAGTGATGTTTAGAATTAGATATCGAAAACCCATATAATCCGAGAATATCTTTTTGATGTCCATGCAATTGTAGAGTTATCCATGAAAGATGAATCTTGTCATCCACTTTTTATATTCTTCATGTAATCTTCTGCCACCTCAAGCGAACGTAGCACGAATCTCTTTCTTTCTCCCTCAACTATGGAAAGGATAGCTGGATACCGTAAGACGGGGTGGAGACCTTTCTCATATAGCCGGTGTACTACATCCTTGTAGCGGGCCCGCAGAGTTATGGCTTCCTTGCACATGTCTTCATAGAACCACACTCTTTTCCCTTTGTACATCAGTTTTCCGCATTTCTTGCGTGATTCCCTGATAATCGTGTCTCTTGTTGCAGTTTCCCGTAGACTAGCAATTATCACACTTTCCTTGTTGTTGTTATTGTAGTTTTCAGATCCAATTCTGTAGCGTTTGTCCACTATCGGTTCTGTAGATAGGATTTCAGAACTTAGGATTTCGACTAGCACTGCAGCAAACTTGTCATCTGTGCAGTTGACTGATTCATCCAAACCCACTATACAGAGATTGAATCTGCGGGTGTGCCGTTCTATTTCTAGCAGATGGATCAAGTTTTCCTCCTTGTTGTCATGGATCATCTGCCGGAGCTGTTTGTTTTCCAGTTGCATTTCCTTCGATACTTCGGCGATAGCTTCAGATAGTTCCTTATTCTTCTCCTCTTGCTTCCGTGAGTATTCGATCCCAGTATTTGCAACCGCCGTTATGCGATCGGATTGTGCTACAACCTGTGTCTTGATATCTTCAAGTTTAGCCTCTATGGCTATCTTAAATGCGGTAGCATTAGTCTCGGCTCTTTCCACAGCTTTAGCAATATCATTAACCTTGTCGGTTAAGATCTTCATCATAGCTGTCATCAGCGTTTTGAAGTCGGGTAAAATACTCTCCAAGACTGTCTCGGCTGAGGTCGTTTGAATGTTAGAATCCATGCGATTGTCGGGCTTTTTATTCTATCGTCTGGCTTTTTATTCTCAATAGCGTCTGCTTTTCCCTTCCCTGTGGAACGTGTCACCGCACCGTCTGCCGTTGGAGAATCTGCTTCACGGCTTTTTGAGTAATCTTTCTTTGCTGGCATGCTGCGTTTCACTGTTGATATAGTTAGTTGAAGGTCTTAGTTAATATATACGTCGAGGTTTAAACACATTAGTGTTGTATAAAGTAGGTTTTTAAGCTAAATTAACAAAAAATAGAGCGGAGCTTGTGACAGATGCGACCGTCACATACTGTCGTCAAACCGGAAGTCTAATTCTTATAACACACTCCTGCGCGTGGTCCTTATCAAGAATAATTTGTATAATATATTATAAATAAAAATAAATAAATATTTGAATGCCTGTCTGTCTGAGGTGCATGGTTTTCTGTTATGTTGCGTGACGCGTCACCCTCCCTCTTGGAATGACGAGCCCATTAGCCAATAGAAATCTATAATACATTTTGATAAATCCCAAACTATTCTAAGGCATAATCATATAGTATGATGCAGTTTGTTGTAAAATTCCGTGTTACATTCTCTGAATATTGGTGGCTAATGCTATAGTTTGGCTGGTTACGCTGTAGTTGGTGTTCTAACATTTTGATACCTTTTTAAAATGTGAGCACCTGCCCCTCTAAAGGTCTCTGCACAACCCTACTAAGGGGCACATGTAGAGGGGCCACAATAGACTGGAGAAGAGAAGAGAAGAAGGAGAAGTCTTTATTTGGCATGCAGTGACACACATGCGATGGGCGGCACACACACAGGAACACACACACATGCAATTGTTGGGTCGCCGATGTGATTGAGTCTCTGCGCTTGACCCATCCCATCGTCCTTCCCCCAGGACAGGGCAGCCGGGAGCAGATAGGGGCGTCGGCGCATCGGCGAGGGACCGCGCCCAGGGACCAATCCAAGTGCTCCTGCCCGTCTTCGTCAAAGACGCAACAGCGTTAGCAATCTGTTGTGCATGTTTTTCCATTGGGTTTCTCTTATCGGGGGGGAAACACTTGCGAGCACGGGGAGAACATGCAAACTCCACACAGAAAGGCCTGGGTACCTGGCAACGCGGAAACCTGGTCCCCAAGTGGAAATCGAACCCTGGACCTTCTTGCTGTGAGTTGAGCTGTGGCTGGAGTTCCTATATTTCCTGCAGCTGTGAAGGGCTGGCCCCCCTTGCCACTGGATTTCATCTCATCTTGGCCAACATAGTGCTGCTGGAGCCTGACGCACCCTCGGCACAAACATCAACACACAGGTCTCCATATCGGAAATCCCAAAAGCACAATGTTTGGTGGCAATAGGAAGCGATGGGGGGCAGGAGGAGTGAATGCACCTAGTCAGACCCCTGCACATTGAATTGAAAACCTTTATTTATCCCCGAGGGGAGATTCAGAATTACCCATCAGCGGTAAAGGGCTCTTATGGTTGCTATTATAGCAGCTGGGGTTGAGTGGCTGAACTGCTCTCAGGAGATCTCCCTGTATAACTGAGCGGTCCTATTTAGGAACCGCGCTGCTCACCCTGACTCTGTGGTGGTGGGGGCATGGAAAAGGTATCCAAAAAGATTGATCACTCCTTTCCTGGGTAGGATACTGCAACGACCAGGTCATTCCATTATAGCGGGTAGAAATACACACAGGAAATCAATACCTCCCAAATGAGCTGCAGCATAAAGAGTCTCACTGACACCAACTCTGATGGGCCAAAAAGATGTGGTGCAATTTTTTGCTGCTGAGCTCAAGCCCTATGCTATTGACCACACTGCCCTGAATGAGACCACACTGCTGGGCAAGGGACCTCTTAACCCTAACTGCCACGCTACCAAAAGTGTTAACCCTTTCACTGCGAAAATACAGAAGGTTAACCCTTTCACTGCCACCCGACAACGGGTTGAGCTTCACTACCACACTACCTACAGTATACAGCAGGTTGAAAAAACTAAGCTTCTAGACCTTTGGCTTGATAGTACTTTATCATGGTCTGATCACATAAACAAAACTGTTTTTAAAATGGGTAGAGCTGTTGCTACTGCCAGGAAATGTGCACCATTCCTACCATTTGCATTGTTTAATCAGATTGTTTGTGCTTTGGTTTTGTGCCACTTGGATTACTGTTCTGTAGTGTGGGCTTCTGCTTCAAAACAGTTGCTAAATAGGTTACAAGTGGTACAAAATAAGGCAGCAAGACTCGTTCTTGGTTGTTCATATAGGACTAGTGTTGTTCAAATGCAGGAACGTCTTAGTTGGCGGAGTGTTGAGAAAAGACTTTCTGCCAACTTATTAATTTGTTTTCATAAAGTGATCACAACCCACAGTCCTAAATATATCACGGATAAAATAATTTACAGCTCAAATGTGCACATGCATTTTACGAGAGGGGCAAGTAGAGGGCAGATTATTCTACCCCATGGAAATACTAACAGTATGCAAAGAACAGTTTTATATAGGGCTATCAGGGCATGGAATTATCTTCCAAGTGACATACGTGACATAAGAGGTGTAGCAAGCTTCAAAAATAAATTAAAATCTTACATGTGAGCCAATATTGATAATGTTGAGTTATGCAATATGTTACCGTTGATGTATATATTTAGATATAATTTTTTTTGTGTGCTAATGTTGTTGTGTTTCCTCGGTTGGTACGTCTTGCTACGTTGTGTTTCCTTGGTTGGTATGTCTTGCTATGTTTTAATTGTATTATGTTTTAATTGCAATGTATATGTTGTAATGTTTTAATGTTGTCTCGGACCCCAGGAAGACTAGTTGACGTCTTGGCGTCAGCTAATGGGGATCCTTTGCTAATAAACAAATAAACTACAGACCGTCTGTAGTGTGGTAGTGAAAGGTTAACCTTCTGCAGTGTGGTAATGAAAGGGTTAAGGAGCCAGGACAGTGTTATACTTTTTTTTTAAGGGATACCCCAAAGATCAACATGGGGCTGGCAATATAAAAAAAACACAACAGCAGCCATCTGCTGTGTCGCAGACCGGCCGGAGGTGTGATCGGGGTCATGTGGCGTGATTAAAATGGATGACATTCAAATTAAATATACTCTAATATAAAAAGCGGATTACTCCCAATATTAAAAGGGATCGGAGCCTGAATTTTGACCTCAAGTCATCATTGCTTTATTCTCTGTTATATGATGTTGTCTGATGTTGTCTTCAGACCATCATATCAATGTTGTTTAGCTTAGTTTCTCTCCAGTTGCATCTATAGTTTCAGTGTAATATTAACCCTTTCACTACCACACTACAGAAGGTTAACCGTAGTGAAAGGGTTAACATTCTGTATTGTCGCAGTTAAAAGGTTAACCCTTTGGTAGTGTGGCAGTACAAAAGCTATGCTCAGTAGAGCACATATACCTGCCGGGCAGCGCTCCTTCACCAGACACTAGCTGTTTCCATCCTCATTGCTCGGCAAAAACAGTCCGAAACACCCATAGATATATTAGCTCTGCCCCCAAGTGACACTGGCACAATGACACTGCATTGCACTGGTCTATACTGGAACTCTGCACTTTATACTTTATATGTATATATATGTATATATATATATATATATATATATATATATATATATATATATATATATATATATATATATATATATATATATATATATATATATATATATATATATATATATATATATATATATATATATATATATATATATATATATATATATATATATATATATATATATATATATATATATATATATATATATATATATATATATATATATATATATATATATATATATATGTATTTAAATTATTAATCCTCCACTGCACTGTTTTTGTCCTGTGTCTGTGTTGTTGTTACTGTGAAAAAAAATGAAAAAATGCATACACTGTAATGCTGCAACAATTACCAATGTGTTTTTACACAAATGGCTTAATAAAGGAATCTACATCTGAATCTGAGCTATATTAGGGATGCCAGTAAAATAGAATTGTTATGTTATCAAAATACTTATAAAGCAGGCTCACATTATAATAATAACTGGACTTTGAAGAAGTATTATATCAGTAGCGGCTCGTGGATGCTTCGCCACTAGGGGCGCTATACCAAACATTTTGCAAACATGTACAGTACCATGCAACCGACTCATGGCAAGACGTGAGCGATTCGACTCACGCTCACGGCAATGAATCGGCTCTTATGAACGAGTCGCTCAGCTGTTACTACAACAACACACAACCAGTCAAATAAAGTATAGTCTAATTCACAACTTGAAACACAATATATAAATAGAAAAGTTAGAAACAAAACTCGCTCCGTCTCCAAACACAGGCAGATCTCTCCCTCTCTCCTTCTCTCTCTCACACACAGCGCGACGTGGAATCGATTCGTTACACAATCAGACCTATTATATACCAAGAATAACTTCAGTATGAGTACAGGGCTGTACACATATTTTGCATATTGTTAAACGAGCCAAGGCTAGCTATTAAACTATCGATATGAATCGAAAATCTGGGACCCTGATGTAAACAAGACAAACGTCTTTCTCTGGTCTGCATCCCCTTAACAATTGTGTGTATTGAGCCGTACTGTATTGTACCCATTCTGCAATCTGTTAATAAAGTTCTCATTCATTCATTCATTCAAACATAGACGATATTGAACAAGCCATAATCCACGTATTTTCAATCCAAACGCGCGAGAGAGAGAGAGAGAGAGAGAGAGAGAGAGAGAGAGAGAGAGAGAGAGAGACTCACTGTTTAGTTGACACGTCCAGGGCAGGAGGGCTTGCCTTGATAAAGTAGTGTATAATCCACTGTTGATGTATTCCAGACCACTGTCCACTGTGTCCAGACTGCATCCGCCATATAGCTTGTTAGCCAAGTGTTAGCTTGTTAGCAGTTAGCAGCACCACACAACACATTCCTTTGTCCATTTCCGCTCGAACAGACTGCAAACTACCTGGCGTTCTATCGCCATGCTCTAAGACAAACTCTAACCTTAACCAACTTTGAAAGAGTGCCTAAGCTTAACAGTCTAAAGAACTTGCAGTCACGGCACGCTCTAAGACAAACAGCTGCCTGCATCAACAACAACACAACTATCTATACCACCAACGGACCAACCTAGGAATAAGCTAGAATTGGAACATTAGAAATTGGATTCGGCCAATCAGAGATCGTCTCTGTGAAATTCTGCTACGGAAAAAAATACTGCCGTCGGCCAATCAGAGAGCGTCTCCGCGAAATGCGGCTACAGAAATTCTTGACGCTACTGGCTAGACCGCTTCAAATCGGGCCGAGAAATACAAAAAAAAAAAAAAAAACGTGATGTCACTTCCTGCTCAGGAAAACAAGTGTTTTTTATTTGAGATAATAACGTTATATTGTGCATTGGAAATACAAACATACTTAAAATGAGTAAATATTATTCATTTTAAACATGTTTATATTATTTATAGGGCTATAAAACAAAAAACTAAAAAGTTTTATTTTCTTCTTCTCTGATTTAACAGCAGGTGGGGCGGCGCCCGTGCGCCCCTAGTGGCAGAGCCGCCACTGTATTATATTCTGGTAGGGCTATGGCTTATATTAGGTTTGTATTTCTGAGTAATACTACATGATTGATAGTAAGGAATGTCTATGTTTGAACTGTTGAATGTTTGATAGAAAGGTAAGGTCTATGTTTGAACGGTTGAATGCTTGATAGAAAGGTAAGGTCTGTTTGAACTGTTGAATGCTTGATAGAAAGGTAAGGTCTGTTTGAACTGTTGAATGCTTGATAGAAAGGAAAGGTCTGTTTGAACTGTTGAATGTTTGATAGAAAGGTAAGGTCTATGTTTGAACTGTTGAATGTTTGATGGAAAGGTAAGGTCTGTTTGAACTGTTGAATGCATGATAGAAAGGTAAGTTGTAACGGTTTCACTGAGCCAGAACACAGATGCAGACACAAACAAGCAGAGACGGTGTGGAATCAGAGTGTAAACCAAATGTTGGGTGTATCTATCTAGGTCGTCCTCGGACGGGCCCTCCATCGGTGCTTCCAGTCTTCCCGATCTTCCATGCATCTGGCTAGCTCGCCGGTGCATTCTGTTCCCGCATCTCTCCTGAGTACGTCCACGTAGGTTAATGTGGGACGTCCTCGTGATCGATGCCCGTGTGTTGGTTCCCACAGCACAATTTGCTGGTTGGCATCTCATGATGTCTCTGGCAGTGACCTGCCAGCCTCATTCTCCTGACTGCCACTTTCTCGCTCACCCTTAGCACCCCCCTATACAAGTTTGCATTAGTGACATGCTCATCCCTGTTGATGTTGAGCACCACACGCATCATTCTGGTGTAGCACCCATCCAAGGACTTCTGCAGGGTGGGCTTCAAGGTCCAGCATTCACTGCCATACAAAAGGACAGACTCAACTGTTGCATGAAAGAAGTTGAGCTTGATTTGACGGGGAGGTTGGATTTCCACACACTGGTCATGCCGTTCAGAGCCCTCCACGCAAGCGCCTTCCTCACTTTAAGGTCTTGCTCGGACGAGTTGACCCACAAGCCCAGGTATTTGAAATCACCGACTTCCTTTAGAGCAGAGCCTCCTGTTGTCCTTAGAGGTGGATGATCCGGGAGGATGTTATACATTATGACATCGGTTTTCTTGGCATTTAGCCTAAGGCCAACCTTGGCGCACTCCGTCTTCACTCTGCACAGGAGTTCCTGTGCCTGCTCCACGTGGTCAGAGAGCAGTCTGATGTCTGTTAGGACTATGGCGGGGTGTCATCTCGATCTCCTTGGGGTTATTGTGAGACCAAGTTCCTGCTCCCGTCCATTGATGGCCTTCCTGAGCGCATAGTCGAGGACTATGACGAAAAGGAAGGGGGCAAGGGTGTCGCCTTGCATCACTCCAGCCAGGATGTCAAATTCTTCACTGTTGCCGTCTGGGGTTACCACCTTGGCCCTTGTACCCGTGTGCATGGTCCCTATGGCCCGGAGTAGATTGGGAGGGACTCCGTAGGTCTTGAGTATCCTCATCATCACGGCACTGTGTATCGAGTCAAAAGCCTTTTTGAAGTCGATAAAGCACAGTACCGCTGTCAGGTTGTTCTTCTTCACCTCCTCGATGATTCTTCTCAAGGCCAAGATCTGGGCCACAGTGGTCCTCTTCTCTCGGAAACCATTTTGGTTCTCCCTGAGGTGGGGATCGATGGCATTCCTTATCCGGTTTAGTATCATGCGATTGTACATCTTTGCAATGACACATGTCAGACTTATGCCACGGTAGTTGTCTGGCTTCGAGAGATCTCCGGACTTAGGCACTGGGATGATGTTAGAGAGAGACCACATATCAGGCTGGTTGTTTTTCATCAGGGCATGGTTGCAGAACTCCAGGATGATGTTGTCAAGGTCACAGTTCTTATAGACCTCTGGGGGAATGCCGTCCGGCCCAGAACTTTTTCCCTGCTTCAGTGTGGATTTCACTTTGGTAAACTCCCTGGCTGTGAAGGGACCATCGTGGGTGTATAGAAAAGAAGAATAATAGAATCCAGAATAGAATACGGATTGACTGGAAATAAGGAACGATAGGTTATGACTATAACCAAGTTCTGTTAATAATGGTGACGCTCGGCATCACTACTGCACTGTACCTCGCACGTGCACGCGCACTGAATAAAGACCACAATGTACCTTTATATCCCAATATTCGTCTGATCACACTCCTATCAGCTTTCCTACATAAGCAGGGGTGGGGCCACATACTCGCCTCCTTCCCAAGCTTTCACCACAAGGTGAGATCAAGGGCAGCAGCGGCGTCTGATGCCGAGCGTCACCATTATTAACAGAACTTGGTTATAGTCATAACCTATCGTTCTGTATCATAATGGCTCCGCTCGGCATCACTACTGCACAAGGGAGGCCGAGCGAGAGCCATCGGCCGACAAATACACCCCGCTGAGGCCCCCCACAACCATCAGATCAGGGAGGGCCGAGCCCCCCCGACCCCCCCTAATGGAGGGCACCCCCCCTATTGGAGGTTCCCGGGAGGGCGACGGACCCGACCCTGCGAAGAGGCACTCAAGCAACTCAACGCACAGGGTGAGCAGACCGTGGCCTGACCCCACGACTACACACACGCACAACCCGCATGCCACCCGGGAACGAACGGAGGGAACAACCTCGTTACTGCCCCCAGAAATTACGGGGTCAAGAGAAAACCCAACCCTGTGGCAAGGCCGTAGCAGCGGAGCGCGAAGGAAGACCCAGACCCACTAAAGGGACTGGATCCCCTGGAAAACGGGGGCCCGGAGAGGTCAATGATGCCAGGCATCAAGACCCCACCAGGCGGTCACTTAGTGACACCGCCCCCCACATCGCCAGCGTATTCGGATAAGGCCCCTCCAAGAGCGGGCCCTTTCCCCCCAATAGCACACCGCCTGGCACACTGACCCTGCAGAACAGGCAGTCAGCATGGCCGTAAGCACACAAAAAAGGTTAACCAACGGAAGCAGGCAGCGCACCGGGGAAAACCAGGCAACAGGCTGTAACCTGAGCCTGGAGCACTGAGGACGAGACAGGCACCAAAGGAGTTAGCTGAGAACAGCCCCCCCGGCGGAAGGGGCATATGCTGGCGTTGTTGCATGACCAAGCCTCCATTTAAAAAAAAAACCCACCCAGAGGGGTTGAGGCAGAGAAGGCTGACATGATTGGCAGACGTCATGAACGTGCAGGGGCACCCTCAACCGGCTAACCCGGGAGTTGACACTGCTCCAACACACCAGGGAATCAACCACCTTGTCGTTACCCAATGCGGTGGTTGTTCCTATAACCCCTCAAGAAAAAACTCCAAAACACACCTGCGGGTACACACTGGCTATACCGCAGTACAAGTGTTTCAGTTTTCAAAAAAGGGTTATCCCAGGCCTACGGGTCGACAAAACATTACTTCGGACCGGGCCCGGCGATACGGGAAGCACAGGGTCACCAGAGGAGGTCAAAGACCACCCCAACAGGCCCCTCTTCGCCATGCGTGAGAGAGGAGCGAAAATAATGGAGAACCAGCCCCAAGCACACCGTACTTGGTATTCCCAGGCGGTCTCCCAACCAAGTACTAACCAGGACCAACCTGCGTAGCGGCCGAGATCTGACGAGATCGAGCGTGTACAGGTTGGCATGACCATAAGCCATTACGACAGTGCAGAGTACAAAATTTACCCAACCAGGGTTTCCATAGCGCTTAACCCTGTGACACCTGGACCGACCTGGCATTTTCCCCCTTGAAAAAAGCCCAAGTCCCTCAGGGTACCAGAACAGCAGATCTGTATCCCCGGCGGACAACGGGTTTAACTGATCCGGACCAGCGTGACCAGAACCAGTCCCGTGCCCTAACCACGCCGACATGCCTACTCCAGGAGAAGGGGCAGATATGCGTGTTGATCTTAAACATGAAAAGAAGGCGCCACCCAGACGTTCGGTGCGAACCGCGCCCGGTGGCCCACCCCCAGGGCGTGAGACCCCTCTACATATGTTCAGATCCATTCCGTCATCATCCCCCAGATATGAACGAGAATCCGTCGACAACCAACACAGGTTGTCGGAAGAGGAAAAACCTCCATCCCAGTTGCTTTATAAAAACGCTGTTTTAACCTCAAGCAACCAAGGCGTGCCAGTCATTCGCCTGATCTTCAACAGAACACCCCGAGCTAGCACTATGCGTGCGTCGGGACACAACCACATCAATGAACAGGCTATTTAGACCTGTCATTGAATCCCCAAGGCGCCCAGGGGAACGACAAGAGGGGTGTGATACTTCCTAACTCCAACTCTTTTTAATAGAAAAGAAGGAAGCACCAACAGCATGTATCCCAGTCTACACAGCCGGGGGTAAAAATTGTTTACATTTTTACATCCCACCACCCTCCCATAGGGAGGAGACGGAAATCCCCAGAGAGACTTCCCACGCGAGCTGTACAGATTGAAAAGAACATATTGCAACCTTGAGCCATGTAAAATTTTGGTTTTAGGGCTCTCCGGGGAGGAGGCACTGAACCCATACACACTCAATCGAATTGAATCGAATACACACACAATAGAGTAGGACTCCTTTTTGAGGTTCCACTCACCTTGACAATCTGAGGAGGAGGCTCTGCACTCTGAGGAGGCTCCCTCACATGGAAGGAGAGTCCTAACTCACAGAAGGCCCGAATAGGAGCTTCGTGAGGAGGAGCCCTGACCACCCCCCGAAACAGATCCATCATATGGACCCGAACAGCTCACGGAAGTCCTACCAACAGAGACGCGCACAGTGACGTACTCTATGGCGGGGGAATTTCTGCGGTGTACACGCCCAATATTCCAGGGCGTGGGACCAGGAAACCCCCCCCCCCCCCTCTTACCCTGTAACGTGCCGAACAGCAACGTGACAGGAACCTTGAAGGACAGGAGGTTTTAACCCCTGCCCATCAAAGAAGGGGAGAAAAGGATTACCAGTTCACCCCTTTACGACCCCACACCCATGATACGACGTAATGACAAAAAAGAGTATGACGCAGTCATAGTCAGCTCCATGAAGCGTCTAACAGCTTCACACAGCGCATGTGCTAACCTGCTATCTGATTTTTACTAAGGAAAAAAGACAGAATAGAAAGGGCCCTCTCAAGAGCCCCGGTACCAGACTTACACATGTGCTTCTGTGGCCAACCCAACCCAGTTAAAGGTCACACGACACACACAACCCATTATCACCTACAAAAAATAGCAAAAACACTCTACAGAGGAACACCGTTTTTCATAATGAGAGAATACATAATTCTCGATTAGTATCGGCCACAGGCCTTGCTAAGCACACACGAAAAGTGACCAAACAATCTTTTCTTTTAGGAAAATACAGTTCCTCAAGCAGTTTTAGCACAACCTCAGCAATCAAGCTAATCCCACCACACAGTGACACAATATATTGTAACAACATGTCTGAGAGGAGGGTGAGGAAGTCCCCAGGGAACCGGGGGGAAAACACCCCTCCTACTTTACCCTTAATACGGCCAGTCGAACAGGTAACCTGTTAATATGTGAACACACTGTTCATAGTCATTACAGGCTGAGAAAATAATTCATTCTTCACTCATATGTCACTAAGCATAGCTTTATAGGTTAGTTTAACCCCCTTAGTTGTGAGTACACGGTACATAAACACACATGATGTTTCTCAACACAACAAACCAGATCATTTTCACATCTGTAACAAACAACCCGATTTGCATGGAGAAGCTAAATACCAGTGACAAGACAATTCACACATAACTCGCATCGTATCCTAAATGTAGTGCAGCAACACTCGTTTTGGAAAACATCGTTATTTACAAAACATTTAGAAGGGAAAGAAAGAAGAAGTGTTCAAGGTCTGGTCAAGACCCTTCCTACCGTGAGCGCAGATCAAGCGAAACTGCAGTCTCTAACAAGGCACCGATAGTAAACACAGCATTCCTGTGTTGTCGACATGGGCAGCGTCGCCGCTCCATCCCGCCGCTACGGTTCCCCTTGTTGACGCAGTCCTCGCCGGCCGGCCTCAGGGTAGGTTCGACTAACATCCTCTGTCAAAGATGACGTCGTAGTCAGAGTGTTTAAAGCATGTTATAGTCTCAGAACGTTCAACAGTGTAGCATTAATAGCAGCAAGCTAACGTTACCTAGCTTAGTGACACAACAGGCTAGCGGCTGCAGCTAACAGCTGACTGGCTAACAGGTAGGCCACAACTAGCACGCAAGCTAAGCAGCTATCACCTGAACTTGTACACAACGATATAACAAGCCACACTCAGACAGGCCGCCATTCTGAAACCCTCCTCACCTTTTAAGAGAGAAGAGAAACGAGATGTTAACACAGTTTTACAACGGTGATTTTACCATACATCCGGCGGAGCCAGCACAAGTCCCATCTGGGCTGTAGCCGACTTGAACATGGATTTTCCGATAACGATCATCCATGCCCACATTTCCTCGTTTAGGGTATACTCTCATTTGCATATGAAAGACGGGGCCTTACGGTGACAGAGAAGTACCCACGCGTCCAGAGATCCTGGGATCACCAGTTCTACTGGTCGTGGCCCACTAGTTGCTATAATGGGCTTCAAACCAAGATCCTCCGCCGTCGCCTAAAAAGGCTGATCAAAGGACCCTAATATGGGGCCGGTTTTCGTAAACATTGTCAGCTAGCCCCCATAGCACTAACAGACAAGTGGTGCTCGCAAGCAAACATTACTCACCAAACCTGGAACCCACCGCTTCTCACAACAGCGGTGCGTCCTACAGTCCAGCTGTGTCGCTGGAGGGTTTTACCCCATCCAGCCGCAGTAAGGAGGACTGCAGTTGGGAGGCATGTAGCGGCGTGAACTCCCAATACGAAAAAACCGGCGGAGGTGTAGAATGATCATCATCTTCCAGACACTCCAGTACGAAGACAATATCGCCGTATTTTCTCGAATATAGTGAGAGAGAAAATAAAGATATGATGTCAACGTATCTCTTGTTTTCCAACTTTCTCCTACTAACAACATCGTCAAGTGGGGATCTACCGAAGGCACTTCCTTGTGGTGAAAGCGAAGAAGGAGGCGAGTATGTGGCCCCACCCCTGCTTATGTAGGTAAGCTGATAGGGGTGTGGTCAGACGAATATTGGGATATAAAGGTACATTGTGGTCTTTATTCAGTGCGCGTGCACGTGCGAGGTACAGTGCAGTAGTGATGCCGAGCGGAGCCATTATGATACAGAACTACGATCTGGCAGCTTCATGACATCTGGGCCAGGTCTAAGTAGGAATAGTAATTAGCCTGTAGATGCCAATCAGCTGCTCCGCTGGTCCTCACACACCTGCACCCCATCCTGTAGAGAGAGAGAGAGAGAGAGAGAGAGAGAGAGAGAGAGAGAGAGAGAGAGAGAGAGAGAGAGAGAGAGAGAGAGAGAGAGAGAGAGAGAGAGAGAGAGAGAGAGAAGCTGGGTAGGGAATGACGGGCATGACATAAGGTCTATGTTTGAACTGTTGAATGCATGATAGAAAGGTATGTTTTTTTCTGGCCATTTGCCATAATAATTATGAATATACAGTAACACCAAATAAACATGTAAGGTTGAGAACCCATAGGCTTATGCATATTTGTCCTTGTTTAATTAAGTTGTCTTAAAAGCAACTACATTTTCCCAGGATTGTTCTATTTCCGGGACAGAACAGTTCGTATTTAACCCTTTCACTACCACACTACCAAGGGGTTAACCCTTTCACTGTGACTTAACCATTTCACTGCCATGCAGCAAAGGGTTAACCGTTTCACTACCACACTACATAATGTTAACCGGTTAACAGTGAAAGGGTGAAAGGGTTAAAAAAAGAATATATATATAATCCCTTGTATGGAAGGAATATGCAAGGAAAGTGCTATGTGATTTGTAGACAGCTGTCATTGCTGGAGACACTCACTGATCATGCTTATTGTTTAGAAATAAAATGTCCAATGTTCTGTTGCCTGGAGTGTGGTTTTATTATCTATTATTGGGTTTCCCATATCTTCCTAGCTTTTCGTATCATGCAGAACGCAGGCGAGGCTAATATTATGCTCACATTGTCCCTCCTATACAGCATTTAGTGCATCACACAAAACACGCACTGTTGCTTGTCTTGACTGGTCTGACCTCTCCAGACAAGCGTTCACTGCTGTGGGGCCCAGCATCAGACCAAATCAAATCAAATCAAATACAATTTATTTGTAAGGCCCGCCGCCAACACACGTTAACGTCTTCTTTAAACAAGTCAAGAAGAAACATCACAATAAATCAAGAACAAAACAAAAAAACACCATGAAATCCAAAATAAAATGTAAAATAAATAAATGCAACACTCCCAGACATACCCCACACGAAGGTAAGGAAAAACTCACAAAAAACCTAGCAATAAGAAAAAAGCACCACAGGCAATGTGGAGGGGAGAAACTTAGAAGGGCTGTTCAAGGGGGGATCTCCCTTCTTAGATGTCAGTGATAGTAGTGTTGCTATAAAACAGGCGTAACAGTTGGTAAGTACTGTATGTACATATACGTGTAATGAAACAGAAATATGGACATGCAATAGCAACGGGGGTACATAAGAACATTTTGAAAGATTGAAAATAGAATAGATTTGATGACGGAAAATGTGTAAATTCATTCAAATAAAATTGTTGTTGTCATTGACAGATGACAAACATTAGGCTATTTTTTGCTTGCACAGCATACATCAGCCCAGTAGTATGCCAGAGTATCTGTGGATAGAGGCACAGACAGACACAACCAAACCCATAATGTCTCTCCTGGCATGATAATAAAAAAGAGGAAATTATTTCCAAAAGATCAACAATGAAAATGGACAATTTGCTGTGCATATCTGGAGAGGAATATTTCCAAAATCTCAAAGTAAAAATTCCAACAACAGAATGCACCCCATGACACTGGCAAAAATAATATGTATGCCAACAACACATGATTGGTTGATCCAAACGGAAGCAAGTGGTCCAAATATTTGCACACACACCTCCTTGGCCAACTATGAGCATGTGCACCCAAGGCACCCGGCCTTGTAGTATGCGAGATATAGCATGCAGACACACACAGTGTTTTAGCCATCCAAAATAAAAGAGTAAAAAACAAGCTATTTTGTAGTTTTTTTTTATTATACTCTAATCTTATTAATATAGCATCTTCTATTGCATTACTGTTCAATCATTCATTTATAGTCAAAATAAAAGAAGAAAGGGGAATGTGTTACGAATGCGCTTTGGTGGCATGATGAATGGAACCCAGTTGCAGATGAAGCACGATCACGAGAGCTTGAATTGAGCAG
This sequence comes from Notolepis coatsorum, assembly GCF_963971535.1. NCBI lineage: Eukaryota > Metazoa > Chordata > Actinopteri > Aulopiformes > Paralepididae > Notolepis > Notolepis coatsorum. The sequence goes on from NC_140171.1 coordinate 137,305,430, forward strand.
GCAGGAGACGGCGTTGTGATGATAAACAAGGTTTACTCAAAGACAGAAAACAAAGGAACTCGACTGACACACGTACACACAGTTATATTTCGTATTGCATCGCGTCCCGCTCTGAGCCTTACGAGATACTCCTATCTCCTGTGATACCTAATGTATCTCCCACGAACAAAAACACATGCACCCCACCTGTATGGGGCCCCGCCCCTTATGGTGGCACCGCCCATATAACCATGACCCTGGTCATGAAACACCCTTCCTCTATTTTCGTCCCAGCGTATTGGATGCGTGCACCATACGAGCTAGCGGAATGAAAAGATTAAGGAAGATTAATAATGTTGGAAGCTTACCGGAGGTTGCTGGCCCCTGGCATCTTCGACGCATGTTTTCGGCGACACGACGGGCCTGTGATGTTCCTCGTTTGATGACTGCACATCGAGGTTCAGCTGTACAAGGCTGGCTGTCGGGCCAGCTTGTACTCAGGTAGGCCCTGTGTCTTCAGGCATGGGTATTAGTGTTAGTAATGCTGGTTTGTGTTGTTAACACAACCTTGTTGTGTGTTGGCGCCAGGGGCAAGATGGTTTGGTGAACGTTCTCTGCAGGGAACGGTTTCCAAGCTGTCTTGGGCGTGCTGCTAAAACATCTAAAGCTATGCTAACATGCTATCGCTACTGCCGCATGCTATCACTACTGCTAATTGCTATGCTGTTTTAATGTCTCCGCCGTGAGATGTTGTCACTCTCCCGCCTCTTGCCCGGTTCATCAATGAAGGTCAGTCGGTAGCTGTTGTGGGGTTTTGAGTTCTATTTACCTTTTTCGGGTAAATGGGTTGACAACGGGGTAGGTCGTGGCTAGGTTCTAGCCAGGTATTACCTTGTGTTCCGGCGGGGTTTGTTGAACGGTGTTCCCATCTGGGTTGGCGTCGGGTAGTGGGGCTATGGGTCCAGCCGACATGGTAAACATGTTGCGTGTCTGTGCACAGGCAATTGTTGTCTTGGGTTCCACATTGCCTGGCGTTAGGCTGCAGTAGTATAAGGGCAGGGCCGCTTGGGAGAATGTGAGGCCCTGTGCGTTTTTAGACGCGAGGCCCCCCATCTCCTGGGGCGGCCCTGTGTAGGGGGCTATTGTTTCATTTTGTCACTCTGCTATGAGAAGGTCTGTCTTGCTACAGCTTTCTCTCCTCTCAAACCATTCATACTGACGGTCAATCGGTATACTGGGGGAGTAGTGCGGGGGGGGGGCTTTGTTTACCTTTTTTGGTAAATGGGCTAAACTAGGGCTGGTGTTCTGTTGTGAATATTTTGAATGAAGACGGGTCTGGTCCGTCTCCCCTTAAACTTTGTGTGTATGGGTTTGCTCATTCTACAGTTTTTGTGGTTTAGCTCTTTTATTCATTTAACCTTTTCATGGTCCACACCACAGTGGAGGGTGCTGTTTGCAATCACCACTGGTGCTCCATGTTAACGTCAGTCCTTTGTTTTTGATATATTGAAACAATGCCCCGCCCGGCCGACACCATGGGTCGGCCTGGCGAGTGGCTGGTGGGCTGTTAAGGCTTGTACCGCCACGGTATGGAATTGGCAACGATTAGAACTGTGTTCGAATTGGTGTTTTTTCTATTAAAGAAATGGTGTCTGGTGGAGGGGCCTTGAGGGCCGGCCGACGTCGACACATCGCGCAAGGTTGTTGACGTTATTAGCTTTGACCCAGCCGCAAGCTATAACCGCTCAGGGTTCCCCTCTCCGCAGGGGATTTTGGTCTTCTGCTGGAGCGCGGGCGGTATTGTCCTAGGCCCTACACCGCCTCACACCGCGCAGCCAGAAGAAGAGAGAGCACGGCCTCGTCAGCGGCGATGACGGGGCCCTCGACAGGCGGCCATGTTTCCCCCGCCAGTGGTGCCCTGGTTGGAGAATCGACAGGGTATCGCGAGGCCGACAGTCTTGGCGGCCGAGGGATCGGCCATTTTGGGTGATTTCGGTGTTGGTAAACCACTCCGTCGTCATTTTGCCGCGAGCAGCCCGCTCCCCGCTCAGTCCGCTTTCTGTTACCCTCAGAAGCGGGGCTCTGGGTGTGTTCCTTTGGCTGCGGGCCGCGAACCTTCTTGAAGCGTATGCGGCCCCATTCTTCGCTTCTCATGGAGACAGGGGCTGACACCCAGTTGATGGCTGAGCCTGGGTCTGTCCGTGAGAATGTTGTGCTGTCAAGCGGCTCCCACACCTTGAACTGTGTTGGTTGAGCCTGGTGTTACGTCTGTCAACTTAAGTGTTGTCAGCAGGGGGGCTCGAAACCTTTTGAGGCACACAGTGCGGGCTTCCCCGGCCTCGCCTTCGCCAGGCCAGGTATCATGTTGGTGCTCCCACTCCTGGAATATTGGCAAGTGGTCGCAGCTCACATGGTTTGGGGTGGTAGTGATATCACTGCAGGGCTACGGTGTGTAGGAACCCATGGGGGCCTTACACCTTGCATGTCCGGCTGCAGAACAACTCCTTCAGCATGTTCTGGAGGGGTGTTCAGTGGGGGGGCTTTTTTGATCGGAAGCCCCCCGTATCAGACAGGCCCTTTTCTGTCGGGGTTCCCCCTTGGGTGCGATTGCCTCGTGGGTGGTGTCAGGGTCAGGTGTTCCGACACGGAACGCGCTCCTCGCACGATTCCAGGGTTGTCTTCGCACAGCAGGGGGGACCGGGCCAACTATCTACAGTTCCTGGCGGACCTGCGCCACGTGACGGCGGGTGCGTTGGGAGTGTCGTCACATATGACTACGGCAGTACCATATGTCGAGGTAGATGGAGAGAATGGTGAGGCGGGGACTTGTGTTTACACAACCCCACCCGTTTTCAGGTTTGGTACAGACCCTGTTGTCGGGGTCTCCAGCAGGGACAGCTCTGGTCGACGAGATCCAATCTCTGTGGACGAAGCAAGCCATCGTCGTGGCGTTCTCCTCCCGGTGTTCTCTGCCCGAGAAGTCGGGAGGGAGGGGTGTAAGACCCAGGCTGGACCTGTCCCATGGGAAGGTTCAGCATTTTTTGGATCGTCTCCTACCTGTTGAACACTGTCAGGTGGGGGTCTGGTTCTCCTCCATAGACCTGTAGGATGCGTATGCGCATCCCCGATCTTCCATCCTAGGGCTTACCTACGCTTCCTTTGCAGGGTTAGCGTATGAGTACCAGAGGCTGCCGTTCGGTTTTCTCTGGCTCCCCGCATCTTCACCAAGTGCGTGGAGGCCGCACTGGGGCCTCTGCGTCATCCGGGGTTACGGAGTGTTCTGCCCTGATGACGTTCTGGTCCTTCGCGGTCAAGGTGGATCGTCAGGTCTCGTACCAGGCAGGTCTCTACCAGCCTGGGGTTGCTGTAGACTGGATGTAGAGTATTCCTCTTCCCAGTCAACGGTTGGAGGGCTATGGGCATCCATCTCAGAGCGTGTTGTCAACACGCTCGGGAGGTTCCGTCCTAGGACGGTTACGGCGCTGTCTCACGTCACGTTTTCACCGACGCCTCCCTCGCTGGTGATGCGTCGGGCCAACGCAGTAGGGGGCAGCTGGCAAACCATGCTGCCCGGTCTGCGCTACGTTCAATGTGTTGGTGTTGAAAGCGGTCCTTCTGGTCCACAAATGGTGTTGATCAGGACGGACGATACGACGTCAGTGTCGTGTATCGACAGACAGGGAGGAGTACGCTCCCCCTGTCTGCACCAGGCGGCGGGCGGCTGGCTATGGGCGTCCTCCATCTGCACGGCCTAAGGGCTCCCCACATCCCCGGCAGGGAGAATGTGGGTGCAGGTGTACTGTCGCGGGGCGGCCCTCATCCTGACGGGTGAGGATTGCGTCTGGACATGGCCAGGCAGGTCTGGGACCGATGCCGTGCCGCCAGGGATTCTTCCCCATACATCTGTTAGGTCAGTTGTTGGGACGGGTACGTTGAGGGGCGCAGGTTCTTGATCCTGATGGTGTTACCATCTGGAATGCGCATGCTCCCTCCACTGTCGCGCTTACGCGGGCAGATGACGTATGTTCCAAGTGTGGTGTAAGGCGGGGGGCCAGGACTCAGTCTCCTGCCCCCTGGTTGCTGTCCTTAGTTACCTCCAGTCTCTCCTTGATAGACTGTCGGCTTCGACGGTGAGGGTATATGCAGCAGCTATATCCTCCTATCATGAGGGGTTTGAGGGGATGTCTTGTTCAGCCACCCTCTTGTGAAGCGTTTCCTGCTTGGCGCTCGACGCGTTAAGCCGGTGCAACGCTCCTTGGCTCCGACTTGGGATCTTCAATTGGTCCTCGGTCGGTTGTCCTTGGCCCCGTTTGAGCCGCTCGAGCGGGCGCCGTTGGGACAGCTGTCCTTCGGGACCGCGTTCCTTCTGGCTGTCACTTCCGCTAAACGCGTAGGTGAGCTCTGTGCTCTCTCGGTACATCCAGAGTGCCTGTCTTTTTGGACCGATTGCGGTGTCACTCTGCGACCTAATCCTGCTTTCGTGCCTAAGAATATCCGGAGTTCCTTCCGCTCCCGGGATATTGTGGTTCAGGCGTTTCGTCCTCCTCCTCACACTGGTGAGTTAGATGCGGGCCTTCACCTGTCATGTCCAGTCCGTGCTTGGGGATTTACCTCAGCCGTACTCAGGATTTCAGGGTTACCGACCAGCTTTTTGTCTGTTACGGTGGGGCTCGTGCTGGTAAGGCACTGTCGGAGCAGCGCCTGTCCCATTGGTTGTGCGAGGGTGTTACCCTCTGCTACACGCTGGCTGGGCAGGATCCCCCTGGGGGCGTCAGGGCGCACTCCACTCGTGGGGTGGCTGCCTCTGCCGCTCTCCTGGGTGGGGCCTCGGTGGAGGCCATCTGTGCTGCAGCTTCATGGTCCTCCCCGGGCTCCTTTGTAAGGTTTTTCCTCATGGACATGACCGGGGGTTCTGTCTCCCAGGCGGTTCTGGGGTCTGTGGCCTTTCCTGCTTCCCGTCCTTTGGTCGGGTAGCAGGAGTGTATGGGTATGGGCCGCAGTGTGTTGAGTCACACGTGGTTCCGCCTGTACGGTGTGTTCAAGGGGTTCTGGCTCCCTCTTGTTCGCATTCAGGTGGAGTTGACTGCGCCCCCCCTTCGTTAGGAAGGATGGGGTGACAGGGCTCCCCGCACCCCTTGATGTGGGCTTACGGGTCCTCAGGGGGTACATCTGTCGGGTCTCGCGCCCGCTCTTCCCCATTATCTCGTAAGGCTCAGAGCGGGACGCGATGCAATACGAAATATAACGATAGGTTATGTAGATAACCTAGTTATATTAGTATTGGCTAAGCGTCCCGCTCTGCGCGCCCTGAGTTCCCTCTTGAGGGATCTTTTCCTGGGACGGGTTTTGGCGAGGAAGGGTGTTTCATGACCAGGGTCATGGTTATATGGGCGGTGCCACCATAAGGGGCGGGGCCCCATACAGGTGGGGTGCATGTGTTTTTGTTCGTGGGAGATACATTAGGTATCACAGGAGATAGGAGTATCTCGTAAGGCTCAGAGCGGGACGCTTAGCCAATACTAATATAACTAGGTTATCTACATAACCTATCGGTAACATGAAACAATGACCCAGCAAGTGTATGCTGGGCCCACAACACCTAAATACAAACACTAATTAGAGACAGTCAAAGGTCACAGACAGCGTGACCAAAGAATGATGACCTCTCGGACACCACAGGGGCATCGCCAGCAGACCTCTCGTCCTACAGATATTTCTGTGGAACCACGCTCCTTTCCCCCCCCTTCTAGATTCTGGTCCGGGTACCAGAATACTCAACGACAAGACGAAAAGCCAAGACGGAGAAGACCTTACAACCCTGTGATGCCTTATCTAGAAAACCTGAAAAATAAACATATATCTGTTTAAATCTAAGTATGTATTAAAGCTTGATAACAGAACGAGTATGCCTCTGATCTAAGCGCCGAATGCACTGAAAGTCAGGGAATTATAAAGGATGTCTTTTTGTATTCTCCCTCCTACTTGTGTAACTTGTATAACTATATAACTATAACTATATAACTGTAACTTGTATAACTATACTACATTTTATGGAATATACACTAAAGAGTGGAGAGAAAAACCTTCTGTTAATGCTGGGTGCTTTTGGAATGTGTGATTCCTCAGTGTGCTTTCCTCCCTCTGTATGACCTTGAGAGGCTTCTGTAAGAAATGCACCATTCTCATTGGCTACAAACGGTTAACCCTTTGCAAACTGCAGTGTTGTTAGAAACAGCGTGACGGAGAAGGTGCATTTAAGATGTTTTTAACGTTTGTTTGATGTGTAAATGATTAAAAGGAATTGCTAGTACAGGAGACAGTGACCTTATAAACGGTGACTCTCTTATACCCATAACTTTGTAAACCACTGTGTTTAGTGAGGGTTTTATAGTATGAGAGTACTTCTACTCCTTTTAGCTTTGTAAAACCACTGTGTTTAGTAAAATACTTATGGTATGAATACTTCTACTTAAGGGGTGGCCATGTAATTCCAGCCATGCACGCTCATTGGTGCTGTACTATAAAGAGGCGTGTGTATTTTTATGATGATATCAGTAATATAAAAACACCCTGCAGGCAAGGAGAGGCCACTCTTCTTTTTCCTTGCGCCCTTTTTTTTGCCTTAAAGATCCTGTGACTATATCTGTAATAATTGTGATGACTTTACCTTTTTCTAATTAAAACTTCATTTTTGAAAACTGGATATTTTCTTCATGTTACTCCTCATAAATACTGGTAAGCTACACTATGAGTACATTTTTTTAGAGCCTATTCTCAAAGCCAAGCGGTGTATGAAGCTTGGGAAAGGCCGGGTTACGAAGGAATGCCTCCCTCAGATGGCATTCTAATAATTTATTTAGCGCCTATTCTCAAAGCCAAGCGGTGTATGAAGCTTGGGAAAGGCCGGGTTACGAAGGAATGCCTCCCTCAGATGGCATTCTAATAATTTTTTTAGCGCCTATTCTCAAAGCCAAGCGGTGTATGAAGCTTGGGAAAGGCCGGGTTACGAAGGAATGCCTCCCTCAGATGGCATTCTAATCATTTTTTAGCGTCTATTTTCAAAGCCTAGCGGTGTAAGAAGCTTGGAAATAAGACCGGTTGAAGAAGGAATACCTCCCTCAGAGTGTGTTCCAACTTTTTTCTAAATGTTAGATTTACAAAACTGCACTTGGCGTTCAGCTCATCTTTCATGAGGAATAATATATAGTATTATTGTCATTCGGGAAGAAACATGACATAGAATACTACATTCAGTATGTATAGATTTTAGGTATACTGTGTAAAGATGTCTGTTTTTGCTCTAAGCTAGAGCAAAGAGGACAAACATTTGTAATTAATCTAACTCAAAGTCAAGGGGGTTTCCTGACATCAGCTATTTGGTAATGGTAACACTATTTGTACACTCCCCAGTGACTATAGATTTACTAGGAAATGATTATCTGATGTGTTAAATGCTACAGGTAGTCTCTATATATCTCAATCACCTACTCGAGATATAAACCCACGGCCGCTCGATATCCCCCGGCGAGGTGCTAAACTCGCCAAGTTCTCGAGTCAATTACTATTTCTGTCTAGATTACTTCAAGTCACTGGTCTAGTTATATCCAGTTGATATGAAATGTAATCATGAAGAGTTGTTAATCTCTTCTTGTTTGTAATAAACCGAATGTATGTCTAGGAGAACTCTTATAGACTATAATAACAATTATATTATTATTATTACCATCATTATTATCATCATTTTACGAAAGGGCTTGTAATACTGCTCATTTGAAAGCTTGGTTGTATTACTACTTTGTTAATAAGTATTACCACTATACTAACACGTAATCATTGTTTGCACGCCCCAGTACCTCCTGTCCTCCTCTCCTCCTCCGCCAGCGGGACCAACCATCCAATCCTGCAGTGATTTAGACGGTCGATTTCCCACATAACTCGACAGAGTCCGTCGGACACAGAGATACCGGAACCCGCAAACAACAAACATTGCCATGCATATTATTTATACAGTACATAGCATATCTTTTAGCTGAAAAGCATTAACCAGTCAATTGATTCAATCTGTATTAGGTTACAGTACATTCATAGTCACCCTCCATAGGAAATCAGGGCGTCGGCTGGCATCGGGTCACATTGCTGGCAGAAATCAGTCCAAGGACTCAAAAGATATATTATAAAAAGCTGTTTTTATTTAGAAAAGTACAAAAAAGGACTGTTTTGGAAATGTCCATTACAGTTTAAAAGATTATATAATACAAAACATCTCATCTCTTAAGATCGCAAAGGCCTAACACGGCTTGTGCCTGCCAAAGCAAAATCCTGCATCTTGTCTTCTAAAGTAACAAAAATGGAAATATCTGAAATTTTGGTCTCTCGACTGGGAGCAGTCCTTTTTATATCATGTCAAGACCTCTGTTCTATTGGCCCAAAAACAGTGATATCACTGTGATGTCATTTCACTAGCCAACCAACGTACACTACATACAGATGAATTCTCCTCCCCCTGTATTCGTCACAGTAACTTGAGCAACCGACTACCTTGTGCTGGAAAATCCCTATTCGTTACTAGCAGAGGCCCAAGGTCGTCTTCACATTCCTTAGTGGCCAAACAGTATTTACATGGAAGCAATTCACACTTCTTGCATGAGTATATAGTACATACATATACAGATATATACAGATACACATCCATGTATAATACAGTACATATATATAGTACATACAGTATATACATATATATATACACATACTTGTACCAATCATTGGTTATATGTCTACTCTATGTAGGACAGGCAAGGGTTAACATGTGTGCCAACCTGCTGTTTTTTCATTGTGCAGAGCAGCATGCAGGCACTGTCTCTATGGCCGCATTCCTAAGGGAAAATCCTTGCTGCATGTTGGGCAGAAGAGAATGGCCTGTGTACACTTGTGAATACAAAGTGAAGTGAATACACTTCCTGCATTATAACTCCAATCATATATAAGAACAGGATGTCATAATAACCAGTGTCACTAGTTGACTTGTGGCACTTAACATGTGTTTACACATAACGTGTTTCTTCTCAATTCCTTTCTGACTGGGCATTACCAGCCAGAATACATATCACATCTAGACACATACAGTAACATATGCCTAGATCTAAAACAGATATATACCATAAACATATGCTTAAACCTTTTACATCCCACAATTGACAGAGAGAACAGGATGTCATTATTAACTAGTGTCACTAGTTGGCTGTGACACTTTACACCCCCTCTGTCATCCTGGTCGGTCATTTTCCATTGTCTTAATAGCGTCTGTACTGGGGGACGAGATGGCGATTGCGGGGTCACGTGGCTGTGACTCTCCACACCCCCTCTGTCATCTTGGTTCCCTGTTACCCTGGTAGCCGGCGGGAAGACTTGCATCTGTTGTTCCCTGGCTGGACGGCCCGACAGGATAGGGGTCACGTTGTTGCTTGGTATCCGGCGGGAAGACTTGCATCTGTTGTTCCCGGCCAACGCACCTGAAGACAACACCTGGTGGTCATCTTGTGGTCATCTTGGTCATCTTGGTCATCTTGGTCATCTTGGTCATCTTGGTCATCTTGGTCATCTTGGGGTCACCCCCTCTGACCTCTTGGATCTCTCCCATAGTTTGAGGTAGGTTGAATTGTCACTTCTCGGGCGACCCCACGGGTCCCCGAGAATTGTAGCAGCAGTCCTCTATTGAAGTGTGGTTGGCCTGGTCGTGTGACCCTGTCCGTAGGCCTCGCAGGACATCACAGATACGGTCCACAGAGGACTCATTTCTTTTCTCTCTTTCAGGTCCATTCAGGGCTCTCGTCGCCCTGTAACCTGGGTCCAGGCCGATGTCTCTCTGTCCGGTCTAGGAGGTCTAGGAGGTCTAGGAGGTCTAGGAGGTCTAGGTGAGGACCTTGAGGATGCTCTGGAGCTTGACCTATCCCGGTCTTCCTACATTTCTGAGTTCTGTTCTGGGTCAGTAGATTCCTTTTTGCCATTCGCTGCGTCGTCCACTTACTCCGGGTGACCCCCCCCCCGTCTAAGAATGCTCCTGGCCCGAAATAGGGCAGGTTCTGATCCTTCCGGTCCGAATTGTACTGTCGGTCTCCTTGGTGTATCCTAAGGAGGGAGGTCGGTTCATTCCAGGATCGCAACATATTCACTTTGATCATCTGATCCTTCATAGAGCGTACAGCTCTCTCTGCCACCCGTTCGTATTGGGCTGGTAGAGTACAGAGTATTGGGCCATTACACCCGCTTCCTCCAGTAGTTTCAGTCCTGCTCTCAGATACTGCTATTCGTCTTGATGGCACTGGTTCAGGTTTTGTCCCCCTTACCAGCGCACATTGTTCACAGGCCTTTCGGACTGTTGTTTCCGTCCACTTCCTTCTTGCACAGGGGGTCGACCCTGTGTTGTGCTTGTCTCGGTCCAGACTGGGTAGTTAGTTACTGTTATGTCTGGTGTTAGCTCTGGCTAGTTAGCCAGCTTGTAGATTCAGGCTATGTAGCTTCTTATAGACTCAGCTCCTGCTGATAACACCAGCCTGTATTATTACGCTGGTTCCACTTCCGTCACAGTAGCAGGACTTATGCAGGACTTATTCTGATTTTAAGTAAACATTAGGTTACTTCTAGTTCAGGTGACCTGGTACCTGTTTTTCTACTTAGGTTTCGACTGTAAGTAAACATTACGTTACCCTTTAGTCGTGAGTAAATGCTACTTTAATCACAAAAATATACTTTAAGTGTGATTTTTTTCTTTGAGTAGATCCTTCTACGTTAGGTTTTTGACTTTAAGTAAACATTACGTTACTTTTTAGTCGTGAGTAAACTTTTACTGCAATCACAAAAATATACTTTAAGTGTGATTCTTTCTTTGAGTAGAACCTTTTAGGTTTTTGACTTTAAGTAAACATTACGTTACTTTTTAGTTGTGAGTAAACTTTTTAGTTGTGAGTAAACTTTTACTGCAATCACAAAAATATACTTTAAGTGTGATTCTTTCTTTGAGTAGAACCTTTTTTAGGTTTTTGACTTTAAGTAAACATTACGTTACTTTTTAGTCGTGAGTAAACTTTTACTGCAATCACAAAAATATACTTTAAGTGTGATTCTTTCTTTGAGTAGAACCTTTTAGGTTTTTGACTTTAAGTAAACATTACGTTACTTTTTAGTCGTGAGTAAACTTTTACTGCAATCACAAAAATATACTTTAAGTGTGATTCTTTCTTTGAGTAGAACCTTTTTTAGGTTTTTGACTTTAAGTAAACATTACGTAACTTTTTAGTCGTGAGTAAACTTTTACTGCAATCACAAAAATATACTTTAAGTGTGATTCTTTCTTTGAGTAGAACCTTTTTTAGGTTTTTGACTTTAAGTAAACATTACGTTACTTTTTAGTCGTGAGTAAACTTTTACTGCAATCACAAAAATATACTTTAAGTGTGATTCTTTCTTTGAGTAGAACCTTTTTTAGGTTTTTGACTTTAAGTAAACATTACGTTACTTTTTAGTCGTTAGTAAACTTTTACTGCAATCACAAAAATATACTTTAAGTGTGATTCTTTCTTTGAGTAGAACCTTTTAGGTTTTTGACTTTAAGTAAACATTACGTAACTTTTTAGTCGTGAGTAAACTTTTACTGCAATCACAAAAATATACTTTAAGTGTGATTCTTTCTTTGAGTAGAACCTTTTTTAGGTTTTTGACTTTAAGTAAACATTACGTTACTTTTTAGTCGTTAGTAAACTTTTACTGCAATCACAAAAATATACTTTAAGTGTGATTCTTTCTTTGAGTAGAACCTTCTACGTTAGGTTTTTTCAAATCTGTAATTAATTTTACTCCAGAGGCACCTGACAGCAGTCATTTCGGTTCATATTCTTTCGGCTTTTGATACCTATTTAAATAGTATAAAGCCCAACTCACTTGAACTCATGTTCTAAGCCCCGGAACCTCCAATCCGTTTTGACAGACCTATAAACCAGTGACTTGGCCGCCCCAGCACTACAGCGTCCTGTATGCTGAAGCTTCCGAGCCCCCACAAATCTGATAGGCCCGTCGGATATAGAGACCCTGATGCTCGCTCTGTCCCCCCGCGTCAAGGTGCTAAGCTTGATGAGAGTTTGCAGAGTCTCAATTTTTATCCATAGGCGCTGGTGAGTGTACATCTCATGCAGCTGATATGGTTGGTAGGGTGCTAACCTACCAAATAGTTACTGTCAGGAAATCCCTTCTGAATGAAATAGATTACAAATTCACTTTACTTTACTCTGGGTTTAGAGCAAGGACGGACATCTTTACATATTATACTTAAAATATATACAAAATGCATGTAGTATTCTATGTCATGTTTCTTCCTAAATGACAATAACACTATATATTATTCCTCTTGACAGATGAGCTGTATGTCAAGTGCAGTTTGCACTTGCTTGAGTGTCATGTGTCAGGCCCCAGAAGGTAAGGATACTATTGATTCTCCTTCCGGGTTTTGAATCCCTCCCTTTTTGTCCTCACCTCTGCTTGCTGTTCTGGGGTTAGTGCGGCCCACTCATCTGCAGGTAGGTATTGGTACTTCTTTTTCCCTGTTCTGTCCTTGGTTGTTTTCGGGGGGAACTCCTGGGAGGCCCCCCTTTTGTCAGATAGCATTTTGACTTGGTCATACAGCACACATTCGATACGTAACTGGTCTTGTGACCATGCTGCGCATCGGGCTGCCAGTAGGTTACCCCCTGGGACTCCTCTGAATAGCTTTTCAAGCAGTAAGCATGATCCTTGCATAGGTGTTCCATTCATGACTGATCCTGCTGCAACATTGAGAGACATGCTCCCGTCTCGCACCTGTGGGATTAGTTTCTCCACCATGTTATCCCCTGGATCTTGACCGGGGGTCCTTACTTCTCTTTCCATCAGTTGGGCCATTGAGGCCCTTTCGGGGATCTCTAGTCCTTTGAGATGTCTCAACATGCGAGCTAGCGTCTCTTGTGCTTGCATCTCCTGAGCGAGCATCTGCTGCGCCAGCTTCTCATGAGCTAGCATCTGCTGCGCCAGCTTCTTCTGAGCTACCTGTGCCAACTTCTCCTGAGCTAGCATCTTCTGCGCCAGCTTCTTCTGAGCTAGCGTCTCTTGCACTAGCATCTGTTGTCCTAGCGTCTTCCGTTCTAGCATCTCTTGTGCTAGCTTCTCTTGTGCTAGCTTCTCCTGAGCTAGCATTGGTTGCGCCAGCTCCTCCTGAGCTAGCGTTGGTTGCGCCAGCTCCTCCTAAGCTAGCATCTCCTGTGCTAGCTTCTCTTGTGCTAGCTTCTCCTGAGCTAGCGTTGGTTGCGCCAGCTCCTCCTGAGCTAGCATCTCCTGGGCTAGCTTCTCTTGTGCTAGCTTCTCCTGAGCTAGCGTTGGTTGCGCCAGCTCCTCCTGAGCTAGCATCTCCTGTGCTAGCTTCTCTTGTGCTAGCTTCTCCTGAGCTAGCGTTGGTTGCGCCAGCTCCTCCTGAGCTAGCATCTCCTGTGCTAGCTTCTCTTGTGCTAGCTTCTCCTGAGCTAGCGTTGGTTGCGCCAGCTCCTCCTGAGCTAGCATCTCCTGGGATAGCTTCTCTTGTGCTAGCTTCTCCTGAGCTAGCGTTGGTTGCGCCAGCTCCTCCTGAGCTAGCATCTCCTGTGCTAGCTTCTCTTGTGCTAGCTTCTCCTGAGCTAGCGTTGGTTGCGCCAGCTCCTCCTGAGCTAGCATCTCCTGTGCTAGCTTCTCTTGTGCTAGCTTCTCCTGAGCTAGCGTCGGTTGCTAGCTCCGGCTATTTAGCCTGCTGTTAGCTCCTGGCTTTGTTAGCCTGTGGTGAGCCAGTTAGCTCTTGGCTAGTTAGCCATCAATTCACTCTTGGCTTGTTAGCCTGTTGTGAGCTAGTTAGCTCTTGGCTAGTTAGCCATCAATTCGCTCTTGGCTTGTTAGCCTGTGGGGAGCTAGTTAGCTCTCGTCTGGCTAGGGCCAGCTCATTAGCTTGTGGTTAGTTAGCCTGCATTCCAAGTGGGCTCCGTTTTGGTTGCCTCATGTAGCCTCGGGCTAGGTAGCCATCCAGTTAGCATTCAGTTCACTCCTGGCTTGTCAGCCCGTTTTCCAGTGAGCGCCGTTTTGGCAGCCTCACGTAGCCTTCAATTCACTTGTGGCTAGTTAGCCTGTGTTCCTGTGGGCGCCGTTTTGGCAGCCTCACGTAGCCTCGGGCTAGGTAGCCATCCAGTTAGCATTCAGTTCGCTTGTGGCTAGTTAGCCTGTGTTCCAGTGAGCGCCGTTTTGGCAGCCTCACGTAGCCTCGGGCTAGGTAGCCATCCAGTTAGCATTCAGTTCGCTTGTGGCTAGTTAGCCTGTTTTCCAGTGAGCGCCGTTTTGGCAGCCTCACGTAGCCTTCAATTCACTTGTGGCTAGTTAGCCTGTGTTCCTGTGGGCGCCGTTTTGGCAGCCTCACGTAGCCTCGGGCTAGGTAGCCATCCAGTTAGCATTCAGTTCGCTTGTGGCTAGTTAGCCTGCATTCCAGTGAGCGCCGTTTTGGCAGCCTCACGTAGCCTTCAGTTAGCACCAGCTTATTAGCCGGCGCTGCCAGCCTGTATGGCTGCGCTGATGTCTCTCTAAACTGCCAGACATTTTAGAGAGAGGGTTTTCTTTACTTTCTTTTTTCTTTAATCCAATTTTGCGGCCTCAACCGCTCCACCAGCAATGCCCCCACTATGCAGATGCCTTTAATTTGCCACTGCTTTCCACCGAGGGCCATACAGATCAATATCCTTTGTCTGGTGTATTCTAAAGCTCGGTTCTCCGTTTTTCAATATTTCTAGTTTATTTTATTTTGGCTGTTATCTTACCGATCTCAGCCAGCCCTAACCCAAGGGACGCCATGTTAAATGCTACAGGTAGTCTCTATATATCTCAATCACCTACTCGAGATATAAACCCGCGGCCGCTCGATATCCCCCGGCGAGGTGCTAAACTCGCCAAGTTCTCGAGTCAATTACTATTTCTGTCTAGATTACTTCAAGTCACTGGTCTAGTTATATCCAGTTGATATGAAATGTAATCATGAAGAGTTGTTAATCTCTTCTTGTTTGTAATAAACCGAATGTATGTCTAGGAGAACTCTTATAGACTATAATAACAATTATATTATTATTATTACCATCATTATTATCATCATTTTACGAAAGGGCTTGTAATACTGCTCATTTGAAAGCTTGGTTGTATTACTACTTTGTTAATAAGTATTACCACTGTACTAACACATAATCATTGTTTGCACGCCCCAGTACCTCCTGTCCTCCTCTCCTCCTCCGCCAGCGGGACCAACCATCCAATCCTGCAGTGATTTAGACGGTCGATTTCCCCGTCGGACACAGAGATACCGGAACCCGCAAACAACAAACATTGCCATGCATATTATTTATACAGTACATAGCATATATATATAATATATATCTTTTAGCTGAAAAGCATTAACCAGTCAATTGATTCAATCTGTATTAGGTTACAGTACATTCATAGTCACCCTCCATAGGAAATCAGGGCGTCGGCTGGCATCGGGGCACATTGCTGGCAGAAATCAGTCCAAGGACTCAAAAGATATATTATAAAAAGCTGTTTTTATTTAGAAAAGTACAAAAAAGGACTGTTTTGGAAATGTCCATTACAGTTTAAAAGATTATATAATACAAAACATCTCATCTCTTAAGATCGCAAAGGCCTAACACGGCTTGTGCCTGCCAAAGCAAAATCCTGCATCTTGTCTTCTAAAGTAACAAAAATGGAAATATCTGAAATTTTGGTCTCTCGACTGGGAGCAGTCCTTTTTATATCATGTCAAGACCTCTGTTCTATTGGCCCAAAAACAGTGATATCACTGTGATGTCATTTCACTAGCCAACCAACGTACACTACATACAGATGAATTCTCCTCCCCCTGTATTCATCACAGTAACTTGAGCAACCGACTACCTTGTGCTGGAAAATCCATATTCGTTACTAGCAGAGGCCCAAGGTCGTCTTCACATTCCTTAGTGGCCAAACAGTATTGACATGGAAGCAATTCACACTTCTTGCATGAGTATATAGTACATACATATACAGATATATACAGATACACATCCATGTATAATACAGTACATATATATATATATAGTACATACAGTATATACATATTTATACACATACTTGTACCAATCATTGGTTATATGTCTACTCTATGTAGGACAGGCAAGGGTTAACATGTGTGCCAACCTGCTGTTTTTTCATTGTGCAGAGCAGCATGCAGGCACTGTCTCTATGGCCACATTCCTAAGGGAAACTCCTTGCTGCATGTTGGGCAGAAGAGAATGGCCTGTGTACACTTGTGAATACAAAGTGAAGTGAATACACTTCCTGCATTATAACTCCTATCATATATAAGAACAGGATGTCATAATAACCAGTGTCACTAGTTGACTTGTGGCACTTAACATGTGTTTACACATAACGTGTTTCTTCTCAATTCCTTTCTGACTGGGCATTACCAGCCAGAATACATATCACATCTAGACACATACAGTAACATATGCCTAGATCTAAAACAGATATATACCATAAACATATGCTTAAACCTTTTACATCCCACAATTGACAGAGAGAACAGGATGTCATTATTAACTAGTGTCACTAGTTGGCTGTGACACTTTACACTTTATCACTATTTGCTTGCTAAATAAAATATAGACTCTGCAACTCTCATCAAGCCTAGCTACCTTCACGCGGGGGGACAGAGCGAGCATCAGTGTCTCTGTATTCGACAGGCTTATCAGATTTGTGGGGGCCTGGAAGTCTCAGCCTGCAGGACGCTGTAGTGCTGTACGGTCAGATCACCGGTTTATGGGTCTGTCAAACTGATCAAGAGATTCTGGGGCTTAGAACAGAGACATAGGGTGATTGCTAACAGGACACAGGTGTGGTAGACAGAACTAACAGAAGACTGAACACACAGGGGAATAACAATAGTGAATGTACAAACTGAGACATACAAGACTAAAACACATTTACAAAACACAGACAGTAGGGACACAAGTCTAACACAGTGGAAATAATACAGACAACAAAGACAACGAATATACAAAACATAAGTGGAGGCAAATAATGTTCAACAGGTGAGTGAGCTGATGCCAGATCTGCCACATCTGGATTAGTCCACCAGGTGGCAGTGGTGTATTGTTATTGAAGGGGAGTCTGAAGGGGAGTTGTGAAGGTCCGAATCCTGGACCAGCCGAACCGGGAGGAGGGTTGCAGTCTGGTGCAGCAGGACCGGGAGAAGCGTTACAGGAATGGCTTATAAGAAAGGATTCTATGGCGATTGACTTCTACACAGCAATATGGATGTGGATATCAATAACTGTAGATAAAGGTATGGTGTACAGTATAATTATTGGAATTAACCAAATGTCTGAAAATCTGGGGAGAAATCACAGACAGCTAAACAAAATCTCATGGAAATAGGACATTTTTTAATAGGAAATAATTGATTTGCCATGTACACTCGCGAGATGATTTCCAGAATATTGATTTAAAAAAAGATTTTTTTTAAATTGTATTAAATGTTTCATGCAGTCAGGCCACTTAACTTAGAAGCAGGCAATGCCAGTGTTTCTAGTTGCAGCGGCATGATAGTTAGATAACCTAGGTCGGGAACAACCAGGAGAGGGTAACGCAGTCTAAACTCACACAAGTTGGAGAACTATCTCTCTCTCTCTCGCTCACACACACACAGAGAAAAAACAAAAAATCCATCAAAATCAGTGGTGTTGCTAAAAATCTACTTTGCATTTGATATATTGCAAATATTTCACTTTTTGTGTGTGTGTGTTTTTTTTTTTACAATAATTTGTGATGCCATCACACACACTGGCATTTAAAGGGTTAGACTTATACAATGTATTGAATATGTGGTGGTTATGATCAGGGCTGAAGTTGAATAAAAGATTTATGAAAGAAAACGTGGTAAATTATTTCAACATATAATATTTGTATGGCGTTTTTCAAGAGGACAATGTCCCTTATGGTAAGAGTGTGAGTATTTTTTTCAATCTGACATTACAAAAAAACAAAAAATCCATCAAAATCAGTGTTGTTGCTAATCATTGACATATGCTAGCCTGTTTTTTTTTTACAATAATTTGTGATGCCATCACAAACACTGGCATTTAAAGGGTACAAATTAAAAAAATCCTGCACCAGAATGCAGGAAATTAAGTCTTTGTAACAAAAAATTTCCTGGTGGGGGACCCCCCGCTTAAAAGGTGGCCTGAGTGGGGCTATATTTCCTGGCCTGAATGATTTCCCCAGTCCGGCCGTGGTTAAAAGCCTCCAATGCTTATTAGTGCCTGTGCGTTTGAACATTTGCATGTTTCAACCATACATAAAATATATATTTATTTTTAATAATAATAATAATTAAAAAAAAATCATATAAATACCACCCCACGCCTTTATTTCGGGGGTTGTGGCCTGAAAACTTTGGGAACCCCTGCTCTACTGGACTCCTATCCATCCCCAGCTCACGCCTCAGCACCATCGGTGCTCGAGCTTTCAGCTGCTTGGCTCCCAAACTCTGGAACTCCCTGCCCCCATATGTCTCCCATCCGTTTAAACTTGCATATTCTCTGTAACCTGTGTCACTGTTCTATACCCCCTGCTGTTTGTTTGTTTTGTTATTTTAACTTCACTGTTTTATACTTCCCGTTGTTTGTTTTGTTTTTAACCTCGACTTTTAACTCAATCAGCGCCAGACCTGAGGATAGTCGGGTTATCTCGCCAACCGTTCAGCACCAGACCCGCGTATAGTCGGGTTTTCATCTATATTTCTTTTCATCTATATTTCTATTCATTACAGGCACATGGACATCGGGGTTAACATGGGGAATCATCCTGAGATCGCCAAAGTGCAATACCGGCCACATCCTACCAGGTGGCAGTATCGAGCACCCTTTGAAACCTTATATCTTGGCCTGTGTTACGTTCAAATGTCTCCGGGCGCAGTTTTTTTTTGTCAGGCGAGTGGAGCGGTTATCCCGATCGCATTGAGAAGCGTCAAATGCCACCGATGCATCTGTTGTGGTGGATTATGTTGGCAACACGATGGACACCAATACTGGGACTCGCGATCAGACAATTGGAATATTCTTTTTGGGGTACCTCCTAGTGAAGGTAAGGACTATATGACATCAATCCTGCTTTGATCCAACCATGATTTCACCTCGATCGCAACGTGTGTGTGTAACGTTACTCCACAACATATGCCGTTGGTGACGATCAAAGCATCAAAAAACTACCCCCTCCCTTTCATGCATTCATGCTGAAACATAATACTATTATATACATTTGATTTGGAAATAGTAGCGTGTCCAGGCGAGAAACGCCAATTTTTTTTAGTAAAATTCACGTATTGCTGCATAGCGTCGTTTTCTGGGATTAGACAGGATCACTCTAAAACTATACTTATATTCACCACGGTATAACATGCGTATGGATGAAAACATTTATTCTTTTTCACATATTGAGATAGTTGATGTCAAATGGGCCATAGTATTGTATCCATAGCTATAATATAGAATATAGATATAGCCCTGCAAACACTGCCACTTATTCTTATCTCTTAGAGCGTTGGCGTGGTAGGAACAAACGATGCTCAAGTCCGTGGCGTCCAAAGAGTTAACTGCCTGGCTTTGTTTTTATGATCTGTAAGGTGACCTTGGGTGTCGTGAAAGGCGCCCCCAAATAAAATTTATTATTCTTCTTATTATTATAATTCCAGTTGTAATGCCAGTAGGCCTACCTTTGTCAAGACGGGAGTTACCTAGCATGTCTTTTATGGTGTGGTGGGGGAAACCGGAGCACCCAGAGGAAACCCACATGGGGAGAACATGACTCCACATAGAAAGGCTATCAGATGAATTGAAATGCCTTTGTAACCACAGTGAAAAGAAACTCTCTGCTTGGGCATGTCTTCACCCAGGTTTATTGGAAAATGCACCCTATAAGTATGGGAGGGGACATGTCCCCTGCATGTTTTCAGAAGGCAGTTATTGTCCCCTGCACTTTTTTACCATCCAAAACGATGTTACACGATAATAAATGGTGACTCGATGCAGCACTATAGGACCACACGGAAAACGGCTGACGACCTGAGCCATTGTCATGCAAAGACAAGTAGCCAGGTGAGCACCAGGCGAGGGAGGCGTCGCATTTTTGTGTGCACGCGCTAAGTACCGACCACAGCTGTCTTTGCATAACAACAGCCATGTCGTCAGGTGTGCTCAAATACATAGCACCCCTCCCCTCGAAGTTTGGTGTGAAACTGTGAACGATGTGTGATTGCCATGAAATGCAACAGCATTGCTTGGTGTCTGTGAAATATGTGTCTATGACCTTGTTGTATTTAAAAGCCTCTATGCTGTTGTTTTATACATTGTAGATAATAAATAGCACAATCTCTCTCTCTCTCTCTCTCTCTCTCTCTCTCTCTCTCTCTCTCTCTCTCTCTCTCTCTCTCTCTCTCTCTCTCTCTCTCTCACGTTCCGAGACTCGCACAGCGTTATGACTTGCAGGCATGCGTTGCTCATGTTTTAATGATGCCACATGCACGCATGCTTCCGGGCGCGTGCGCACGCTCCCGAGCATGCGCATACATGTTCCGTGGCATACACAGACTAAAGACAATGCCTAATTGCCTCTACGAATGGAATGTAACACATTTCATTCACAAGTTTTGTGTGAATGTATCTGAGAATGTATTTGAACACACCTGACGACCGGCCGTATTGTTATGCAAAGTAGTACTTAGCAAGTTGGCGCATCAGTTGAGTGCAGCGCATTCCTGGCTGTGTGCAGGCGCAATGTGCACACAGGTGCATGTGTGTGCGTGTGCTTCTGCTCGCAGACTGGTTGCACGGTGTGCAACCCCGTCCCATGAGCAACGCATCCCTGATGACTTGTATATAGAAACAACTCACCAAAATTGACTTGCACAAATGATTATTTTTTTATCTACAAAGGGGGGAACCCCCACCTTCACCCCCCTCCCCTCACCTTCACCCCCCTCCCCACACCCCCGCAAAACATAGAACTATACGCAGCAGCCACCCTCCGCCACTGACCACGCCCCCAAATGTGTCCCCTCCACCATTGAAAACAAAATTACGCCCTTGATTCCACACCTGCGTAGCAAACTCCAGCAGCCTGCAGTGTCCTCACCCCAAGGTAGGACACTGGTCTGCCAACCTGGCCATCTACAAGTATTTACGTGACTAAATATAGACTCACAATGGGTCATTATAACACAAAATGTAGGCCTATTGTAAACCTACAATCACTCCAGCCACGTGTTGGAAAGGGCCTGTTCTGCCCGGAACCTACAAAACCTATGGAACCTTTTTAATGTTGCTTGGTCATTCGTTTTTTATTGCCAGAAACATAATTTTTGCAGTTTTGAATTTGATTAACTGTCTGTGTAAGAAATACTAATCACAGTTGTGATGTGGCACGGCGGTCTAGGTCGGATTATCTCGGCGGAGATGATACATTATCGAGAATTGGTGATGCATAATATTTTCACAAGAATACTTGATCACTTTCAGATTAGCCAAACCTCTGTGTGTTAATTACAGCATCATGAAATTATGTGGATGGAAAAAAATTGCAATACCTTGTTTTATAGGGGCCGCTACCTCATCACTTCATTCAGCTGTAATTAAGCCTCTGAGACCTGCAGGGGCCAGTGCTGCTGCTGCCATATTTCAGAGGATGTAGCTCAGTCTTAACCATTTCACTACCACACTACAGATGGTTAACCTTTCACTACCACACCTCAGAAGGTTAACCTTTCACTACCACACTACAGAAGGTTAACCTTTCACTACCACACTACAGAAGGTTCTATTTCATTCTGGCCTCCGCTCAGCGTCAGTATGCACTGACTTCACTTTGTGCACGTGCACTGAATAAAAAATTCCACAATGTACCTTTACATACCAACATTCGTCTGGCCACACCCCTATCCGCTTACCTTCATAAGCAGGTGTGTGGTCACCTACTCGCCTCCTTCTTCACTTTCACCACAAGGAAGTGCCTTCGGTAGATACCCACACTTGACGAGGTTGTTTAGTTGAAGAAAGTTGATACGTGTTTAAATTTTTTCTTGCTTTTTTCTTCTCTCATATATTTCAAAAGAAAAAAGCTAAGTCATAATGTTTACCTCGGAGGGCCGCGCTCGCAACTCCACCCTTCACCAGCGGTTCTCCATTTCCGCCTCTGTCGTACGTCTTGGAGCGGGGTTGAGGCCTCTCTCGTGGTCGGCAGCCACGCCCGGTAGGCGTCCGATGGGTAGTTTGCCTCTCCAAGGAGCTGGTGCACCAGCGCCGTCTCCTGTGGGATGGCCTGGTTCTGGCTCTGGTTCCTCTGCTTCCGGGGAGTCGTCCGCTGTTGGGCGGCCGACGCCTTTGGTTGCGGGGGATTTGAGACGCAAACCTTTTGCGTCAGCTCGCTCCCGTCGCAAGATGGTGGCTTGCAGACGCGAACGGCCTGGTTTTGGTGAGTTGCTGGAGCTGGATGAGGATGCCTCTGACTCTACATGGCCGATGGAAACAGAGGACTGCATGATAGAGGCGGACGGGTTCTTGTTCGAAGGCCCGGTGGAGACATGTCTCCCGCCTGTCCAGGTAACACTGGAGGGGGGTGAGATGTCTCCTTGGGGTTCCTCGTCCGCAGATGTTGGGTTAGAACCTCCGACTCGGCGGCGGGATGCCCTGCTATCAGCCACATCAGAATGTGGCTCCTTAACCAGTGGTCTGCTGCATGTGAGGGACGCGGGCTCGGAGGGGGAAAGTATGCAGGGGGAACTGCGTGCTTTGTTCCCCGAGCTCATGGCGGCGGCGGCAGTCGCAAACGGTGTGCCGCTGCCACAGCCACTGCCTGTTCCTATCCCTGACGATCTCATAGGTCATCTCTGGCAACGTCGCCCGGTGAGAGGGGTGGACGTTGTCTGCCCATTTTTCCCTTCAATGGAGGCCTACGTCCGTCAGGGACAGGTGGTCTCCCACATCATGGGCCTTACTCCTGCCTACGTGCACGTCACGCGGGTGGTGGGTTTGGTAGACGGCATGAAGGAGGGAGTGCCACGGCTTGATAGGCCGATGGCGGCGCTCCTTTGTCCTGAGGTGGTGTGGGAGCCGTTACGGAAGCCGGTTCTCCGAGGGAAATCGACGAGGCGGTTGGCGTTTTGGAGTGACCAGTCATTTATCTCCGGGACACAATCTCTAGCTGCCACTCCGGGATACTGACGGCGGTATGGAGCTGACTGATTTGCAACATGATCAGCTCGCCCAGGCGGCAGGAGCCATCCTGCATCTGATCCAGCCGCAGGCCATAGCCGCTTGGAAAGTATGCGCCCTGGCCACTCTAGTCCACCACCACCTTTGGCTGGAGCAGGCGCGTGTGCCGGAGAAGAAGAGGACTCCACTTCTGACGGCACCCCTCTCCGATGCTGGACTTTTCGGGTCGGCACTGCAATTGATGACCTCAACCTGCAGGGAGATGCAGGAGGAGCGTTCCGTGCTCCAGCCTCATTTCCCCCCGCCTGATGTCGCCGGTGGAGTCAGACGGCAGGCTCGTCGTCGGGGTTCCGCCGCCGTAGCCGCCGCTGCTACCACCGCCACTGCTGGACCTTCGGCAAAGAAGGCCAGGAGGAGAGAGGGCGCCTCCGCCACTGCAGCCGGCCCATCTACGCCCGGAGGTGACGGTAGGGATCGTCATGACCAGCCTCCGATCGTTTACCGTCCCTCCGGGGCTCCCCGGGGTGGCAAGTCCCGAGCGGCTCATGGCAGGCGTCTCTGAAAGTTGACTTTTTCCCTCTGTGGTCCCCCCCTGTTCCCTTCCCGGCCCAAATATGATTTGTTTATAGAAAATAAAGAGTCCCTCCTAAAAAGAGGGACTGTATTTTTTGTTACAAACTGTGTGTTTATTCACCAAACATATGATGGGGATACGACGTGTGAATCTTTCGCTAGTATGGGTTTGATAAGAGGGCTAGACTTTAAGTCTTGTTGGGCGTTACATTCATGTTAGAGCTTAAGCAAGGCCCGCAGCTTACACTCGGTTGAAAAAGTTTTTTTCTGCCTCGACCTGAAACCTTCACATAAAGGTAGAGGTTAGTTGTGTGCTCTGTTGCTTAAACAGTGATATTGAGCCACAACACTATTGTGTTGGTCTGCAGTAATGCTTGTGTATGAAAAAGTACCGCGTCTCAGGCCGCTCTCTCTCTATCAGATTTTCGGTGTCTTGCAACATGGACACCAGGCACGTGCATACATAGGGGTGAAGGGGTGCCCGGGCACCTGCCTTTTTCATTTTTCATTAGAAAGTCCCCTTTTTATGCTAACCTCTTTTTTTTTTTTTTTTTTTTTTACTGTTGCACATATAGATATACTGCCCTGCCCTTCCAAATGAAAGATGTCACGATAGAATCTAAATATTAGGTAAAGAAAGAGAAATGCCACCCCTCTTGTAAATAATAGGTCCTTCCAGCCTGGAAGGACCTATTACGCATAGGCATAGCACGTGGGTGGGTGATGATCATGAGGGCCAGCAGCACAGCAGTGCACTGAACACGAAATTGATATCCAGCTGTTGTTGAGCTCACACTCGAGTCGAGACCTCTTTTTTTACAGTTACTATTTCAACTAAAACAAAGCAAGAGTACACTTCATCAGGTAAGGTATTTGCCCAACAAAATAAAATGTCGGGTTTGCAGTGCACTGTATATTTTCGTGAAACACGTCGCCAGATCACCCCTCCCCAGCCCCTCCCTGTCTGCTGCTAGTGCAGGAAAATCATGCAGCATACTCTCTCTCTCTCTCTCTCTCTCTCTCTCTCTTTCTCACTCTCCTCTCTGACGGAAAACAGAATAATTTTGATTGACAGTCGAGTCTGCCAATTACGTCACACGGCTTGCACCCGCCCTGCTGTTCTTAGCACCAATCGGCAAGCGCTATTAGTTTTTGACTTCGTGAATGTCCTGTGTGGTGACAAGTTTGACAACAACAAAGCTACAGTGCTAACAATAAGCTATTTGGCTGGATGTAGTATGGAGGACAGTGGATATACATCAAGACAACAGTCTGTGACTGTGGGACAGTGGACATAATACTTCATCAAGCCCTCCTGACCTGGACCACGTTTCAACTAAACAAGGTAGTTAATGCGGTCTCGGTCGGTCGGTCTCTCTCTCTCTCTCTCTCTCTCTCTCTCTCTCTCTCTCTCTCAGCTGTTGGTCTGGAGCGCATATTGTGTGTTATTAAAGGGACACTATGTAGTTTTGGTGACATCTATCAGTGAAACTGAATGTACCATAGACTTGTATTAACCCCAAAAATCGGGCTCGCGCGCTATGCGCGCTCGCATTGCATTTAATAATTCATGCCCTATTCTAATTTCGGGCACCTGCCTTTCTAAAGTCCTGTGCACGTCCCTGATGGACACGGGTGTCGGGTTCACACATACATAACTTGGCCTTGTTATAAACCCTGTTCACAGACGTGTCTGTGGCTAGCATGCATTGAATTAGCTTTGCGCTGTTCATTAGCATACTGGCTACTTAAGGTATCATATGGCTGTTTTTTGTTGTCGTATGCAAGGGTTGGGCTTGCGAGGGGGTACCGGATAAACCCCTCCTTCCCTCTGCTGATTGGTCAGGGGGTTTCTTGGACTCTCTTTTCATTCGGTCAGGGCCAAGCTGTTAGGCAGCTTGGCATGGGGGGGGGGGGGGGGGGAGGGTTTCCCTGACTCCGCACCTATCACAGGCGGTTGAGTCATGGGTTTCCCCCTGTCATAGAAAACGTCACTAGGCACGTTTCTATTGGACGACGGCTTCCGTGAGTTTTTTCAGACCCGTATGTAGGGTCTGTTATTGTCAAGTTGTCGGGGAAGAGCGTAGGAACTTACTGTTCTACTACGCTCGATATACGTGTGACTTGAGTCTGTTGGTCACATGACTCAATGTTACCGCGACTTTTCAATCTATGGCTCACGTGGGAAGTCTCTCTGAGGATTCGCATCTCCTCTCTGTGGTGAGGGTGGCGGGATGTAAGAATGTAAAAAAAATTTACCCTCTGCCGTGTCACGTGGGATTCATGGCAGTCGGTGTTTCTTTCTTTTTAATAATAAAAAGAGTGAAGAATATGAAGCACGACAACTTCTTGTCGTTCTCCCAGGCGACTTGAAGGACCAATGTCTGGTGTCTGGTTAGACTATCCATTGATGTGTTTGCGTACATAGTGCTGGCTCGGGGTGTTTTCTGATAAGAATCACGCAGGAGGCTAGTACGCCTTGGTTGCTCATTATTAAAACAACATTATTTTTATAGGGCAACTGGGATGGGGGATTTTTTCCTCTTCCGAGCGCCTGTTACTGGGTCTCGACGGATTCTCGTTCATATCTGGGAGGTGGGCCACTGAGTGCGGTACAAATGGGACCGTCTGGGTGGTGCCCTCTTTTCATGTTTTAGATCGACACGCATGCCTACCCCCTCTCCTGGAGTGGGGATGTCGGCGTGGTTAGGGCACGGGACTGGTTCTGGTCGCGCTGGTCCAGGTCAGTTAAACCCGTTGTCCACCGGGGACGCAGATCTGCTGTTCTGGTACCCTGAGGGACTTGTGCTTTTTTCGGGGGGAAAAATGCCGGGTCGGCCCGGGTGTCACAGGGTTGGGCGTTATGGAGACCCTTTGTTGGGTACATGTTGTACCCTGCGCTATCATAAAGGGGCTGGTTCTCCATTATTTTTGCTCCTCTCTCACGCATAGCGAAGAGGGGGCTGTTGGGGTGGTCTTCTGGACCTCCTCTAGTAGCCCTGTGTGCTTCCCGAGCCGCCGGGCCCGGTCCGAAGTTGTGTTTCGTCGACCCGTAGGCCTGGAATAACCCTTTTTTGAAAACTGAAACACTTGTACTGCGGTGAAGCCGGAACAAGTTATAGGAACAACCACCACCTGTGGTATCAAGAGGGTGGTTGATTCCCTGGTGTGTTGGAGCAGAGTCAACTCCCGGGTTACCTGGTTGAGTGTACCCCTGCACGTTCATGACGTCTGCCAATCGTGTCAGCCTTCTCTGCCTCGACCCCTCTGGGTGGGTTTTTTTTGGTGGAGGCTTTGTCATGGTGCGCAACAATGCCAGCATACGCCCCTTCCGCCGGGGTGCTGTTTTCAGTTGACCCCTTTGGCGCCTGTCTCGTCCGCAGTGCTCCAGGCTCGGGTCTAAAGCCTGCTGCCTGGTTTAAGGGATCGACCCCTCTGGGGTCGTCTCCCCGGTGCGCTGCCTGCTTCCGTTATGGTTAGCCTTTTGAGTGCTTCAAGTTACGGCCATGCTGACTGCCTGTTTTGCAGGGTCAGTGTGCCAGGCGGCGTACTAGTGGGGGGAAGGGCCTGCTCTTGGAGGGGCCCTCTCCGAATACGCTGGCGATGTGGGGGGCGGTGTCCCTAAGTGACCGCCTGGTGAAGTCTTGATGCTTGGTGTCATTGACATCTCCGGGCCCCCTTTTTCCGGGGGATCCAGTCCCTTCAGTGGGTCTGGGTCTTCCTTCGCGCTCCGCTGCTACGGCCTTGCCACGGGATTGAGTTTGCTCTTGACCCCGTGATTTTGGGGGCAGTAACGAGGGTTGTTCCTTCCGTTCCTTCCCTGGTGGCATGCGGGTTGTGCGGGTTGGGGTCAAGCCACGGTTTGCTCACCCTGTGCGTTGAGTTGCTCGAGTTTCTCTTTGCACGGTCGGATCCGTCTCCCTCCCGTCCTCCAATAGAGAGGGTATCCTCCATTAGGGAGGGTCGGGGGGGCTCGGTCCTCTCCGGTCTGATGGTTGTGGGGGGCCTCAGCGGGGTACATTGTCGAGCTTCTGGCTCTCGCTCAGCTCCTGTTGTGCAGACTGACGCTGAGCGGAGCCAGTATGATATAGAACGTACGGTTATGTATATAACCAAGTTCTTTGAATACTGGTGACGCTCAGCGTCGGGACGCCACTGAGGCCCTTGACCTCGCCTTGTGGTGAAAGTTTGGGAAGGAGGCGAGTAGGTGACCACACACCTGCTTATGAAGGTAAGCGGATAGGGGTGTGGCCAGCCGGATGTCGGTATGTAAAGGTACATTGTGGATTTTTAATCAGTGCTGTGCACGAAGTGAGGTTAGTGCAGCCTGACGCTGAGCGTCACCAGTATTCATAGAACTTGGTTATATACATAACCTTACGTTAACCTTTCACTACCACACTACAGAAGGTTAACCTTTCACTACCACACTACAGAAGGTTAACATTTCACTACCACACTATAGAAGGTTAACCTTTCACTACCACACTACAGAAGGTTAACCCTTTCACTACCACACTACAGACGGTTACAGTTTTTTCTCAATTGCGTAAACACTCAAATGAAAAGTATTACATTTTTTTCAAAATCTTACACTCAAGGAGCAAAACATGGGCCCATATCACTTTAACACTTTAATCGCCGATGACGTGTTTAGACGTCATTCCTAGTCATGCTCATTCTGCCGAAGACGCCGTAACTCGTCTTTGTTATCAATAATTCAAAAATCTGTGATCGAAATCATATTTCTCCTCCGGAGACATGAGATGTACTGGTAAGCTCCACTCAACTGTCTAACGGTTGAAGAGCGCTATCCGGTGGCCGATCGGCAGATCGGCCAAGAGGGAGGGGCGCGCCAAACAGGAAGTGCTCATCCATAATCCGTCCGGGCACTTGCGATCGGTAGCCGGACCCCATCTCAACACACTGGATAATCAATCGCTCGCCCTAACTCAATAAACAACGTTATTTGGACGTATATAGTATTATACAACCTGGAAATGGTTCATCAGGATCAACATCCCATAATCGAAAACTGTCTACTCCACGCTCATCCCCCAACGGCGTGAGGAACATACGGTAAGATCCAGCGTTATTTTCTAACGTATTCCATATAAACTGCTCTGATGATCATATGACCCACACTAGACAAATGGTATAACGTTGCCCACGGAATTATAAACGCCCCCTCGCCCATCCGGTCAATATCAGATGATACGTAGTAACTTCTAGAACCACGTCCAGTTGAAATTGTTCATCTGGCAACGATTGCTACAAAACTGTATTTGATCATCAATATAATGCATTTGGAGCTATAAATCAAGTTCTGGAGAAAGCTGCAGAAAACGATAAAAACATACTTATACTTTAGACCATATTTTAGTATGAATATGTGAATGAAAAAGTATATCGTTGCTACACCCTGAACAATGGATATAGGACATTGAATGGGCCATAATAATGGCAATTTAGCAATAGAATTTAAAAAGTTATAGCCCTGCAAAGAAGGGGAACTTCTCCATAGACAAATAGAGCTGGCTAGGGATGGTAAATTATGAATTTGAACCATGGCGATCAAAGTGTTAAGCACAATGTCGGGCCTCACACTTTTTGCAAAACAATACACACAGTGATTTGCAAAACACTAAACACACTTGCATTACATTAGACACAGATTGTCAAATTACCACACATATGAACCGATTGGCTAAACACAGCCCTCAAGTGCACAAACACATGATTGCTTAATTGTAGACACACCAATCAGGTTTACCTGTAAGCACTATACAAATGCAGCATGTGAGTTCACCTGTCTTCAACCAAAATGGAAGGAGAGTGAAGTACACAGATAATGTGCAAATGTACAATACATTCACCAAACACTACACAAGACAACCAATGATACATATATATATATATACGTTTTCTCTACATATACCCAAATCAGTAAACATGTCAACATGGAGAAACACAACAAAACATGTCCCAGTTTCCCATAAATTCTCTGGCCAGATCCAGCTAGGCGAAGAGATAATGTCTAGTGTTTTCTGTACTCTATTTAAACATTTTCTATTTTTGTTTCTGTTTTACTGTCATTTTAACCTGTACTGGATACAGTATTTGATGTTTGTCTGAATTTGCTGAGCTTACATTATTATGCACACTACTGTATAGCATGGAAACTGGGACATGTTTTGTTGTGATTCTCCATGTTGAAATGTTGACAGATTTGGGTATATGGAGAGAAAAATAATATATATGTTCATCAGTCTGCATCATTGATTTGGGTTTATGGAGAGAAACATTATATTTTCATCAGTCGGCATCATTGATTTGGGTATATGGAGAGAAACATTATATTTTCATCAGTCTGCATCATTGATTTGGGTATATGGAGATAAATAAATTATATTACCATGAGTCTCTACAGCAGTGGTCACCAACCCGT
This sequence comes from Notolepis coatsorum, assembly GCF_963971535.1. Taxonomy (NCBI): domain Eukaryota; kingdom Metazoa; phylum Chordata; class Actinopteri; order Aulopiformes; family Paralepididae; genus Notolepis; species Notolepis coatsorum. The sequence continues at coordinate 137,335,754 of NC_140171.1, forward strand.
CGATCTTGATCGACTGGTCGATCTTTGAGACTGTCCCTGTAGATCTTTCCATGAAAATTAAAAATTTATTAATAATTTTTTTTTTTTTTTTTAGATCTTACCCTGAGTCCACATTACAGTTCTACTTTTGTTTTGATGTGAAAAGTGATGCTGCACTTAGCACTGACTGAGAAAGTCCACATTACAGTTCTACTTTTGTTTTGATGTGAAAAGTGATGCTGCACTTAGCACTGACTGCACTTAGCACTGACTGAGAAAGTACACATTACAGTTCTACTTTATAAAATGCTAATTGTAAATATGTTTGTCAATGTTAATAATATGAGAAAGTCCACATTACAGTTCTACTTTTGTTTTGATGTGAAAAGTGATGCTGCATAAGATGACTGCACTTAGCACTGACTGAGAAAGTACACATTACAGTTCTACTTTTGTTTTGATGTGAAAAGTGATGCTGCACTTAGCACTGACTGCACTTAGCACTGACTGAGAAAGTACATAATAGTTCTACTTTGACGTTTTAATGTTGGACCAAAGCATTGCATGTAATTAGAATACAGGCAAATAAAAGTCATTTAGTTTAAAGTACAATCTTGGCTGTCTTTTTCTCTCAACGCTTCAATAGGTAGATCTTGCCTTCACCAAAAAAAAAAAAAGTGATCTTGGGCTTAAAAAGGTTGGTGACCACTGCTCTACAGCATTGGTCTTGTGTAGTGTTTGGTGAATGCATTGTATATTTGCACATTCTCTGTGTACTTCACTTACAGTGCTCTAATCACTGAGAAGTAGAATGCTCAGAGCAGCATAACTGGACCACATACCACTTTAACCTTTAGAGGTCAATGGTTTGAGGATTGAATGCTCCCAAGCACTGGGATACACAAACATCATGTAGAATGTGTACTATTACTTTTGATACTTAACCTCTTAAGCCAGAACAGTCCGGTACCTGTACGAGATTGACATCACGCCATAAATCCATCTCTCCAGAATGTATGAATTAATGTTGCGTTTCTTTTCCTCCAAATGTAGCCAAGAGTAAAGACCCTAACCATGTCAAAACAGCAGTCTATCAGCACTATTTTAGTTTACCAATGATTTACCAGTGTTATTAGTGAAACATGCAAATCTCAGTGCATCGAGTCGGGTGAAACAAACCTGAACGTTATTGCCATAAAATAGAACACGGTTAGTTTCTCTACCTTTCTGTGAATGTCTAGCAAAAAACGGCATTGCAATCTGATGAAAAATGTCTGAGAAATGTACATTATAAAAAAGTAACTGTACTTACAGTAGATTTCATTCACGGTTTTTCCTGCACTGTCAGGGGTGCCTGGTGGAAAGGGGAGATCTGGCCCAATCCATAGATTCTATGTGTGACTTGGCCATAATAAGGTCATTTATAGGCCTGATATTGTTACGGTTTGTATTCGACCCCAATAGCACAACACAAGACAGGTATGAGAGTTAGCCAAAAACTGGGCATAATTTACTCAGAAACTCCAGCGGCACTGCTTCTTTAACACTATCAGTGCCGGCCTTGTTTACCTTTTTACCCTCTTGAATGCAATCATCCTGTTATGGTTTGTAAACAACCCCAACAGCATGACACAGACATGTAGTTCAGAGTTAGCCAAAAACGATGGGCGTATTTATTTCACAAACAGAAATGAGCAAAAATAACGTAAATGCATTCAGGGGGAATGTCCTTTAGCAGAGTAGAGCAGAGTTGGCTCTGCGGCTCTGCAGCTTATTGATAATCCACTTGTGGAGAAAAAGAAAACGGAGAATGTCATTAATAGAAACGTAGGGATTACGAGGCAGTCCAGTAACAAGGCAGAGTCCAGTACCCAAAACAAAGCGACAATTCTTCAGTGTTAAGGAACACACAAAAAAACAGATGAAGGTATTGAGTCCAGGAATAAAAATGAGGATGTCAGAGCATAAAAAAATAGACTTCACCAAGGGCAAAGTGTAAATACGAGGCACGGGTCCACGGAGGCAGAGAGTAGAGCCATATGAAATCCGTTTTATTATTTTCCAAATTCCATTTTATTTTTTCCCAAATTCCGTTTTTTCCGTTTTAATATTGCAGAATTCTGTATTTTGCTTTTTACGCTCATTTTACCATCAGAAATTGTGTCTAATAAGTGGGAATGAATAAATGTCCACAATTCAATAAGATATAACAGTCTTTTTTAATGTTTTTAAGTGCTGCAACTCAGAAACACAGTTCAATTTTACACAATATTTTTCAATTAATATTGTGACAAAATAAAAATACATATTTCAAGTGTAAACAATAGATACAGCTAGCTACTACTGACATTATCACAATGACAACGTCAGTAACCTAGCTATATCTATTATATTGTGATGAAATATAGTAATGCATAATTTAGGCACCTTTAGTTTAGTTTATTTCGATTATAAAGGACGGTGTATAATGACAATCGTTTGCATTAAACAAATGGATGGGTGCACTAGATTTAGCAAGAAGCTATCATTTCCATCTATAGTCCTATGTACTGTAACGTTTCATAGCTATTTAAGTTTATTTAGATTGTAAAGGGCAGTGTATAATGACAATCGTTTGCATTAAACAAATGGATGAGTGCACCAGATTTAGCAAGAAGCTATAATTTCCATCTATAGTCCTATGTACTGTAACGTTTCATAGCTATTTAAGTTTATTTAGATTATAAAGGGCAGTGTATAATGACAATCGTTTGCATTAAACAAATGGATGAGTGCACCAGATTTAGCAAGAAGCTATCATTTCCATCTATAGTCCTATGTACTGTAACGTTTCATAGCTATTTAAGTTTATTTAGATTATAAAGGGCAGTGTATAATGACAATCGTTTGCATTAAACAAATGGATGGGTGCACCAGATTTAGCTAGAACTTCTAGAAGCTATCATTTCCATCTATAGTGTTTTGGGAAGCACGGTGTTTCCCCTTGTTTTTGACATGCCCTTTCGAGACCAAATGATCATCGCACGTATTTTTGCGGGTCCAATCACAGTATGTTGACAATATTTACAAAACAACTTATCGCCGGAGGCATAAAAATCATTCGGATACTGCTCTGCTCTGAATTTAGGGTTTAGTGTGGTATTTCGTAGCTTTTTGGATGCTGTTAATACCGGAGCAGCTACACGCTTGCCTTGGACATTGCTGTGTTGTTGTGAAGCAGTGTGGAAGTGACGCGCGCGGTGTAACACGCTTTAGCGTCCCGGTCATGTTTGCTTTGCACCAAACGTTCCACCGTTATCCCGAAAACGGAATTACAGTCCAAATTATGGCAAATTCTGCAATATTCCACGTTTAACAGGTAATTCCATTTTTATTGCTCAATTCCGCGATTCCGTCCGCGATTCCGTGATCGCGGATTTCATATGGCTCTAGCAGAGAGAGGTAACAGCGGCAACTTCCAAGGGCGTACTGGAGAAACACACAAGAGGAACAAGCAGTAGCTGGTGGTGACCAAAACGACCGACACTGAATGTTCAGCAAACCGTGTATAAGAGGGCTCCCGTCGAGCTGATTGGAAACTCCTCTCAGGTGCGTGATGGTAATTGGCACCTGGAAGCGTGCAGTACTGGGCCAGCCCTCACACATCCACTTCAATGTTAGCGTTAAAAACGCATAATCTATGTTTTAAATTATGGCTATGTGTCTAATCTGCATGTCGCTTATCAATTACTTGTTTGCAGTCAACATTGTCAAAACGGATTGTTTTTTAATCGGTTAATATCCTTTTTATAGCATTTCGAAAAGCTATCGTTCTCCCGAAAATTTCCGGGAAAATTGAAAGATTCTCCCATAAACGGCATTTATTGGAATATTCTCGAATACACTAGACACGTTGTCATTTGTCGGCCTATTTATGAATCGTTTTCAAATAAACGCTAGATTATCGATAGTATATGTGTACTTATGCACGCTATAGAGGCGGGCTGAAAAATCTATTCTCTCATTCCCTCAACATCACACACACACACACACACACACAGCACATGCTGATATCTCAGTGAATACAGCTCTGATTACCCACAAGAATGGTAACATAGACTCCTTACCTTAGATCAGATGTTCTCCAAAAAGATTATTCCAATTCCTGATCGCCATTCCAAATATCGATCGCGTTTATTGATTGATTATTGCCTGCTGTAAATATATATTCCACGCTGCATTCCAACTCGCGATCACTCCACTGCCAGCACAGTGGAGCCAGTTGGCTCCACCTCCACATATCCAGCAGTATAATCGAATGACCTGCAGTTACACAGGGATAGACGATAGGGGGCGGTATTTTCCCATCTGAGCTCCTAGAGGGTCTGCTGTACCAACGGGAGACTCGGTTGATGAATTCAGATTGCTAATAAAAAAATCAAACGACAATACACGTCGTCGGCACTCAACGGGGGGTCTGATAAGACGACAATACACGTCGTCGGCATTCAAAGTGTTTTAAGGGAGAACAAAAATACACTGGTGAATCTTCTAGAGTCCATGAATGAAATGAAAGTTCTGAGTCTGGTCTTGTTCAGACTCACCAGAACACTGCCAACAGGCAACTCAGCAAACAGGGGTCCATGAAAAAGGAGTGAGAACATAGGAATCCTCCCATGGAAGCATAGCGATGACGATGCCTCACACCAGGAACGAGGGCCACGGAGAGAGAGAGTAGGGCAATAGATGGCACAACGTCTCACACCGGAGATGCAGCGGTAGATGGTAGCAACAAGAACGGCCTGGCAATGAGTGGAAGGCAGTCGGCAGTACTTGTAGTCTCCCGACGAGCTGATTGCCAACCACTCTCAGGTGCGTGAGCTGATTGCGCGCTTCCCAACGGGGAAGTGCCGAACAGAGTTCCATCAGCCCTCACAGATATTCTATATTCTATCATCATATTTCAAATCGCATGTGTCCGGATGGCAGCATTCAGTACTGTATCTACAAAACCTCCTGTTAATCATCTGTTCTTTATTCATTGTAGAAGTGGAGCAATCTTCCATTTACTTAGGTATGTATTTTTTGGCGAATTTTCAGAAAATATGGCTTAAGAGGTTAAGTACATTCAATATCAAATATCTCTCTACTTTTACTTACGGATTTTGAATGGAGGACTTTTACTTTTACCAGAGTACTTTATTATCTATTTTTACTTTTATTTAAGTAAAGGAACTGTGTACTTCTTCCACTACTGATGCTAGCCAACAACAATAACCACATTTCTATGTTTCCTACTGTACATACTTATAAAGAAGCAACTATAGGGGGAGGATGCTGCAACAGAGAGCCACCCTGGAACTCGTAGTTTTCAAAAATATCTCCCCAGGATTGTCAATTTGACGTGACGAATCCTTTGGACTTTGGAAGCCAGAGATATCCGAGCAGAGTGTTGTTATTTCCAATACGGAGAACTTATATGTTTGCCTAAGGCTTGACTAATGCATGACCCGAAATACTGAGCCCCTCCCGACTACTTTTCAGAGGACAGATGAGAGATGAGAGATGAGAGATGAGAGAGAGAACCAGGAGCCACTCAGCAGCATCCACAAGAAACGGACAGTTAAAAAGGCCTCCCAAATAGTTGAGGACAACACACACACCCTTCACACACCCATTACAAACTAATGCCCTCAGGCCGTCGACACAGAGCTTCATCATTGAACAAAAGGGGCTTAGGTAGCTTCGTGCCAACCTCCATCAGACTGCTGAACACCTAGGTCTGGTGGAGGCCGGACTAGTGGTGAGTGTCTATGTATTGTGACTGTATGTTTGTCTTTTAACCACTGCACAGATGAAGTTCGGAAACGAAAATAAAGTAATTTGAAGTTGAAGTTGAAGAGAATTTGAAGTTGATGACAATTAAATGGTCATCAAGTTCAACTGTCTATATTATAACATAATGAAAGAGGAACTCCCGTTCACAAAATTCTAATTCCAGATCACAATGATGAAGAAGAACAGGTGGAGTGTGAATCCAACATAATGCCAATAATAATAATACAACTTTATTTGTATAGCACCTTTCATACAGAAACTGCAGCTCAAAGTGTTTCACAACAGAAAAAAACAGGCATAAAATGAGCACATAAAGTGCAGACATATAAAATCACAGTTTTTCACATTAGGATCTAACATCCCAACAGGCCACCTTATTTGTGGTTTGATTCAGTTTAAAAATAGACAATAATAGAAAGAGTAAGATAGAATAAACAGAGTAAAATAGTGCAGTGTAATAAGTAGTAGAATAGAATATACATGAAATTAGCACATAAAGTGCAGACATATAAAATCACAGTTTCCTTTACAGTGCAATAAAATAGTTCTGGATTACTGTTCAACAGTTGAACGTTGTCTTTACCTTGTCTAATTTATGCAAATGACATGTCGTCAGCTTGTGACTGCAACTTGTTCCTGTTTGCGGACGACTCAGCCCTGCTGGTCTCTGACAAGAACAAGTTACAGGTTGAAAAAACCCTCAGCTCGGAACTAGGCAGAATCTGCATATGGCTCGCTGATAACAAACTATCATTACACATGGGCAAAACAGAGTCCATTCTCTTCGGTTCAAATAACAAACTCAGCAAGACCGACGGCTTCTCAGTTACAGTGGGTGACAATATTGTCACAAGGAAAGATGAAATTACCTACCTGGGTTCCATCCTAGAGGCTAATCTCTCCTGTGACAAAATGGCATCCAATGTAATAAAAAAAGTCAACCAACGAAACTCGATTCTTGTACCGGATCTCCTCTCTGGTAAACAAGAATACCCTGAAGACTCTGGCAGGAGCACTCATTCAGGGGTACTACGACTACTGCTTGACCTTACTCCTAGAACCCACCTCACCCCTGCCCACTTTGACAACCTAGGATGGCTTAGAGTAGACGACAGAGTACAGCAACTTGCAATGGGCCTGGTCTACAAGATACACTACATGACCAAGGTACCCATGTACATGTCAAAATACTTCCCAAAGGTCAGTGAATACCACAATCACAACACCAGAGGGAGCTCCACAAATCATGTTAAACCCAGATTCGGCTCAAATAAGGGACTAAACACGTTTCGCAATTATGCCACATCAATGTGGAACGCCCTACCCAAAGCTGTAAAGGAATGTGGATCACTACCCACTTTCAAAACCTCTCTCAAGGGACACCTACGGGAGACTGCAATTCAACACTGGCCCCTGTAAATATCCTAACCCAACCCCCTCCAATGTACAGTCATTTACCTAGTATGGTTTTGTCAATAGTCCAATGTACAATTTTGTTTGTTTGTACAGTGTCTCCCCCCCCCCCCCCCTCAATGTACAGTTTTGCTTGTTTATACAGTGTGCCCCCCCCCCCCCAACCACCTCCAATGTAAATTACCCAGTATGGTTGTCAATATCCCAATGTACCCAACCCCCCCCACCCAACCTCCTCCAATGTACAGTTTCTACGTCAAATGTATATACTCCCTTTTCTTGACTCCTTCTGTATCACAAACAGTATACTGTATTTGCAAATCTGGTATGTCATAAATGTATAGATGTAGCAGTACTGACTATCTGTATGTCATGTATGTCATAATGTCCTGATGAATTGAAAATGGGGGACCCTGATGTAAACAAGACGAAAGTATTTCTCTGGTCTGCATCCCCTTAACAATTGTGTGTATTGAGCTGTACTGTATTGTACCCATTCTGCAATCTGTTAATAAAGTTTTCAATCAAATTCAATCAATCAATCAGTCTGTTTGGTATCCACAGTTAAAAACCTGACATGCCAATGACTTGCCCTGTGGGAGTTTATGGGAGTGATATCAGACAACCTCCAGTAAAAGACTGATTTGAAATATCCTCCGCCTCCTAACTATCATTTATGATAGATGGTGCCACTGACGTCACAACCGACGAATGTGAGATGGTCTAGGCCTGTGTCCTTGATGATGGAAGATATCCAATATCCTAATTGGCCATATTGAGGTTGAACACGCCCATGCAGAAGGTAAGGGGTGTGTGTGTGTCTCATTTCTGTTATCCATATAATGATAAATATTGATAATGATAATAAAACACTCACTGTAAGTTAATTTGTAATAGCATAGTCTAATATTATAAAGACACACAGTGATGCCGATTGTATTAATATACAATTTTTTTTTTATAAATGGGTGTGACCAACTGAGAAGGTTGGTAATGTTATTATGCAGCCCTGATTGGACTACATTAATAACAACAGTTATGACGGGCGGTTCAGATAAAAAAAAAAAATGGCTCAGCCACCATGACACACACACTCGAATGTAACTGGACTGTAATATTTTATATTGTTATTATTATTTCACAGTATTATTGCTGTCTTGTTTATTGTACAGTACCCTCCTTGCCTGTCATCCTGCTTGTGTAATATTGCCAGGTGGACCTCTGCTGAACTCTCATTATTTGAAACACAACCTCGGTAGAACAGAGAATAAGATGACGGTAGGAAGTTAGCTCATTTTGTGAGACCAACATTGTTTTACCCATTTAGAGTGTGAAATGTCACATACTAAATACTCAGCCCACAGGCATATCTTGCTCCTCTCAGTATAACACATTCATTATTAACCTTTTTTGGCTTCCAGCTGTTCCACTTCTGGGTCAAGAGTGAGAGAGAGATATTGTTTTTTTAAAGGTCCCCTCCACTCAGAAATGTGTTTGTTCTACAGTTAAGGCTTGACTTTGACTATACATATTGTTATTTGTAAACACATGTTTGCACTGAAGGGGGGGGGGGGCTTCTCTGTACTTCCTCCAGGCAAAGCTAACTGCTAACATGAAACTCGTATTATAATTTAATACATCTTCCCACCAATATATGAAATGAAAAGAAAAAAACAACTAAATAATCTTCCTATATTACGACCTACTATGCTAATTATGTCTTTATTACTATGCACTCAACACTGTAGCACCAAAGTTCAACAGTATTTTCCTGCTGACCTGTTGTACAGAACTTGTAAGTCACTTTGGATAAAAGCATCAGCTAAATTCCTAAATGTAAATGTACATCTAGTGATCTATACACAAAAATTCAGCAAATCTCTTAGTTACTGTATAACAACATTGTGTAAGCTAAGAAGTGTTGTGTTTTAGATTTTTTTTAAATTGGCAAACCATTTAGGTGGCTTGGGGGAAAACAGGGATGCTGCTACGCCCTGTTCAGTAGTTTATTGAAAATGTTTGATGGAAAAACCATACCAAACAAATTATTATTATTTTCTTTTGCATGGCTCGCATTACGGGCGGGCGTGACTGTATGCAAATGAAGTAAACGGGAAAGCACGTTCAAGTTTGTGAATGAGTGACGTATCTCATTCTGGGCATCGCAGGTGTGATAATTTTGGCGAGTTATAAGACAACCTCTCCACGCGTTGGTGAATCCGGCGGTAATTGTCGTAGACTTTCTCTTATGACCTTCCAAGGAGGTTGTCATAAGATAAATCTTAAGACAACGTTGGTGAATGAGGTCCAATGTCCATTGGTGGTGATTGTGGAGCTATTCTGAATTAGGAGGTTGACGCAGTGAAAACTATCAGGAAATTGCTTTGTACCATAAGCTTTTAATGCTGGACTTGTGCATTCACTCACTTACTTGCATGTGTCTTCTTTCATAGTAGGCTATAATTTTTTTGCAAAGATTTTGCTTTGCTACACCACTATTAGGATGCACAAAAAAAAATTGCTTGACGCATATTGATTAGTGGAGTTGGGGGAGTTACTTTCTACATAGCCAGCAACACAATCTGGTATTTCTTCAAGGATGGGTTGTTTTTGGACACTTCACAGTCTAGGTTTGATTGAAATAGTTAAAAAGAAAAATGCCATTTGAAACACTTATCAAAGTAAACATTAATAATAAGACTGTAAACATCCACTGTGAAGAGTGGAACCTAAACTATTTATTTTTGGACTGATATTACAAGACATTATTGATCCATTGGTTCTCCATATCTGTTTGGTTCTCATCTATTGGTCCATCAGGTAGCCTAATGTTATTCATTCATTTTCCATTTCTTCATTTATTTTTCTCCATTACTTTGAACTGACAATTTAAATGACTATCCTGCCTCTTAATTGACTGAATGACTATGTTTACAATCTCTAATCTTTAATATGCCACTACACATTAAATATGTGTGTTTACATGCAGGTGTGTAACATAATATGTGAGCGGTACAAATGTGCATGTTGTCGTACTGACATGAATGTGACCGCTGGGAATTGCCTTCACATCGCATGGCCATTAGGAATGTTTGGGAATCCATTTTGTCAACTGAGGAGCCCCTGCGGTGAGGACTGAATGGAACACCCTTCATGTGTACATATATGCTACACGTGCGCTCCCCCCATACAGCAGCATCCAACCATTTCCTGTAAAATTTCTGTTGCCTTTTGTGACACACGTTCTCTCCAACGAGAGCTGTTTTCCCCACTGAATGGAGAAGGCAAAATTGGATGTGTTCGTCAATGAGTTGTCTTTGAAGACCCTGTTGTAATTGGGTTGCATTTTCACACAACACTGGGAGGAAAAAATACAATTTGAGGAAAAGGGCGTACCATACAGTTGGTTTACTCAACAACCCAGGTGGCCAGCATACTCGGCCCAATTCCGGCTACCGGTCGGCACACTCGGCATATGTCCGGCACGGCACGCCAACGATGAGCCGGATCTGGCTCGGTAATGGTTGCCGGGGCAGAGCCGACTCGGGCTCGCCAAAGATAAACCGGCTCTGGCCCGGCTCTGGTTGCCGGGGCAGAGCCGACTCGGGCTCGCCAAAGCTAAACCGGCTCTGGCCCGGCAATGGTTGCCGTGCCCGAGCCGACTCGGGCTTGCCAAAGATAAACCGGCTCTGGCCCGGCAATGGTTGCCGGGGCAGAGCCGACTCGGGCTCGCCAAAGATAAACCGGCTCTGGCCCGGCTCTGCTTGCCGGGGCAGAGCCGACTCGGGCTCGCCAAAGATAAACCGGCTCTGGCACGGCAATGGTTGCCGGGGCAGAGCCGACTCGGGCTCGCCAAAGATAAACCGGCTCTGGCCCGGCGATGGTTGCCGGGGCAGAGCCGAAGTTTCAGTCAAGCGACGCCGCCCCCACACACAACAGCGGTGTGATTGGCAGAATTGACTGTCAATCAAAATTGTTCCGTTGAGACCACCGCAACAAGTGAATACAGCTGTACTGTACCCACTCTGCAGTCTGTAAATAAAGCTTTCAATCAATCAATCAATCAATCAATCAGACAAATGCATAGAAAAGCCCTTATTATAACCAAATAACAAAAGATTATATTATTGTTTATGAAAATGTTTTAGCCCTATGCTTGCCTATTATTTTAATGGCAACAAATAAAATAATAATAATAAAATTAATAAATAAAATGTTAGAGGAGTGGAGGGGGGGGGGGGCAGAGCGAGGTGGGTGTTATAGGAGTGGAGGGGGGGGGGGCAGAGCCTCATAAAGCTAACATTAGCTGCACTCATAGGAGCCTGCATGTTGATGTAGCCTCATAAAGCTAACATTATAGCTGCACTCATAGGATGTTGATGTAGCCTCATAAAGCTGCATATGCTGCACTCATAGGAGCGTGTTGATGTAGCCTCATAAAGCTAACAAGAGTATATGTAATACTGTGGTTATGGCCTCTATAGTTAGCAGCTCATATAGCTAACATAATACTGTGGTTAAGGCCTGCAGCAGCTCAGTAGCTAACATAACAACACTGTAGTTAAGGCCTTTAACCAGCAGCTCAGTAGCTAACATAACAACACTTTAGTTAAGGCCTTTAACCAGCAGCTCAGTAGCTAACATAACAACTGTGGTTAAGGCCTTTAAATAGCTGCACTCATAGGAGCCTGCATGTTGATGTAGCCTCATAAAGCTAATATTATAGCTGCACTCATAGGATGTTGATGTAGCCTCATAAAGCTGCATATGCTGCACTCATAGGAGCGTGTTGATGTAGCCTCATAAAGCTAACAAGAGTATATGTAATACTGTGGTTATGGCCTCTATAGTTAGCAGCTCATAGCTAACATAATACTGTGGTTAAGGCCTGCAGCAGCTCAGTAGCTAACATGACAACACTGTAGTTAAGGCCTTTAACCAGCAGCTCAGTAGCTAACATAACAACTGTGGTTAAGGCCTTTAAATAGCTGCACTCATAGGAGCCTGCATGTTGATGTAGCCTCATAAAGCTAATATTATAGCTGCACTCATAGGATGTTGATGTAGCCTCATAAAGCTGCATATGCTGCACTCATAGGAGCGTGTTGATGTAGCCTCATAAAGCTAACAAGAGTATATGTAATACTGTGGTTATGGCTTCTATAGTTAGCAGCTCATAGCTAACATAACAACTGTGGTTAAGGCCTTTAAATAGCTGCACTCATAGGAGCCTGCATGTTGATGTAGCCTCATAAAGCTAACATTATAGCTGCACTCATAGGATGTTGATGTAGCCTCATAAAGCTGCATATGCTGCACTCATAGGAGCGTGTTGATGTAGCCTCATAAAGCTAACAAGAGTATATGTAATACTGTGGTTATGGCCTCTATAGTTAGCAGCTCATAGCTAACATAATACTGTGGTTAAGGCCTGCAGCAGCTCAGTAGTTAACATAACAACACTGTAGTTAAGGCCTTTAACCAGCAGCTCAGTAGCTAACATAACAACACTGTAGTTAAGGCCTTTAACCAGCAGCTCAGTAGCTAACATAACAACTGTGGTTAAGGCCTTTAAATAGCTGCACTCATAGGAGCCTGCATGTTGATGTAGCCTCATAAAGCTAATATTATAGCTGCACTCATAGGATGTTGATGTAGCCTCATAAAGCTGCATATGCTGCACTCATAGGAGCGTGTTGATGTAGCCTCATAAAGCTAACAAGAGTATATGTAATACTGTGGTTATGGCCTCATATCATTTTGTTTTTTATTGCCCTTTGTACACTACTTTGAGGAGAGCTTTATTTGCAAAAATTCAAATTATAAACCCAGATTTGTTTTGGCAGTCTGAGAGCTGTATGTTGAGTTGTTTTTTTGTGGAGGACATCTTTGGTTTTGCAGGATTTTTGGAGAAGGCATGGCACCTGAGACAAAACACACTGTATCCTATATAATTGTATTTGAATTCACCTTGTTTTTCTGTTTATTTACATTGAGTACAGCTTGTGTTATATTACGTTTTATTGTATTTTCTTGTATTTTCTTTTTTTATGGCCATCTTGGTCTGACATTTGTTAAGTAATGGGTAAAGTATATTGTTATATACTTATTGTTATGTGTCTTGTAAGCCCATATGGGCTGGGCATACATCTGTATGTAAGACACGAAAAAAAAAATATCAAATCAAAAAAAAAAATCAAATCATAGGATGTTGATGTAGCCTCATAAAGCTGCATATGCTGCACTCATAGGAGCGTGTTGATGTAGCCTCATAAAGCTAACAAGAGTATATGTAATACTGTGGTTATGGCCTCTATAGTTAGCAGCTCATAGCTAACATAATACTGTGGTCAAGGCCTGCAGCAGCTCAGTAGCTAACATAACAACACTGTAGTTAAGGCCTTTAACCAGCAGCTCAGTAGCTAACATAACAACACTGTAGTTAAGGCCTTTAACCAGCAGCTCAGTAGCTAACATAACAACTGTGGTTAAGGCCTTTAAATAGCTGCACTCATAGGAGCCTGCATGTTGATGTAGCCTCATAAAGCTAATATTATAGCTGCACTCATAGGATGTTGATGTAGCCTCATAAAGCTGCATATGCTGCACTCATAGGAGCGTGTTGATGTAGCCTCATAAAGCTAACAAGAGTATATGTAATACTGTGGTTATGGCCTCTATAGTTAGCAGCTCATAGCTAACATAATACTGTGGTTAAGGCCTGCAGCAGCTCAGTAGCTAACATAACAACACTGTAGTTAAGGCCTTTAACCAGCAGCTCAGTAGCTAACATAACAACACTGTAGTTAAGGCCTTTAACCAGCAGCTCAGTAGCTAACATAACAACTGTGGTTAAGGCCTTTAAATAGCTGCACTCATAGGAGCCTGCATGTTGATGTAGCCTCATAAAGCTAATATTATAGCTGCACTATAATATATAATATAATATAGCTGTACCGAGGGGGGGGGGGGGGAGGGGGGGGGACCTGAGGCATTGATCAGCCTGGCGGCTGAGGGGAAGAAGTTCAGTCTGTGTCGAGCTTTCACAGCCTTTGGGATCCTCAGCCTTCTCCCAAAGGGGAGCAGGGTGCAGAGGCTGTGACCCTCTGCTAAAGCTCCACTCCTGCACTAAAGTCGGGGATTCAGTTGGACTCAGATCTGCTGCGTTCCCCCCTACCTGGTGACAGTGTACATCTCATAAAGTAGGGATAATCCACCCTGCTACACAAACATCTCAAAACAAACTGGTCAGACTACTGCTTGACCTTACTTCTAGAACCCACCTCGCCCCTGCCCACGTGACAACCTAGGATGGCTTAGAGTAGACGACAGAGTACAGCAACTTGCAATGGGCCTGTCTACAAGATACATACACGACCAAGGTATATGTGTACATGTCAAAATACTTCCCAAAGGTCAGTGAATACCACGACCACAACACCATGGGAGCTCCACAAATCATGTTAAACCCAGATTCGGCTCAAACAGGGACTAAACACATTTCGCAATTATGCCACATCAATGTGGAACGCCCTACCCAAAGATGTAAAGGAATGTGAATCACTACCCACTTTCAAAACACTCTCAAAGAACACCTACGGGAGACTGCAATTCGAAACTGGCCCCTGTAAATGTCCTAACCCAACCCCCTCCAATGTACAGTAAAGTACCAAACATGGTTTTGTCAATATTCCAATGTACAGTTGTGCTTGTGCAGTTGTACAGTGCCCCCCCCCCACCCCTCATACCCCCCCCACCTATAATGTACGGTTCTACGTCAAATATATACTCTCTTTTCTAGACTCTTTTTGTATCACAAACAGTAGGCCTACTGTATTTGCAAATCTGGTATGTCATAAATGTATAGAAGTGTCTATCTGTATGTCACATGTCATGTTATGATGAATTGAAAATGGGGGTCCCTGATGTAAACAAGACGAACGTCTTTCTCTGGTCTGCATGCCCTTAACAATTGTATGTATTGAGCTGTACTGTATTGTACCCATTCTGCAATCTGTTAATAAAGTTTTCAATCAATCAATCAATCAATCAATCAATCAATCAATCAAAACCAACATTTTCACTGTAAAGTATAAACTTAAACTTAAACTTGAAACAAATACTATACTGCCTATAATTTGTTAAAGATGTATTAATTCGAACATTATTTCATATTATTTTACTTGAAAAGAGAGCTATTATTATTATTATTATTATTATTATTATTATTATTATTATTATTATTATTATTATTATTATTATTATTATTATTATTATTATTATTATTATTATTATTATTATTATTATTATTATTATTATTATTATTATTATTATTATTATTATTAGTATTATTTTAAGTTATTCTTGTGCCATTGAGATTTGTCAGAGAGATTGTAGGCATAAAGCAAGTTGATTGAGTAACTGTTATATAAAATAATATAAATAATAATTGTCATTTGGCAACACTGACTAACAGCTGCGTTGCATTGTGGGGGGGGGGGGGATCCCCACAATGCATTGTGGTTTTAGAAATTTTGAATTGACGCGCGTCGCGCGCGGCACAGTCAGACCAGACCAGTATGACACGTTTGCATTTCTTCTCATCTCAGGTAATTTATGCAGATATTTTTGATTATTTATAAGTAATACCGCTAATATAAATGAGTGCTGTTTAGTCTGTGTTTCAGTGAGTGTAGCGCGAGCTCACATTAGCTACTAGCTCTACATACACTGAGTGTAGCGCGAGGCCGCGAGCTCACGTTAGCTATATAGGCTACATACACTGAGTGTAGCGCGAGCTCACGTTAGCTACTAGCTCTACATACACTGAGTGTAGCGCGAGGCCGCGAGCTCACGTTAGCTATATAGGCTACATACCATAGATATCTATAGAACACAGATATCTATAGATATCTATGCTACATACACTGAGTGTAGCGCGAGCTCACGTTAGCTATATAGGCTACATACACTGCTACAGGCAGAGCCTCACGTTGTCACCAACTGTTCTCATCTCAGGTAATTGTGCAACACATATATAGGCTACATACACTGCTACAGGCAGAGCCTCACGTTGTCACCAACTGTTCTCATCTCGGGTAATTGTGCAACACATATTTTATTATTTATAAGTAATGCGTGCTGCTGATATAAATGCTGTTTAGTCTGTGTTTCAGTGACTAGTCTACTGTAACGTTATTTGCTCGATATTATGAAACTGGCGGGATCTGTAATACAAGCACTACTGCTAGCAGGCCTAGACTGTAGAATACTGATGTTAGCTAACCAATGCATATCACGCAGATCTTTCATGGTTTAATTTAATTATAAAATATATAATTTCATTGTTAATGTAGCAAATACTGTTACAGTGCTGTCTCTCAACAACGACATGAAAGCAGAAGACAGCTCAATAACAACTACCCGTATACTTCAAGTGGTTGTGGTTTTTATTGTGTGTGTGACTGTGTATATATAATATATACTTTTTAATCTGGGACATCATTTTCAAAGAGTCATCCTGTAATGCCTTCTCTCTCTCTCTCCCAAGACGGTCAAGATCTACCAAGTCTTCAAGATCTTCAAGTGGTCATGCTTGTAAGTGATGTATACAATGTTTTATTGTGTGTGTGACTGTGTATATATATACTTTTCAATCTGGGACTTTCATTTCAACAGCTGGAAAGGGTCATCCTGTGTTGATGGATGCTACAGTATGTAGATGTGCATGACATGGACTAAATTAGAGGTCCTAGATATGCAAAATAATATTGAGAATCACTGGCCTTAGACTATCTACTAACGTATTCTCGCTCTCTCTAGGTTCATGGCCACTAATGACTTCAGACCTTCAGAAGGACAGTATGCTGGATGAGGAAGGTCTTGGCCATGCTGCGATGGCTCCTAGAAGACAAGAACGGAGAGGTGCTGGACCTGGCTGTCAAATGGTTTGTAATGCTAGAGTATATTTTATGTAGATGTGCATGACATGGACTAAATTAGAGGTCCTAGATATGCAAAATAATATTGAGAATCACTGGCCTTAGACTATCTACTAACGTATTCTTGCTCTCTCTAGGTTCATGGCCACTAATGACTTCAGACCTTCAGAAGGACAGTATGCTGGATGAGGAAGGTCTTGGCCATGCTGCGATGGCTCCTAGAAGACAAGAACGGAGAGGTGCTGGACCTGGCTGTCAAATGGTTTGTAATGCTACAGTATATTTTATGTAGATGTGCATGACATGGACTAAATTAGAGGTCCTAGATATGCAAAATAATATTGAGAATCACTGGCCTTAGACTATCTACTAACGTATTCTCGCTCTCTCTAGGTTCATGGCCACTAATGACTTCAGACCTTCAGAAGGACAGTATGCTGGATGAGGAAGGTCTTGGCCATGCTGCGATGGCTCCTAGAAGACAAGAACGGAGAGGTGCTGGACCTGGCTGTCAAATGGTTTGTAATGCTACAGTATATTTTATGTAGATGTGCATGACATGGACTAAATTAGAGGTCCTAGATATGCAAAATAATATTGAGAATCACTGGCCTTAGACTATCTACTAACGTATTCTCGCTCTCTCTAGGTTCATGGCCACTAATGACTTCAGACCTTCAGAAGGACAGTATGCTGGATGAGGAAGGTCTTGGCCATGCTGCGATGGCTCCTAGAAGACAAGAACGGAGAGGTGCTGGACCTGGCTGTCAAATGGTTTGTAATGCTACAGTATATTTTATGTAGATGTGCATGACATGGACTAAATTAGAGGTCCTAGATATGCAAAATAATATTGAGAATCACTGGCCTTAGACTATCTACTAACGTATTCTCGCTCTCTCTAGGTTCATGGCCACTAATGACTTCAGACCTTCAGAAGGACAGTATGCTGGATGAGGAAGGTCTTGGCCATGCTGCGATGGCTCCTAGAAGACAAGAACGGAAAGGTGCTGGACCTGGCTGTCAAATGGTTTGTAATGCTACAGTATATTTTATGTAGATGTGCATGACATGGACTAAATTAGAGGTCCTAGATATGCAAAATAATATTGAGAATCACTGGCCTTAGACTATCTACTAACGTATTCTCGCTCTCTCTCTTTAGGTTCATGGCCACTAATGACTTCAGAGCTTCAGAAGGACAGTATGCGTGTAGCTTATTGCCAGCGGAAGAGTGCAAGAATGCTTCCGCATTCGTCACCGCACGCCAGTACGGTAATGCGCCTTTCCTTTCGCCCCGCTCAGACAAATGCATGTAGTACATTGCAACACAACGCAGCATTTCCGCGTACATTGCAATGAATCACTTGGAGTTTGAAAGTGATATCAGAAGAAACTACTCAACCTCGGCTGTCTTTAACTAGCAGGACGCTAGTGGGCTAGTCGCTAAAATATATATCGTTTTATATATAATTGTACCAACACAGATATTAGGCAGTACACACATTGTCCTGCAATACATACAGTGAATGCACAGCTACATTCGCCATATATTTCTATCGCTGCTGCGGTCTACAGTGAAATGCAATATTATTATTATTATTATTATTGTAAAGATTATCATTACAATCGCAGCCTGGAGAGGCAATGTTACAAGTGTACGAGGGTTGTGTGCAAAGAGCACAGCCTCTCAATTTGCACAACGTGCACAAAATAATAATTGTAATGATCTTTACAATAATAATAATATTGCATTTCACTGTAGACCGCAGCAGCGATAGAAATATATGGCGAATGTAGCTGTGCATTCACTGTACATGTATTGCAGGACAATGTGTGTACTGCCTAATATCTGTGTTGGTACAATTATATATAAAACGATATATATTTGAGCGACTAGCCCACTAGCGTGAAGGGGCTCCTTTCCTCAGAGCAGCCCGCTTGTATCACCACGCTCTGCGCTGCTGCGATGGTGCAGGAGGTTGCCTCGCTAGTGGGCTAGTCGCTCAAATATATATATCGTTTTATATATAATTGTACCAACACAGATATTAGGCAGTACACACATTGTCCTGCAATACATGTACAGTGAATGCACAGCTACATTCGCCATATATTTCTATCGCTGCTGCGGTCTACAGTGAAATGCAATATTATTATTATTGTAAAGATCATTACAATTATTATTTTGTGCACGTTGTGCAAATTGAGAGGCTGTGCTCTTTGCACACAACCCTCGTACACTTGTAACATTGCCTCCAGGCTGCGATTGTAATGATAATCTTTACAATAATAATAATAATAATATTGCATTTCACTATAGACCGCAGCAGCGATAGAAATATATGGCGAATGTAGCTGTGCATTCACTGTACATGTATTGCAGGACAATGTGTGTACTGCCTAATATCTGTGTTGGTACAATTATATATTTTAGCGACTAGCCCACTAGCGTCCTGCTAGTTAAAGACAGCCGCGGAAATGCTGCGTTGTGTTGCAATGTACTACATGCATTTGTCTGAGCGGGGCGAAAGGAAAGGCGCATTACCGTACTGGCGTGCGGTGACGAATGCGGAAGCATTCTTGCACTCTTCCGCTGGCAATAAGTTACACCCGGACAGTATGCTGGATGAGGAAGGTCTTGGCCATGCTGCGATGGCTCCTAGAGGACAAGAACGGAGGTGCAGGACCTGGCTGTCAAATGGTTTGTAATGCTACAGTATAAATTATTGTATTACATCACACTCACCATCAATGACTCCACCATCACCCCCTCCCCCCTAGTCCGCAACCTCTGTGTCATCCTCGACCCCACCCTCTCATTTGACCCCATGTCCGCTCCATTGTCAAAACTTCATATTTTCACCTCCGCAACATTGCCAAAATCCGTCACTGCCTCTACCCCCTGCTGCTGAATCCCTCATACACGCCTTCATCTTTTCCCTCCTGGACTACTGTAACTCCCTTTTCACTGGCATCACCTCCCGCTCCCTCCATAAACTGCAGATGGTCCAAAACTCAGTTGCCCGCCTCCTCACTAACACCCGGTCCCGCGAACACATCACTCCTGTCCTCCACTCCCTCCACTGGCTCCCGATCAAGGAACGCATTAACTTCAAAACACTACTCACCTTCAAAGCCATCCATAGCCTGGCCTCACCCTGGTCTTAAACTTTTTACACCAAGAGAACGGTGGGGAGAGAATATATACATATGATGGGGAGAGAATATATACATACAGTGGGGAGGAGACTGTACATTAGGAGGGGGTGGTTGGGAGAGAAATATACATATAATAGACAGTCTCCTCCCCACCGTATGTATATATTCTCTCCCCACCATATGTATATTTCTCTCCCACCCACCCACCCCCTCCTAATGTACAGTCTCCTCCCCACCGTATGTATATATTCTCTCCCCACCATATGTATATATTCTCTCCCCACCATATGTATATTTCTCTCCCACCCCCTCCTAATGTACAGTCTTCTCCCCACCGTATGTATATATTCTCTCCCCACCATATGTATTTTCTCTCTCACCCACCCACCCCCTCCTAATGTACAGTCTCCTCCCCACCGTATGTATATATTCTCTCCCCACCATATGTATATATTCTCTCCCCACCATATGTATATTTCTCTCCCACCCCCTCGTAATGTACAGTCTCCTCCCTACCGTATGTATATATTCTCTCCCACCCCCTCCTAATGTACAGTCTCCTCCCCACCGTATGTATATATTCTCTCCCCACCATATGTATATTTCTCTCCCACCCCCTCCTAATATACAGTCTCCTCCCCACCGTATGTATATATTCTCTCCCCACCGTATGTATATTTCTCTCCCACCCCCTCCTAATATACAGTCTCCTCCCCACCGTATGTATATATTCTCTCCCCACCGTATGTATATTTCTCTCCCACCCACCCCCTCCTAATGTACAGTCTCCTCCCCACCGTATGTATATATTTTCTCCCACCCCCTCCTAATGTACAGTCTCCTCCCCACCGTATATGTATATATTCTCTCCCCACCATATGTATATTTCTCTCCCACCCCCTCCTAATATACAGTCTCCTCCCCACCGTATGTATATATTCTCTCCCCACCGTATGTATATTTCTCTCCCACCCACCCCCTCCTAATGTACAGTCTCCTCCCCACCGTATGTATATATTTTCTCCCACCCCCTCCTAATGTACAGTCTCCTCCCCACCGTATGTATATATTCTCTCCCCACCGTATGTATATTTCTCTCCCACCCACCCCCTCCTAATGTACAGTCTCCTCCCCACCGTATGTATATTCTCCCCCCAACGTATGTATATATACCGCCATCTTTCTCCCGGGTTGGTGTGATCACATGACTGACAAAGCCGTGCAGTGATAGGCCAGAAGTCAATTCGATTGCATCCAGGCGCGATTGCTTATCCTGTCTGGGTAGCCCGGATGATGGTTTTTTACATCGAATTTTATACACCGCAATTATGCATTGAATCTTTTTACATTGAATTTTATTATACATTCGAATTTTTTACATTGAATTTTTATTTCACATAGGTAAATTCGGAGCAAAAAAATTCAGATACATGATTTTCAAAGTAATTATTTTCAATGCTATAAATTCGGTGTCTGAAAAAAATTCAGATACATTTTTCAAAGTAATTATTTTCAATGCTATAAATTCGGTGTCTGAAAAAATTCAGATACATGTTTTCAAAGTAATTATTTTCAATGCTATAAATTCGGTGTCTGAAAAAATTCAGATACATGTTTTCAAAGTAATTATTTTCAATGCTATAAATTCGGTGTCTGATAAAATTCAAAAATCAGATACATGTTTTCAAAGTAATTATTTTCAATGCTTTAAATTTGGTGTCTGAAAAAATTCACATACATGTTTTCAAAGTAATTATTTTCAATGCTATAAATTCAATTCAGATACATGTTTTCAAAGTAATTATTTTCAATGCTATAAATTCGGTGTCTGATCAAATTCAAATACTTCTGTCACTCATTTGCTTCCATACTGGCTCTTGTTGTATTTTGTTATCTTGCTTTCCTTCTCTCTCTTCTCTCTCTCTCTCTTCTCTCTCTCTCTTCTCTCTCTCTATCTCATCCTCTTCTCTTCTGTCGTTGAATTTGTGGTTCGTTCTTTTTATTTGCCTTTTTCACTTTTCGTGTAGGGCAGTGAGTGGAAGTCCTGTCCCCTCCACGTCGGGGACCAGCACGCCTCGCCGGGGCCGGCGACAGCTCCCCCAGACCCCCGCCACGCTACGCCCCCACGTCACCTATTCCCCCGTGGTCCGTAAGGCTATGCCCACGCCTCCCGGGGTGCCCCAGGGGCGCCTCCCGGCCCGGCCCCCTGGCGCTTTTCTCCGGAGCCCCCCCCAGGGGCCTCCCCCTGCCGGCCCCCCGCCACCCCACCATGGCTCACCTCGTCAGGGTCGCCACTCGCCACCTCGCTGGGGTGACGCGGGAGGAGGGGGGTCTCCATGGAGGGCGACGGTTGCTTCTACAACCAGGACTACGAGCCACGCCACGAGCCGCCCGCCTATGAGCAGAGCCCCGCATAACATTGGGGTCTTGTGCTTGGCACTCCGAGCATGGCACTAACACTGTCACGGTTAGGAGTTTGATTCCTGCTGGGGCCACCCGTTGTGAATGATGTATACAGTCATTCCAAAGCACTTTATGTCCTAGTAATAGAGCTGTGCTATAGAGATGCTGTCATTCATTCATAACTAAACCAAAAGACATTTATAAACAACGTCTTACTAAATGCAGGCTTTCATTTACAACTGAACGGCCATATCACTCGTTTTTGTATTAATTCTCCTAAAAAAATTTGCTAAGCTAGACTAACATGAAAGTTTAAGTGAAAGTACACACTTGAGTAAAAGTCAAAGTTTCTACTTTTAAATGTACTTAAGTAGTAAACTGAACTTTTTTTCTGACTGTCTATATTCTTCTGATAGCAGGTGTTTAATCAAAGATCCCCTGTGGGAGAAGCTGTTGCAGGGGAACAATGGGTTAATTTCATTGGAGGCTTTGTCGTTGGGTTCAGAGAGGAGGATGTGATATTTTTTTGTTAATACATGTTTAAATATCTATTCAAGTTGTCATTTTTAACTGGAAAAAGTAGCATGTATGGGGGTAATTGTTACTTTACTTGATATTTGAGCTTCACTGCAGAATGGTGTATATTGTGTACAATGTGCACATACACTGAGAATATATTTCAGTGAGGTAGGAGACAGCATGTAAACTTCTGAATTGTTCAATGCGGGACATGCCAATACTCCATTGGTAAAGGGAAGGGTCCTTAAATATGTGGCATTGTATTACTAATCAACCATTTCCTACTGTATTTCCGGTAATGTATGGTCATAGGCAGATAGTGGAGTAGCTCTGGCAGAATACTGGGTACACAGTAAATTCCGCAAAGTAAATTTGACTCAAACTGAGTACATTTCACTCAAACTGAGTAAAATTTCTTTACTCAGTTTGAATCAAATGTACTCAGTTTGAGTCAAATGTACTCTGCGGAATTTAATGTGTAGTACCATTGCATTGGCAGTGTCGGCTAGGCTTCGGGCAACCAAACCTGGCCCAGTGTGTGTGGGTCGCATCTGGGCTGCTTTAGGCAACCCGACGTTCACCGCTTCCGGCAACCCCGGACATGGCCCAGTGTACTCGGGCCGGAATCGGCCAGTCAGTCATTGCCGCCTACTCGGCCAATCCGGACGTTCACCGCTTCCGGCAACCCCGGACCTGGCCCAGTGTACTCGGGCCGGAATCGGCCAGTCAGTCATTGCCGCCTACTTGGCCGACTCTGGCAGCCGGACTTGGGCCGACTAATTTCTTCCGGCCTGCCGGATACAGGCCATTAATGGGCCGGAACTTTTTGGCCACCTGGGAAGTTTGACCTTTTTCACTTTTATTTAATTTTTTTAATAAGTGTGCCTTCAGACTAGGTGCTCCTTCGGTATCAACTGGTAGTTCAGTAGTAGTTGAAAAGGTATATATGTCTAATATTGACAGTAGGTAGGTATACTAGACTCACTTCCTATAAGTTTCAACAGCAGGTTAAAGGTTAGAGAAGTGTTAGCCCTAGAATGATATTCCATTGAGAAGTGTTAGCCCTAGAATGATATTCCATACATTGAGAAGTGTTAGCCCTAGAATGATATTCCATACATTGAGAAGTGTTAGCCCTAGAATGATATTCCATACATTGATTAAAGGGAGAGATGTGTTAGCCCTCTGATATCCATAAATTGCTTGCATTCCATACAGTCAAACGTCAGTTTCTAGGAGGGATTCACCACTGTAGAAATCTAAATGTCCACGCTCAGTGTATCTACCTACTCTCGCAATATTAATTTGCTGGGGTCAGCTCTCAGGGGCACCACCAGGGATATTGGGCCCCATAAAAATATATCACAGTGGGCCCCACCACCACCACCACAGGCTAGATAGAGAGATAGACGGATATTATCGCCACACAACAGTGTTGGTGGTAATTCCACAAGCCATTACAACAACAACACACACAAAAACAAAACACATCCATGTACAGGATATATACAGTGAATAATGATATGATATGTACAGCTCAGTCCCCCAGAATATCAAATAGCCCAACATGCAGAAAGTGCATTATGTAACAGTGCAAACAAGTCCAGTCTGAGTTCAGTCCAGTGCATACAGTGCTTTTAGGTCATTATATGGGATACTGTGGTAATGGGAGGCTAGCAAGTGGTGTTAAGTGTTCTGACTGCTGTAGGAAATAAGCTGTTTTTGTAGTGGATTTGGTTAATATGGACCTGTAGCGCCTTCCAGAGGGGAGAGACTGGAAGATGTGGTGAGCTGGGTGGGAGATGTCACTGGTTCTTTTAGCTGCCCAGTTGAAGGTGCGATTTATATCCAGTGAGTTGATTGGGGGGAAGGTCAAGATGGCTTTGTAGAAGTGAGCCAGCAGGTGTTTTTTGACGTGATATGTCTTCAATTGCCTGAGGAAGGACATTCTTTGCTGGGCCTTTATGATGATGCGGTTGGTGTTGATGTTCCATTTCAGAGTGTTACTGATGTAGGTGCTGAGGAATGTGAAGGAGTCTGTCATGGGTTATGGGTTGATCAGAGATCAGAGAACTGGGGCTTTGATGTTTGCCCTCCTCCAGAAGTCTAAAGCTATTTCCATTGTATTTGAGGTATTGAGTAAGGGGTTGTTGTTGCTAAACCAATGTACAATCCAATTCACTTCTCACAGAGTCTCATCATTATGTCTGCAGTAGGCAAAGCCTATCCAAGGACATTATAAATTCGGTAGCGTCTGTGTGTGGGTGTGTGAATCCGCGCAATATCTTGCAAATGATAGGGCTGATCAGCCTGTGCTTTGGCGCAGAACCTTACAGAATGAATTCAGCATTCCAGCATTCTCCATTGACTTTCATGTAGTTCTTCTGTGGAGACTTTATGGTACACCTTTTACGTTACGTTTGGCATTCACAGGGGTCAGCGCAACCAAAGTGCAAATGGCCAAGCCTCACCCAATGCAATCTCATCAATACAAAAGGGGTCAGCACAACACTTTTTATGAGAAATCAAATCATAACGTGATTTGTCTGGGTAATCAGAGTTTTGGTTTCAAATTGTGGACTACCTAACGTAACGTTAGTGTTTTCTATCGGAGACAACTTGGCACTTCATCAATCTCAATGAAAACCATTGAACTTCATTCATTGGGGGGGACATCTAGAGTGAGGATACTGGTGAACCAATTCATGCTAGGTTGTTGTCAAGGGTAATGCTCCAAAGTTAGGCTAAATTCTGGTGAGGGAAAAAAGCTGCCATGGCCATCTTCAAAGTGGTCCCTTGTCCTCTCACCTAAAGATACATTTCACATGTACACACCCATCCACCTGGCCACACCCCCATCCGCTCCTCTACATAAGCGGGGATGTGGCCATACTAACAGCTCCTTCCCAAGTCTTTCACCACCGAAGGCGAAGACCACGGGGTCCTCAGTGAGTCAGTGCAGAGCACTCGCTATACTCATATAACTATTAGGGGTGTCAGTTTATTGCGTTAATTAGATTAATTAATTACACAGCAAATTATCGCGTTATGAAAATTAACTCAAAATGTATTACAAATTATTATTATTTTTTTTGTAATAATATTTTTTTTGTATCTCATTCATTCCATAAGAATGTATAATACACATTTACAGACTTTTTTTTGCATGTTCTTGGTATCTGATTCTAGGGACATCTATGAATCTCAGGGAATGTATTCCCAGTGTTAGAAATACTGTGGGCTAGATCCACAAAGAATGGATTGCACGGTGCAAATTGCACCCTTACTTACGATTCATTATGAATTGAAAATGGGGGACCCTGATGTAAACAAGACGAAAGTCTTTCTCTGGTCTGCATCCCCTTAACAATTGTGTGTATTGAGACGTACTGTATTGTATACCCATTCTGCAATCTGTTAATAACATTTTCATTCAATCAATCAATCTGCGCGGTGATTGATTGAATGAACATTTTATTTTGAGTAAATTGTAATGAACCAAATGAGAATATCAATAAATTTTTTTTTATCTTTCACTGTGAATAACACCATGCTCAAATTGACCAGACCTGAAAAATCTAAGCAAATTAATAGATGGAAGATGATTAAACAGAAGGTTTTGTAGATACAGTACTGAATTCTGCCATCCGGACACATGCAATTTGAAATATGATTATAGTATATAGAATATCAGGCATAAAATGGTTATGCGATTAAAATGTGATTGATTAGATTAATTAATTACAAATCCTGTAATTAATTAGATAAAAAATTGTAATTGCCTGACAGCACTAATAACTATGGTTATAGGATAACCGTATGTTATATATCGTATAGCTTACGCTCTGCGCTCTAGTGGAACACAGGAGCTGAGCAGAGCGGAAGCTCGACAAATGTACCCGCTGAGGCCCCCCACAACCATCAGAACCGGGGAGGACCCGAGCCCCCGGGCCCCCCTAGTCGAGGACAGGAGGGAATCTACACACGACTACACAGGCGCATAACCCACATGCCACTAGGGAACGAACAGGAAGGAAAAAAAACCTGTTACAATCCCTAATATCACGGGGTCAAGGTCAAGAACCCAACCCTGTGGCAAGGCCGTAGCAGAGGCGGTTGTTCCTATAACCCCCCCAAGAAAAACTCCAAAACACAACTGCAGGTATACACCGGCTATACAGCAGTACAAGTGTTTCAGTTCTCAAGAAGGGGTTAACCCAGGCCAACAGGTCGACGATAACGAGTCCGGACCTGGGCCCGGCGGACCGGGACGTACACAGGGATGCCAGAGGGGTACAAGAACCACCTCGACAGCGCCTCCCAGCCCCGCCAAGCAGGAGAAGAGAGGGGCGAAAAAATTATGGAGAAGGACCAGGCTCCTTTAGCACAGCGCAAGGTACAACACAATATGGACCATGCAATAGTGAAGGATAATACGCAGTGACATAACCACGAACACCTCCATAACATCAACCCCTGCAACGCCCGGGCCAACCCGGCATTTTCCCACCAAAAAAGCACAAGTCCTTCAGGGTACCAGAACAGCAGATCTGCGCCCCGGCGGACAACGGGTTAACTGACCTGATCCGGCGTGACCAGAACCAGTCCTGTGTCCTAATCACGCCACCATCCCCAGTCCTAAGGGGGGGGTAGGTACGCATGTCGATCTAAAACATCACAGAGGGCGCCACCAAGACGGTCAGAACATAAAAGCACCGCGTCCGGTGGCCCACCCCAAAAGCGGGAGACCCCTCCACCAATGCTTCGATCTATTCCATTATCTCCCCCAGAGATGAACGAGAATTCATCGAGACTAACCTAGTACACTGGCGCTCGCAAGAGACAAACTCCATCCTAGTTGCCCCATAAAAACGCTGTTTCAATGATGAGCAACCAAGGCGCCCAAGCCCAAGCCCATGCGTGGTTCCACACAGAAGCACCCAGGGCCAGCACTATGTATACGTCAAGACCAAAAACATATCAATGGTAATTCTAACAAGAACCCAGATAACGTTCCCTCCAAGCCGCCTGGGAGAGCGGCAGGAAGCTGGCCAAGACACAGATATGGGTCCCATATGACACGTCCGAGGGAAAACACCCCTGTCAACCCTGCTCTGTATAAAAGAGAGGAGACAGGTGTTATGTATTGGGTTAGGTTTGTCCCAGGGCGATTGCCATACTCGCCCTGTATATGTACGTGGTGATTGCGCACCTGGGGTTGTTGTGTTTACCTGCTACCAACTATAAAGCCTCGCTACTGAGTACCGTGTCAGAGTGATTATTCATTGTTATATTACCAGGATCAGATATAACAAATTGACGACAAGGACGACGGAACTGCGCTGCATCCTTGGTCGAAAGAAAAGTTGGACTTTGGAACTAAGTGGAGGACATTTGGTTGCCATTAGCAACAGAGCTAATACGAGCGGCTAACGGAGCTATGCGTGTGCGGCGGACTGGTAACGTTGATGTGTGTGTGAATGTCGGATCTAGACACAGACAGTGATAAGAGTACGGACAAACAAGAAGTGCATGTAGTAACAAGAACAATGGCTGGAATATTGGGGAGTATCGGCCCCTTTGATGAGAGCGTGGAACAATGGAGTTCATATACGGAGAGATTTGATTTCTTTGTGCTCGCAAATGACATTAAAAACATTAAGATTGTGCCCACGTTTATGAGTGTGATTGGGGCAAGGACTTTCAACATTCTACGGAGTTTGGTACGACCGGTGAAACCGGGGGAAATGACATATGCACAGATTGTTACTGCATTGACGGGACACTTTTCTCCTAAACCACTCCTGATAGCGGAACGGTTTCGGTTCCATAGGAGGAGGGGGAAACTGTAACGATGTTTGTAGCAGCACTTAGGAAATGATCAGAACACTGAATTTAATGAGGTATTAAATGACACCATCAGGGATAGACTTGTGTGTGGGCTACAAAGTGAGGCAGCACAAAAAAGACTGTTAACAGAACATGGGCTCACCCTACAAAAGGCCATTGACGTCAGTGTGTCAATGGAATTGGCAGCCAGAGAGGCACAACAACTGAGTGCGTATGCCAAAGTGCATCAGGTTTTTAATGTAAACCAAAGACAAATGTCAGGACAGGGCATGTGTTTTCGGTTTGGCAAGCCAGGGCATCAAGCGACGGAATGTTGGTGCAAGGAGTTAGAGTGCCGGGGCTGTGGCAAAAAAGGCCACATTGAGCGGGCATGCCGTAATAAGAGGAGCGAAGCACCGTCGCAGCACAGACAACCTAGGTTTAAAAAAGAGGCATTCAAACCTAGGACCAAGAAAGGCGTATACCAGGTGGAACACAAGGCTGTTAGTGACTCCTCGGACGAGGAGTATCCACTACACATACTAACTGTTGCGGGTGTTCTAGTGGCTACTGGGTGTTACCTTCGCTAGAGGGGAAACCAGTGCGTATGGCGATAGACACCGGAGTGGCGGTGTCACTGGTGTCATACAAAGTGTATCGACAAACACTGAAACACCTACCACTGCGGCCAGCCTGAGTGGTGCTGAAGACATATACCGGAGAAGCAGTGGCCCTAAAAGGGGTCACAGAGGTCAAAGTGGAGTTGAACGGACAGCACGCTAAACTACCACTCTATGTGGTGCATGGCGACTACCCCTCCTTACTGGGACGTCCATGGATGGAGAAAATACAATTGGACTGGCCCGCGGTGCGACTGGTGACACAGGGGGACACAGGGTTACCCGCAGTTCTTAAGAAACATGCTGATGTTTTTAAAAAGGAGCTCAGAAGCATGAAGGACATTACGGTGAAGCTCAGAGTTAAACCAGGCAGCACACCTAAGTTCTTGAGAGCGCGGCCAGTGCCCTACGCCATCAGGCCCAAGGTGGAGGCGGAACTGGATGCTCTGGTGAAGAGTGGGGTGCTGGAGCCAGTTAGCATCAGCAATTGGAGTACCCCCATCGTGCCCATTGTAAAAAAGGATGGGGAAATAAGGGTATGTGGTGATTTCAAGATGACGTTGAACCCAGTGCTGGAAGTGGAGAAATACCCCTTGCCTCTTATCGAGGACTTGTTCGCTGGCCATGACCTCCGCCATGTGTACCTGCAGATGCACGTGGATCAAGACTCCAGAGAGTTTCTGACGGTTAACACCCACAAAGGGTTGTTCAGGTACTGTCGGTTGGCATTCGGGATAACCTCAGCCCCTTCTCTGTTCCAAAGGGCGATGGATCAGATTTTGTGTGGGTTGCCCGGGGTACAATGCTACCTAGATGACATCCTGGTGACTGGGAAGGATGACAAAGACCATCTTCAGAACCTGGATGAGACCCTGCAGAGGCTGCAGGATTATGGACTGAGAGTCCACAAAGGGAAATGTGAATTTTGTCAGTCTTCCATCGAATACCTCGGCCATGTGATTGTCGCTGCAGGGCTACACAAGGCTCCTTCAAAGACTAAGGCCATTGTGGAGGCTCCTGCCACCCAAAATGTGGCCCAACTCAGTTCATACTTGGGACTACTGAACTATTATGGACGATTCATGAAGGGTCTCTCGACAGCGCTGAAACCGCTGCACCAACTGCTCTGTCGTGAGAAGCCATGGGCCTGGACTGAGGAGTGTCAGAAGGCTTTCGTAGCATCAAAAGAGACGCTGCTGAGGTCAGAGGCCTTAACGTACTTTGACCCGGCATTGCCGATACAGCTGGCCTGTGACGCATCCCCATACGGGGTAGGGGCGGTTATCTCCCATATCATGCTGGATGGGGTAGAGAAACCCATTGCTTTTGCGTCCAGAACACTGAACAAGGCTGAATCAAATTACGCTCAAATAGAGCGTGAAGCACTAAGCATCGTGTTCGGCATACGGAAATTTCACCAGTACCTGTTCGGGAGACGATTCACGCTCCTGACCGACCACAAGCCACTCACGACCATACTAGGTCCGCATGTGGGCATCCCACCGCTCGCAGTGAGCAGGATGCAGAGATGGGCATTGCTCCTGTCTGCCCATGACTATGCAATTAAATATCGGAAGTCAGAATCATGGTAACGCAGACGGCCTCTCCAGGCTTCCATTACCCGTGTCAAAGCCAGGCCCGGGTTAGGTTGACATTTTTTATTTCAGTCAAGTGGAAAATGCACCAGTCACCGCGCAACAGGTGAGGAGGGCCACTAGGAATGACCCAGTGTTTTCAAAAGTAATGGACTCCATCGTAAAGGGGGGGGAGAATGAAGGACACACCCGAGCTCAAGCCTTTCATCTCTAGACAACATGAACTGTCGACTCTAGCTGGGTGCCTGCTCTGGGGAAGAAGAGTGGTCATCCCTCCTTCGCTGCGTAAGTCCATGCTACAACAACTTCATACGGGACACTGCGGCAAGGTCCGTATGAAAGAGGTCGGACCTAGCTATTGTTGGTGGCCCGGGCTGGACAGCAACATTGAAGAAAAGGCTAAGACATGCCCCACCTGTCAGCGGGTCCGTAATGCACCCCAGCCGGCACCACTACACCCCTGGGAGTGGCCAAGTGAGCCATGGAAACGGCTACATTTTTGCTGGGCAGTACGAAGAGAAAATGTTCCTTGTGGCGGTAGACGCCCACAGCAAATGGCCCAAAGTGGCAATAATGAAATCCACAACGGCTAAGAGGACCATTGAGAAACTGGGGGAAATGTTTAGCCATTTCGGGTGTCCAGAACAACTGGTGAGTGACAATGGGCCCCAATTTATCTCTCAGGAGATGGACACTTTCTTAAAGGTCAACGGAGTTAAACACATTAGATCTGCACCCTACCACCCAGCAACTAATGGGTTAGCTGAGAGATTTGTGCAGACTCTGAAACACAGCCTAAAGGCATCACAGGGGCAAGGTAGTCTCCACCAACGCCTTCACGGTTTCCTCTTAACCTACCGGAACAGCGCACACGCAACCACTAAGGCATCCCCAGCAGAACTGCTCCTTAAGAGACCGCTGCGCACCAACCTGGATCTTCTCAGACCACCAGAGGAAGCAGAAATTGTGTGGCATTAACAGGATAAGCAAGTAAGAAGAAGAGCATTGAGAGCCAAGACCAGGGCCTTCAGTGCTGGTGACCTCGTACTGGCACGGAACTACCATCATGGACCGAAGTGGGTGCCCGCCACTGTAGTCCGACAGACAGGACCGCTGTCCTATACCGTACAGACAGACAGCGATCTGGTGTGGAAACGGCACACAGAGCAGTTATTGGGGAGTGTAGAGACCCCTAGGGAACCCCAATCCACTGCTGGAATTACAGAGCTGTTTTTGAATGACACTCCAACTATGCAGCCGGTGTCAATTGACTTACCTTCCCTGGAAGAGCCTACAGTGGCTCCACCCACCCAGGAGGGTGATGATGACGCCGACACCCCGGCACCAAAGTCCATGCCACCGACGCCACAAATGGACAGCGGTGACCGCCGATATCCAAGTCGGGAACGGCGGCCACCCATTCGTTTGGATCTATAGACTTACCTAACCTACCTTACCAAAATGAAAAAGGGGGAGAGTGGACTGTTAGATTTTTTGGAATGTTGTTGACCTGGCAAATGGAAAAAGAAAAAAATATATATATTATTATGATAATGGTATTGCCATGTGGGCCGTTGCAACTAGGGGTACCATTATGCTAAGTGGGGAGGAGATGTTATGTATTGGGTTAGGTTTGTCCCAGGGCGATTGCCATACTCGCCCTGTATATGTACGTGGTGATTGCGCACCTGGGGTTGTTGTGTTTACCTGCTACCAAGTATAAAGCCTCGCTACTGAGTAACTCCGTGTCAGAGTGATTATTCATTGTTATATTACCAGGATCAGATATAACAACAGGGAACCCGCAGAGAGACTTCCCACGTGAATAATAATTTAAAAGATATATGTAACATTGAGTTACGTGACCAAAAGCTCAAGACATATGCAACAGAGCGCAGAGCAGAAAACTTCTTTTAAAATTCTCACGCACCGCATAACTCATCTTGACAATAACAGAGGTCCACAACATGGAGCCTGAAAATAACTCACGGAAGTCTCACAACCAATAGAAACACGCCCAGTGATGTACTCTATGGCGGGGGAAATTCCGTGACCCACCTGCCCAAATATGGCGTGGGACCAGGGAATTCCCTTCCCCCCCCCCCCCTCTCCCCACCCTGTGACGCGCTGACCCAACAGCGTGACAGGAAGACCGAAGAACAGGAGGTCCAACCCCCTGGCCGATCAGAAAAAAAGGGGGGGATGGGTTTATCAGTTCACCCCCTTATGACCCCATACCCCGGATACGATGAAAACAAACAAGCAGCGATGATACCAGTTTACCTAGCATGCTACATGAAAAAGCGTATATCCACTAGCATAAGCTCAACCATCTGCACGCCAGCCACAGACGATAAACTCGTTTGCGAATGGGTTTTTTATACAAGGCTTTAGGCTCATGTGCGAACACGTCACCCGTGTTTATGTACTTCACCAAGTAAAGAGAAAACACAGACGTTTAAAGAGAGGGACAAAGACCTCGGTACAAGCTACATAATATATGATTACTTCTGTAGGCTAACACTTTAACCTGGTTGTGGACTCGATGCCATGTTTCCCAAACGTAACAGAATACACACAACCCCCTCAGATAAAAAAGGTAAAGTTCACTCTTACTACTGCAAGAAGAACACAGTCTCCTTCATGATGAGGGAAGTCAAGTCTTTCAACCGAGTGCTAGCCACAGGCCTTGCTACTGTAAGCACACATATATATAGCTATTTTCAAGAAAACTGTCCTACTCTCTAAGCAAACACACAACCCCACAGCTAGGTGAGGGTTTATACATCGTATCCCAATATATAGTGAATAAACACACATTTTGTAACAAAAAACAGTCCCTCACCAGGAGGGACCTTTTATTTAATAACAAAAATTATATGTTGGGGAGGGGACAGCGGTAAACAGGGGAGTCACTAGCAGCGCCGGGGAGCCGGCCCGGAGGAACTGTTCTGGGGAGCCTGGTCACGTCGATCCCTACCGTTACCTCCGGGCGTGATGCGGCTGGCTGCGGCAGACGAGGCACTCCCTCCACTCCTGGCCTTCTTCGCCGAAGGTCCAGTAGTGGCGGCGGTGGTGGCGGAGGCAACGGTCGCGGTCCTCTGCAGGCGTTGCTTTTTCCGGACATCACCGGTGGCATCGGGTTGGGGGAAATGGGGTTGGAGCACAGAGCGCTCCTCTTCCATCTCTCTGCAGGCTGCCGTCATCTGCTGCAT
Organism: Notolepis coatsorum; assembly: GCF_963971535.1. Taxonomy (NCBI): domain Eukaryota; kingdom Metazoa; phylum Chordata; class Actinopteri; order Aulopiformes; family Paralepididae; genus Notolepis; species Notolepis coatsorum. The sequence continues at coordinate 137,370,247 of NC_140171.1, forward strand.
GGCCGACCCGAATAGCCCAGCATCGGAGAGGGGGGCCGTGAGCAGAGGAATCCTCTTCTGCTCCGGCACCCGCGCCTGCTCCAGCCATAGAGTGGCCAGGGCGCGCTCCTTCCCCGTGGCTATCGCCTGCAGCTGGGTTAGGTGCAGGATGGCTCCAGCCGCCTGGGCGTGAAGATATTGCTGATGGTCATCTAATACCGACCCGCCCGCCATCATCCCCGACATGCTGCGCGATTTTGGAAGTCGCAGCTAGGATCTGAGTCACAGCGATGTACACCTGGTCACTCCAATTAGCCATCTGCCTAGCCGATTTCCCTTGGGGAACCGGCTTCCGCAACGGCTCCCACACCATTCCGGGACAAAGTATGGATGCCATCGGGCTATCAAGCCGAGGCACCCCATCCTTTAGCCCCTGGACCAAACCCGCCACCCACGTGACTGGCACGTAGGTGGGGGTAAGGCCCTACCTGTCCCTGTTTCACGTAGGCCTCCATTGATGGGAAGAATGGGCAGACAACGCCCGTCTCTCTCACAGGACGATGTTGCCAGAGATTACCTATCATGTCATCAGGAACAGGTGCAGGCAGAGGCTGCGGCAACGCCACGCCATTAGCGGCTGCGGCGGCCGCCATGAGCTCGGGGAACAAGGTAAGCAACTCCCCTTGCATACCTCCCTCCACGTCACTCATGTCCCTCACGTACGGGAGGCTGCCACGGGCACCAGATAACTGGGCATCTTGTCTCAGGGTTGGAGGTTCTAACCCAACACCGGACAAGGGACCCCAAGGAGACGCAACACTCCCTGCCACACCCCGAGGGGGAGAATGATACGTCTCCACTGGGGCATCGAACAAGAGAGCTCTCACCCCCTCCATATGATCCTCAGTCTCCATCGGAAATGGAGACGAGGCAAGAGAACTCTCGTCCGGCTCCAGCACAACATCAAAGCCTGGCCGTTCGCCCCTGCAGCTCGCCGCCTTACGACGAGAGCGAGCAGAGGCGAAGAGTCTGCATCGCAAATCCCCAGCCACCAGAGGAGTTGTCGGCCTATCGGCCAACTGTCCACTGCCGGGAGAACCAGGGCCGGAACCAGGCCATCTCACGGGAGATGGAGGCTCAACGGCCCCTCGGAGAGGCAAACTCATCACCGGGCGCCGCCCGGGCATATCTGACCGCCACGACCGCGGAGCCAGAGACGCCCCACGACGCACGGAGGATGCGGCAATGGAGAAGCGCTGGTGAAGGTTGACGTTGTGAGCCTCCAAACCCTACGAAGGTGCAAACATTATGTCTTAGCTTTCTCGTAAAATTGGCAAGAGAGAGAAAAATAAGATACAATGTCCACGTAGCTCCTTTCCAACAACTATTTCGGCACTAAACTCAAGTGGTGTATACAGACACTTGTCGGTGGTGAAATTGGGAAGGAGCTGTTACTATGGCCACGTCCCCACTTATGTAGAGGAGCGGATGTGGGTGTGGCCAGGCGGATGGGTGTGTACATGTGGAGACATTTTATTCAGAATTAGATTGAAAGGGATAAGGTTCCACTATGAGCAGAGCGTAAGCTATACGATAATATAACCGTCTGTAGTGTGGTAGTGAAAGGGTTAACCTTCTGTAGTGTGGTTGTGAAAGGGTTAACGTAAGGTTATGTATATAACAAAGTTCTATGAATACTGGTGACGCTCAGCGTCATCTGCACTAACCTCACTTCGTGCACAGCACTGAATAAAAATCCACAATGTACCTTTACATACCAGCATCCATCTGGCCACACCCCTATCTGCTACCTTCATAAGCAGGTGTGTGGTCACCTACTCGCCTCCTTCCCAAACTTTCACCACAAGGCGAGGTCAAGGGCGGCAGTGGCGTCCCGACGCTGAGCGTCACCAGTATTCATAGAACTTGGTTATATACATAACCTTACGTTCTATATCATACTGGCTCCGCTCAGCGTCATCTGCACTACAGGAGCTGAGCGGGAGCCTAAAGCTCGACAAATGTACCCTGCTGAGGCCCACCACAATCATCAGACCGGAGAGGACCGAGCCCCCCGACCCTCCCTAATGGAGGATACCCTCCCTATTGGAGGACGGGAGGGAGACGGATCCGACCGTGCGAAGAGAAAATCGAGCAACTCAACGCACAGGGTGAGCAGACCGTGGCTTGACCCCACGACTACGCACACGCACAACCCGCATGCCACCAGGGAACGAACGGAAGGAACAACCCTCGTTACTGCCCCCAAAATCACGGGGTCAAGAGCAAACTCAACCCCGTGGCAAGGCCGTAGCAGCGGAGCGCGAAGGAAGACCCAGACCCACTGAAGGGACTGGATCCCCCAGAAAAAGGGGGCCCGGAGAGGTCAATGACGCCAAAGCATCAAGACCTCACCAGGCGGTCACTTAGTGACACCGCCCGCCACATCGCCAGCGTATTCGGACAGGGCCCCTCCAAGAGCGGGCCCTTCCCCCCACTAGTACGCCGCCTGGCACACTGACCCTGCAACACAGGCAGTCAGCATGGCCCTAACTTGAAGCACTCAAAGGCTATACTACAGCGGAAGAAGGCAGCGCACCGGGGAGACGACCCCAGAGGGGTCGATCCCTTAAACATTTACATTTACATTTACATTTAGTCATTTAGCTGACGCTTTTATCCAAAGCGACTTACAAGTTCTGTACGACAAGACAGCAAGAAGGGTACAACTCTATCAGCTGAGTAACAATGTTCATCAAGTGTTGCGTGTTACAGTGTAGGTTAGTTTATTAGGACAAGTGCATGACAGTAAGGTTAGTCAGGGTTAGATTTTTTTTTTTTTTTTTTTTTTTTTTTTTTTTTTAATCATTTCAGATAATGGTTAAACCAGGCAGCAGGCGTTTGACCCGAGCCTGGAGCACTGCGGACGAGACAGGCACCAAAGGGGTCAACTGAAAACAGCACCCCGGCGGAAGGGGCGTATGCTGGCATTGTTGCGCACCATGACAAAGCCTCCACAAAAAAAAAACCACCCAGAGGGGTCGAGGCAGAGAAGGCTGACACGATTGGCAGACGTCATGAACGTGCAGGGGCACACTCAACCGGGTAACCCGGGAGTTGACTCTGCTCCAACACACCAGGGAATCAACCACCCTCTTGGTACCACATGTGGTGGTTGTTCCTATAACCCCTCAAGGAAAAACTCCAAAACACACCTGCGGGTATACACTGGCTATACCGCAGTACAAGTGTTTCAGTTTTCAAAAAAGGGTTATTCAGGGCCTACGGGTCGACGGAACATTACTTCGGACCGGGCCCGGCGGCTCGGGAAGCACACAGGGTCACCAGAGGAGGTCCAAAAGACCACCCCAACAGCCCCCTCTTCGCCATGCGTGAGAGCGGAGCGAAAAGAAAGGAGAACCAGCCCCTTCATGATAGTGCCAGGTACAACATGTACCCAACAAAGGGTCTCCATAACGCCCAACCCTGTGAAATGTTTTCCCCCGAAAAAAGCACAAGTCCCTCAGGGTACCAGAACAGCAGATCTGCGTCCCCGGCGGACAACGGGTTAACTGACCTGGACCAGCGTGACCAGAATCAGTCCCGTGCCCTAACCACGCCGACATCCCCACTCCAAGAGAGGGGGTAGGTACGCGTGGCGATCCAAAACATGAAAAGAGGGCGCCACCCAGACGGTCCCATTCGTACCGCGCTCAGTGGCCCACCCCAAGGGCGTGAGACCCCTCTACCTATGTTCTGATCTATTCCGTTAACATCCCCCAGACATGAACGAGAATCCGTCGAGACCTAGTAACAGGCGCTCGGAAGAGAAAAAAACCCATCCCAGTTGCCCTATAAAAACGCTGTTTTAATAACGAGCAACCAAGGCGTACTAGCCTCCTGCGTGATTCTTATCAGAAACACCCCGAGCCAGCACTATGTACACGTCGAGACCCAAACACATCAATGGATAGTCTAACCAGACACCAGACATTGGTCCTTCAAGTCGCCTGAGAGAACGACAAGGAGTTGTCGTGCTTCATATTCTTCACTCTTTTTATTATTAAAAAGAAAGAAACACCGACTGACATGAATCCCACGTGACGCGGCCGAGGGTAAAAATTGTTTACATTCTTACATTCCGCCAACCTCACCACAGAGAGGAGACGGGAATCCTCTGAGAGACTTCCCACGTGAGCAACAGATTGAAAAGTCACGGTAACATTGAGTCATGTGACCAACAGACTCAAGTTACATGTATATCGAGCGTAGTAGAACAGTAAGTTCCTACGCTCTGCCCCGACAACTTGACAATGACAGACCCTACATACGGGCCTGAAAAAAAAAACTCATGGAAACCGTCGTCCAATAGAAACGTGCCCAGTGACGTTTTCTATGATGGGGGGAAACCCATGACTCAACCGCCCGTAATAGGTGCGGAGTCAGGGAACCCTTCCCCCCCCCCCCCCCCCCCGTGCCAGGCTGCCTAACAGCTTGGCCCTGACCGAATGAAAAGAGAGTCCAAGAAACCCCCCGACCAATTCGAAGAGGGAAGGAGGGGTTTATCCGGTACCCCCTCGCAAGCCAAACCCTTGCATACGACAACAACAAATAGCCATATGATACCTTAAGTAGCCAGTATGCTAATGAACAGCGCAAAGCTAATTCAATGCACGCTAGCCACAGTCACATCTGTAAACAGGGTTTATAACAAGGCCAAGTTAGGTATGTGTGAACCCGACACCCGTGTTTATGTAGCAAGACACAGAAAATCTGATAGAGAGAGAGAGCAGCCTGAACCGCGGTACCTTTTCACACACGAGCATTACTGCAGACCAACACAATAGTGTTGCGGCTCAATATCACTGTTTAAGCAACAGAGCACCTCTACCTATATGTGAAGACCTAACCTTCAGGTCGAGGCAGAAAAAACCTTTTTCAACCGACTGTAAGCTGCAGGCCTTGCTTAAGCTCTAACATGAATGTAGCGACCAACAAGACTTAAAGTCTAGCCCTCCTATCAAACCCACACTAGCGAAAGGTTCACACGTCGTATCCCCATCATATGTTCAGGAGGGACTCTTTATTTCTTATAAACAAAATCATATTTGGGCCGGGAAGGGAACAGGGGGGGACCACAGAGGGAAAAAGTTATTTTTTTTCAGCAACGCCTGCCACGAGTCGCTCGGGACTTGCCACCCCGGGGAGCCCCGGAGGCACGGTAAAGGATAGGAGGCTGGTCACGACGATCCCTACCGTCACCTCCGGGCGTAGATGGGCCGGCTGCAGTGGCGGAGGCGCCCTCTCTCCTCCTGGCCTTCTTTGCCGAAGGTCCAGCAGTGGTGGTGGTAGCAGCGGCGGCTACGGCGGCAGAACCCCGACGACGAGCCTGCCGTCTGACTCCACCGGCGACATCGGGCGGGGGGAAATGAGGCTGGAGTGCAGTGCCGACCCGAAAAGTCCAGCATCGGAGAGGGGTGCCATCAGAAGTGGAGTCCTCTTCCTTTCCGGCAAACGCGCCTGCTCCAGCCAAAGGTGGCGCTGGACTAGAGTGGCCAGGGCGCATACTTTCCCAGCGGCGATGGCCTGTGGCTGGATCAGATGCAGGATGGCTCCTGCCGACTGGGCGAGCTGATCATGTTGCAAATCAGTCAGCTCCGTACCGCCCGTCAGTGTCCCGGACATGAATCTCGCCAGCTGTGCGATGTTAGAAGTGGCAGCCAGAGATTGAGTCGCGGAGATAAATGACTGGTCACTCCAATGACTGGTCCAATGACTGGTCCTCGCCGATTTCCCTTGGGGAACCGGCTTCCGTAACGGCTCCCACACCACCTCAGGACAAAGGAGAGCTGCCATCGGCCTATCAAGCCGAGGCACCCCCTCCTTCATGCCGTCTACCAAACCCACCACCCTCGTGACTTGCACGTAGGCGGGGGTGAGGCCCATGATGTGGGAGACCACCTGTCCCTGACGGACGTAGGCCTCCATTGAGGGGAAAAATGGACAGACAACGTCCATCCCTCTCACAGGACGGCGTTGCCATAGATGACCTATGAGATCATCAGGAACAGGAACAGGCAGTGGCTGCGGCAGCGGCACGCCGTTTGCGACTGCCGCCGCCGCCATGAGCTCGGGGAACAAAGCACGCAGTTCCCCCTGCATACTTTCCCCCACCGAGCTCCCGTTCCTCACATGCAGCAGACTACTGGTTACAGAGCCACATTCTGATGTGGCTGATAGCAGGGCATCCCGCCGCCGAGTCGGAGGTTCTAACCCAACATCTCCGTACGAGGAACCCCAAGGAGACCTCTCACCCCCCTCCAGTGTTACCTGGACGGGCGGCGAACATGTCTTCACCGGGGTGTCGAACAAGAACCCGTCCGCTTCTACCATGTAGTCCTCTGTTTCCATTGGCCATGGAAAATCAGACGCATCCTCATCCGGCTCCAGCAACTCACCAAAACCAGGCCGTTCGCGTCTACAAGCCACCATCTTGCGACGGGAGCGAGCCGACGCAAAAAGTTTGCGTCTCAAATCCTCCGCCACCAGAGGAGCCGGCCGCCCAACAGCGGACGACTCTCCGGAGGCAAAGGACCCAGAGCCGGAACCAGGCCATCGCACAGGAGACGGCGCTGGTGCACCAGCTCCTTGGAGAGGCAAACTATCTATCGGACGCCTACCGGGCGCGGCTGCCGACCACGAAAGAGGCCTCAACCCCGCTCCAAGACGCACGACAGAGGAGGCAATGGAGAACCGCTGGTGAAGGGTGACGTTGCTAGCGCGACCCTCCGAGGTAAACATTATGAATTAGCTTTTTTCTTAAAACATTTATGAGAGAAAGAAAAAAGCAAGAAAAAATTTAAACACGTAACTCAACTTTCTTCAGCTAAAACAACCTTGTCAAGTGGGGTATACAACAGGCACTTCCTTGTGGTGAAAGTGAAGAAGGAGGCAAGTAGGTGACCACACACCTGCTTATGAAGGTAGCGGATAGGGGTGTGGCCAGACGGATGCTGGTATGTAAAGGTACATTGTGGATTTTTATTCAGTGCTGTGCACGAAGTGAGGTTAGTGCAGATGATGCTGAGCGGAGCCAGTATGATATAGAACCATTTGTCATGTGGCAGTGAAAGCATTAACCTTCTGTATTGTCGCAGTGAAAAGGTTAACCTTTGGTAGTGTGGTAGTGAAAGGGTTAATACCAACTATTATAGCATGCCGCGGACACAAGTTTCAAGTTCAAGTTTATTTATTAGTTGTCATACAAAAATACAGAATACTTTTATATGAAATGCTTCTTTCTGTTTTGCTCCTGAGTGTGTGCTAGATAAAAAAATAGATAAGTATAAAATAAGTATAAAATAGAAAGTCAAAAGTACGTAAACAAGTGTAAACTAAAAGTGTTCGATATACATTATGCAATATACAATGCAGAGTAGAAAAAGTAACTGAGTTACAATACAATATACAGTACAATGCAGAAATGGGATGAGGTACAATTTAGGGTAAGGTGCAATGAGGTATGAGTTGTAGTGCAAATCTCTTTACCAATAAATGTAAAGTGTGTTAAAGTGTCTAAAGTGGGTAAAGTGGGTGCTGCAGTGAGTTGTTTATTTAAAGTGAGTGTGTATGTGTGGATGTGTGTGCTGTGAATGTATTTGATGGTTTGTTACATAGTGTTATTGCCGTTGAGCAATTCAACGTTGATACGTTCAAGTTCAGTGGGGTCGTCGGCATGCTTGAATATTTTGACTGAGCTGTGGTGAGAGATGTAAACTCCTTTTGTGTAGATGGAGAGAAAAGCAGAGGATCCTTGTGGTGCACCTGGCGTGATGTAGCGTTGTTAACCTTGACAGATTCTGTGTCTTAGAAAGTCCAGTATCCAGGGACACAGAGCTGGTTGATTGGCTCATGTCTTGAAGCCCGGTGTGGAGTGCGAGGGGATTAATGGTGTTGGAAGTCTATAAACAGGATGTGTGCGTAGGTGTCGGTTGATTCTAGGTGTTGCAGAGTGACGTGAAGAGCCAGGTTTACAGCATCCTCAACGGATCTATTAGCCCGGCAAACAAACTGATATGGGTTCATCAGGGGGGGGACATACAGGACTTCAGGTACAGTAGGAAATGACTAAGCGCTCAAACACTTTTATAGCCGCTGAAGTGAGGGGCAACTACTGTAGCCTGAAATCATTGAGGCATGTTGTTTTGGCTGATGTAGAGAGTGGGATGATTTTTTATTTTTTTTAAACACTGTGAGATTGCACACTGTCGTAAGGAGGTGTTGAAAATGTCCGTGAACACTGGGGCCAATTGATCCGCACAGTGAGCACAGCTGGGGAGAGCTGATCTGGCCCCTGCTGATTTCCTTTTTCTTTTTTCTTTTTGAAAGGCCTCCTCACCTCAGCCTCCTGGTGGGAAAAGAGGGCACGAGGGGAGAGGGGATAAGTGCTGGGGTGTGTACATCCTCAAATCGTGCATAAAAACCATTGAGCCTGTCGGGGAGACTAGGGTCCACATCTGGTGTTACTCCAACCCTGCACAATCGGTGTAACCACACCTCCCGACCGATTCAAAGCTATAACTTAACTCTACCTTGCAACTTTCTTGTAGTCCAATACTACTGTACAATATTTACTGAGAGTGAGCTATGAACATATATACAATACTGGGCAGACATGCTTCTACCTTCCACATAACCACATAATAATCTACAGCTTGTTTTTCAACATCCTCACCTTTCCTCTTCTTCACTTTGTCACTTTTTATACAGTATATACATGGGTGTAATGTGTGTGTATGTACGTATATATGTATATGGACTAAATGTACGCTATTTCTGATATGGTTAGGTGGTGGTGTGGACCCAAAATGCAGAACAGGACGAGAAGAGAGAGACAGGCAGGACATGACAGGGTGTAGTTCAACGAAAAGGCTTTACTTGTATTTCACAAGGCAGCAATAAGGTACACTACAAAACATGAACAAAAACCTCAGCAATGCTGGCAGAGAACAAAATACAAAAACTCATTATCACAGGGTACAGACCAGAGACAGGTTAACAGGATACAGGAAACAATGATAACAAACCGACAGGGGAGTAACAGGGAAGCACAGCATATAAGGAGACTAATTACAACAAGACACACCTGGACAGAGACACACGCTGACAAACAAAGTGACACCAAATACATGACAGGACTGAATAACAATACATACAAATACAAGAGACAACACACTATACCAGACCAGGAAACAGAGTGGGCAACATGAACAACATGACGGAGAATACATTAAACATTAAGGACATATTGAGAATACAAACATGAATGGCCACCAACAGCGGCAGTAGCGGGAGAAGTCCACTAGATGGCGGCACAGGCTTATGGATGGGAGCAGGATGAGTAGGGAGCTGTCCAAAAGAGGCTGAGGGAAAGGGGGGTGCAGGGAGGGGTCTCTGAATTGGCGGGGGGACGTGGCCAGGCTGAACAGGCGGATTGTGACAATTTCTATGTATCCTGTTTGGTTGGTGGGTTGGTCAGAGTCATTAGCTATGGCTTCAGTGGATAACCCTGTGTAGAAGGGTGGATTATCCCTACTTTATGAGAGTGGATATGAACTGTCACCAGGTAGTGGGAGCACAGCAGATCTGGGTCCGGCTGAGCCCCCGACTGTAGTGTAAGAGTATTATAATTGGGATTTAGCAGAGGGATGGATGGGGCCTAGGGTTTACTAACCTAGGGGTTCTACGCTGGTCCTTCTTGCCCTCCCGGGCGACCGCAGTATTTCCTCAAACACCCGCACTTCCCTTAATACGTCCCACACCCTCTCACACCCGGTAGCAGTGATGATAAATAATATAATTTCTCCCCAAAGCAGTACCTTTCCTTGTTGACTGGTGAAGACCTGTACAGAGAACCTGCCCCAATTGCACATAGACCGTAGGGAAGAAGGGGTTAAGCAGTAATACACATTCACAGTAATTGACACACACACAATGATCCCATTTCTACACCTCTCCTTTTATATAAAGTGGGCATGCATTCAATACACGGCACAATGCATGGCACTTGGATCTTACACTCCACGGTAATGAAACAGGTCCCCGTAAGGGTTAATATTATTTTCATTCACCCGTAGGGAGAGAGAGGGTAATGGCGAGCTCCGCGAGCTATTCAATGGGAAAAATTATCAATATACCTTTGTGCTGTCTGCACAACTTAATCACACAACACATATAACCCGAAAATTAAGTGGGCCCACAGTTGAAACAAAAAGCCTATCTAAGCCAGCATTACCTAAAACAACAAACGTTGGGGAGCTCCCGTAGCTCACCGCATATCTCGGCGCTATTTCTGCGTCGGGGAAAAACCGTGCTCGTCACGGATCTGGGGGACACGAGTTCGATTCCCGGACCCGCCGTCATTTCTCAGAATGTCTTCCCCTGCTCTACATCCCATTTCAACCTGTTTCTGTCGGTCATGCTTGACCAGAAAAGCGATAAACGCTAAAAAATAAAGTAAAAAAAAAAAAAAAAAAAACGTTGGGGCGCCCCTAGTCACTGGTGCACGTGCCAGCTCAAAGTATGTATTCTCTTCGCCCTTAGAGGGCATGCTCTCAAAAAGGAGAATGTTCGCCGATAATGTTCCAGAGCGCTGGGAGCGCTAACAGTACCTGGTGTGAGTGTACCAACCGAGTGCTGTTCCGTCCCCACAACGAATGTTTGGGGCGTGGGTTGGCCATCAAACGGCCCCGCGTGATACACAGGAGAGCTGGCTGGGCTGGTGGTAAACAGGTGCAGGCTGCAGGCGAGTAGAGCCCCGTCGGGCGGCGGCGTCTGCTTCGAGGGATGGAAACGGCGTGGCGACGCGTGGAGCTAACCAGGTTACTAGTCTTATACTTGAAGCTAAGCTGTGGTCAGTGCGACCCCCTAGTCTTTTGCCTATACATTCCTAAACGCAGCGCGTGGCATATCGACAGTACAGTCCGGCAGTCGAACGTCTTCTTCTTGGTTCAAACGTACCCTAAGCACTATACTGGGAAGCTAAACTTTCGTATACGACGTTACTATCCCACCCCGTGGCAGGACTCGTATTTCGCGTGTCTTTATTATCAGGAGCTCTCGGTCCACACGTCTGCTTCCTTCACTGGAAAACGATGAAGAGAAAGTCCAGTGTATCCAGCCCCTCCTTCCTACCAACCTCTTCTTCACCTGTCGTGACCAGCCCAACGTCGCACCAGCTCCCCCTGGCGACAGTCCAGCGCTATGTCCCACTACTAAATGTCAATATTAGGATATGGAGAATCAAGACGGGTCAGCGAGTTACACAACGTTATCATGAACACAGTAGAGTACAAGGAATTAGAGTTAGACACATTGAATTATTGTTAGACATATTCAGGTGTCTACACCTGCATTCACCTGCATTTAAGTGATATTTTAATTACAGATACCCCAGTAATACCATTACAATTGAATTAAATAAAATTAGGCCTGAATGGGTAACGCTCAACAATAAGCCATCCATCTTCAACAGCCTCTCCCTGGAAAAGAAGGCCCACAGTAACTGTTCTGCACAATGAATGAGTTGTGCGTTCCTCCCGGCCACCGGCAACAACATATATATATATTTTTTGTATCCACTTTTTCTCCCATTTTCAATTTTTCTCCCATCCCAATTTCGTATCATCCAATTCAACCCTCCCCTGTCTTGAACGCTGTTTCTTGCCTCCCACAAGCCGGCTGCAATGTGGACTAAGTCATACATAGCACGAGTCCCCTCCGATACTCGAGGTAACAGCAGTCGCATCTTTTCACCTGCGTGGTGCGATCTTTCAGCGTCAGGGGTCTGCGCTTTGGAGGGGCGCCGCCCCCATCGCTTCCTGATTCTACTGCGCAGGCGCACCAACCGACCTGTAGGAGTCGCTGTTCACAACGCCCGATCCCCACCCATCAGTTTCCCACCCCCTAATACTGCCAATGTGTATTAGTACGGACGACCAGCTAAACTGAAAGCAATGTGGAGCGCTGGGCTCGAACAGGCGAACCCAGCGTCTCCAGTATTCGTGGTGAGCGCCTTGCCCACTGCACCACGTAGCCGCCCCCAGCAACGACATTTATCAGCCAAATGCGCATTGCACATTATCTGTACATTGACAGAGTGGAATCCCTTTCTATTCACGTAACTGAATTTGTTGATTGATGGAGCTTTGACAGCTACATGGGTACAGTCGATTGCTCCGATGATTTTGGGAAACCCAGCGATGGCATAAAATCCTCCTTTGACCTCAGCCTGCTGTTATTATTAATATGGGTATTGTATGTAGTTGGGGGTTGGGGAAATGATGACATCCAACACTGCGGGTATAATCCTGCTCATGGAGGGTTGGGAAATACCAGATCCATCTCCAATCTCGTGCTGGAACGTGCCGGTGGCCGAAAATCCCAGGGTGGAGAGGACTTGAATGTGCATTTGTGCGCTTTGTTTCACGGTCCAATTTGGGTCCCAAATTGCGGTACAAATCAAGGAGAATGTGTCAAAACGGGGAGCGGAATCTACTTATGAGCCACTCTGTGCTCTCTGCAAATAGATCTGCCCTGATCTATCTGAAAACACGCTCCCCGCGGAGCACACCTTGTGACAAGTCTTCCAATAACGCAAGATAAGCCATGCTGCATTCATTCGGAAAGACCTATTCCAAATGCTATTTATAGGGTTTGACAACAATTACACTCATGTCTCTATTTTACAATTAACTATACTTAATTATGAGTCATACATTACACGTGGGTGCAGGGGTGTAGCTCCATATTCTGGGCCCCATGAAAGAATGTATTTGTAGGCCCCCAGTGAATGCGAGCGAGTGTAAGCGCGCGAGCGGAATCTTTTTTTGCAATTTTTTTATTGATGAAAACGCATAATATGGTTTTTACCTATACATTCGGATCAGCAGTTCAGCACCTGCACAGTTGGTGGGTGAGCCTAGTAAAGGATGTCGCATTGCGTTCATCTTCAATGAATGGACCAATGCAATAGTCTACCAAAGCCCCCCCTCTCTCTCTATATATCTCACACACACACACACACACACACACACACACACACACACACACACACACACACACACACACACACACACACACACACACACACATAGTATCAATGAGAGCATCAATAATACACCTGAGTGATGTCTAGTAAAAAAAAATATATATATGTGTTTTTTTTTTGGGCCCCCCCCCCAGTGCTGGGCCCTTGGAATCATCCTAAGCTACCCCCCCCCCCCCCCCAGCTACGCCCCTGCGTGGGTGTAGAAACTCTAATGCATGAAAGCTAATTCCGTCTGTTCCAGTTTTCCTATTCTAGCACTTGGTGCCATGTAAGCAAGTTTCGGAGCTGTGCATGTACACACAATCTCAAGTTCATATGATATGATATGATAAATCCCACACTTTGCTTAGAAATGATCGTACTCATGGTTTATGCCCATTTCTGTGCGTATGCAGCATTGATAAATGAGGGCCCTGGTGTGTGTAGGCTCTGTGGAGCATGTCGATGATGGCGTCCTCCACTTTGATATCTGCCTGGTAGGCAAACGGCAGGGTTTCTAGGGAGTCACTCACCCGGGGCTCTCAAGGTCTTCATGACGTGTGACATCATAGCAACTGGCATGTACAGTTATGAATGCCATCCTTTTGGATGACACGTTAAACCGTGGTCCCGACTGAATTCAGTCAATAAAGAAACCAAGAGTAGGGGGGGTTCTCTGACATTCCTGGCCAAATTCCCAATCATGTCTCTGACACCAAGGCCACATAATCATCCCTCCTCTTAATTGGCTGATATAAATCCTTGTCTCCTGAGCCTTTCAGCCATTGTGGATGTGTGTTGTGTGCCTAGTGTTAGGGTGGCGTCTAGGTTTGAACCCAAGAGCAGAACACAAGGTACAGGAGAATGAGGCGGTTTAGGGTATTTAATGGGTACCAGGCTTGACAAGATTGAATTACTGAAATGTACAACAAGGGTGAGGAAGGTCACTGCATGTGACCCCAGACAGTGTCCAGGCTGGAGACGTCCATGGGTGGGGAGTAGTCCGGGGGTGTGTGATCCTACACACAGAGAGAGCTAAGTTAGAACAGGCAGGTTCAAAGACAAGGGAAGCATATAGGTTAGAGTCCTAGTACCACGGTAGGTGAAGCAACACTCGGACGGGGAGTGGCAGGGGCGCAGGCCTCATTTCAAGGCTCGTGATGACCTGATGAGTAGGGCTGTCTTAAATACTTCGAAGCTTCGTTTGATGGGCATGGGATTCGAATATGAAAATAAAATTCGAATCTATAAAAAAAAGAATATATATATATATCTATATATTTTTTTTTTGCAAAATCCACTCTGCCTCTCTTTGTTAACTACAACAAGCAATGCTGTTTGTTATTTAAGATGAGGTCGGACTCGGCACTGACAAGATTTGTGTTCATTGTGCTGCTTTTATAAAGCCTCAAATGACGGCTTACAATATTTCATGAAAGCAAAGTGTTTCGTTTGTCTAAGATTTAAAAAGGTTTAAACGTTACAGCACTGACAAAGTTGAACAAAGTACTGTACAAGTCCCACAACATAAAAAAATATATATATATTAAAGAAATAAATAAAATAATGTTTTTTTTTTATAATTTGTATTATTCTTTTTTTAATCTTGAAGCTTCTAATTAAAATCGAATATCGGCCACTAAGCTTCGAATTCCAAAAAAAAAACTAAGGTCAGCCCTACTGATGAGTCTCAGGTGTGTAGGTTGACCCAGGTAGACAGCGTGGGGATGAAGAGACAGGAAGCTGCCCATATAAGGGCGTGGATACCCGCTGCCAGACAGGAGAGAGAGAAGCCCTGGCTGTGGTTGTAACACCTAGTGCCAATGTATGGCATGCAGCCATTGAGCCTGCATAGCCCAAGGCTGGGTGCTACACAACGGGTTTGAGCGTCTAGAAAAGTGCTATATAAATGCAATTAATTTAAAGGAGACATATGACATTTATATAAATAGATGAGAACTTACTGTAGTAGCATAGATAGAATGATTTCACAAGTTGGATGAGTAATCTATCATCATTTGGAGCAATTATGCTCTCAAGGGGACATTTTGCCCCATGGTGGGGGGCTTTTAACTCTGGGTAAATATGATTACCCATATGCACATATTATGTATAGTATACCCCACCCCATTCCTGCTTATTTTGTGGAAAGAACAAGAAAAACAACAAGGTGGGGTTTTAGTCCCATGGTTCTCTACTTATTTTAAGACATCTTCCATAGCTCTGTAATGCCATAAGCTCATCCATGAATGCGGTTTCAATATATTATATCAGTACACTCCTCTTTTGATTTCCACAATAACATCTGTGAATCAATATATGAATCTGTATGGAATGTGTGGAGTGAGTGTAAAACACCTTTAATTTTTTTACTATTCTTACTTCTATTGCTATTTTGCTATTGTTCTTGTATATTTTGCTTCCATCCGAGTAAATTTGTATTTGTATATTTGAAAGCTCCGCTTTTTTGTTGTTTGTACAATGACAATAAAGGAATTATAATTATAATATAAAGTGATCAGAAATAGCATAAGACCTCAAAAATACCTCAAAGTGAACTCCTGGGTCCTCATTTATCAATGCTGCGTACACACAGAAATGTGCATAAACTGTGCATACGATTATTTCTAAGCAAAGTGTGGGATTTATCAATATGAACGTGTGCTTGAGATTGTGCATACATCTACGCACAGCTCTGACCGTGCGTGCATGGCACCGTACGTAGTAGAATAGGATTTCACGCCATCGCCGGGTTTCTCAACATCATCGGAGCACTCTATAGACTGTACCCATGTAACTGTCAAAGCTCCATCAATCAACAAATTCAGTTATGTGAATAGAAAGGGATTCTACTTGGTCAATGCACAGATAATCTGCAATGCACATTTGGCTGATACGTTTCGTTGCTGGTGGCCGAGAGGAACGCATGACTTGTGCAGTTCTGTGGGCCTTCGTCTCCATGGAGATGCTGTTGAAGACGGGTGGCTTATTGGTGAGCGTTACCCATTCAGGCATAATTTTATTTAATTAAATTGTAATGTTATTACTGGGGTATCTGTAATTAAAATATCACTTAAACTCTTTAGCCCGAGCGGTCCGCCGGCGCAGATGACATCACGTCATGAATCAATCTCTGCAGACTGACATAATGTTGCGTTTTTTCCCCTCAAATGTAGCCAAGAGTAAAGACCCTAATCCTGTCAAAACAGCAGTCATAGTGTATATTTTCAACAATACGTTTGTTTACCAATAAGTTAAAGTGTTATCAGTGAGATTTTAGTTTATGGAATGTGTTAATAATTTAGCGAATATCCAAAATTTTTTATTCACGTCGCAACTTGGTTTGTAGTCATATGAGGAGAGGACATCCAGAGCTCTCAATGAGCGTTGAAATTTTGAAAAAAAAACATTACCTAGCCCATTCCAGCTTCCTGCAAGCAAATTACTTTGCTTATTTTTTTTGGGATTATCTACCACAAAACTGAATGTTATTGGGATATATTGGAGCGCAGTTAGTGTGTCTACCTTCTGTGAACATTTAGCAACCATCCATTGCATCTGTTGCAATCTGATTCAAAATGGCGGACCTGTCGAAAAAAAAAAAGTACTGTATTTACAGTAGATTTCATTCACCGTTCCTGCTGCACGCCTGGTGATACTAAATCCAAATTGAACTCTGCCATTTAAAAGAGGAGATTTGGCCCGATCCATAGATGTGTGAGTTGGCTATAATAATAAGGCCTGGTATTCTATATTCTATAATAATATTTCAAATTGCATGTGTCCGGATGGCAGAATTCAGTACTGTATCTATTGATGAAAAGATGGCCTTTGATGTTCATATTGGGAACCTACTGAGAAAACTTAGACCTAAACTGGGCTTTTTCTTCCGGTTAAAGAAATGTTTCCCGTCTGAAGCCAGGAAGAGAATTGTGCAGAGTTCCTTTCTGCCTGTATTAGACTATGGCCAAGGCCAGATTAAGACTTCAGAGGCCCCTGGGCCAGATTCTTGTGGAGGCCCCCCCACACACACGTGCATGCACGCACAGTGGCGTTTTTATATGTCACTTTAAAAAATATATAGAATACCGTAATTCCTCTAATAGTAACCCCGGCTTGTATTTGTTTCAACTGTAGTGGATACCAGGCTTGTATTAGGAGGAGGAACCAGCTCATTCGTGTTGGTGTTGGGGCTGGGCTGTGGAAATGCGGCGGGCGTATACGAACAGGTGGCACTGGCGTCAGCCACTGGTGGTGGTGGGCCGGCTGAGGTTGAACTAGAGACTGCTGCTTCCTCTTCTCTGTCGCTAGCATCAATAATAATAACAACGTTAGCATTCTCGTCCTCTCTGCCCGCGGCGCCTGGCTCAGCCTATTTAACGTTGCTGCTACTAGTGCTAGCCAGGGGGCTATTCTCCTCCTTACCTGACGGGGTGAAAAAAGTAGCGATAGTTGGTATGCTTTGCCGAAGTAACACGCTCTTTCTGTCCCTTTCCTGTTTAGACTTTAACTTAGCAGCTCCGCTTTCCCACCGTTTTACTTTTTTATCCATGTTTTTTGAGTGTCACAGTCTCAATTGATCATACAGTACTACTCGAGACGAGTCTTAGCCTACTTGATCAACTTGCAAGTGCAATTCTCGCGATCAGTGGTCACCTGACCTGACCTGACAGTGACCCCTGGACCTGGACGTCAGTGTCACGTAGACTCAACGTCTCTCACCCCTCATTATCAAACAATTTGCAATACAAAAAATTTAATAAAAATAGATAGAGAAGAGATGAGATGATACTAGTAGTCACTATAGATGCTGTGAAAGTAAACGCTGGATGAGGATCTGATTATATATATATTTTTTTCGTATCTCTTTTATTTTTTTTACTAGTGTGTAGTGTGGAGGCCCCTAGTCGCGTTATTTCTAAACCTAGCCGCATTTCTGGCAAGACGCTCTCTGATTGGCCGACGCCTGTTTCTACACTGGTTAAGCTTGGCACTCTTTTGAAGATGGTTAAGGTTAGAGTTTGTCTTAGAGCGTGGCGATAGAACGCCAGGTAGTTTGCAGGCTGTTTGACGAGGAAATGGGCAAAGACACAGCTCGTCACGCGATTGGGCAAACATGTCAGTGGCCAATCAGAGAGCGTCAGTCAGTGCCAATCAGAGAGCGTCTGCCAGAAATGCGGCTAGGTTTAGAAATAACGCCCCCTAGGGCCCTAGTCACTAGGGGGAGCTCAATGATATCCGCTATCAGCACCGACGGGTCCATGCTGTCTGTCATGAATAATGATCCCAATCTGCCTTATTCGTGTCGGGGCTGTGTCTATTCTTTTACCAACGGATTTCCATTTCCGCGTTCGCGTTCTGCGATCTGATTGGCCACTGACGTTTCTTAGGCGACTCTTTTGAAGTTGGTTAAGGTTAGAGTATGGAATCAGGGCTGGTGTTCTATCGCCCTGCTCTAAGACAAACTCTAACCTTAACCAACTTCGAAAGAGTGCCAAGCTTAACCAGTGAAAGAAAGAGGCGTCACACGATTGGCGCTACCAGAAACGTCAGTGGCCAATCAGAGTGCAGAACGCGAACACGGAACTGGAAATCCGTTGGTAAAAGTATTCAGGCGTCGGGGCTGGAGATGCAAGTTTTGACTTTTTATTGCTGTTTTTACCTCAAACGGAAAACCTCAAACTCTTATGAAGAGGAGAAAAAATACTCAAGATTAGCCACTTGCAGACGTAGCCACTTAGCCAATATACGTACTGTATATTTTAGTTGATGAAATATTTTTGTTAACTAAAATATTTTAGTTGATGAAATATGTTTTCATTCAGTGTCACAGTATGACATCGATCTCCAAAATAAGAAAAGAAATTAAATAAAATGTGGGGCCTCTAGTGACGAGGGGCCTCCAAAAATGTTTAAAATAAAAGTTAAAAAAAAATAAACAAATATTTGGGGCCTCTAGTGACGAGGGGCCTCCAAAAGGCCTCTAGTGACGAGGGGCCTCCAAAAGGCCTCGAGTGACTTGCGGCCTCCAAAAAAATAAAAAATGTAAGTAAAAAAAAAAAGAAAAAAAAATGTGGGGCCTCTTGTGACGAGGGGCCTCCAAAAGGCCTCTATAGTGACGAGTGGCCTCAAACAATAAAAAATGTAAGTAAAAAAAAAAAAAAAAAAAACGTGGGGCCTCTAGTGACGAGGGGCCTCCAAAAAAAATAAATAAAAAAAATTATTTTTAAATAATATATATATATATATTTTTTTTGGAGGCCCCTCATCACTAGAGGCCCACGGGCCGCGGCCCGGTCGGCCCGGTCGTTAATCCGGCCCTGACTATGGCGATGTAATCTATATGCTCCTTCCTCCCTGCTTCCTCCCTGCTTAAAAAGCTGGATTCTGCGTACCATACTGCCATACGTTTTGTAACGGGTGCAGGCTCTCGCACCCACCACTCCACTTTGTATCAGTCATTAGGATGGTCCTCTCTGTACCAAAGAAGACAATCACACATGTTAATTTTTATCCTTAAGTCATTGCTAGGTAAGCTGCCCTTATATATCTCCAGACTGCTGTCCTTTTATACTTGCTTTTTTAATACCAGACGAGCAGCAAATGGGATGCTTTTAAATGTTCCTTTGATGCAGTCAGAGCTTGGTAAAGCTGCATTCTCCCACTATGCTCCCTTTTTATGGAATACGTTGCAAGTAAAACTTTGTCTACAGGCACTTCCTACTGTGAATGCTTTTAAAGGTATGCTACGATTGGCCCTTTATGAAACATGTAACTGTTTTACCTGATGCTATTGTTGATGTGATTATGCTCCTTGCCACTGCACAAATGACCCTCTGTATTTATATTTGAATTGTATATTTTTTGTTTAATGCCCTGTTTTATGTTGAAATCTGTTGTGTGCCGTGTTGGTCAGGACTCCCTGGAAGAAGAGATCTTGTATCTCAATGGGGGATTCCTGGATAAATAAAGGATAAATGAAATAAAAAAAATCTACAAAACATTCTGTTTAATCATCTTCCCTTTATTCATTTGCTTAGATTTTTTGTACACATGATCTCAAGAAGGTGCTGGACGAGCTCGGTGGCAGTTTTTCATGTCTGGTAATTTGTCAAAGATGCAAAGAAAAATCATAATTTATTATCCTTTTTTCATCACAATTTACTCAAGCCTAGTAACAGACACAATGTTTCTGACACTGGGAATACATTCCATGAGAAATCTCCGTCTCCAAAACATAAAATAATCCTCACAGTACTTAAAGTAATCTACACAATAAACCGGGAAAAATAAAGGGGAGAAAGCAAGGTCTCCAAAACATGTTAAATAGTAAACACATCAAACAACGGTGCTGCATATACACACAGTAAGATAAACTTTCAATAACGAATTAATACGGCAATCAAAGTGACACGGAAACCAAGACACATAGCGAATGTACTTATCACCATTGGCAATAGGTAGGTATTACTCACGGACAGTTTGGTGATCGACTGACGGGGTTTGTATGACACAGGGGAGAATATGAAGGCCATTAACGAGCCACACCAGGTACCAATGAGTGTAATTAAGACAGGTAGACATGGCAATTACCCACCAGGTGACACTAGAGGCTTGCTCACTGAGCAGACATTTCACTTATGGGTCCAATTATGAGTCCTGAGTGGACCCTGGGGCTTAGTTGGGCTTGGTTCTGGGTGAAGCCTATGACCTTCAGGTCACACTTGTATACGTATATTTAAGTTCCTGTTGGCTATCAGAGTTTGCACTGAATTAGGAAAATAATTACCTTGTGTGCAATTCTTAAACCTTAGTATCCATTGGTCAGTTTAAATCTATAATAGCCAACCATTTCACCTCAGTCTGTAGTTGTTTTAATTAATTTAAATTGGATTGACTTTTCTGTTTCTATATTGTTTTTGTATTATGTACCTCTTAACACTTTGAGTGCCACTCACGGCTTTTCTCTGGTTTACGACCCGACCGTTGAATGCCACGGTCACAAGTATTCTCGGGTATTTATTTTAAATTTTTTTATTAGCGATCTGAAATCATATTGCATCACGCGAGCCTACCGTTGGAGATCCAGGGACCGCCGGCGCTCAGATGTGAAAAAAGCGCCCCCTATCGTCTCCCAGATGGTAAATCACCCTTTTGGAATGGACTCAATGAAAGTGAATGGGAGAACGGATTTCTGACTCCACATTTTACTTCTCACTGATGCAGCCGGGGTCTACCAGAGTTCATTCTGGAGCATCTGAGCCGTGCGGATCATGTGTTATACTGTACACACGATGGATCAATACATTTATCGATTTTTTCGAATGGCGATCGGAAATTGGAATAAACCATTTGGATACCATCTGACCTCAGGTAAGGAATCTATGTTATCAGTGTTAGGATAATCAGACTCGTTTTCACTGATATATAAGCGTTTATGTGATATGTGATATGGCTGTTTTGACTGTAAAAGCCATGAGGAAATAAGAGCAGCGATTATCAGCGCACGGCACGAGCGTGCGTGCGCACACATATACTATCGATCATCTAGCGTTTATTTGAAAACGATTCATAAATAGGCAGACAAATGACAACGTTCTGGAATATTCCAGTAAAAGGCGATTATCATAGGCATGGGTTGTTTTTCCCTGGAAAACGGGTGATTTTCAAAATGCTATCAAACGGAAATGAAGCGATAAAAATACAATCTGCCTTGCCAATGTTGACTGGAAAATGAGTCTTTGATAAGCGACAGGCAGATTAGACACATAGCCATAATTTTAAACATAGATTAGGCGATATTAACGTTAACATTGGCCGTGGATGGTGGCATTCAACAGGGTAAAAAGGAAAACACGGCCCGGCACTGAAAGTGTTAATATCATTGTAAATGAGAGCTTGCTCTCAATGATCTTTCGAGATGAAATAAAGATGAATCTGTGTAGCCTGGTGCAGTTCATCATAGAAGGATCTGGGCATAATGGTTATGTCTGCTGCTGTGTCAACAAGAGCATTAGAAATGACAGTGTCTCAGAGGAGTACAGAGTAATTTCTGTAGGTCACCAAGGAATTGGAAAAGTGAGGTCACGGTTCCATTAGAGGCTGCAGATTCCATTCTTGAATCTACACAGAGTAGATGGTTGATTATGTTACAGTGGTATTCATGTATCTTTGGCTAGCCACGGGCTGCTTATCTGAACTAATTAGTAATTATTTGATCAGGCAAAACCTTTTTCTTTTTATGTCTCCAGGATTTTCTTTGCAAAGTCATACAGTAGGACCTTGACTTATTTTGTGCTTGACTACACAGAGTCATGACTGTTATGTTACCGTGGGCTATCTACTTGCAGGTTGTCCTGGTGCAGGTTGTCCTGGTGCAGAGAGTCCTGCAAAAGTTTAACTTGATTTGATATTCGGCGGTGGCAATTGTGGAAGGTGACAAGGAAAATGTTACGGTGGACCGTGGTAGAAATCAGTAGGTGGATAGTAAAGCATGTTGGGAGGTGGTTCGACTGAACCGCATGTGGGGATTTTGATCTTCTAAAGTGGTCTTTCACCCTTTGGCCAAAGGTAGGTAGGGAGGTGTGTTTTGGGATGGAGGGCAAGTGGTGTGATCGATGTGCCCCAGATTGTGTTGGTTGGTAGAAGATGCAGGTGGAGGAAGAGTCAACAGGCATGCACACGAGGCACGCGCCTGCTTCATGGTGAAAGTCCTTATGGTGAACTTGCATAGTTGAACGCATGCATTGTCTGTTTGTTTCCAAAGAATGTTCTGCGTAGCCTATGGGATTAGGCTTGCGGGTGTGTGTGTATATGTGCAGTCGGTGTATACAGTACGTGTGTGTATGTTGGGAGAGAGAAAGCATGTGTGACGTGTGTGTCTCTTGGGAGAGAGAGAGAGAGAGAGAGAGAGAGAGATGCTTTCCTGATCTCCCTTTGATCGCGTGTCTTCTTTCACACCACACATTGTCACAATGTTACCTGTTTCTCCACAATACAGATGCGGAATGGTCATAACAACCTTTTTCCAGAGTGTAAAGTTAATAGGACGGACATATTCAGTCCATGCAGCCATGGCCGCAGTGTTCATTGTTAGTGATCTTGACATTGCTCTAAGCAGCACTGTGGACAGGATCTCGTGCTAGCCGGTGGGGTAATGTCTGAATTGAATTACACACCACTGTTTCTGAGTTCACGCTGAAAAGGTTATGCATGACGTTCGTCCTCTCGTGCTCACGTGTGGCTGTTCCTGTCACTGGTCCTCATTCTCAAACATGTTCGTAAGTACCTTTGTAAATATGTTGGTAAAAATGTCATACAAACAGATTTACTAAAATCCTCCTCCGAATGTGAAACGCTCTCCGTAGGTGGCCAAAAGCTTTGCAGCTTCGCAGCTGGGTTCCCATGAATGAAAAATGTCACTTGTGAATAAGTGAATAAGTGACTGCGTATTTGAGCCCCTGCCTTGCGGGGCTACAACCAAGCTAGCTTGGTTACGTTAGTTAGAAACCAAGTTTCGCTCGTTCGGTTAATTTCTCCAGGAGGGAGAAAATTATTATAACACAGATGTGAAAAATAATGATTTTTTTAAATTATTGTAAACTATAAATCTTTTTTAAAAACAATTTTTTATTTTATTATTATTATTATTTTTTTTTTATTGGGGAAGCTTGGCTTCCCTTGGCTGCCATGAATATTCGCCTCTGCATAGTAGCTATATCCACGGCGATCGGTTTAGTTTGCAGTGTGTAATGCTCACGATGCCTCATTGAGTCAGGACTATTAATGTAAAATGTAATTGTTAATGATACAAATATTGTCATGTTTATTATCATTATAATTATTTAATTCCATGGATATCTGTAGTATCGGCAATCCCCAATGACTTGTCCCAGAGAAAGCTGTTGAAAACATGGGCGCACACCGGCCTGTCCGACTTACGGTTGCTTTTTTTAGTACGTAAATCCTACAATGAATTTACAATACGAAGCCGTTCGAGAATGCCGAATAAGTATGCAAATCGAGTTACGAAGGAATTCCTTGGTAACTTTTATGTATGTCCATTCGAGAATGAGGACCACTGTGTCTTGTTTCTGATTGTCATGATGATGTCTCAGACCCGTCCATCAAGAACACATGACAGATCACATAAGGGGGGCGAAGACATGTTCTGTAGCAACACCTCCACCAATGAAAGAAAGTGGCTTTTGGCTCAGTTTGTATTCCTTGTCACCTTTATATCCCTGTGTACTCTAATATGGTAGTTAGGCCATATTGTCTCTTATCCTATGTTTGACCTTTGTATCAAACAAACTGTATCTAATACCAGACCAAACACATATAATATGTATAACATACAGTTTAAAGTCAGACTATCTTTATACCAGACCAAACACATATAATACATAACATACAGTTTAAAGTCAGACTATGTTCATACCAGACCAAACACATATAATACATATAACATACAGTTTAAAGCCAGACTTTATACCAGACCAAACATGTTGAGAGAAAACGGTGCTTTTTCAATGTATGTGATGTATAGATTGGGGAGAGATGACCACAGCTAAAATGGTAGATCGAAATGTGCATGGAAGCAGGAGACGGTGATAGAACGGTGGTGGAACCAGTGGTTTCACAGGCACAGGCCGCGTCAGCGAGGGTTTTGTTATGAATTCCTTAGAAGAACATCTGAGATTAGAGTGTACTGTCTCCCAGGACAGGAGGGAGAGAGGTTCATCTTAATGAAACGTGAGTTTATTAGTGTTAAAGGTTATGCAGTTGTCATGACAACACGTCGCATGACAACCAGAAGGCGGGGCCGTCGTTGCGACGACGAACATCTATAAGTCGGACGGTGTTTCCGGGTGTAAGGCAGACGAGAATCTGACCAAGAGCGAGTAGGACTAAAATCTGACTGAGACTAAGAGGGAAGAAACCAGAAGAGACTCTCTCCTCTCGACGAGAGAGAGGGGGGGGGGGGGGGGGGGGGAGAATGGCACATCACCAGTAGCTTCGGCTACCACGAGGATGGTTTTAGGCTAACGAACAGGCCTGAACACTATTGGACTGAACAGCAAAAGGACGATAATATGAACACACCGAAAGATCATTAGAAATATACTCTTCAAGGACAATACAATCTGTTAACATCTGAGCTGAGGTTTCTGTTTAGAGAAATAAAACCATGCTTTTCCTTGTAAGGTATTTCACGTTGTCGAAGTGTCGAATTCTTACGGAGGTGGGGAAGTATTATGGTTTACGGATTGCACTAACGGGGGAAGATAAGGATCTTATCTACCAGTATCGGAGACGTCAGGACCATTAAAAGTACACAACGCAGAGGAATTGGATGGAGGGCCAAACAGACGAAGACGTGATACTGGCCAGTTTGATCAGAATCTTACAGTTGATGCCGTTGGGACCCGGATTTGCAAGAGATTAAAACAACGGGAACAGTTGGTTGTTGATGACAGCCGGATTTGCAAGAGATAAGAACAACGGATAAAGACTTTTTCAATAATGGGGCGACAGTGGACAACAGTCATCAATGTGTGGGAGAATCATGATCGAAGCAAGGCCGGCCAGCCCTGGGAGAGAGCGGCGAGTCGAGCGGTCAGGAGGCGAACCAGCGCTGTAGGGGAAACAGCGCTCCGATCAAAAATGTGAGTTCACTGTGCACACGGTTGTTTTGATTTTATAGCCAAATAAAAACGAACAGATAGTGAATCCGTAAACGTAAACATTTCTAGTTTGACACAGAGAGAGAATGCCAGCTGTAATAATATGAGCAGAGAGCCATGGTGAAAATCGAGGGTGTTATCTACAGAGAATGAAAAGCAAATGAGGCAGGCTGCACAGTTTTGGTTTAAGGAGGGTAAATGCGAGATGAGGAAAGGGGGGGGGGGGCGCTTGAATCAGATCGAAAAATTGTTATGGCGGGACTGTTTTCATAACAGAAGGAAAGTCGAAAGGAGATTGTACCAGTGTGTATTATGTCCGATCAGGCAAGAGTATTAGTCTGAGAAAGCGTCCCCTGATAATGGATAGGAAAGAGAGGAAAAACAGCTGTGTTTTTAGGCCGTGGAAGGAAGGGCAGCGTTTGTTTGTTTGAGAGAGTAGCCATTATGAGCGAGTCAAAATGGCCGTGAGCACCACGAGGAGATAACAACAGATAAAGAACCAGGAAGTGACACGTCAACTAAAACACCATGGAGGAGGAGTAGGTCGCCACCTAGTGGCGGAGGGGGGGTAGTGCTGGGGAGTTTTCATTACCCATAGGGGAATATTTAGATAGAGGCCTGTACTACCATCTAGTGGCGGAGTGGGGGAGTGATTCAATAGTGAATCTAATGAGATTAAATAAGAATTGCACAGAAAGATGGTGCAGTTATTTGAATGGGTTAATAATTGAATAAAGAGGGAGTTTGAATTCCAGTGGGGCCTTCTCACACCTAATAAATAGGCAGAGTCTTGAGGGGACACGTCACCAGAAAGAACTGGCGCGCGCTGGGGGTCAACCGTGGGACAAACGTAGAGCGCCGAGTGGGTATCGTTTAGCTGCTGGTGTCACGCCGGAAGACAACAAAACAGGGAACAGCCCTGTAGGATTAGATATGGGTGTTGAGAAGGTGGGGGACTAATAGAGAACAAATAGGGGCTTGCAGAGAAAAAATATATAGAGAACGAGCTGCAGGCCCAAAGCCATGGTAGACTAATAGCAAAACAAGGGAAGTCGAATGGACAGACGACTGCCGGTGTTGTGTTTCTGCTTTCAAGGGGGGAATGACACCGACAGCGATGGAGATGACCAGGAGATGACCAGGAGACAGACTGGAGGAGGAGGAAGCCGCAGGGGCCAGGCACTGCAGCCTGGTACACAGATCATCCGAGAGAGAGGAGATGGCGGCGGTGGAGGAGCAGATGTGGAGAGGACAGCCAGAGACACTGAGCAGTAGCAGACCAGGGGGGACATTTTTGCCTAGGGGACCGCGCCCTGGAGGGGGGACCAGCTCAGGAAAGGAGCCGTCACTGAAAGGGGCCCTTGCCCTAGAAGACGGAACCGGCCCAAGATGGGAGGTGTACTGTAAGAGAGGGAAGGGAGCGCTCTGATTTGGACGTGGGGTACCGAATAGGGGGGCCGAAGGGTTTAGGTGTGTCGTTTGAAAAGTTGCAATCTGTGTTTTTCTCTGTCTCTCTCTCTCTCTCCTCCATGACCGTTGTTTATCCTTTCTGGTTTGGGTGTGATGCGGGTAATGGAAAACAAAGGAAAACAGCAGACGGCGGGGCCCTAATTGTTATGAGTCTATTTTTGTGTATAATTAATTGAAAAACCAAGTAGTCTTATGATTCTGAGGGGTGATAAGAATCAAGGGGGGATTGAGAGAAAACGGTGCTTTTTCAATGTATGTGATGTATAGATTGGGGAGAGATGACCACAGCTAAAATGGTAGATCGAAATGTGCATGGAAGCAGGAGATGGTGATAGAACGGTGGTGGAACCAGTGGTTTCACAGGCACAGGCCGCGTCAGCGAGGGTTTTGTTATGAATTCCTTAGAAGAACATCTGAGATTAGAGTGTACTGTCTCCCAGGACAGGAGGGAGAGAGGTTCATCTTAATGAAACGTGAGTTTATTAGTGTTAAAGGTTATGCAGTTGTCATGACAACACGTCGCATGACAACCAGAAGGCGGGGCCGTCGTTGCGATGACGAACATCTATAAGTCGGACGGTGTTTCCGGGTGTAAGGCAGACGAGAATCTGACCAAGAGCGAGTAGGACTAAAATCTGACTGAGACTAAGAGGGAAGAAACCAGAAGAGACTCTCTCCTCTCGACGAGAGAGAGGGGGGGGGGGGGGGGGAGAATGGCACATCACCAGTAGCTTCGGCTACCACGAGGATGGTTTTAGGCTAACGAACAGGCCTGAACACTATTGGACTGAACAGCAAAAGGACGATAATATGAACACACCGAAAGATCATTAGAAATATACTCTTCAAGGACAATACAATCTGTTAACATCTGAGCTGAGGTTTCTGTTTAGAGAAATAAAACCATGCTTTTCCTTGTAAGGTATTTCACGTTGTCGAAGTGTCGAATTCTTACGGAGGTGGGGAAGTATTATGGTTTACGGATTGCACTAACGGGGGAAGATAAGGATCTTATCTACCAGTATCGGAGACGTCAGGACCATTAAAAGTACACAACGCAGAGGAATTGGATGGAGGGCCAAACAGACGAAGACGTGATACTGGCCAGTTTGATCAGAATCTTACAATGTGTAATACGTATAACATAGTTTAAAGTCAGACTATCTTTATACCAGACCAAACATGTGTAATACGTATAATGTTACAAAGGGTCAGATTAAACCGAATATATATATTTATTGCTTGAGATCCCTTGTATAATATTTGTATATCGTTTGATATCCCTTGTATATTCTTTGTATATATACACAGAATATCCCTTTACCTGGGTACAAACCAGACCATAATATTCGCTCTCCTATTGGACAGCGACCCCTAGGCGCCAACGACCATACCCCCAATGGCAAGTTCAAAGGCAACGCCAAGGCATGTCTCAACATGTCCAAGTCTGCGCAGTAATACGAGACAGAACTGAGGTTGGCACTAGATAATTCACCTTACGTATAAATACGGCGCAGGTGGATACAGCAGCACTTAGCACTAAAACGTTGATGCCTTCACCACGAGACAACGTGTAGTGAAGTGGGCAACTTTGCCCCTGAATAGAGCCTTGAGAACCGCGTGCGAATATATTGCTAAAGTGTCAGAGTTTAACGCAGTATCGTTGAGTTCGACTTATTCTAATGTGAAGTAATAGTCTATCATTTATAGTGTATCGTGCGGCTACCGTTCTTCAGTGACCAGCATTACCACCGGTTCGTCGTGTATATAGCTAGTGCACTTATCCAGGCTGGGCGGCCTAAACTCGTGCCCCCACCCGAGGAGTCCTAGACGAGAACCGTTGGATATGTACACCGGAGAACCTACACCGGCGACTGCAGAACCTTTTCTGGTTGGATTATATTGCTTTGGTACCGTGACTGCTGGAGCAGAGAACCGTCTACCCCACTATCGTGTGGGATCTACCCCCCGTGAGGAGCATCCCTCGAGCCCGCCTCTAGGAAGAGGCTGGCTAGCTTTCATCCATGCTGTCGAGCATACTGGATTATAGCTGTTGCTTTGTCTACCGATCAAGGGATTACTGCACTGGTTCCTGTATCTGGAACCTCGTTATTCCTCGTTGACCCAGACTTTGCACCCGAACATTCCTCTACCCTGCCGGCCTTACACCCGGAGGGAACCCCCCAGTGTCTCCAGCTGGTACTAGTGTGCCTTATGTAATTGCTATGCTACAGGTGGCGTCAGTTTAGACCCATCTTACTATTCTCATTGACTTACGCTCTTGACCTACTTTACGTGTGTTCTTCGCCTTACAAGCGCGAGTATAATTCTCAATCTGTAACCTAACGTTGCTTGCTCTGATAATAATAAATACCCTCTAAATAGAACTTTATGTGTCATTGCCGTATTCTTGTGTGGGTGTTCACCATATATATTCATGTACTGTATGGCCAGTAATTAAAGTACATAACTAAGTAGTGGTTTAATAATACCATACTCTCAATACAGTCAGGGAATTGTACCCCCCAGTTACAATTGGTCCTTCGAGCCGGATGGTATCAGTGTAATATCTAATATAATATTGATATTAACCATTGCCAGCGGTGAACACTCCCTAGGCGGCTCTCCCAAGCTAGAACGCCCGCAGCGCAGACGTCAGCCACCTCCCTATCTAGAGGAATACACTGTCAGTCTAATACCTAGCTTTAAACAGACGTTAAATGCGGATAAAGCGGATAGTCAAAGCATGTCAAATCCTACCGACCAGGCGACCCAGCCAGTAGAGACCCTAGTGGGTTCTAACGAAACTGACCAAGCTCACGGGGGGGACCAGGGGGGACATGACATGACTATACCCCCAGACAACGTCAACGGTATAATCCCCGGAGAGCTCCAGGATAAAGAAAGCACTCCAGGGACAGAACCCGACACACGACCAGAAGAGAAGCGCGCCCAGGAGATGGACCTCGGGGCGCGCCAAGAGAACAGATCTCCAACGAGCACTGTCAGAAGCCGATCACCTCCGTCAGTGTTATCCCCCAGCGAAGCGGACCAGATGCTGGCGCAGGCATTCATCGCCACCCTGGCAGCCTCCACTGAACGCGATCGACTCCAAGCACAGACGCTTAGTGAGCGCGAACATTCTTCCATGGAACAAGAGCGCCTCCGGGCGCAACAACTAAGTGAGTGCGAACACTCTACCATGGAAAGAGAACGCCTGCAGGCTCAACAGATGAGCGAGCGCGAACAATCTGCAGACCAACGAGAGCGCCTTCACGCGCAACTCCAAGCGCAAGCCCTTAGTGAACGCGAACACTCTGCGACCCAGCGAGAGCGCTTCCAGGCGCAACAAAGGATTGAAGACGACCGCATACGACTGGAGACCAGACGCCTCCAGACGGAAGAGAACATTGAAAGAGACCGCGCCGATGCACACTGCGCCGCCGCCAATGCACAGCGCGACGCAGCCCATGCCCAGCGCGAAGCAGAGCGCGACGCAGCCCACGCCCAGCGCGAAGCAGAGCGCGACCGGCTGCAGGCGCAGATAATAGAACAATTGATTGCCAGGGCGACACCCCCTCTCTCCGCACGGAGCTCCAGGACATCATCACGACAAGGGTCTAGGGCACCTTCCCCTACCCGACCAAGTGACCCGGAACCCGGCCAACAGAAGGATCCTATCTACGTCTCCGAACCCCCTCCCCGACCGGTCCATACGAGACCCAGCAACCGGGAAGAACCGGCCTACGCCGCCGAGAGACTGAATAGAAG
Organism: Notolepis coatsorum; assembly: GCF_963971535.1. Taxonomy (NCBI): domain Eukaryota; kingdom Metazoa; phylum Chordata; class Actinopteri; order Aulopiformes; family Paralepididae; genus Notolepis; species Notolepis coatsorum. The sequence continues at coordinate 137,401,240 of NC_140171.1, forward strand.
ACTTCAAGACCTAGAAGACCTAGAAGAGGAAGAGGAAGAGGAGGAAGGTCAAGCCCACCAGCAGCAACGTACTCAGGACCAGGAGGCCCAGTACAGCCCAGACTTCACCCCCGAGTCACTGCGCTACAAACCCCCGACTCAACTCACGGGTGAGTTTGACGCACCGTCAGCACCGAGGAACAGCACCTGGGTACCCGGCCTCTGGTACCCACCAAGTACCAGCCCACGACAACACGTACGGGGAGACTCGCCCAGGAGGCCTCTTCCCCAACGCTCACCGATGTGCCAGCCATCCATGGCATCGTACCTTGGCACACCGACGTTCCCAGACTTTACGCACGAGGACAGAGCACAGTACACGGAATTACGGATGTGCTTAGAGACTATGATGTCCGACGTCCCTGATGAGTCGTACAAATATGCCATCCTCCTCAAGCATCTCAAGGTGCCCAGAGCGCATAATATAGCGCTGGCATATTCCAACTCAAGCACCCCATACTCCGCGGCTCTAGTGGCCCTCGACCAGCGTTATGGACGCATATGGGACTACGTGATACAAGAAATAAGAAATATTGACCGTCTCCCCCCAGCCAAAGACAATAGAGCATTGGATGACCTCTCTATCAAGGTACAATCCCTGGTAGGGATGCTAGGGTCCCAAAAGGAAAAAGGGAGACATGAACTATATGCTAACTCTAATGTAGAACGAATACTAGAGAAGCTCCCTCCAGCCCGCCAAGAGCGCTTTCGGCGGCAGAGAGACCACCGTGATCCCGACGGTCCCGAGCCATCCCTCCTAGACCTAGCCGACTTCCTCGCGAGAGAAGTCAGCAGCCTATGACTGGATACGTTCGTGTGGAGTGGACCAAGCCCAAGAGATGGACCTCGGAGATCTAATGATAACCGCCGGTCGGTGACCGTTATGCACCAAGCCGAATCAGTACCGCAGCACAAGAACCACAACACCCCCTCGACGAAAGAGAAGTGGAAGATTGTATGCCAGTACTGTGAGAAAGAACATTGGCTGTCTCAATGTGACACTTTCAAGAAGATGACCGCTGACGAGGTGAGTCAGTGGATCAAAGCCAACCGCCGCTGCTTCCGCTGCGCGCGCAGCCATATGGCAGCCGAGTGCCGTTTAAAGAAGAAATGCAGCAAGTGTGACGGCGCCCACTTGGATGTCTTGCATGACAGCAACAAGAAGAAACTCGCACCCCCAAGTAGCTCGAGAGTGAACGTCATGTATATCGACCCCGCCAGCAGCGGGAGCTCCCGAGTGCTCTTGAAAGTGGTCAGAGTGATATTAAGCTACGAGGACAAGGTCATGGACACTTACGCCGTCCTGGACGATGGGTCAGAAAAGACTCTCCTCCTCGCATCCGCTGCAGCCCGGCTGGGTCTGCGGGGGAGCGAAGAAACAATGACAATCCGTACTATAAGAAGAGACCTGAAGACCATAAAGGGTGAAAATGTCTCCTTCACGATCGCAGCAGTCGGGCAGCCCGAGAAGCAGTATAGGATTACTAACGCCTTCACCAGCCAAGACATAGGCCTGTCACAGTACACCTACCCCATCCCCAAGCTGATGGAAAAATACGTACACCTACGTCAACTACCTATACCGCTCATCGACGGCGCCACCCCGACCCTGCTCATAGGATCCGACCACGCACACCTCATCGTCCCAACGGACCGGGTCCACATCGGGCCCAGAGGCTGTCCAGCAGCAGTCGAGACCCGCCTAGGATGGACACTACAAGGCCCCCTCTCCAGGTCTCCCAACCGACCAGCAGCCACTCGTTGCCTCCACTCAAGAATAAAAGAAGAAGACACCACCCTCTTACAGCACGTCGAGAGGCTATGGACATTAGACGCAATGCCCTTTAAGAATGAAAAGAAACTCGTTCGATCAAAGGAAGACACTTATGCCATAACCCTCCTCGAGCAGAGGACAGAGAGAGTCGAGGTCAATGGAGTGATGAGATACGCAACTCCACTCTTGAGGCGAGAGGGTATGCCCACCCTCCGCGCCTCAAAAGAAGCAACGGAGCGATATCTACTGAACACCGAGCGGCGTCTAGCCAAAGACCCCACTCAAGCCACTGTGTACCGCGCTGAGATTGACAAGCTAATCACAGCGGGACACATAAAGAAAATTGACATTCAAGAGGCCGACCAGACGACCGAATCATGGTACGTGCCCCACCACAAGGTCCACCACAACGGCAAGGATCGTATTGTGTTCAACTGCAGCTACCAGATCGGACTACAGAATCTGAATAAAGAACTTTTGCCCGGCCCAACACTCGGCCCCTCTCTACTAGGCGTGTTGCTACGTTTCCGCCAAGACAAGGTGGCCATCAGCGGCGACATCAAAGGGATGTTCCTGCAGGTGCGACTAGTGGAAGAGGACAAGCCCCTGCTGCGGTTCTTATGGAGAGAGAGGATCGGGGATGAGCAACCATCCATCTACCAATGGGAGGTCCTCCCTTTCGGAACCACATGCAGCCCATGCTGTGCTACGTTCGCACTGCAAAAACATGTCGCAGAGGACCCAGCAGCTGACGAGGAGGTCAGACAAAGTGTAGAGAGGAGTTTCTACGTGGACAACTGTCTGCAAAGCGTCTCGACGCCAGAAGAAGCCGAAGCCCTCCTACTCAAGCTCCGCGCCTCCCTGATCAAAGGCGGCTTTGATCTCCGGCAGTGGGCCAGCAGCGACCCTCAAGTACTTCGCAGCCTCTCCCCAGAGAACAAGGCAGCAAGCAGCGAGACCTGGATGGCGACCATCCCAGGTGAAGCCCAAGAAATGACATTAGGACTAGTCTGGCGCTTCAAAACAGACTCGCTCCATTACAGATACGCACCCCTGACCACGGAGCAGGGAAGGTCGACTTCTCTACCGACCACCAGACGGAGTGTATACAGGACACTCGCCAGACAATATGACCCGTTGGGATGTATCCTACCTTACACCACCAGGGCAAAAATGATTGTACGAGAGCTGTGGGACAAGGAACAGGGCTGGGACGACCCCATACCCGACCACCTCGCTTCCACCTGGAGAGAGTGGGAAAAAGAACTCAACTCGCTCCCAAATGTGAACATACGCCGCAGCTACTTCCCACCCACAGTGCGGCTGGAGACGTGCCAGATGGACCTGCACGTCTTCAGCGACGCCTCAGAAGTAGCCTACGGCTCGGTGGCCTGCTTGCGGGCCCGAGAGGAGGGAGGAGAAATACACACAGCCTTCATCCTGGCTCGCTCAAGGATAGCCCCCCGCAAGCAACAATCGATCCCGCGTCTAGAGCTCTGCGCAGCCCTAGTAGGCGCGCAACTCGCCACGTTAATCCAACGTGAACTCACCATCCCGGTGCAAAGAACAATCCTGTGGTCAGACTCCATGACCGTACAGTACTCACATGGATCCAGTCCGATTCGTGTAGATACAAGGTCTTCGTGGGAGTCAGAATCACAGAGATCCAAGACTTAACAGAATCAGCATGCTGGAGGTACGTGGACACGAAACAGAACCCAGCAGATGTCATCACACGGGGGATGTCCCTAGATGACCTCACACGTCACAATATCTACAGTGACGGACCCGAGTTCCTCAAGCTCCCAAAAGAAGAGTGGCCTAACCCCACCCCACGGGAGGCTAGTCAAGAGGAGGCAGAGATGAAGAAATCTATGTTCTGTGGGTTGATGCACACACCAGTCCCCACCGACCCTAACATAGACAACTGCCCCACCCTTGAGAGTGCGCAGTTGGAGACATTCCTGTGGCACCACCCTGAGGTTCCCTCCACTACTGACATTAATGCAGCTAACTACGAAGAAGCAGAACTCCTTCTGCTACAGCGAGCCCAAAGAGACTCGTTCCCCGAGGAGCTAGACTGTCTGCAGGGATCAAAGCCAGTCCCGTCAGACAGCAGACTGCTCCACCTGGCTCCTGAGCGCGACGCCCATGACCTCATCAGAGTGGGTGGTCGTCTGAGACGAGCCCCGGACTTAACGGATGACGTCAAGTTCCCTATAGTCCTCAACAGCCGACACAAGGTCACCGAGCTCATCATAAAGAAATACGACGAGGATGTGCACCACGCTGGGGCAGAGAGAGTCTTCGCTGAGATCCGACGTCGCTATTGGATACTGAATGGAAGAGAAGCAGTACGACGCTTCCAGCGGACCTGTCTAGACTGTCGCAAGTGGCGAGCACAGCCCAGTATACCCAGGATGGCTGACCTGCCTCCCTGTCGCCTCCGACTTGGCGACAAGCCCTTTCACTCCACCGGCATGGACTGCTTCGGCCCGCTGTACGTGAAGAAAGGAAGAGGGACGGAGAAGAGGTGGGGCATTGTATTCAAATGCATGACCACCCGAGCAATACACATAGAACTCCTTCCGACCATGAGTACGGACTCATTCCTCATGGCCTTCCGGAGATTCACAGCGCGAAAAAGAAAACCGTCTATATTATTGTCTGATCACGGGACAAACTTCAAAGGCGGAGAAAGAGAGCTGAGAGAGAGCTTCCAAGCCATGGGCCCAGAACTTAAGACCCACCTCGCTCCCTCTCAGATTGACTTCCAGTTTAACCCCCCGATCGCCCCTCACTTAGGGGGAACCTGGGAACGAGAAGTACGTTCAATAAAGACAGCCCTGTACGCCGTGCTTGGGGCCCAGACCGTGGCTGAAGAAGTCCTCACGACAGTCCTCACAGAGATCGAGGGAGTATTGAACTCAAAGCCCCTCGGTTACGTCTCAAGTGATGTAGCTGATGTCGACCCAGTCACCCCCAACACTCTCTTGATGGCGCGGCTGGACCCCGCGCTCCCACAGACGGTGTACAGACCTGAAGAAGCGAACGGCCGAAGAATGTGGAGGTACAGTCAAGTATTGGCTGACAAGTTTTGGAACAGTTTCCTCCTCCACTACCTACCGTCTCTACAAACCCGCCAGAAATGGGTAAAAGATAGAGACAACTTGACGGAGGACACAGTCGTCATGATCGTGGACCAGTCACTACCCCGAGCTATGTGGCCGGCCGGCCGCGTAAGCAAAGTGATCACTGGTGCCGACGGAAAGGTCAGAGCGGCAGAAGTTCTTGTCCAGGGACGGACATACACCCGACCCGTGGCGAGGCTGATAGAGTTGCCAAGGCTCCCTGACTCCCTTGATGACGATCATGACCCACTGACTTTGTGAATTGCCCTACTCCCCACAACAAACATTGAGTAGTTGACAAGACGATTAATCTGTCTTTGCTTTATCTAATTAGGTGCGGACTAATTAGGAGGCGGCTGTTACAAAGGGTCAGATTAAACCGAATATATATATTTATTGCTTGAGATCCCTTGTATAATATTTGTATATCGTTTGATATCCCTTGTATATTCTTTGTATATATACACGGAATATCCCTTTACCTGGGTACAAACCAGACCATAATATTCGCTCTCCTATTGGACAGCGACCCCTAGGCGCCAACGACCATACCCCGAATGGCAAGTTCAAAGGCAACGCCAAGGCATGTCTCAACATGTCCAAGTCTGCGCAGTAATACGAGACAGAACTGAGGTTGGCACTAGATAATTCACCTTACGTATAAATACGGCGCAGGTGGATACAGCAGCACTTAGCACTAAAACGTTGATGCCTTCACCACGAGACAACGTGTAGTGAAGTGGGCAACTTTGCCCCTGAATAGAGCCTTGAGAACCGCGTGCGAATATATTGCTAAAGTGTCAGAGTTTAACGCAGTACCGTTGAGTTCGACTTATTCTAATGTGAAGTAATAGTCTATCATTTATAGTGTATCGTCCGGCTACCGTTCTTCAGTGACCAGCATTACCACCGGTTCGTCGTGTATATAGCTAGTGCACTTATCCAGGCTGGGCGGCCTAAACTCGTGCCCCCACCCGAGGAGTCCTAGACGAGAACCGTTGGATATGTACACCGGAGAACCTACACCGGCGACTGCAGAACCTTTTCTGGTTGGATTATATTGCTTTGGTACCGTGACTGCTGGAGCAGAGAACCGTCTACCCCACTATCGTGTGGGATCTACCCCCCGTGAGGAGCATCCCTCGAGCCCGCCTCTAGGAAGAGGCTGGCTAGCTTTCATCCATGCTGTCGAGCATACTGGATTATAGCTGTTGCTTTGTCTACCGATCAAGGGAGTACTGCACTGGTTCCTGTATCTGGAACCTCGTTATTCCTCGTTGACCCAGACTTTGCACCCGAACATTCCTCTACCCTGCCGGCCTTACACCCGGAGGGAACCCCCCAGTGTCTCCAGCTGGTACTAGTGTGCCTTATGTAATTGCTATGCTACAGGTGGCGTCAGTTTAGACCCATCTTACTATTCTCATTGACTTACGCTCTTGACCTACTTTACGTGTGTTCTTCGCCTTACAAGCGCGAGTATAATTCTCAATCTGTAACCTAACGTTGCTTGCTCTGATAATAATAAATACCCTCTAAATAGAACTTTATGTGTCATTGCCGTATTCTTGTGTGGGTGTTCACCATATATATTCATGTACTGTATGGCCAGTAATTAAAGTACATAACTAAGTAGTGGTTTAATAATACCATACTCTCAATACAGTCAGGGAATTGTACCCCTCAGTTACATATAACATACAACATTGAGTGAGAGGTATTCATGGAAGCAGGATCTCTTTGCAAGTCCCCTGCTCTGTTTCTCAGCACTGATGGGAAAACAGACCAATGGATTACCAAACCCAAGCTTTGTTCACCTTGCCTACAGGGACCACCGAAATAGGATTCTATACTCTTTGTGACGAGTTACCATTGCTCTGGTGTTGCTATCTTTAGACGAAAGCTCAATTATACTTAAAACCCACTGTAAATATTTTAAGGCACTGGGGCTCCATTGGCCATTCGCTTTGGCACATTTTTCAAAAATAGCACCACGTCTGCAAACAGTAAATAATTGAGTGGCACGTTTAAAAGCACACACATTGCATGTTTCAGAAATAGAGTTCAAAAGCTGATGAAGGCCTGATGCAACTTCTCATAACACTGTACTGTGCTATAAATGGTTGATAGTCTTGAGAAGTTACTGGCTATACTATAGGGCCCTTCACTTCATCAAGAAATCAAATTTGATATTCGTTGCAGAATTGTAGACGAGTTCGTATTCGAATTTGAATTTCAGCGTCAAAAAAGGTCTTTCAAATTGCAAGACTAAAAATAACCATGACCAGTAATGATTTGGAATACGTGTAGGTCAGCGTGGACCGACTCACCCGCCTGCTGTTGTCGTTGATGAAAAAACAATCAGCCGGAGCATCACGTTCTGTGGAGCAGATAAATGTCCAGACAGCAGCGTGATACAATCCCCATAATTATGTGCATTTCCGAGAGTCTGAAAAATCCGTTGTCCCTCATATTAGGTTTAGGTTTCCTTTATTTGTTCAAGGGGGACAGCGTACATTAATGAAACATTTTACAAATGTAAATGCACCCAATTTTTGCCAAAATGCTCATTTCCATTGGCAGTCCCCCTGCCAGAAGGTACAGGCTAAAATCCTGTGTAAAAAAGGGTTAGCAATACAGAATAAAATCAGTTTTCTTTAGCAGGGCTCTCTTCCTCACGTCGTTAGCATCGGCTAGCCCGACGGCTATTATGAACGTGTCGAAAAGATTCCAGCCAATGAATCCACAGAATTGGTGGCACGCCAGGCAGGGCCAGGAACAGAGAGAGATGTGAGAGTAAAGAATCCATAATCCTCGTTGCCATTATTGTGTATAATAACTTCACAAGATAAGACGCTCAAACACTCGCACCAACAACAACACTTTGCGACATGGCAGCATGTCGCAAAACCCACCGTGCCGTCTTAAAGGCACCATCAGTTTATATTTTTTTCAAATTCAAATTTCTCCGTTCATGTTCGAATCTGGTGTTTTTATGTAAATTCGAAATTGAATTAGATATTCACATATAATGACAGCCCTATACTGTAGTAGGTCTCTTCGTTATGTAACTTGTTTATGGAAAATAGTTATGGCTTCTTTAGCAATCGAAAAATCACAAGGTTGGGGCTGAACAAGAGAAAACCCTCCCATAGTTTAATGTATTAACTCCAGCAGAAGCAGCAGCTATTCATCCTGGGGTCCAGACAAAACACATTATATACCAAAAATATACCATTATATATCAAAGACATAATCTAAATAAAACACTACTACAACAAAAACAACAACATCATCAACAACAACAGACAAAACACAAACCCCAGTGGAATTGCCGGACCAGGGGCACCAAATATTCTCTGCAGGAAATAGGAAACACGGGAAACATGCAATTTTCACATTAGAGGTAAACGCTGCAGTCTAATTTATGGAGTATACATGTGACACCAGGGGCACAAACTCTTCTCTGCAGGAAATAGGAAACACAGGAAACATGCAATTTACACATTAGAGGTAAACGCTGCAGTCTAATTCATGGAGTATACACGTGAACAACACAAATGGAAAACCTGAGACCAACGTCACCGTGTTTTATTCTCATAACCACCATGTCTGTGTAAAACACAGAGCAGTCACATGGCCACAGGGTGCAAACCTCACACAGGGCAGCTTTATTATGTCGATTAGTGGGTTTGATGTGTGAGCGACAGCATACAATATGACATCTACACAAAGGTGATAAATGTGGATGGTGTGAAATCAATTATTGTTTAGGACTGAGTTAGGGATGATTTCATATGCTCTCAGTACAGTGAGAGGGAGGGTACTGTACACCCACTGTATTGTTGTTGATGAATGAACTAATTCACATGGCCTTCGAAGTAACGGCATTGATCCACAGAAAAGGAAGAGACAAATACTTGCTGAGAGGCACTTGGCTTTGGACTAGAATTCTCTGGCTTTTGCATGTGTAAAACATTCATTCAGATGTTGGTCTCGTCGTTCACTCAACAGAATCACCCTATAGAGGTCACAGGGAAGCTTGCATTATAAATGATACATGAAACATTGAAGAGCTTCGGACCCCTCAGTTCACATAATGACTCCCCCCCCCCCCCCCCCTCCCACACACACCCTTGGCTGTGGCTACACTACCTAAACGTCACTTGGGACTACCTGGGTCCACTGTTCCAAGGTCTGGAGGGTACAGTGGAGGACGCTTGACTGAACTACAAACGTCTCTACTGAACTACAAAAGTCTTCAAAGTCCAATAGAATGAAAATAAGGTTTGTAGTGATGAGGAACCGACTCCATTCATTTAAGAGAGTGTTCATTTGGATAACATGGCTCTTTTTATCTCCCGGGGGAGATTATGTAATTAGTCCGGTCTGTCTGTCTGTCTGTTTGTGTGTCTGCACCAAATCTTTTGGCCTGTCCCCGACTAAGTATTTGTATAGTCAACTTTTATTGGTCAAAATGTGCCGATAGTCGACTGGTAGTCGATGCAATTGATCCACTGATGGATACATCTAGAAATATTTGTCTAGTGTGTTCATTGGACGGGTGAAATCCTCTTTCAGTGCCTTTGTGCCCATTTTCTTAGGCTGTTAGCCTCTCTGGTATGCCATTAGTGTTAGCCACGCTTCTAGGCATCTGCTTTTGGAAAGAATGATCCAATACATTTTTTTATATTATTTTATATATTTTCTTTTTGCATTCGACTAAGAGGTTGGCAGTCGACTACGGCTCCTGTCTATCGATTAGTTGACTATTCGAGGTCAGCCCTACAAATCTCACAAATGACAAGGCCGATTTGGATGAAACATTGCACATAGAAGCTGAAATCTTGAATATTTTTTTCAAATATCATAGTAAACCTGTTGTCATTGCATATACATTAAAACATTTATGAATTCATTACCATTGTCCATTGAAATTAACTGTTAGTCATAGAGACGTATGGGAAGCGTCAATGAACTGTAAAGACTACTACTTTCTAGGGCTGTACCGAATGCCATTTTTTTTACATTCAAAGCTTCTATATATTTTTGTTATCCTCAAACTTAATCCTCAATTTGAATAAAGTGATTAATCTGATTAAATTAGTATTTTTTTATTTATTAAATCAACTTTCTGAATATAACTCATCAGTTTCGTCAACATAAATAATCCAATAAGGGCACGGTTGGTACGAAAGTGATGGTGACTTATAGTATAATATTATAATATTAGTGTAGCCTAAACTGTATCTGCAACTTGGAAGAAAAACCCCATTGGTTTAAACAGATTGAATAGACATATACAAAAAAGATTAAAAAAATAAATAATAATAAATATATATATTTTTTTTTTATTACAAATTCGAATGTTTTTAGAATTCGAATGTCAACATTATGATCGAAGCTTCAAAGCATTCGGTACAGCCTTACTACTTTCATTGGTCAATGTTAACCACGCCCCCATGTTTATGTGTGAAATAGTGTGTAATACTGTAATGGTGTGATAGTGTAATAGTGTGTACAGGGGTGTAGCTCCAGATTCTGGGCCCCATGAAAGAATGTATTTGTAGGCCCCCAGTGTATGCGAGCGCGCGCAAGCGCGCGAGAGAATTTTTTTTGGCAATTTTTTTATTGATGAAAACGCATAATATGGTTTTTACCTATACATTCGGATCAGCAGTTCAGCACCTGCACTGTTGGTAGGTGAGCCTAGTAAAGGATGTCGCATTGCGTTCATCTTCAATGAATGGACCAATGCAATAGTCTACCAAAGCCCCCCCTCTCTCTCTATATATCTCACACACACACACACACACACACACACACACACACACACACACACACACACACACACACACACACACACACACACACACACACACACACACACACACACACACACACTTCAGAAACAAACATAGTATCAATGAGAGCATCAATAATACACCTGAGTGATGTCTAGTAAAAAAAAAAAAAACATTTTTTTTTTTTTTTTTTTTTTTTTGGGCCCCCCCTCAGTGCTGGGCCCTTGGAATCATCCTAAGCTACCCCCCCCCCCCCCCCCCCCAGCTACGCCCCTGAGTGTGTATGTGTAATAGTGTGATAGTGTAATGGTGTGATAGTGTAATAGTGTGTAAGTGTAATAGTGTGCTAGTGCAATAGTGTGATAGTGAAATAGTGTAATAATGTAATGCCATAGTGCAATAGGAATAGTGTGGGGAGATCTGCTTTCATTGGTCTTTTGGTCCCTACATTTAAGCCTCACCTAACATGTAGGCTACTGTCTGTCAGCTGTCCTTGTATAGCCAGTGATTTGTCAACACAGTCTGGCTTTTCTTCTTTCCCACAGACAGTGGATGATCTCTTTGTATGTTGTGTGGGTGTGTTTGGATACCAGTAATTATAATTAATGATAATATTGTAGGCGTATTTGTTTGCTCTGTGAGAGATAAGAAACGTGCGGCTGCCGCCTGAGATTTGTGCTCGACTGAACACACCTTTCTAGTTCAATTATATTTTCCAATGTGGATTGATTTGAACTTGTGTCTGTGGGATCTATTATTATCTGTCTGTGGGATCTATTATTCCAAAAGAAAACAGTTACACAAGCTTGTCAGCACTTTGTCTGGAAAGGGTTGCTCAGAATACATTATGTTGAGTCAAATTGATAAGGTCATTAGGATGACTCTGGGGCATCTCTTGTAAAGATAAATGCCACAATTCGTATACAGCCAGTGACATTATTATAGCCATCAACATTGATTGTCCTTTTTGTAGTCAAAAGAAAAGAGGGTCCCTCACTTCCAGAGACTGACTGAACAACGGATGTGATCATGTTTGATTTGGGGCAAATTAGACTAATAATGACTAGCCTCTGTTATGACACAGATCTTCATAATTGTGGTTCACTAAGATCTTCCATGCATGGCTGAGGTCCAATGCAAAGGGCAGAAACTAGCCTGCAGCCACGAGTCATTGTCGGCGTGGGTGTATTGGCTTCCTTGACCTTAACCAATGTTGTCAAAAGACAAGTTATGTTCATGAAACCGTACGTCCTTGTAGATGGGGAACGGGACACGGGGGGGGGGGGGGGGACACACACTACCCAGTGCTCCTGTGTGATGCTGGAGTCACAGACTCAATATGCAATACAAGATTTCATGGATGCAAGCCAAGGCAATCAACTATAGGCTATATGCGCTTTGCACACCAAGGCTATTAGTATCGTTAACAATAAGGTCACGCACACACAACAAAAAAAAAACACAACAATTATGCCCTGTGGCAGAATCCACGCAGCACACTCGCCTCTCACTCTCTCTAACCCGACACATGTGCACATTAGGTGCAAATATGAAATTATTTCCTATTGCTAGGTTTTTAGTGAGTTTTTCCTTACCTTCGCGTGGGGTATGACATTTATTTATTTTACATTGGATTTCATGGTGTTTTTTGTTTTGTTCTTGATTTATTGTGATGTTTCTTCTTGACTTGTTTAAAGAAGATGTGTTTGGCCCATGGGGACATTAACACAGTGTTTCCCCTAGGATTTTTTTAGGCCCCCCAAAACTACTAGTGTTGTCGCGGGGTGCGCATGTCACGGATACGTGGTGTCAACAGTGTCGTCATAGACGCGCGGTTGTTAGTATCTGTGCATTTCTCTACACTGAGCTGAAATGAAACGATTGCACATAAATTAGGTACAATATTTATTTACAACACATAAATTAACTTATTTCCAATTATACATACAGTATACTACTGTACAGTAGTGACAACACACATATGAACTATTTACAATACAGTGACAGTATTTCCCACAGGATTTTATGAGACTGTGGTGGGTGAACCTCTGACCCTCTAGGGGGGTCTGGGGGCATGCTCCCCCATAATTTTTTTTTTATTTAGTTTACATTTGAAAGTTAAATGCATCAATCTGGTGCACTTTGAGAGAAAAATAAAGAGGCCAGATCTATGATGAACTTTGAGCTCAAACACAAAATCGACTACATTTGCAGTGCTTCCCAATCCTCTCCTCGGAACACCCCAGCCGTTCCATGTATTTGTTAAATTCCACCACCAGCACACCTGATTCACCTTTATTAGTTGAATCAGGTGTGCTGGTGGTGGAATTTAACAAATACATGGAACGGCTGGGGTGCCTCGAGGAGAGGTTTGAGAACCACTAGAGCATACATTTGAGCCATCAAAGAAATTAAGCAAAAGTGGTTCTGTTTCGTATTCGCTCTCGCTCGGCATCGCTCTCTGCACTATCTCGCATATGTGCACGCGCACTGAATAAAGACCACAAATGTACCTTTAATCCCAATATTCGTCTGACCACACCCCTATCAGCTTACCCATATAAGCAGGGGTGGGGCCACCCACTCGCCTCCTTCTCGCTTTCACCACAAGGAAGAAGTGCCTCGGTAGATCCCCACACTTGACACCATGCTGGAAGAAAGGATTAGGAGCAGCTTTGGGAAACAAGGATACGTTGACATCATATCTTTATTTTCTCTCTCACTATTTTCGAGAAAATACGGCGATATTGTCTTAGTACTGGAGTGTCTGGAAGATGATGATCATTCTAAAAATCCTCCACCGGTTTTCGTATTGGGAGTTCGTGCCGCTACATGCTTTTCCAACTGCAGTCCTTGCTGTGTGCTGGTTGCGGTAAAGGCACAGCTGGACTGTAGGACGCGCCGAGGTTGTGAGACGCGGTGGGTTCCTGGTTCTGGTGAGTTATGTTTGCTGGCAGGCTTCACTTGTCTGTTAGTGCTATGGGGGCTACTTGACAATGTTTATGAAAACCGGCCCCAGGCTAGGGTCCTTTGTTCAGTCTCCTAGACGACAGAAGACCTTGGTCTGAAGCCATTTTAGTTTAACTAGTGGGCCGCGACCATTAACACTGGTGATCCCTGTGTGTTCTGGACGAGTGGTTATTTCTCTGTCCCGTGTTAAGCCCCTTCTTTCATATCCAAATGAGAGTATTCCTTCACGAGGAGATATGTGCATGGATGTGCGATAGCGGCAGATCCATGTTCAAGTCAGCTACACAGGCCAGTTTGGTATTGTGCTGATTCCGTCGGGTGTTGGTAAAATCACCGTTGTAAAGCAGTGTTGACATCTTGTTTCTCTTTTCTCTTAAAAAGTGAGGAGAGGTTCAGAACGGCGGCCTGTCTGGGTGAGTGTTATGTCATTGTATACATGTTCAGGTGATAGCTGCTTAGCTTACGGTTAGCCAGTCAGCTGTTAGCTGCTGCGTTAGCCTGCTGGGATCGCTGCATGGCCTACTTAGGTTGGGCCTACTGTTAGCCAATCAGCTGTTAGCTGCGGCGCTAGCATGTCGTGATCACTAGGTAACGTTAGCTTGCTGCTAACGTCCTCACTGGAGGACGGTCTTAACCAAGACATGGACATCCTAGTAGCCTATCTACAAAAGTGGCGCCTACAGCTCAGCACCAGCAAGACCGTTTCAGCAGCATACCATCTCTGCAACAGAGATGCCAAGAGGGAACTGGAGGTATATGCTGACCACAAGCGTCTGGAGTCCCAGCAAGCCCCTAAATACCTTGGCGTGCGTCTGGATCGGACACTGTCCTTCAAACAACACCTCGAAGATGTCAGGGCAAAGACAACATCAAGGGTTGCGCTGATCCGACGCCTCGCAGGTACAACCTGGGGAGCCACTGCCAAGACCCTTCGGATATCCACCCAAGCCCTGGTCTTCTCGGCAGCAGAGTACTGTGCCCCAGTCTGGAGCAGAAGCCTGCACGTTAAAAAAGTTGATGCGGCTACTAACAACGCCCTCCGGATCATCACTGGATGCCTGAAGGCTACACCCGTCTTCCTGCTGCCAGTCCTTGCAGGAATCGCACCAGCTGGCCTACGACGAGAGGCTGCCACTCTCGCCCTAGCAAGGAAGGCAGTGAAGCATGACTGGCACATCCTACACAACACCACAACAACAACAGCACCTATGAGCAGACTCAAGTCCCGCCACCCCTACAACAAGGTGGCACAAGAGATGCTCCGTTCCACCACTGAGGACCTATCCAGAAATGGATGGCTGGCGGCAGCCTGGAAGAGAGAGTGGGAGAGTGCTGGGCCAACCCGTATCCACCACCACATCTGGGATCCAGGAGATGGCGCCACAGGAGACGATCTTCCACGCCGGCAATGGGTTCTGCTGAACCGTTTAAGATCTGGGGTTGGTCGCTTTAAAGCATCATTAAAGAAGTGGGGCCTGGCAGACAGCGCTGCATGTGAGTGTGGAGACCCTGAGCAGACTGTTGACCACATCCTGACCATCTGCCCCCTATACAAACCACCCTCGGAAGCCAGCCTCTTTGATGTGGGACCAGAGTTAAGGGCATGGCTACAAGATACGGAGTTGGACCTCTGACGTTACACGAAAGAAGTGCTTTGATTATAACATGTTTTATACTCTTGACTACGACGTCATCCTTGACAGGGGATGTTCGTCGACCCTGCCCTGAGCCTGGACGGGGATTGCGTCAACAAAGAGGACTGTAGCGACTGGTTGGAGCGACGACGCTGCCCAGTTCGAGCAACACAGGATCGGCTGTGTTGTCTACGGGGTCTCGAGTCTGCACTTCGCTGATCTACGTTCCGGGTAGGACAAGGTTTGACCAGACCTTATAACACGTCTTCTGGTTTTACTTTTCTAAATGTTTTGTGAATAACGATGTTTTCCCAAAACGTGTGTTGCTGCAATGCATTTAGGATACGACGCGAGTTATGTGTGAACTGTTTTTGTCACCGGCAGTTAGCTTCTCCGTGCAAATCGGGTTGTTGTTACAGATGTGAAAATGATCTGGTTGTTGTGTGAGAAACATCATGGTGTTTATATGTACCGTGTACTCACAACTAAGGTAACTAACCTATGAAGCTATGCTTAGTGACAAGTGAGTAAAAGAATGTTCTTTTCTCAGCCTGTGATGACAATGAACAGTGTGTTCGCATATTAACAGGTTTTCCTGTTTTAACTGGCCGTATTAAGGGTAAAATAGGAGGATTGTGTTTCCCCCCGGTTCCCTGGGGACTTTTTCATCCTCCTATCAGACATGTTGTGCACTAAATTGTGTCTTTTGTGTGGTAGGGATGCGATGTAACCCTTAGCTTGATTGCTGAGGTTGTGCTAAAACTGCTGGAGAAACTTTATTTTCCTAAAAGAAAAGATTGTTTGGTCGCTGTCGTGTGTGCTTAGCAAGGCCTGTGGCCGATACTAATCGAGAATTATGTATTCTCTCATTATGAAAAACGGCGTTCCTCTGTAGAGTGTTTTTGCCATTTTTTGTAGGTGATGATGGGTTGTGTGTGTCATGTGACCTACAACTGGGTTGGACTGGCCACAGAAGCACATGTGTATGTTGGACCGGGGCTCTTAGAGCCCTCTCTATTCTGTGTTTTTTCCTTAGTAAAAATCAGATAGCAGGTTAGCTCATGCGCTGTGTGGAGCTGTCAAACGCTTCATAGAGCTGACTATGACTGTGTCATATTCTCTTTTTGTCATTACATCGTATCATGGGTGTGGGGTCGTAAAGGGGTGAACTGGTAACCTTTCCTCTCCCCCTTGTTTCTGTCGGTCAGGGGTACACCCCCTGTCCTTCCAGGTTCCCGTCACGTGGCGGTTCGGCACGTTACGGGGGGGGGGGGGGGGGGAAGTTTCCTGGTCCCACGGCCTGGTATATTGGGCGTGTGCACCGCAGGAATTCCCCCGCCATAGAGTACGGCACCGTGCGCGTCTCTGTTGGTAGGACTTCCGTGTGCTGTTCAGGTCCATGTGATGGATCTGTTTCAGGGGGGTGGTCAGGGCTCCTCCTCACCAAGCGCCTATTCGGGCCTTCTGTGAGTTCGGACTCCTTCTTCCATGTGAGGGAGCCTCCATCAGAGTACAGAGCCTTCCTCCTCAGATTGTCAAAGTGAGTGGACCCTCTAGAAGGTGTCCTATTCTATTGTATATGTATTCGATTCAATTCGATTATTGAGTGTGTATGGGTTCAGTGCCTCTTCCCTGGAGAGCCCTAAAACCAATTTTTTACATGGCTCAAGGTGCAATATATTCTTTTCAATCTGTACAGCTCGCGTGGGAAGTCTCTCTGGGGATCCCCGTCTCCTTCCTATGGGAGGGTGGTGGGATGTAAAAATGTGAAATTTTTTTACCCCCGGCCGGGTAGACTGGGATACATACTGTTGATGCTTCCTTCTTTTCTATTCAAAAAGTGTTGGAGTTAGGAAGTGTCACACCCCTCTTGTCGTTCCCCTGGGCGCCTTGGGGATTCAATGACAGGTCTAAATAGCCTGTTCATTGATGGGGGTGTGTCCCGACGCACGTATAGTGCTAGCTCGCTGTAAACAGGCGACTGACTGGCACGCCTTGGTTGCTTGTGGTTAAAACGGCATTTTTATAAAGCAACTGAGATGGGGGTTTTTCCTCTTCCGACGACCAAATCCCACGACCTGGGTTGGTTTTCGACGGATTCTCGTTCATGTCTGGGGGATGTTGACGGAATGGATCTGAACATATGTAGAGGGGTCTCACGCCCTTGGGGTGGGCCACCAGGCGCGGTTCGCCCGAACGTCTGGGTGGCGCCTTCTTTTCATGTTAAGATCGACACGCATATCTGCCCTTTCTCCTCGAGTAGGCATGTCGGCGTGGTTAGGGCACGGGACTGGTTCTGGTCACGCTGGTCCGGATCAGTTGAACCCGTTGTCCGCCGGGGATGCAGATCTGCTGTTCTGGTACCCTGAGGGACTTGGGCTTTTTTCAGGGGGAAAAATGCCAGGTCGGTCCGGGTGTCACAGGGTTAAGCGCTATGGAGACCCTGGTTGGGTACGTTTTTACTCAGCACTGTCGTAATGGCTTACGGCCATGCCATTCTGTACACGCTCGATCTCGTCGGATCTCGGCCGCTACACAGGTTGGTCCTGGTTAGTACTTGGTTGGGAGACCGCCTGGGAATACCAAGTACGGTGTGCTTAGGGGCTGGTTCTCCATTCTTTTTCGCTCCTCTCTCACGCATGGCGAAGAGGGGATGTGGGTGTGGTTTTTGACCTCCTCTGGTGACCCTGTGCTTCCCGTACCGCCAGGCCCGGTCCGAAGTAATGTTTCGTCGACCCGTAGGCCTGGGTTAACCCTTTTTTGGAAACTGAAACACTTGTACTGCGGTATAGCCGGTGTATACCCGCAGGTGTGTTTTGGAGTTTTTTCTTGAGGGGTTATAGGAACAACCACCGCATTGGGTAACACCAGGGTGGTTGATTCCCTGGTGTGTTGGAGCAGTGTCAACTCCCGGGTTCACCGTTGAGGGTGCCCCTGCACGTTCATGACGTCTGCCAATCGTATCAGCCTTCTCTGCCTCAACCCCTCTGGGTGGGGGTTTTTAAATGGAGGCTTGGTCATGCAACACCGCCAGCTTACGCTCCCTCCGCCGGAGCGGCTGTGTTCAGCTGTCCCCTCTGGCGCCTGTCTCGTCCGCAGTCTCCAGGCTAGGGTTAATAGCCTGTTGCCTGGTTTTTCCCCGGTGCGCTGCCTGCTTCCGTTGGTTAACCTTTTTTGTGTGCTTACGGCCATGCTGACTGCCTGTTGCAGGGTCAGTGTGCCAGGCGGTGTACTATTGGGGGGACGGGGCCCGCTCGGCTGAGGGGCCTTTGTCCGAATACGCTGGCGATGTGGGGGGCGGGGCACTACGTGCCCACCTGGTGGGGTCTTGATGCTGGCATCATGGACTTCTCCGGGCCCCCATTCCAGGGAGTCCAGTCCTTTTGGTGGGTCTGGGTCTTCCTTCGCGCTCCGCTGCTACGGCCTTGCCACGGGGTTGGGTTTGCCCTTGACCCCGTGATTCTGGGGGCAGTAACGAGGTTGTTCCTCCGTTCGTTCCCGGGTGGCATGCGGGTTGTGCGTGTGTGTAGTCGTGGGGTCAAGCCACGGTCTGCTCACCCTGTGCGTTGAGTTGCTTGAGTGCCTCTTCGCACGGTCGGGTCCGTCGCCCTCCCGTGAAGCCCCTAATAGGGGGGGTGCCCTCCATTAGGGTGGGTCGGGGGGGCTCGGCCCTCCCTGTTCTGATGGTTGTGGGGGGCTGTCAGCGGGGTGTATTTGTCGGCCGTTGGCTCTCGCTCGGCCTCCCTTGTGCAGAGAGCGATGCCGAGCGAGAGCGAATACGAAACAGAACGTTAGGTTATGACTATAACCAAGTTCTGTTAGTATAGCGACGCTCGGCATCCGACGCCGCTGCAGCCTTTGACCTCGCCTTGTGGCGAAAGCTTGGGAAGGAGGCGAGTGGGTGGCCCCACCCCTGCTTATATGGGTAAGCTGATAGGGGTGTGGTCAGACGAATATTGGGATTAAAGGTACATTTGTGGTCTTTGTTCAGTGCGCGTGCACATATGCGAGATAGTGCAGAGAGCGATGCCGAGCGTCGCTATACTAACAGAACTTGGTTATAGTCATAACCTAACGTTACCTGTGTTGAACTGGTTTATTTTTTAGAAAATATAAAAATATACTGGATTACTATTACGACTACTACCACTGCCAATACTACTGATACATCCCTATTGGCAATGTATCAGTCTAGGTAATTAATGGGAAACACTGAGGGAGGCACATACAACACTCATAACATATGGTTATCCTATAACCATAGTTATATGAGTATAGCGAGCGCTCTGCGCTCAAGTGGAACATATCCCATAGCCAGTCTAATACTGAATACATTTCTTCACATGTACACACCCATCCGCCTGGCCCCACCCCCATCCGCTCCTCTACATAAGCGGGGATGTGGCCATACTAACAGCTCCTTCCCAAGTATTTCACCACCGAAGGCGAAGACCACGGGGTCCTCAGTGAGTCAGCGCAGAGTGCTCGCTATACTCATATAACTATGGTTATAGGATAACCGTATGTTATATATCGTATAGCTTACGCTCTGCGCTCAAGTGGAACACAGGAGCTGAGCAGAGCGGAAGCTCGACAAATGTACCCGCTGAGGCCCCCAACAACCATCAGAACCGGGGAGGACCCGATCCCGCGGACCCCCCTAGTGGAGGACGGCAGGGAATCGGATCCGACTGTGCGAAGAGGGTTTAGCAACTCAAACGCACAGGGTGAGCAGATCGTGGGACTTACCTTCCCACAGAAGAACCCACGACTACACAGGCGCGCAACCCACATGCCACTAAGGAACGAACGGGAAGAAAAAAAAACCTGTTACAATCCCTAATATCACGGGGTCAAGGTCAAGAACCCAACCCCGTGGTGCATTTCTCTACACTGAGCTGAAATGAAACGATTTCACATAAATTAGGTACAATATTTATTTACAACACATAAATTAACTTATTTCCAATTATACATACAGTATACTACTGTACAGTAGTGACAACACACATATGAACTATTTACAATACAGTGACAGTGTTTCCCACAGGATTTTATGAGACTGTGGTGGGTGAACCTCTGGCCCTCTAGGGGGGTCTGGGGGCATGCTCCCCCATAATTTTTTTTAATTTAGTTTACATTTGAAAGTTAAATGCATCAATCTGGTGCACTTTGAGAGAAAAATAAAGAGGCCAGATCTATGATGAACTTTGAGCTCAAAACACAAAATCGACTACATTGCAGTGCTTCCCAATCCTCTCCTCGGAACACCCCAGCCGTTCCATGTATTTGTTAAATTCCACCACCAGCACACCTGATTCACCTTAACAAGCCCTTTATTAGTTGAATCGGGTGTGCTGGTGGTGGAATTTAACAAATACATGGAACGGCTGGGGTGCCTCGAGGAGAGGTTTGAGAACCACTAGAGCAGGGGTCAGGAACCTTTTTGACTGGGAGAGCCATAAAAGCCAAATATTTCTAAATATATTTCATTGAGAGCCATATAGTATTTTTAACATATAATAAATTAAATATGTCTTACTTTTAATGCGACTTCTGGTGCTGCATGGTTTTGCTGATGGCCTTGTAATCTGGTTCATACGTGGTGAGATTGAGCTTCATGCAGACGTTGAGGCTTCCATCAGTTAAACGTGAGCGTAGGTTGGTCTTAATGTTCCTCATATGCGAGAATGACTGCCCACATGCATATGTAGAGCCAAACATGGTCAATACGGCAATACTCACGCTGCATTGTGTGGTATGTCACAGGAAGCTCGTTCCAAGTTTTAAGAATCAGCTGGTCTTCAGGTTGAAGATTTTTTATTTCTGTCCACTTGTGTTCCCTCGCCAGCTCTGCTCGCTATATCTTCAGCTACAGATACTATTAGCTGTATCTTCAAAACTAATTTCTGTTTAAAATAAAATACAAAAAATAAAATACAAAAAAAACGAATGTTTACTTTAAAATGACACAGTATTATTAAGAAATATCACAAGTATTAAAAAAAAAAAAAAAAAAATTTATTTTTTTTTTACTCAAAAATTTCTGGGAGCCATATGCTGTCACCAGAAGAGCCATATATGGCTCGCGAGCCATAGGTTCCCGACCCCTGCACTAGAGCATACATTTGAGCCATCAAAGAAATGAAGCAAAAGTGGTTACCTGTGTTGAACTGGTTTATTTTTTAGAAAATATAAAAATATACTGGATTACTATTACGACTACTACCACTGCCAATACTACTGATACATCCCTATTGGCAATGTATCAGTCTAGGTAATTAATCGGAAACACTGAGGGAGGCACATACAACACTCATAACATATGGTTATCCTATAACCATAGTTATATGAGTATAGCGAGCGCTCTGCGCTCAAGTGGAACATATCCCATAGCCAGTCTAATACTGAATACATTTCTTCACATGTACACACCCATCAGCCTGGCCACACCCCCATCCGCTCCTCTACATAAGGGGGGATGTGGCCATACTAACAGCTCCTTCCCAAGTATTTCACCACCGAAGGCGAAGACCACGGGGTCCTCAGTGAGTCAGTGCAGAGTGCTCGCTATACTCATATAACTATGGTTATAGGATAACCGTATGTTATATATCGTATAGCTTACGCTCTGCGCTCAAGTGGAACACAGGAGCTGAGCAGAGCGGAAGCTCGACAAATGTACCCGCTGAGGCCCCCCACAACCATCAGAACCGGGGAGGACCCGATCCCGCGGACCCCCCTAGTGGAGGACGGCAGGGAATCGGATCCGACTGTGCGAAGAGGGTTTAGCAACTCAAACGCACAGGGTGAGCAGATCGTGGGACTTACCTTCCCACAGAATAACCCACGACTACACAGGCGCGCAACCCACATGCCACTAAGGAACGAACGGGAAGAAAAAAAAAAATGTTACAATCCCTAATATCACGGGGTCAAGGTCAAGAACCCAACCCCGTGGCAAGGCCGTAGCAGCGGGGCGCAAAGGAGGACCCAGCCCCAGGAAGGGTCAGGACCCCCCGGAAAAAAGGGGGCCTGGTGAGACCAACGACGCCGCAGCATCGAGACCCCACCAGACGGTCACCAGTGACACCACCCCCCACATTGCCAGCGTATCGGACAGGGCCCATCCAAGAGCAGGCCCTTCCCCCCTACAGCATGCTGCCCTGAAACCCTCAAGAGGCTAGACCCCCACAGGGGGACCAGGCAGTGCACCGGGGAGACAACCCCCAAAGAGGTTGATCCCTCAATCCAGGCAACAGGCCAGAAGGACTCGACCTATGCCTCGAGCACTGCAGACTAGACAGGCGCCTAAGGGGTCTGCTGAAAACAGCACCCCGGCGGAAGGGGCGTTCGGTATGCTGTGCACCATGTCGCAGCGTCCACACAAAAAAACTGACCCGCTGGGCCGAGGCAGAGAAGGCTGACACGATTGGCAGACGTCATGAAAGGTGCGGGGGCACACTCGCAGGCAGACGGGGTCAAGCCCGGCCTAACCCGATAGTCGACTCCGCTACCAACAGACCTGGAAACCAACAACAACCTAACAGGAGGCGGTTGTTCCTATAACCCCAGCAAGAAAAAAATTCAAAACACAACTGCGGGTATACACCGGCTATACAGCAGTACAAGTGTTTCAGTTCTCAAGAAGGGGTTAACCCAGGCCAACAGGTCGACGAGAACGAGTCCGGACCTGGGCCCGACGTACCGGGACGTATACAGGGATGCCAGAGGGGCACGAAACCCATCTCGACAGCCCCCTCCCAGCCCCGCCAAGCAGGAGAAGAGAGGGGCGAAAAAAAGAATGGCGAAGGACCATGCTCCTTTAGCACAGCGCAAGGTACAACACAATATGGAGCAAGCAATAGTGAAGGATAACACGCAGTGATATAACCATGAACACCTCCATAACATCAACCTAGGGCTGGGCGATATGACGATATTATATAAATATCGGGTACAGTTCATTAACGATACACTTTTTAAACGTATCGTGGATATCGTGATGTTTTGCCCAAGAGGCTTGTGTCGCGTCAATCTGGTCCACACGTTGACACTTTTGAACAGCGCCGCCCCACACACACACTACTGCATCAAAAGTTACTACTTATGATAACAAAGGCATTCGTTTTGTGACATTAACGTTATATAGTTACACTTTCAATAACATCAGCGTATTTACATAGCAATGTCCGAGGTCGACCTAGATAGTCGTTCATATCTCAGCCCGTGCTGACTCAGTTGTGCCCATTCTGCGGTCTGTTAATAAAGTTTTCAATCAGACAGATGTATGGAAAGGCTTTTATTATAACATCCGTTGCAGTAAAATCATTATGCCTCCAGTCGTTTAGTCATTCTGCGGTGCTAAAAGCTAAACGTCGGCCGCGGCGAGCTACCGCTGCCATTGTTGTTGTCATTGAGCTCTCCAATGGCGGAAGTAAAAAATGAATACGCGCTTGCCGATTGGTGCTAAGAACAGCAGGGCGGGTGCAAGCGGTGTGACGTAATTGGCAGACGCGACTGTCAATCAAAATGATTCTGTTTGCCGTCTGAATGAACGAAAACGTTATTAACAGATTGCAGCATGGGTACAATACAGTACAGCTCAATACAACAACAGTCAACAGTGGACTGGAGGATGCAGACCAGAGAAAGACTTTCGTCTTGTTTACATCAGGGTCCCCCATTTTCAATGCATCATATTTCATATCTAAATCATATAATATCTCATTGCTAAATATATGCAATATATAATCTAATAATCCAATAATCTAAATCTAATATATAATATAAAAATGCTAAATGCATGGGTATTTTATTTTGTCTTTAATGTTAGCTTGCAAACTCAAATACTGTCTTGGTAAGCCTCATAATGAATTGTTTGGGGAAAAAAAGAAAACATTGTGATGCTGTATCGTCAAAATCTGCAGCTCCTGGCTCTAACTGAGACCTGGGTAACCCCCAATAACTCATCAACACCTGCAGCATTATCTACAAACTATAACTTCACTCACACACCTCAACCTTCCAGACGGGGTGGAGGCACTGGCCTCATGACATCTCCTTCATGGACTACAAACTTAACACCCCTCCCAGCACTGTCACTCTCCTCTTTTGAATATCATGCAGTATCTGTCTCTAATCCTTTCAATCTCACCATTGTTACACTCTACCGCCCTCCAGGTCCGCTCGATCACTTCACAGATGAGCTGGACATGCTTCTAAGCTCCTTACCGGAAGATGGTACCCCTCTCCTTCTATTGGGCGACTTCAACCTGCCTGACTCATCTCAGTCAGTCATAGTAGTCTCCCTCCTACAATCATTTGACCTGACTCCCACTGCCATGCCTCCCACCCACAAAGCAGGCAACTCCTTGGATCTCATATTTTCCCGTAACTCCAGCATCATTAACACCACGGTAACTCCCCTACAAGGATCTGACCATTCCTTCATATCCTTCTCACTAACTCTCATGCTTAACCGAAAGGTCTTCACCCCAACTCAAACCGTCTCACTCAGACGCAACCTGCCCTCCCTATCCCCCTCCACCCTCTCCTCTGACACTGTCCGCTCTACCTTTGAGTGACACCTTCTCTGATCTCTCCACAGAGATGGCAACCTCCACCCTCCTCTCAGCCCTTGCAACCTCCTTCGACAAGCTCTGTCCCCTCGTTGAGAAACCTGCCCGCCGTTCCCCACCCAGTCCATGGCTGACAGATCCAGTGAGAGAACAAAGACAGGTCCTGAGAGCAGCTGAAAGGAAGTATAGAAAGTCACGCCTCACTGCTGACATCGACACATATCACAACCTCTTGTTAACATTCTCCAAAA
The DNA here is from genome assembly GCF_963971535.1 of Notolepis coatsorum. Taxonomy (NCBI): domain Eukaryota; kingdom Metazoa; phylum Chordata; class Actinopteri; order Aulopiformes; family Paralepididae; genus Notolepis; species Notolepis coatsorum. The sequence goes on from NC_140171.1 coordinate 137,426,424, forward strand.
CCATTACTAATGCCAAAGCTTCTTTCTTTCACCATAGGATCGAGGCCTCTGCCAAGAATCTTCGCAAACTGCATGCTACCATGTCCTCCCTCCTCACTCCCCCCCCACCCCCCCCTCCCTCATCTTTCTCTGCCGAAGACTTTGCGATCTTCTTTGAGGAAAAAGTGGAGAACATCCGCAGCTCCTTCTCCCAACCCCCACCCATTCCAAATGCTGAATCGAGAACCTCATCCTTCACTCTGTCATCTTTCTCTCCCATTACAGAAGCCGAGACCCTGACACTGGTAACGTCGAACCGACCGACTACATGCCAGCTGGACCAGCTACCCTCCCCACTCCTCCAGACCATAGCACCAGACATCCTCCCATTCCTAACTGCAACCATCAACTCCTCACTCAACTCGGGGGTGGTCCCCACCTCCCTAAAACAAGCCAGAGTCACGCCCCTCATAAAAAAACCATCCCTGAACCCTACCGTCATAGGCAACTACCGTCCTGTCTCTCTTCTCTCCTTCCTTTCTAAAACACTTGAACGTGCTGTATCCAACCAACTTACTGCTTATCTCTTACAGAATGACCTCCTAGACCCTAATCAGTCAGGCTTCAGAACTGGTCACTCCACAGAGACAGCCCTCATTGCGGTCACAGAGGCACTTCACTTAGCAAAAGCGAAAGGCCTCTCCTCTGTCCTGATTCTCCTAGATCTATCTGCAGCCTTCGACACAGTCAACCACCAGATCCTCCTCGCGGCCCTCGCAGGAATGGGAGTGGCTGGCTCTGCGCTGACATGGTTGTCATCATACCTCAATGACCGCTCCTACCAAGTGTCATGGAGAGGGACCCTGTCGGCCACCCGCCCCCTGCGGACGGGTGTCCCCCAGGGCTCGGTTTTAGGACCCCTTCTCTTCTCCCTCTACACTAAATCACTGGGTAACATTATCACGTCTCATGGCTTCTCCTACCACTGTTATGCCGACGATACTCAACTCTTCCTCTCCTTCCCTCCCTCAGATATCCACGTCTCTGTGCGGATCTCGGCCTGTCTGTCCGACATCTCCGCCTGGATGACGACCAACCACCTCAAACTGAACCTAAGCAAAACAGAATTGCTCCACCTGCTGGCCAAATCCTCCCCCCTGACAGACCTTTCCATCACAGTCGAGAATGCAGCTGTGACCGCGTCCCCGACCGCCAAGAACCTTGGTGTTGTCCTCGACGACCAGTTGAACTTCTCTGCTCACATCGCAGCGACAACCAGAACCTGCCGATTCCTCCTGAGCAACGTCAGAAGGATCCGCCCCTTCCTGACAAAAGAAGCCACCCAACTCCTCGTCCAATCAACAGTCATCTCCCGCCTCGACTACTGCAACGCACTGCTCGCTGGCCTCCCGGCCACTGCCACTAAGCCTCTTCAACTCATTCAGAACGCAGCGGCCCGCCTGATCTCAAACCTACCGAAGTCGGCCCATGTCACCCCACTTCTTAGGGACCTGCACTGGCTCCCCATTGCTGCACGAATCCGCTTCAAGGCCCTCGACCTAGCATACCGTGCAGCAAAGGGAACTGCTCCCGCCTACCTCCGGTCAATGGTCTCTAACTACACACCCTCAAGACCCCTACGCTCTGCATCTTCTGGCCGCCTCAGACCTACTCCTATCCAAGCTCCGGGAGGGTCATCAAAGAGAAGTCGCCTATTCTCATTCCTTGCCCCACAATGGTGGAATGAACTACCCACCCCAGTTAGGACAGCCGAAACACGTCCAATCTTTCGCCGTCGACTAAAGACGCACTTCTTCAACCATTATCTGAATTAAAAAAGAAAAGAAAAAAAAAAATTATCTAACCCTAACTAACCATACTGTCATGCACTTGTCCTAATAAACTAACCTACACTGTAGCACTCAACACTTTGATGAACATTGTTACTCAGCTGATAGAGTTGTGCCCTTCCTGATGGCTTGTCGTACAGAACTTGTAAGTCGCTTTGGATAAAAGCGTCAGCTAAATGACTAAATGTAAATGTAAATGTAAATGTGTATCGCCGAAAGGTCAGAAAATATCGTGATATCATATTTAGGCCATATCGCCCAGCCCTACATCAACCCCTGCAACACCCGGGCCAACCCGGCATTTTCCCCCCGAAAAAGCACAAGTCCTTCAGGGTACCAGAACAGCAGGTCTGCGCCCCGGTAGACAACAGGTTAACTGACCTGGTCCGGCGTGACCAGAACCAGTCCCGTGTCCTAATCATGCCACCATCCCCAGTCCTAAGAGGGGGGTAGGTACACGTGTCGATCTAAAACATCACAGAGGGCGCCACCAAGACGGTCAGAACATAAAACCACCGCGCCCGGTGGCCCACCCCAAAAGCGTGAGACCCCTCCGCCAATGCTTTGATCTATTCCGTCATCTCCCCCCAGAGATGAACGAGAATTCATCAAGACTAATCTAGTACACAGGCGTTCGGAAGAGACAAACTCCATCCCAGTTGCCCCATGAAAACGCTGTTTCAATGAATGAGCAACCAAGGCGTGCAAGCCCACGCGTGATTCCACACAGAAGCACCCAGGGCCAGCACTATGTACACGTCGAGACCCAAAACATATCAATGGTAATTCTAACAAGAACCCAGATAACGTTCCCTCTAAGCCGCCTGGGAGAGCGGCAGGAAGCCGGCCAAGAGACACAGATATGGGTCCCATATGACGCGTCTGAGGGAAAACACCCCTGTCAAACCTGCTCTGTATAAAAGAGAGGAGACAGGGAACCCCCAGAGAAACTTCCCACGTGAGTAACAATTTGAAAAGATATATGTAACATTGTGACCAAAAGCTCAAGACATATGTAACAGAGCACAGAGCAGAAAACGTTTGTTTAAGTTCACACTCACCGCATAACCCATCTTGACAACAACAGAGGTCCACAACATGGAGCCTGAAAAGAACTCACGGAAGTCTCACAACCAATAGAAACGCGGCCAGTGACATACTCTATAGCGGGGGGAATTCAGTGACCCACCTGGCCAAATATGGTGTGGGACCAGGAAACTCCCTTCCCCCACCCCCTCTCCCTACCCTGTGACGCGCTGACCAAACAGTGCGTCAGGAAGCCCGAAGGACAGGAGGCCCAACCCCCTGACCAATCAGAAAAAAAGGGGGATGGAGGTTTATCAGTTCACCCCCTCATGACCCCACACCCCGGATACGATGAAAAACAACCAGCAGCGATGATACCCGCGTAGCCAGCATGCTACATGAAAAGCGTATATCCACAAGGATAAGCTAAACCAATGCACGCCAGCCACAAACGATAACTCGTTTGCAAACGTGTTTTATATACAAGGCTTTAGGCTCATGTGCGAAACACGTCACCCGTGTTTTATGTCTAAGAAAAAAACGTTTAAGAGAGGGTCAAGACCTCTGTAAAAGCTACATATACGAGCACTTCTGTAGGCTAACAGTCTAACCAAGTTGTGGACTCGATGCCATGTTTCCAATGTAACAGAATACACACAACCCCCTCAGATAAAACGGTAACATTTACCACTATAAGAAGAACACAGTCTTCTTCATGATGAGGGAAGACAGGGGCGGTCAGGTGGCGTAACGGAGATTGCGTTCGTCACCAAACCCCGGAGCGGCTAGATTCGCCTGTTCGAATCCAGCTCACAGCTCCGGGGTTGTCACCAGCTTGGCTGGCCGTTCACACTAATACAATTGGCAGTATTAGAGGGTGGGAGAAGCTGGCGGGGTGGGTCCGGGTCGTTGTAAACAGCGACTCCTACAGTTCGGTCGGGGCGCCTGTTAGGACCTGAGTGGGATAGTGTGATCCTTCCACACGCTACGCCCTCTCAATGAGAATCCACGCTGCCAGGTGAAAAGAAGCGGTTGATTGGCTGGACGTGTGTCGGAGGAAGCACGTGGTAGCCTCCACTCTCCCAGACCGACTGTGGGGGGTAAGTGCGCAGCGACCAGGAAGGGGATTAGGAATTGGCATAACGACTAACATTGGGATGGGAGAAAATCTGACGAAAATGGAGGGGGAAAAAGATAAATAAAAAATAAAATGATGAGGGAAGACAAGTCTTTCGACCGAGTGCTAGCCACAGGCCTTGCCAAGCACACATATATATAGCGACCAGAACGATTTATAAGAAAACTGTCCTACTCACTTAAACAACACACAACCCCACAGCTAGGTGAGGGTTTATACACCGTATCCCCAATATATAACAGTGAATAAAAACACAGTTTGTAACAAAAAACAGTCCCTCACCAGGAGGGACCTTTTATTTAGTAACAAAATTATATGTTGGGGCGGGGAAGGGAACAGGGGTAAACAAGGGAGAGTCACTAGCGGCGCCTGCCGCATGCAGCGCGGTGCTTGCCCCCATGGGGAGCCGGCCCGGAGGGACGGTTCTGGGGCGCCTGGTCACGTCGATCCCTACCGTCACCTCCGGGCGTGGTGTGGCTGGCTGCCGCGGACGAGGCACTCCCTCCACTCCTGGCCTTTTTGGACGAAGGCTCAGCAGCGGCGGCGGTGGTGGCGGTGGCAACTGTCACGGGCCTCTGCCGGCGTTGTTTCCGTCGGCCATCACCGGTGGCATCGGGTCGGGGGAAATGGGGTTGGAGCACAGCACGCTCTTCCATCTCTCTGCAGGCAGCCGTCATCTGCTGCATGGCCGACCCGAAGAGCCCAGCATCGGAGAGGGGGGCCGTGAGCAGGGGAATCCTCTTCTGTTCTGGCACCCTCGCCTGCTCCAGCCAAAGGTGGCGCTGGGAAAGAGTGGCCAGGGCGCGCCCCTTCCCGGCGGCTATCGCCTGCAGCTGGGTAAGGTGCAGGATGGCTCCAGCCACCTGGGCGTGAAGGTACTATTGATGGTCGTCCAATACCGACCCACCCGCCATCATCCCCAACATGTAGCACGCTAGCTGCGCAACGTTGGACGTCGCAGCTAGGCTCTGAGTCGCGGCAATGTACGCCTGGTCACAACAGTTAGCCATCTGCCTAGCCGATTTCCCTTGGGGAACCGGCTTCCGCAACGGCTCCCACACCACTTCGGGACAAAGAATGGATGTCATCGGGCTATCAAGCCAAGGCACCCCGTCCTTTAGTCCCTGGACCAAACCCGCCACCCGCGTGACTGGCACGTAGGCGGGGGTAAGGCCAGTGATGCTGGAGATTACCTGTCCCTGTTTCACATAGGCCTCCATTGATTGGAAGAATGGGCAGACAATGCCTGTCTCTCTCACAGGACGACGTTGCCAGAGATGACCTATCATGTCATCAGGAACAGGTGCAGGCAGAGGCTGCGGCAACGCCACGCCATTAGCGGCTGCGGCGGCCGCCATGAGCTCGGGGAACAAGGCACGCAACTCCCCTTGCGCAACTCCCTCCACCCGCGTCCCTCACGTACGGGAGGCTGCCATGTCGGGCGCCACCATCCGACGCGGCAGATAGCTGGGCATCTTGTCTCAGGGTCGGAGGTTCTAACCCAACACTGGAGAACAAGGGACCCCAAGGAGACGCAACACTCCCTGCCACACCCTGAGGGGGAGAATGATACGAATCCATTGGGGCATCAAACAAGAGCGCTCTCGCCCCCTCCATGTGATCCTCAGTTTCCATCGGAAACGGAGACAGGGCAAGAGCACTCTCGTTCAACTCCAGCATATCCCCAAAGCCAGGCCGTTCGCCCCTGCAGCTCGCCGCCCTACGACGGGAGCGAGCAGAGGCGAAGAGCCTGCGTCGCAAATCCCCAGGCACCAGAGGAGCCGTCGGCCGACCGTCCGCTGGCGGGGAAACCAGGGCCGGAACCAGGCCATCTCACGGGAGACGGCGGCTCAACGGCCCCACGGAGAGGCAGACTCACCACCGGGCGCCGCTCGGGTGTATCTGACTGCCACGACCGTGGAGTCAGAGCAGCCCCACAACGCACGGCGGACGCGGCAATGGAGAAACGCTGGTGAAGGGTGACGTTGTGAGCGTTCAAACCCCCCGAAGGTGCAGACATTATGACTTAGCTTTTCTCGAAAATTGGCGAGAGAGAGAAAAAATAAGATACAATGTCCACGTAGCTCCTTTCCAACAACTATTTCGGCACTAAAATAATAAGAATAATAATGGATTGGATTTATATAGCGCTCTTCTCTGACTGACTGTTGCTCTGACTCAGAGCGCTTCACAGAGTCCATTATTCGTTCATACACAGTCATACCGGTGGTGGTAAGCTACAATTGCAGCCAGAGCTTAAGTGGTGTATACAGACACTTGTCTGTGGTGAAAATAGGGAAGGAGCTGTTAGTATGGCCACATCCCCGCTTATGTAGAGGAGCGGATGGGGGTGTGGCCAGGCGGATGGGTGTGTACATGTGAAGACATTTATTCAATATTAGACTGGCTATGGGATATGTTCCACTTGAGCGCAGAGCGTAAGCTATACGATATATAACTATTTACAACCAGTGTCAGAGCGAGCGCACTCAAGTTGTTTGGAAATTCTGAGTGCACACTGGACGCTCTGACTCAGGGGCGTCGTTCTGGTATGGCACTCGCCATACCTTGGCAAATAAACATTTTAAAATATTACAATTTTTTATGTTGATTTAGAATTTGAATGTCAACATTATGAACGAAGCTATTCATAATGTTGACATTCAAATTCTAAATCAACATTAAAAATAGTAATAATAAAAAAAACTCATGCCCTAGCATGTTTTGATATTGTCAATTATCTCACTTTTACTAGGTGACTTTTACTCTGACTAACTGAAATATGCCCAAAAAAAAAGGAAAATGGACATAGGGACGTTTTTTAATCAAAGGGCAGCAGAGACAAGTGATACAGGGACACAGGTAAGGTCTTACAATGGCTTATATGTGTCATGGTTTTTGCCTTATTTCACCTTTCTGTGAGGGACAGCTGTCTATTTTTGCTTTATTTCACCTCTCTGTGAGGGATAGCTGTCAAACCCTGTTCCCTGTGGTTAATTGCCTCATGGGTCGGCAGGTGTGGGGCTTGATTGCACCTGATGCAGTGCAGCTGTGCCTATGGCCATGTGGAGTCTATTTAAGTTTTGAGATCGCAGTGTCAACTGCTTCTTCATTTCCTAGTGTTCCTTTGGTCACGCTCATTATATTGAAGTGTAGTCTGATCTCTGATTCAGAATTGAGCTTTATGGTAGTCATTCTTATTTTAGGCTACTCACGGGATTCTACACATAAACTCCCTTAGTGAAGGTTTATTGTTTTACTTTATCCAATATAAACTCATTTATTAGGAGGTGTCCTTGTGGCTTATTTACTTTTATACTATACCGCTTTATTGAGAGTAGTCCTGTTTTTTGGGACTTGATTTATTTTCTTAATTACTCACTTTGAGATTTCCACCTGTAAAGGTTGTTTTCTGTTTAATTTTTCCCCTCTCCTAAAATATCTGCGTAAGCAGTCTAGTGGTTGTCCGTTTCACGGATAACTTTAAGAGTCCCTGTTATTTGCTCATGACCCACACACACACAAACACACAGCCCTCACAATATGATTATAACAGTGCAGTTCAGCCTTCAGTAACCCATACTTTTTGTGAATGTGTTTTTGATACTACATTCTGCTGAACACACACCTCAAAACCGTACCTAAGGAAAATTGGCTCAATTGCAAGAGAAGTAATAGACAGTTATGATATTACATTCTGCATAATTCCCATGCAAAATATTGTGGTTCCCTGTTTTAGTCAAAATGCTTATGTAGTCCTGTGTCATACCTAAATGTCATATAACTGAATTGTATAGAAACAAACAACTCACCAAAAACACCCCCTTCAGTGAGGGATTCTCTTTTGTCAGTCAGCAGCGTTTTGTACTTGCTGAAGCTTCTCTCTGTATAATATTTTTTTAAGTTTAAATATCAACATTATCTGGCCATCGTCAGTAAATATCAAACTTTCCAAAGGGAGAATGGCTTATATGAGCTATCCAGTTCATATATCAATTTATATCAACTATCCAGTTTGTTTTTATAGTGTAACGTTACTTGAAGGAGAGAGAGAGAGACTGAGACTTGTTACGAGCAACGCTAGTCAGTCTCGGAATGGATTTGGTAGGTTTTTTCTGCGTCTCTGTAGACCGTGCCGCACCACGTTTTAAAGTATTAGTGAAGATTGATTTATATGAAAACCGATTTACAGGGGGGGGCGGGCCGCCCCACCAAGGCAATGGTAGGGGAAACACTGATTAACGTGTGTTGTCGGGCCTTACAAATACATTTTATTTATGATTTATTTATGATTCCAAGCAGAGATGTGCAACACTTGTGCCGGCTGTACACCTTTTCATCGTATGCACAGCAGGTCTATAATAATTTAATAGGGATCCACCTAGTGCTACGTACACCATAGTCCTATCCTCCACTCCACTCCGAAAATTGCTTCTTTCCCTCCCACTCTGCTATTCCTCTACTACCTCGCTCCCTCCCTACTCCCTTCACGTTTCTCCTTGCCACTCTTGACACCAAAATGTGTCTCATACCTATATCCACAATCTGCTCCTCCAGAACAGATTCAACCCACCCACGGCAGTTTGCTAGCAACCCGGCTAATCTCTCCTACCCCCCTACAGCCACTAATACACCTTTCACAGTACGGGTAGGCTTATGGAATTGTCAATCAGCAGTCAAGAAAGCTGACTTCATTACTGCCTACGCCCATAGTCAAAATCTGCAGCTCCTGGCTCTAACTGAGACCTGGATAACCCCCAATAACTCATCAACACCGGCAGCATTATCTACAAACTATAACTTCACTCACACACCTCGACCTTCCAGACGGGGTGGAGGCACTGGCCTCATGACATTGACGTATTAAACATTACATGTCTATCGTATCTCTTGAACGTATAGTGGAAATTACCCTTCCACTATGCGTTGTTTGCATTTCAATGTGATTCGGTTATAGGAAGGAAACACTGACGAGATGGTTTTTGAATAAAGCAAGCTGTGTTTATTCCATTTCCAATAAACACAAACTAGATGAATCAAATAAGTACTGGATTTTCTTTCTATATCTAATCATCGTCTTCGGTGTGGCTAACGGTCCATGTCTGATCGATCGGCTGGTGCCCGAGCTCAGAGCGTCTTCTCCAGTGTTTGGTTGTCCCAGCAACACAAGGCCTTCTCTTTGTTTGCTGCGGCTTGCCATGGCAACTCTGGTCTCAAGGATCCTCAGAGCTGGGAGCGCTCGGTTCGTCTTTCTCTCTGGATCCCTGCTGCAATGCTGTTTCCGCTCATGCATCTGTATATGAAGACAATTCTCCGCCCCTTTCGCCCGCATCGTCCTGGTGACGATAGCACTGTTTTCTATTGGCTCGTTTTCGTGATCTCGGCCATTTTGACTCTTTAAAGGGACATGATACTATTTACATACTGACTGTTAAAAGCATTTCGTTCCCTTTAAGGCGAGACACTGCAGGTGAATAGTCAAATATACTTTTTTTGTTGATTTTGAGATTTTGTTATATTTTGCTTCCTAAACATGTCTTCTATGAAACTAGTGACAATAAAACGTCAATAACACACATTTAGTTGTTTATTTTACATCATTTTGCCTTATTGCATCCATAAATGTGCACATATTTAATGGGGAAGTGCCTCATTTGCATATATAAACATAAATTTCAGAAAACTTGCAATATATTTTTTCTTAGTTTATATGTACATAACAAATTGGGAAAGTTTCATAGTGATATCTATTCAAATATTGTTTGCCTATTAGGGGGTACTACACTGTACTACACTGTTTGTAGCCTGTGTGTAGTTCTGTTCAGTTCAATAACATCATTATTATTATTATTATTCAGTTATCAGGCATGTGTTTAGGTTGTCTATTACTAATGGTTTGATTAGGTATTGTGTTTGTAAATATCTGTTTAAAAAAAAAGTGTGGCATTTTACAATACAGAACTTTGAAGGCGTTTTCCCAAAAATGAGTTTTAAGAGTTTTTCCTCATACTCTGAGCCAGAAATCTCCACTTCAGTAGCACTCACATACACCAAACCTTCCAGTTCTATTCATATCTATCTTCTGAAGGTATTTACAGAAGGGTTTGTTGATATCGCATTCTTACCCTGATTTATATCACATTTTATTCCTAAAAACATGGCGAAATATGGAATTTTACCATAAAAATGGACTGAATGGAGTATTTTCTGATTTATGGAGTGATAAAAAGAGATATCCAAAATCCCCTCTGTAATAACCTTTGGCTCTAATATGTCAACAAAATGAAACTATAATTTTGAAAATGGCTTTATCCAATGTTCAGATTTCTGTCCTGGAATTATATGCAAATTAGTGCATATTTAAGTAGATTATGCCTCATTTGCATATTTAAACATACAATTTCAGAAAACTTGTAATACAAAAAAGTCTTGTCTTAATATAAGTAATCAACTGGGGACGTTTCATTGTGATATCTATTAGTTAATTTGTTTACCCTATTCACCTGCAGTGTCTCCCCTTAATGGAGGCTTTTACAGTTATCTCTCCTTGAACAGAGAATAGCGCTCTGTCCTTCAAAAGAAATAACATACGTGGTTTCTTGATTTTAACAGTCACAAAATACTTTGTGGTGGTTTCCTTATCTTTAAGAGATGTATTTTTTATTGCCTAGACATTTGCTTTCCTTGAGTTTTGTCCTTCAAGAATAGATGTTTAACTTTATTATTCCTCTTTGAACCTGTTTTATCGTATTTCTATATTCTAAAGTAATCTTTAACCTTGTTTTATCGATCTGCTCAAACTCTATTAGTTAAAGTGGTATCTTAAGCTTAGTTGAACACTAAGTATCTTGATCTAATTTCTAATCTTTGGTTCATAATGCTTTATAGTATAACTAAGCTTTTAACGAATTAATCTGTATCTTTATAGTTTTATACCAAGTTGATTAGCCTTATAGTTAATTATGTCTTGTTCTCTGATTATTTTGTTAGTTAGTCTGGTTAACTGCAATTAGTTTATTTCTCCTTTATTGAAAGCTCAACCAAGGAGGTCCTGGGCCCTCATTCATCAATGTGTGCGTAGAACATGTTCTATTTCCACACGTAAGCACGGAATGTAGAACTAGTGTACGCACAGGGAAGTCGGGATTCATCACACGTGCGTACGCAGGCTCTACGCACACCTGTCATGATGAATCCCACCTTGGCTCTGCGCCGCGGCTCGTGCACGCTTTCACGTATTTGCATACCAGAAACGCCCCGATTAACCATATACGGTAATGGAATACACCCATGAGATGTGGAAAAATGGACTAAGCCGAGGGAAGCGTGTCATGAGACAGGCTGACAGACGTGTACACTTACGGTGATGTCGGATATGATATCTATTAACCATTGCTGCCTGGGCAGCGCAAACACTAATAAATACCGCGCTGGAATATGACTGCCTTTTCCTGTGTTGTTTGATTAATACCCAGGGATTAAAGTTCTCCTCAATTTTATTCCAAATCGCGATGGATCTCCCGTCAATTTTCTACCTGCTGCATATGATTTCTAGAGGCATACTACAATCTATTTTGATGTCAGTATTGGGTAGCAATGAATCTCACTGCATGTATGATGTAGCCTGCCTTTCAATACATGAACTTGAATTCCATCATGTTTGTGTGCGGGACTCACAAGGCTGTTGTCACAATGGGTGGTACCGGTACAGACAGTAATAATAACAGTCCACACAATATCACGATCCATGCCATAGCCTATGTTCTATTAGGACATGATCTGTGACGACAAATGTTCTGATATCATACTCTGACAGCATGCCTATGATCAACAAAAACGCAAACTTGAATCCCATCATATACATAGTCTGTCCACTATCTGGTATCTATAGTTACAATGAACTATAATGAACTACGGTTCGTACAGAACATGCCAGTGTTATTATGCACAGAAGCTCATTTCCTTGTTGTAATAATATATTCTACCACTGGGCGCCAGGTACGCCTGGTCTGACCTGTGCGTAGATGTAAGCACGGAGTCAAGTTCAAATCGAAATTGATGAATCCCACTCTTTGCTTAGAAATGATCGTACGCACAGGGTAAGCACTGATCTGTGCGTAGAACACGTTGATGAATGAGGGCCCTGGTGTCTAGCAGGCGACCAGCTGCGTGGCTCCTCACTAGACCTGTGATCTAATCACCTATTTTAACAATTTCCCTGCCTGACCTAAGTAAATAAAGCAGTTGAAATACTTCACTTAGCTGGCCTTCCAGCCCTAACTGATTCAGTGAGGGGAAGGGTTCTTCGTTTCAACAGCCATCTGTCTTTAAAGATAATACCTGACTAGTGACCGTTTCCCTTTAGAATGTGCTGCTTGAGCGGGGGAAGTTATTTACAACAGTGCTTTAGACCTTGTGCCAGAGCTGACACTATTTACCCCTGAGCCACTGTCGCCCCCTCTGCCAGAGACAGCTAGATGATTCTGATCCATCCTGTAGTATTGTAAACTGGGCATTTTGATTTAAACAATTTACGACAACATCTCCTTCATGGGCTACAAACTTAACACCACTCCCAGATCTGTCACTCTTCTCTCTCGAATATCATGCAGTATCTGTCTCTAATTCTTTCAATCTCACCATTGTTACACTCTATCGCCCTTCATTCATCAGCAGTGCAAACTTTTACTCTGAGTAATTGTAATTTGTATGTAATATAATATCCATTCTTCCTCCAGGTGGTATCCACATGACTTTGCCAAATTTGACTAAAAGTAAAAGGGATATTTAATGCAGAAATGCATCACTTTGTTGTATAGGACTTAATTAACAAAATACTGTAAATTATTAAATTATTCTGGGAAACTCATACAATTATTTAATCTTTTCCCTCACATACTGGAGACTTTTAGTATTTAGTAGATTTTTTTTTTGATCCACTTTTTCTCCTCCTGTGTTTTTTCCCATCCCAATTCCTGGTTGTTGCTCGCATGTGCCCCTCACTGGTCGGTCTAGGGAGGGTTTATAGATACTATCACATGTCCCCTCCGATACATGCAGAGTCAGCCAGCCACTTCTTTTCACCTGCCAGCGCGGACTCTCATTGGTGAGGTGTAACGTGTGGGACGCTCACACTACCCTCACCATCTCCCTTCCTCGCTGTGCAGGCGCCCTGACCGACCTGTAGGAGTCGCTGTTTACAACGACCAGATTACCACCCCACCGGCTTCCCTCCCGCTGACTCTGCCAATTGAGCCATTATGACGGCCGGCCAAGCCAGAGGCAACGCTGACAGCCGGATTCGATACCAGTGTCTCTCGCGTTGGTGATGCGCTTAGTCCGCTGCGCCACCCAGCCGCCCAGTATTTAGTAGATTTTAGACATTGTTTTGCAATTAGACAGACACTATGTCTAAAGCCTCAAAGCAAACATGACCTTTTGCCTCACAATGCTAGGCTGATACAAGCTAACTGGTGACGTTACAACCAACATTAATAGTCAAATCAGAAAACATTTTGGTAATCAGTGGCATGTTTGTGTCTGTACATGGGTACGGCATCACCAGGTAGTTTGCATCAGTTTAGCAATGTGTGGCAAGTTCATACTGTGAACAAATTAAAGCATTAATTGCAAATGTAATACTAACGGCAACCATAGACAAAGTAGTAGAAGCCTGACAGCACTGATTTTTGGCAACATTTTAGATTTCTGTAAGGGGCAGGAGTTAAAACAACAACATACAATCAAACAAATGACAAAGTCTAATGATTGGAACGAGCGAGCCGTCTATCAAATCCACTAGTAACTTGTGAGCTTGTTATGTAGATAACAGTTACGCACATAGACAAAGGTCTGCTGATATCACTGCTAGCTATCTAGTGCGAGTGGCCTGATTCAAGTTCAAGTTCTTTAATAGTTGTCATACAGAAGTACAGAATACTTTCATACAAAATGCTTCTTACTGTTACGCTCCAGAGACTGTGCTAGACAAGATAGTATCAAATAACATAATAACATAATATAGCATGAATTTAGAAGAAGAAAATGAGGTCACAGTGTTCGGTATAGACATATGTACAATGTTCTGAGTTACCATATAATATACAATACACAATACTATGCAGTGTACTAATGTACAGTACTATCTAGTGCAAAGCAGAAATGGGATGAGGTACAATTTTAGGTACAATTTACAGTAAGGTGTACGAGTTGTAGTGCAATCCTTCATCCATAAATATAAAGTGTGGGGAGTGGGTGCTACAGTGTGTTTGTTTAAAGTGGGTGTGTGCTATAAGTGTGTGGAGTGGGTGCTACAGTGTGTTTGTTTAAAGTGAGTGTGTGCGTGTGGATGTGTGTGCTGTGTGCGTTTGGTGGTTGTTGTTGTGTAGTGTTCATTCATTGTTCGTTTAGCAGCCTGATGGCCTGGGGATAGAAGCTTCTTCTGAGTCTTTCTGTGCTCGCCTTGAGACTCCTGTATCGCTTGCCTGACGGCAGCAGTTCAAAGAGGCAGTTGTTCGGGTGACTGGAGTCTTTAATGATTCTCTTAGCCTTGCCCTTGCAACGCTTGTAGTAAATGTTCTGGAGGGTGGGGAGCCCCCCTCCAATTGTGCGTTCGGCTGAACGTGTCACTCTTTGTAGTCTGCTTTGGTCTTGTGCAGTGCTATTCCCAAACCAGGAGGTGATGTTGCCGGTCAAGATGCTCTCTATTGTACATGAGTAGAAGTTCTTAAGGATCTTCTGGCTGACTTGGAACTTCCTTAGGCGCCTGAGGAAGTAGAGGCGTTGTCGTGCCTTCTTCACAACACTGTTAATGTGTGTGGTCCATGTCAAGTCCTCGGATATGTAGGCTCCGAGGTACTTAAAGCTGTTGACTCTCTCAACCGGTGCCCCGTCGATGCTGAGGGGGCTGTAGTCCTTGACCCCCGACCTCCTGAAGTCCACAATCATCTCCTTTGTTTTGCTGACGTTCAGGGAGAGGCTGTTTTCCTGGCACCATCCCGCCAGGACCTTGACCTCTTCCAGGTAGGCCCTCTCGTCGTTGGCAGAGATCAGGCCCACCACCACTGTGTCGTCAGCAAATTTGACGATTGTATTGCTACTCCGCTGAGCCACACAGTCGTGTGTGTACAGGGAGTAGAGGAGGGGACTCAGAACACAGCCCTGGGGGGCCCCTATGTTGAGGGTGATGGATGAGGAGGTGCAGTTGCCTGCTCTCACCACCTTGGGTCTGCCAGTCAGGAAGTCCAAGACCCACTGGCAGAGGTCATAGCCCAAGCCCAGGTCCCTGAGCTTGGCTATGAGTATGGAGGGGACTATGGTATTGAATGCCGAGCTGTAGTCGATGAATAGCATTCTCACATAGTTCCCCTGCCTCTTGTCCAGGTGTGATGCTGCTGTGTGCAGCACATGGGATATGGCGTCCTCCGTGGACCTGTTGGGGCGGTATGCAAATTGCAGGGGGTCCATGTTGATGGGGAGGGAGGAGCAGATGTAGCCCTTTACTAGCTTCTCGAAGCACTTCATGGCTATGGAGGTGAGAGCTACAGGGCGGTAGTCGTTGAGGCAAGCAGGCTTGGATTTTTTGGGTACAGGGATAATAGTGGACTTCTTCAGGCAGGTGGGGATGACAGCCTGTTCTAAGGACAGGTTAAATATGTCAGTGAATACTGGGGCCAGTTGGTCGGCACAGACTTTTAGGACGCGGCCGGGGATGCCGTCTGGACCTGCTGCCTTCCTGATATTCACTTTTTTAAAGGTCCGCCTCACCTCATGCTCTGTTACCCTGAACACTGCGCCTCCATCAGCAGCCGACCCCCCCCCCCCCATTGCCGAGGCTTGTGAGCTGGTGTTGTTATTACCAGCATCAAACCTCGCATAGAAGGTATTGAGGTCATTTGCTAAGGAGATGTCACTGTTCAGTTTGAGGGAGGCGCCTTTGTAGTCTGTCATCGTTTTGAGCCCCTGCCACATAGCTCTAGAGTCAGCTTGTTCAAACTGGAGTTCAATTTTATCCCTGTAGCGCCGTTTGGCCTCTGACACAGTCCTCCTTACGTTGTATCGCGCCACCTTGTGGTCATTCATGTTGCCTGCCTCTAGGCCGTCGTTGTATGCTTTGGTGCGCTCTCTCAGAGCTTCACGGACGGATTTGTCTACCCAGGGTTTTTGATTTGGGTAAACTTTCATTTTGGTAGTGGGGATTGTTTCTTTCACCCTAGTACAAACATAGTCCAGCACTGTCTCCGTGTAGGCATTAATGTTATCTGTGTCGCGGAACACATTCCAGTCTGTGTTGTGAAACACTGACCGGATCGTATCCTCTGACGTCACATCCCATTTCTGCACCTCTCGCGAGACTACGGGAGTACTTTTAATTTTCTGTCTGTACTTCGGTGTAAGAAAAATTGATGCGTGATCTGACTTACCGAAGCCACTATCAGAATGAGCCTTGTAGCCACCTTTAAATTGCGTGTAACAGTGATCTAGGATGTTACCGCCTCTGGTGTTGCAAGTCACATGCTGATAGAAGTCGGGCAATACCTTTCTCAGATTGGCGCTATTGAAATCTCCCAGAACTAAAATGGCGGCGTTAACATTCGCCTCTTGGATTCTATTTACCTCGTCGTGTAGTCTGGAGAGCGCAACCTTGTTGCTGGCTTCAGCTTGCGGTGGAATATACACTCCGACCAGTGATTGGGAAGTTCTTCCCCAAAAAGTAGTAGTTTAGAGTATTAACCTCTTAACTCATTGGGGGCCAACAGCGCCCTCTGCTGATGGCCCTTCGGTGCCAGTGCTTTATCCAATGTAGGATAGGACTTATTTGCGAGTGCTTAAAACATATCAAATATAATAGCAATACACAGTAAATTTCCAGTGTCAAATATGCAGTGTCAAAGTACATTGACTCTTTCAGAGTTATTGCAACAACAGTTTGAGTAAAATGGAAACAGTGTTGGTGAAATATTTCATAGTTAATTGGCTGGTGTCAGAACTACTCTGGGAAGCTCCGCCCATCTCCTTGTTTTGAAGAATCTCCAAGACACACCATTTTCTCCACGTCGCGGCAGAGGTAACTCAGGTACGTTTCTCCCCCTAATCACATATTAATTAATTAATTCGGTAGCTATTGGCTTCCAGCAACTTGCAAGAGGTAATGTTAATGTTGTTAAATACAATGCGGAGGGGTGATTGTGAATTGTATAGTTTGAAAAACAACACAGGGACTCACCATAGGGCCTAAAACCCTCAAACCTACCATAAGTAGATTACTCTCTCAGTGGCTGCTTGCCACACTCCCCCCCAAAAAAGAAAAAAAAGCCTCAAAACGTAGAGTAAATGGAAAAGTTCACATTAAACCTTATAAGAACATGGCTAGGTTCAGACACTAGACCTAGAACAGGAACCATAGCAAGAGAAAAAAGGGGGGGTAAGTGACCTGTGTGCTGCATGATAAACTTGTGCAGTACGTCCACCAGGCCAGAAGAGGGCGATACTCTGCTGACAGGTCCGTTGTTTCCCTTTTTTTTTTTTTTTTTTTTTTTTTTTTTTTTTTTTTATTATTGCAAAACAGAAATTATTAAAAGTCAGTACTCAACACACAATGCATAATGAAACTAACAGTCAAGGTGGCTAAAATTACATGCAAGTACAGAAACAAGACAAAAAAAAAGTCTATAATAATATTTTACCGTATACAGTGTATATCCAACGAAATTAACAATTATACAAATGCCTTATACAGGATATACCCCTAATACCTATTTTCTAAAACCCTACACACATATGCTCCAGCTCGAACCCCCCCCTCCCGGACCCCTCCTTGGATAGTACCTCCATTATCCCTCACTCCTAACCAGACACTACCATTATAAGCTAGCTTTTATTCTCTCCACCACTTCTAACCACATTGACATTTTGGATTCGTTGAGACCCAGAATTCTTGCTGTAGATATTTCTTGATAAATCACATCGAGATATGTAAGAGACCAAACTTTCTGGCACATTTTTTCCGGTTGAAACCAGCGTGATGCGATCAGTTTTTTAGCTACTGTGATACCCGATAAAACCAATCTCTTTAGCTGTGGATTTACTGCAAACTCAAAAACATCATTCAAAAGCAATACAGAGGGGTGTACTGGTATATTCCAAGATACGAGTTTTGATAATTGATGGGTCACATCTTTCCAGAATGCCTTAACTGGTGGGCAGTCCCAATACATGTGCATAAATGTCCCTTCGTCTCCATTTGTACATTGGGAGCATTTTGAGTCTTGTTTCAGGCCCATTCTGTTAAGTCTTATAGGAGTCAAGTATGTCCTGTGAATATAGTTAAGATTGATTTGTTGATGGTCCGGGTTCCTTGATGTAAGACGGACATTTGCCCATGCTTCTTGCCAATCAAAGTCACTTCCCAGGTCTGGTATATCCCTCCTCCAGACATTGTCTAGTTGGAGGGTTTCATACGAGGACGTTAGTAATTGATAATAAAAACCTGATACAAAACCTCTCAATGTTTCTCTTTCATAGAAGAATTTGTGGTATCTGTGGTGTTCAACTGGTATGTCTAATGGAACACTGTGAGACCTCAAACATAGGCGTAACTGTATGTAAAAAAGCCATGTGGACTCGGTGAGGTTAAACTTTGTGCATATTTCTCCATAACTACAAAAGCCCTGGTTATTAAAAATATCCCCTAATGAGTGTATGCCTTGCTCTTCCCATATAGGGAATCTTATAGGACGTTTTTCCATTAAGAGTGCATTGTTATTGAATATGGGAGTGTGATTATGCCATTTTTGAGGGTTAGGATATTTTTTTTGTGTTTCCCGCCATGTTCGGATTGCATGGGTAATTATGGGGCCAAAATAAAGGTCTGTTGTTTCCTATGGTTCACACAGAGTAGTTTGCTGCCTTGTCATTAGAGGCAATTAGGCCGCCGTGTCAGGAGAGGGCGCTGTGCAAAGGTTCGTCTGCCAGTGAGAGGATTCTCCGGCGCTGCAGCTGGACCCTATTGAGCAGGTCAACAGCAGATGATGACGCCTCTGCCCGCAGACGTGACCATTTGCCATGTGTGTGGCTAGCAGAACGTAGCTGGAAGAGCGTGGCTGATGGATCCATGAGATCCCAGTCCGAAAAAATATATACACACACACAAAAAAAAGTGCATCACGGAGGCATTAAGCCAAGTCGTGACGAGGCGTAAGTGACACGCATAGAAGTCCTAGGTCGTTTAACCAAAGCTAGCGCTTACAGTAGCTCCCCAGCATATAGTGGATGTAAAAAAGTGGCATTATGTAATAGTTACAAAACAGACCAGGCTAAGTCAGACGCCGAGAAAAATAAAGCATCCAGGCGATACCTAACGTCACACAGTCAACCATATTTATAAGAACGAAGAAATATAGAGTGATATGACGCTCGGCGCGTTTAGCCATAGCGAGGTGCTAACGGCCCAAAATCAAGCTACTACCGCGTCTGGTACTGGTGAGGCCGGTGTTGGGGCCCCTCCACGCCGGGTCTTCAAGAAGTCCACGGCGTCCTCAGGCGATGGAAGATGTTTTCTCGCCCCATCCTCGGTTGTGATGACAAGTCTTGCAGGGAATTGAAGAGACGGCTTGAGTCCTAGCTTGTAGAGGGGGGCCATGACGTCTTTGTAGCGGGAACGCTGTTCCACAACTTCGGGGCAGTAGTCTTCAAAGATTAGGACTGGTTTCCCTCTGTATTTCAGCATCCCCCTCCTCTTCCGTGCCTCCCAGATAATCCTCTCTTTTATTCGATAGTGGTGCAGGCGGGCAATAACCGCTCTAGGCCTGGAACCGGGTGCTGGCTTGGCAGTAAGGGCCCTGTGACACCGGTCCAGTTTGGGTGGTGTAGGGAGGACCTCCTTCCCCAGAATTTCTACCAGTACCTCCGCAAAAAAGTCGCTAGGCCGGTCGCTATGAATGGACTCATCCAATCCCAATATGCGGATATTAGACCGGCGACTCCGGGACTCAAGGTTAGTTAGCTTAGCCTTTAGCTTGTCGCCGTTCTATTCCAGTGCCGCACACATAGCCTCTAGCTCGTCCACCCTGCCAGTCCAAGTATTTAAAACGTCTTCCACAGAGGTCAGACGCTCTGCATGATCGTTAACCGTCGTCCACAGGCTGTAGAGTTTGGATTCGAGCGAGGCAGCGGACGCTCTGATTTCGTTGGTTAGGGCCTGCCTTAGCTCTTCAATTAGCCCAGCAATGGCGGTTATATCTGCGGGAGCGTCGTCCTTCTTGGATTCATTTCTCAGTTGTCTCGTCGCCATTGTGGTTCTTGCAGCCAAAATAAATAGGTAGAAAGTTAGAAACATAAAGGGGGTATATACAAAAAGGTTTAACCGGCTTTTTAAAAGGCTTTTAGGACTAAATATAAAAATACGGGAGTCACATCGTGGCCATGAGCGACTACTCCATCCTCGACCCGGAAATGGAACCGTAATATTAGTTTAATAATACACGTTACATAATACATGTTAGTTTGTTAATACTTACTCGCACATCCACAAATAGTCGGTCTCGGTCTCATTATCTTTTCTGTTTGTCGATGGTTTGGTTCACCCGGTCTTTTCACAATATTCCACCACATTGTAACGTTAGCTAACTGTCTGTAAAGTAAACTATGGATGAGTCGGTCGCACTAATAACGTTAACAGGGTTCGTTCAGCTGTCAGCTGTCACACACGGAAGCAACACGACGTGCGCGATAGGGCGAAGTGGATGGGCCAATGGAATGAGCACACTGTGCGCACCCAGTCCTCGTGGGAGTTGTAGTATTATGTAGTATCACCTGGATTGACTTAATTATTGCTGATGCCTTTTGTAGAATACAACTTTTTTTTCTCATCGAAAAAAAGTCACCCGCCACTGTGGCCGGTAGAATGAGTTAACCGCCACAGCCAAATTCTACCCGCATTTGGCGGGTGGCAGGTGTTAATGTCAAGCCCTGACTATAACCATAGACAAAGTAGTGGGAGCCTGGCAGCAGGTGTAGAGTGATCACAGAGCAACTGTGTGGACACGGCTACCAATGAGGGACAACATGGGCGATAAATTAACATGTTCTTTGAAAACTACACAGTGGTGTAAAGTAATGAAGTAAAAGTTACAGTATTTAAGTAGTTTTGGGGAGCATATATACTTTACTTCACTTCACTTTACTTAACCTTCACTACATTTAAAAGAAGAAAAAATATACTTTTACTCCACTACATTAACATTGGACACCATGTTGCTCGCTACAAAAATAACATCTGAATTATGACTGAAACATTTCAAAGAAGTAGCTGCTGGCCTGCATTGCTTTTCGAGACCCCATGGTCTCTGCTGGAGTTGGAGATGATGGAGAAACAGAATTGGATTGATCTTGATCTTGGCTTTCCTTCAATAGGCTACCTGCTGTTATTTATTCTGCCAAAAGGCATTTTATGAGGCAGAGGGCAAACATGAGTTGGTAGAGCAGTGCTTCTGGGCGTTTGGCTACACGCAATTAACTATTCAGCCGACTGCACAACTTGATTCAACCTTTCTTCATATTATGGTGCTTGCAGGGTCCTAGTGCCGTACTCCTCAAAAGTTATTATTGCATCACATTAGATAAGTTGGAAGTTATTCAGAAGAAAACTTTAGTGAAGAACATCTAAGATCATCTAACTGCTTGATGAAAGGTTAATGTAATGATTTCATAATAAAAATGGATGGCAAACGGAATTTGACAAAAATGAGACTAAAACTTCTATATTTCATTGACTAATTGAATATTTATAATATAATTTGAAATTATAGTATGAATATTCATAGCCATCAGTGCCATGTCAAATTGAATCGTGGATTTGGGGAATTGTGACCCCCCCCCCTAATTGCTATTATAGTGTATGAAAACTGTTGACAGGATACTTACATAGTTAAAGCGGTTTGTTTTGTTAGTGCATCAAGTTATGTCAGGTAATTGCATTCCAACACTTTCGACAGTGCTATTTTGAAAAGTTATGTTTGAGTTGAGGGAGAAATCATTTAATAAAGTTTGGAGAGGGGCGGTCAGGTGGCGTAACGGAGATTGCGTTCGTCACCAAACCCCGGAGCGGCTAGATTCGCCTGCTCGAATCCAGCTCACAGCTCCGGGGTTGTCACCAGCTTGGCTGGCCGTTCACACTGATACAATTGGCAGTATTAGAGGGTGGGAGAAGCTGGCGGGGTGGGTCCGGGTTGTTGTAAACAGCGACTCTTACAGTTCGGTCGGGGCTAAGCGCGGAGAGGACATGAGTGGGATAGTGTGATCCTTCCACACGCTACGCCCTCTCAATGAGAATCCGCGCTGCCAGGTGAAAAGAAGCGGTTGATTGGCTGGACGTGTGTCGGAGGAAGCACGTGATAGCCTCCACTCTCCCAGACCGACTGTGGGGGGTAAGTGCGCAGCGACCAGGAAGGGGATTGGGAATTGGCATAACGACTAACATGGGGATGGGGAAAAAGATCAATAAAAAATTTAAAAAGTTTGGAGAGAAAATTTACAAATATTCTGGTTGTTTTGTTACTTACTTGACTTACTTGACTTAATCCTCTTTACCCCATTGGGGGGCATAGGGCGTCCACCAGAGCTCTCCATCTCACTCTCTTCTGGGCTAGGGCCTTTGCTTCTTGCCAGCTCACTCCGATGTTCTTTAGGTCTTGGAGTGTGGAACGTCTCCAGGTGTTTCTCGGCCTACCGGCTTTCCTCTTCCCCTGCGGGTTGTAGTCCAAGGCCTGTCTAGTGATGTTGTTTGAGTCCTTCCTAAGGGTTTGCCCTATCCAGTTCCACTTTCTCCTTTTGATGGTGGTAGCTATGCTGTCCTGGTTGGTTATCCTCCACAGCTCTTCATTTGTGGTTTTGATGGGCCACCACAGCTTGATGTAGCGCAGGCATTTGTTGACAAACACCTGGATCTTGCTTGTGAGGCCCTCTGTAGTCTTCCACGTCTCAGATCCGTAGAGCAGGACAGTCTTCACATTGGTATTGAAGATCCGTAGCTTGGTGTTGTTGGAGAGTTGCTTGGACAACCAGATTGGCCTGAGTATCCTGAATGCTGCCTGTGCTTTGCTGATGCGTGCCTCTATGTCCCTGTCTGCTCCTCCATCCCTGCTGATGTTACTCCCTAGGTGAAGTGCTCCACGTCCTCTATGGCCTCTCCCCTTGATCTTGAGTCCAAGCTGGTCACTGTTAGTCTGTAACCTATCTGTCTTCTGTTGCATGTGTGTGTGGTTTTCAGAGACTAGCGCAAGGTCGTCTGCGAAATCCAGGTCCGTCGAGCTGGGTAAACAAGGTCCACTGGATTCCTGTCCGTTGATTTTCAGTTGGTCTTCTTCTCATGATCCAGTCAATGGCAATGCGGAGAAAGAAGACAACCCTGCTGCACCCCTGTTGTGATGGTGATGTTTGCCCTTGCAGATCACCCCGCCATTGAAATCCTGGTACATGTTCTTTATTAGGTTGATGATCTTAGAGGGTAGGCCATAGTGACCTAGGAGTTTCCAAAGCACTTCCCTATCTAGGCTGTCAAAGGCTTTTTAAAAGTCTACAAAATTCATGCACAGGGAGTTTTGCCACTCAACACACTGCTCGATAATAATTCTTAAAGTATCAATATGGTCTGTGCATGACTTATCCTTCCTAAAACCTGCTTTCTCTTTCCTCAACTGACTGTCTAAGGCTGCTTGTATCCTATCTAAGATAATCCTACAAAGAACCTTGCTAGGGACGGACAGGAGCATTATGCCTCTCCAGTTGTTGCATTCACTGAGGCTTCCTCTTTTTGGAATGGGGACCATTAAGCCCGTTTTCCATTCTATTGGGATTACCTCTGTATCCCAGATCTTGTTGAGGAGGTGGTATAGAACCTCTGTGGTCGCTTTGGGATCAGGTTTCAGAATATCAGGGGCTATGTTGTCAACTCCTGGTGCTTTCCCAGCCTTCATCTTTTTGATGGCTCTTGTTATTTCATCCTTAGATATCCTCCCACAGTTGATCTTCAAGGCTTCTGATGGTACACTGCTGATCTCTGGTGTTATTTCTGGGGTCAGGTCTATTTAGGAGTTCCTGGAAGTGTTCCCTCCAGCGGTCCAGCTGTTGGGCTACCTGTGTGATGAGTTGTCCCTGTTTATTCTTCACTGGTCGGCTAATGGTTCTGTTCTTCCCCGCTAGTTGTCTTGTGATTCTGTAAAGATCTTTCATGTTCCTCTGTCCGGCTGCTATTTCTGCCTCACATGCTAGGTTGTCAACATATCTTCTCTTGTCCCTTCTCGTCTTCTTCTTCACTACCCTACTCTTTTGTTGGTATTCTTGCCTACACTTTTCTTTCTTTGTCATATCTGGTTACCTATTGCACTTGTTTTTAAGGTTTTTCCTTTCCTCTATGTCTTGCCAGGTGTCATCTGCAATCCAGTCTTTTCTTTCACCTTTCCTATAGCCCAAAACCTGTTACTTACTTACTGTACTTTAACTTTTGATGCATAAGCATATTTTAGATTAGATGAGATTGAAATGTATTGTCATTATACAACACAAGTACAGTGCAATGAAATTAAGTTTGGTATCCAACCAGAGTGCAAATGTAACAGTGAAGTGCAATAGTAATGTACAATGTACAGGTGATTAACCTGTTAATCTGTAGACCGTTTTCGCCTAAAGGTAGTAAATGGAAGATTGCTCCACTTCTGCAAGGTCAATTTGTATGTTCTTGGTATCTAGGAACATCTAGGGACCTGGGGGTATGTATTTCCAGTGTCAGAAATATTGTGTCTGTAAATTGTAAATTGTAATTAATAAATGTATTATGATTAATTATGATTTATGATTTTGATGATGATGATGATCAAAAATGTATACGGGTAGGATAAAATGCTCACTGAGCTCATTCACCACCTTATTGAGATGAGTACAAAAAATCTAAGCAAATTAACCACGGGAAGATGATTAAACAGAAGGATTTGTAGATACAGTAATTAATGATAATCAACTTTAAATATAAATTCATATTTGACCTTGAACTTGACCTTGACCTTATTATTGCCAAATCATACATCTATGGATAGGGGAAATGCTCCTCTTTCCAATGGCAGGGTTGAATCTGGATTTAGTCATTTATTTTATTTTTTTTAACAATTTTTTTTATAATTTTTTGACAAGACAAACATTAACAGTAAATATCTCAATAAATCACAGGAATATACATTTCTGTATTTGAATCAATAAATGTAGGTTGCGAGATATATACCTAATCCCCATTATACAATACAGTACACACATATGCTCTTGCTCGTTCTTCTTCCCCCCCCTCAGGACCCCCCTTGGATAATCCATCCATTATTCGTTTCTAACCAGAGATTACAATTCATATGCTAACCTTTATTCTCTCCACCACTTCTAACCAGATTGCAATGCTGGCTTCATTGACACCTAAAATTCTTGCTGTAGATATCTCTAAATAAATCACATCGAGATAGGTAAGAACCCATACCTTCCGGCACATTTTATCCGGTTGAATCCATCGTGATGCTATCAACTTTTTAGCAGCCGTAAGACTGGACAAAATTTGTCTCTTTAGCTGTATAGAGGCTGCTAACTGCGAAACATCATTCAACAACAATACAGAAGGCATTACAGGTATTGTTTAAGCCCTATTCGGTTCAATCTTATGGGTGTCAGGTAAGTCCTATGAATATAATTAAGATTAATCTGTTGATGGTCCGGGTTGTGTGACGCTAGTCGAACAATTGCCCAGACTTCTTGCCAATCAAAATCTACTTTCAAGTCTGGTATATCCCTCCTCCAAACTGAGTCTAGGGGAAGGATTCCATACAAAGATGTTAGTAAGTGATGATAAAAGTCAGATACGAAGCCTCTCGATGTCTCCCTTTCACAGAAGAATTTGTGATATCTGTGGTGCTCAAGTGGTATCTTTAATGGGGCTCTGTGAGCCTTCAAAGTTGTATATACTGTATATAGAAATAATAAGTGGAGCTGGTGAGGTTAAATTTGTTCTGAATTTCATGATAGCTACAGAAACCCCGTTCGTTGAATATATCTATATATATATATATACCTTGCTTTTTCCATTTGGGATATCTGATAGGTCGTTGTGCAATAAGGAGTGCATTGTTATTAAATATGGGAGAATGGCTATGCCATTTGTGTTGGTTAGTACATTTTGTCTGTGTGTCACACCATATCCGAATCACATGTGTTATAAGAGGGCCAAATTTCAAGTCGCATTGCTTAATTGATAATTTGATGTATACTATATCCTGCAATCTATGTGGTGCCACTATGTTTTCTTCTAATGTTCTCCAGGATACAGATGCTTGAGGATCAAACCAGGTGCTCAGTGGTCTTAAAGAGAACGCTTTAAAATAGTGGTAGAAGTCTGGAAAGGCTAAACCTCCGTCGGCTTTGTTTCTCTGTGCAGTGGATCTTTTTATTCGTAATCAGCAGGAGGGGGTAACGGAAACATTGAGCTAAAGAAGTTGATTCTAGGTAAAACATCCATCTTAACTATTGATACTCGGGCCTGTACTGAGTTTTTAAGTTTTGACGGATTTAGTCATTTCTTGCGGTTTTTACGATAATTAGCATTTTCGGATACATTTGTATTTCCGATAAAACATATAAAACATCGGTAAAAATGAAAATATACACTTTGACTACTGTTTTTGATAGGGTTATGGTCTTTACTCTTGGCTACAAAAAAATTATTTAAAAACATTGACCTCTTAACATCCAAGGGCCCACATGTGGACGATTCTTTGCCGACCTCTAGTGGCTCGGGTGTGCATTTATTTTAATACAATATATAGATAGAATTAAAGCCCTATTTGTTGCCTGTTGATTGCCCATTCAGGTGACAATATCCGTTCAGCGGTTCTCGAGTTACATGCCAATATGTGAGGCGTGCCCCAAAGTACGCAAAAGTACACATTACCACCCCCGACTCCCGGGGATCTAGCTCCGTCAATCATTTGGCGATCTCGAAGATCTTTGCACAGGGTTGTAGCCAATGAGTGTGGCTTTCCAATGATACCCCATGATATGATAATTGGGGATCTAATACGGTCTCTATTGATTGATTTATGATAAAGAAAAGCAGGGTCCCCCTGTAGGGGGACCTTAAGGCTTAACAGGTTAAATTGGCTATGAAATATATTATGAGTACTACTGAGTATAGTGCTAATCAGATGTATGTACAGAGTTGTAGTATTAATATGGACAGTGCAGCGTTGTAGTCGAGTCACTAAATCTCTGAGTCGAGTCTTGAGTCCTCAGTGTTTAAGTCTGAGTCCAAGTCCGAGTCACCAAAGAAGTGCCAGAGTCGAGTCCGAGTCGAGTCCCCATTACCCTAGTCCGAGTCCAAGTCTTCAAGGTTGAGTCCACTCCACTCAAAGAGCTGACATACAAATAAAAAAAGGTCTACAATATTAATGACACAGCGGTGCACTAACCATTCAAATCTTATGCCAAATGATTAGGGCCTATGACAAAAATAATAGATATATAATAATATAAATAATATAAAATAACTGTATTTATCAATTAACAAGTCCGGGTCCTCGTCTGCACCTTCCGAGTCCGAATGCATTCAATGCCCGAGTCCAAGTCCAGGTCCGAGTCATCAGTGCTCAAGTCCAAGTCGAGTCACAAGTCCTGAAAATCAGTCTTGGACTTGAGTACTACAGCACTGGTACAGTGATACAGGTATACAAATATATAGATATACGGTATATACAGCATTATTGTACATGCTATCATGCATATAATGGGTTATGTGCAGGTGTATAAGTAGATAGAAGGATTATATCGCTGGTGGCGGGACAAAACCTTGTAACTCCAAAAACCCAACTTTTCAGCAGATGAAAAAAACTAACACAGATTTGAGGGCGAATAGAGTTACGAGGTTTAGACAGATGATTGGTTTAATGCTTTCCCATTGTGTAGACTTTGTAAAATCACACATACATGGAGGATGATCTACTGAGTTGATAAAAAAAAATGGAGTTACGAGGTTTTGTCCCGCCAGCAGCGATATGCAGGTATATTCAGACATATATGGATATATATATATATATATATATATATTGTGACAGATATCCTCCCCCCTCCCTTGGATATGTGAAGGATGGGAGATACTTCTGCCACGGAAGGAGTAGAGTCAATTAGGTAGCTGATTAGTCCACCCACATCTCATGTGCACACACCCAGTCCCACACACTACATAACCACTAGGTTAGAGAGGAATGAGTTGAGCGGAGTTGGAGTTGTGGTATTGAGAGAGAGCGAGAGATTGTGTATTCGGAGTTGTGGAGGTGAGAGGTAGTAATAGGAGAGGTAAAGGCGAGTAGGTGTTCTTTGTGTACTGCACCCTGGACTGGCTGAGATACCCCCTGAGATACTGGACGACTACCCCGAATTGTGAACAATCTCTTTTTATGTCGGCGAGCCTGTTTTGTGTTTTTGACCCTCAGACTGAATCACGACCATTCTTTTGCTTTTCCCCTCTGGATTCTGCCCGGAGTTCAATAAATACTTGTATTAATTGATATTGCTCTTGTGTGAACATTCAAATTTGTTTGTATTTGAACCGTGGCGAGCCTGATCACCCCCAGGTTCGTCACAATATATATATATGGTAAATATAAATATATAAATGTACATATACGGTATATACAGCACTATTTTACATGCTATTGTGGGATATTTGTGGATATCCTGAAGAAGAAGGTTATCAGTCAACTGAGGTTCAGTTAATAACAAGGTTTATTAACTGGACAGATAGAAACATACATAGTACATAGAGAGAATGGCTGAGGCTCGCGCCCCAGGTGATCAGCTGAATGACCCAGGTAGCGACCTGGAATGTTGTTGGGAGGAGCCTTATATAGTAAAAAGGGGGGGATGTGGTCCCATTTGATAGGTCAAATGGGTGGGGGGGGGGGCACAGGATAGGGGAGAAAGGGGAGGGGAATGTCTTTACATGAGGGAGTTGGGGAATCATTATATTATTCCACAGTTACTCACTTTCTCTTCATAATGTGGGTGAGATTAATATATATAATATACCAGGATCATTTGGAACAGGTAAAATATTGAAAAGTGAATATACATGGTAAAAGAATGGGGTCGATGTAACCCATCGGTTATCAGATACTGAATGAAATAGAAAACAATTAAAATAATGAAAATTTTGGCCAATGTGATCTGTTGGTTTACCGGATTATTGAATGAAAATCATTTTAAAACCTTGATCTGGTGGTTGGCATAACAGTTTAAAATAGAATTATTTACATACATGATTCATGACATGATTGACTGGATTGAGGTCTGTGTGTTATTTTGATATCAGATGTGGGAATAGATATCACCCTTTTCTTTTATTAATAATGGTCTGATTTACCCGCTCAAATACCTATATCAATGATTGGTCCTCAACTCTGATATCAAAGAACAAATAACATAATTATTAGAAGCTCTGGTTGTGCCTATCTTGGCTTGGCACTTACCTCCAGTCATTCACGTTGTGAATCAGACATTTAAGTGTTAACTATGTGTCTTCATGATAATATCTATGGGAGCTAAGATCATGGTTGTACACATACAAACATAGTAATATTTACAATAGACATTACCTTAGTGGCTAATGTGTATAAAGAGAACATACAAAATAAATGATATAACAGATGATTATGCTAACCGTGTTAATATCACATTCTTAGTTAATAATTTTCCAGATATATGTTAAATTTGTGATACAATTCTTGTTTGTGAAGGCATGTATCTGACAGATGTTGCTTCGCTGTTGACAAGCTGTTCTCTGCCAGGGGTGCGTCCTTCTGTGGTGGTCTTGATGTGTGTTGAATGTATCGTACATTCAGTTGATGTTTCTGTGAGTCTGTCGTGTGGCAGCGCCAGACAGTAAGACAGTAATCTAAAAAAATAACAATGTGGACAATATGTGCTAGGCCTGTTTTACTGCAAGTGTTAGGCGTTTCTCATGTGTTCAGGTCGCCATGGTGGGGTGGCCGTCCACAGGGACGCTGTAGATTCCCCTCCCGGAGCCTGTGTTGCTCTTCATCTGTCGCTGTGCTCACGCTTGGCCTTTATCAGGCCCAGAGACATGGCGGAAGGGTGTTCTTGACCATGCTGTGTTGGTCGGCCTTCCGTTCCTCGTTATCGCGGTACCACTTAGTGGAGGGCGAAGGTTTGCCGGTGTAGTGGCCAGTCAGTAGGACGCTCTCGGTCACACGGATGGTGGAGATACACAGCGTTTGCCTTGGTTTGTCGTAGGCTGTTGGGGTGGCGCAGCATGTCGTCCTTTCTGTCTCTGCTCCCCTTCCTTTGGGGACGTCTGTGTGGGCTGGTGGTTCTCCCACGGTTGTTGTCGTCGCCCTGGTTGTGTCCGCAGCTCCTTGGCGGTGTCCTTCGTGGTCCTTTGCTGTTGTTTGTGGTTCAGGTCATGCGTCGTCTCACTCGTCCTGTCCTCTCACCAATTTATGATCTGAGGATGATGAAAAGTCACACAATAGTTTCATGTCACACACACACACACACACACACACACACACACACACACACACACACACACACACACACACACACACACACACACACACACAGAGACAGAAACCCAGGGTGGGGCCCTGACCCACCCCTGATCACAAGAGCATTATTGTTAAAAACCTGTTTATCAAAGAAAACCTTTGTAATACATGTGATTTGGAGCAGCTCATTTTTTATGAGAAGAGGGGTCAACAATTTAGATAAAAACCCTGTTTGACCATTGTAAGGGACTCAGTCTAGCCGAGGCTGGGTCACAGATGGACGTCTTGTTACTGTGCTGTGGAAACCATGCTTGTATGCTGCATTAAATCAACTTCTTCACCAACTGAGCCATTGTCTCTGAAAACCATCTCCAGTCTGAATTCCTCTTGAAACCAGCGCCTACCCTCATCAATGATACTTCAGGGGTTAATTCAATTCATAGTTTTTTTATTGTGTAATACCATTATGCATGTTCTTTATTTTACTTACCATTGAGTCGATGCATCTTCGTACTAACCTGTCCTTAACAGTGTTTGGGTCGTGACTTCTCTGGTTCTCTTCACATCTAAGTGTGGCTCATCATAATTTAGCATGTGGAAAAATCATAAAATCTATGCAGCCAGTTATTTTGCATGAAAAAACAATCATTCGTTTTCTCATCTACTCTTGTAGCATTAATTCAATTATCCTATAATATATATCATGTGCATTTTTTGCAACTGATAAAAATAAATCTAACCTTAACTAACCTTTATGTCATGCACTTGTCCTAATAAACTAACCTACACTGTAGCACTCGACACTTTGATGAACATTGTTACTCAGCTGATAGAGTTGTGCCCTTCCTGATGTCCTGTCACATAGAACCTGTACAGATACAGCCAGAAATAGTCCTGGAACAACTGTTTTGGGGCCGTTTTGATGCCGTTTGGCATGGTTAATGTTAACAATGACCAGCGGGGGCGCTCTCATACAGCTGGTGACAACGTGCCGAGGTGCTCCGCCCTCTACAAAGTGAGAGAGAGGCAGAGAGAGAATGGACTAGGAAGTAAATATCGCATCTCGTCTGTTGGCAGTGGATTTAGCTCTCAATCGGTAAGCTCTTAAATCATATACATTACTATTGAAATGCATTTTTACTTAACTTTACAGCATTATTCAAACGTGATAGGAAGTTATGAGTCATCAGCCGTTTATATGCAGTCCGTTTTGCCTACAGATTATACAGTACATGGCAAATGGTGTAGCCAGCCAGCTCACATACAGTAGACTAACGTTACGTAACTTTCTCAGATAGCAATCTGTGTGTGTGTGTACTAGCTCCTATCATATGTATTGTACTAATAATAGTGTTTACGTTCCATGTGTCCATATCTGGCTGCCAAGAGGTGCGAGGAGCTGGAGAACACGGAGCTGCTGCTGGACCTGGAGCAGAAGAACGCCATGATCTCAATCCTGGAGAGCAGCATCAAGGACATATAAACTGTACATTGGAAGATGTCTACAAATATACAGCACTGTTGGGGGGGGGCTCTCTCGCATATAGTAATAATAGATTATATACATTTGAGGGGGAATAAACTGTACATATACAGTTTAGTAGAGTAGAGTACATTAACCTGGCACACAACATACTTGTTCACATGTAATTTTTCTTTCACTCTAAAGTACAGTTTATTATTATTAGTATTCTGTTGTCTGTTAGCCAGTTCTTTATACTATCAATGGTGGTCACTACATTACATCTATAACTGTCCTTGTTGGTCATCAGCAACACTGGTTCTCTCGCAAAACCCCAAACGTTACAATGCCCGCTACGATTGTGCAATAAAACAATAGTTTCGTTTGAGTTTACTCAGTTTATTTGATCAGGGACAGTGCATATCAATCAACAGTTATTGTAACTGAGGGGTACAATTCCCTGACTGTATTGAGAGTATGGTATTATTAAACCACTACTTAGTTATGTACTTTAATTACTGGCCATACAGTACATGAATATATATGGTGAACACCCACACAAGAATACGGCAATGACACATAAAGTTCTATTTAGAGGGTATTTATTATTATCAGAGCAAGCAACGTTAGGTTACAGATTGAGAATTATACTCGCGCTTGTAAGGCGAAGAACACACGTAAAGTAGGTCAAGAGCGTAAGTCAATGAGAATAGTAAGATGGGTCTAAACTGACGCCACCTGTAGCAATTACATAAGGCACACTAGTACCAGCTGGAGACACTGGGGGGTTCCCTCCGGGTGTAAGGCCGGCAGGGTAGAGGAATGTTCGGGTGCAAAGTCTGGGTCAACGAGGAATAACGAGGTTCCAGATACAGGAACCAGTGCAGTACTCCTTTGATCGGTAGACAAAGCAACAGCTATAATCCAGTATGCTCGACAGCATGGATGAAAGCTAGCCAGCCTCCTCCTAGAGGCGGGTGTAGTATATTCCCAAGCTAAAACGGTTCTGCTCTGTACCAGAACCCGGCGCTGATCTGCTCTGCGTTGTGATTCAAAAACTTTAAAGCCCTGGGAAATACTTATGACGCTCAGCGGTGCAGGCAGGAGAAATCAGGAGGGAAGAGGGTAGTTATTTCAAACGGAGTGGTTTATTAAATCCACAAAGTTATACAAAAAATGATCTGTTTCAATTAAAAGTAAAGAATGCTATAATATTGAGGTACCGAAAGCACTATGCCGCTTGCCCTCAATATTAGACTAAGAAAGTAGATTAAAGAATGATAGTTGTTGATGTGTCTTTGTTCTCTGCTGATAACAAAGAGGATTCTGTTCTCGTTCTTCTCCGTGTGTTCCTTTGTTCCTGCTGCCGCTCCTCTGTGTGAAGGTGGGTGTGGTTCCTCCTGGTCAGTTGGGTTCAGAGTCTTTTTCATCATCACAACCTCCCATTATATCCCAAGGCCCAGCGTCTCTGTGTGATGACATCATCGGCTGTGGTTCTCCAATCACAGCCTCTCTACGTTTGAATGCAAACAGGGGGTTGGCTTATACAGCCAACTATATACTTTACTTTGTTTAAGTCAAAGAACAACCACCATCTAACACGCTAATACATTGCATTTATTCATTTCCTAATATCTATATTTGAATTACCCTTAATTACATGAACCCAGAGATATCATATTTAAACACATTTCTTATCATTAAGCCTATTTTCACCTTAAGTGAAAACTAATCTTATTCTGTAGGGGATTTAAGTTTATACTCTAGTGTTCATTTAATAATATGCTTTTATGACTTCAGAATTATTACCACAATGTAAACAGGCCTAATTGTATTTCATATCAAACTAATCTAAATGGGTTACCAGACCTTTGCAGTTATTTCACGTTGGGTTGAGTGATTGTCTCTGAGCTAGTATAATCACATAGTAAACCTCCTATCTCTTTAAACACACATTTAAGTTATTTAACTATAATTCCTACTTTTCATAGTACTCAAACCAGTTGGCTACACCTGTGTTGTCCCTAGGCCGCAGGCCAGCAGATACCAACTGCATGTGATTTGATCATCTCATTGTGTTAGCTGTTTACCCACCCCCTCTTGTAAACAGTTGCTCTATTGTCTTGAAGGAAACCTGTCTACGGCAGCTGTCCCCACATGTCGTGTCACAGGGCCAGTTTAACAGATAACACAGGATATATGACTCTTGATCTATTGTCTGCAGCTGTTGCCAACACTTTGTATGCAAATTCACCTTTGGTTGTGAGCACAAGGTCTCTGTCAACACACACACTCTATGAGCTAAAGTCACCCTAGTCAAATCAGGTTTAAACTATATTTGATTGCCAATTGTTCCACTTTGACTGTTTCTATAAGACTATTACACATTAGTTTGATTTGAACTATGATCTATGTTCAAAATATACCACAGTTTCCACACTCGGATAGTTTATCTATCCTTAATTATGTCAAACATAGATCCTAACTTCTACACACTACTATCTGGATAATACTTAAGACATTTTAAATCATACTTGGATAAAATACATATGGTTTGCCACACTCAGATCCTAAAATTCAACCGTACATTCTTTTTCTAAATCTACTTCTTATGTATACTTATAAATTCAAAACACCTTTATTAGCAGTCCATTTTGGTTATTTGTGCCCCGTGTACAGTCTTTGACAAGCTGTTTCGTACCAAGATCAATTTCCATTGGTTTCCTAATGTGATTTGTCAAATCTGACTTGGAACAATGAGGAGAGGGGTCAATGTTTTCTAGATCGACCTGGCCTCCTCCTTATTTCTCAGAGTTGGTGCAGTTCACGACTGCTGAATGCTACCACCAACTCTGGGAGGTGGAATTAGAAAGCAAATTGCCTTTCTATCCCACCCCGTCTTTTGTCGAGACCGCATGTCTCGTGTTGAACTCTATAGGGGTAGGACCCCCTGCTGTATTTCTCTGTTGCTGTCACAGCTGTGAGGAGGTCGTCGCTGGCTGCTCAACCCCCGTTGACCCTCGGATTAGTGGAAGAGGTTTGCTTCTCTCCCCCTCCGCCTGGTCGTTGATAGGGGCGATAGCAGCTCCACCCTTTCGCTTGTTGACCCCCTGGTCAATGGTTAAGGCCTTGCAGCCCGTCTGTTGACAGCCGGAGTTGTTGCTAAGGCCTAGCCGCCTGTCTCCTCGTTGGTTGCCTGTCGTTTGGTTCCTCTCGTTCCCCTCTGAAGCCTCAAGACCCGGTCACTGCGTTGGCCGGAACTCTCCAGGCCTGAGAGGTAGGCTTCTCCTGGTTCTTCTCTAGGTGCCCTGCAGTGTTGTGATTCCCAATGGACCTCTGGGTAGACACTAGCCAGTGTCTGGTTCCCCAGTACTGATGGAATCCTTGGATCTGCTTCGTACCACACTCGGATGCATGTCGGTTCCCCAATCTCCCATTTGTATCCTGTAGTAATATAGATATCGCTTCGGGACAGTGCAGGTTACTTCTACCACAACAATTTATTGAGAATCCATATTTTTCCTCCCTCAGACACTCTTTACTGGTCTGAGATTTGACAACTTTCTATTCCAAATCATATTTCTATATATTTTATGGCTTCTTGATCGTTTAATATTCAAAATTCAGAAAAATTCACATGGCTCTCCTTATATTATGCTGTCAAAACAGTATAACCCCACCACCCTTCGATGCGGAATGACATTCAAACATCGTTACCTTCGTCCCTGGACAGCTGCTCCCCGGCCCGGACAGTCAGCACTGACACATCCACTCTCCCAGTAGTCCTAGGTGTATGGCAACAAATCACAGTCCGCCTTAAACACACATCTTCCACACTCTCCGCCAGCCTTCACCAAGCCAACGGAGTCCCCCACAAGCCAATCATCAATTGCACATGTTCACACCCTACACAAAGACTAATTTGGCCAATAGCGACCAAACCTATTGAGCTTATTAATGTACAGAGAATCATGCTTCCCAACACTTTCACCAATCACGACACACCCCCAGCTCCTAGAACCGGGTATTCAATGGGCGGAGAACAAAAATCCATGAACCAGCTTATGTCCATTCACTTTGTTCCCAGTCCATTTTATAGACATATACTACCCCGTCCTGATGTGTCGAGCTCACTCCCAGCTTGCCAGGTACCCTAAGAAAAAATATATAGAAAGAAAAGAAACAGAAAACAAAATATACAAAGAAAAACCATGCCAAACCAATAAACGAAAAAATAAACTAAACTTGTGAGCTTTTCTTTTTTCTTTTCAACTTATTTTTAACCTATTACCTAGAGGCTTATGCACCCCCGTATTAACTAAGAAACAAAAAAGGGAAAATCAAATGAATAAACAAAATGAACGCTCCCGGCCTAAGTCAGGAATTGCTCGTAATACACTAGAAAAGAGAATTTCTACAGAAAATAAAAGTAAACACCTATTCCTATTACTCATAACTGTTAATATCCGTCTATCAATACCATAACAACTAGAAACAACTATGGGTCTTTTTAATTTCTTAATCACGCAGTCCACCCTTTGACCAATCTGAATATTGACCAAGCATGGATAATTTACTGACCACTAGCTTCCGCAGTGTCACATCATCACACTGTATAATATTGAATACCTAATATTAACTGTTTTAACATACTTTGATTTTCTTGTTAGTCTGATTAGTGCATGCATTTGTCAGTTACTCACACATTCATTTTTAGTAACTTCCATTCATAATCTAATCACCTAACCCCTCTATTTATTTTTTATTCTATTTTTATTCTAATCTAATCAGGAGCATATTTTATTATTCAATCTATTCCATCTTTACCCTAATCAGTTGCATATATTCTTATTCTGCCGGTGGCCTCTGCAGACATGACCTTTGAAAATGACCTTTCAGTCCACAGATCCAGCAAACCTGTCTGTGTCCCCTGGGTTGTGGGACCCGGTGGGTCGCCCGCCTGTGATCGGATGGCCCTGGGGACATCGGGCCCAGAGCATGTCCTTGCTGTATGTCATCACCGTCACGGTCCCCTTGAGCCTGTTCTGAGGAGAAAGCCACGTCCCTATTTGGTTCAGTCACAGTTCCTTGGGCCTGTTGTTGGGAGGGGCCCGCTACCAGTTCTTGTACAAACGCTCCCTGTTGTCTATAGGACGACGCCTCTTCCCCCATCTCAGCGCTGGCGGCTTGACTTCCCATTGCTGGGCCCCGCCTCTCATCTTGGCTTTGGTGCTGAGGGGGTCCTGGACAGGGGGAGCTTGCGGGCTGTGGGCATTGTTCTTGATACTGACCCTGGTTTGGCCCACGCCCACTTCCTCTGTACACCCATCGAGGGCCTCCTGTCGTGTATAGATAGTCCCACTCACATTCCAGAGAAATGTGTCCGAGATTCCCGCACCTCCAACACACAATTGACTGTGCTCTGGATCTACTCGCACTCCCTCTTTTGTTTCCACCTCGTCTCCGTGTCTGCCAGGGTGTCCCTCTTGGGGTTTGTTGTTGTTCCGGCGCAGGACCCCCTTGTGGCCCCAACTGGGCCCGTCTCTGGCCATCTGGTTCTCCGTTGGAACCTGTCTCCCCTCCGGGCTGTGTGGACTGGATTAGGCCTTGGAGGTATTCCACTACCTGTCTAGCCTCAGTTAGCTGTTGTCCTAGAGGGAGGCACGTCTTCCACTCTTCCTCCACCCTGGCCCTTGTTGACTGGCTCCTAGTCATCGGGCCACATCTCTCAGTTTGGTACTGATGGTGAGGGTGGAGGAAACCTGGGCACGAGACACAGGTGGGCTGTAGAAACTGTTCATGTATCATCCCATACCTGTTGTCGGTCTCTATTCTCGCCGCACGGCCAGCATCAACTCCCTGGGACTGTTGTAACAACATCGCTCTCCTCAGTTGCTTTCGTTGTCCCTTGGTTAACTGGCAGTCTCCCGCAACGGACACTTCAGCGTGGATCGGCTCGGGTAATACAGTTGTCTCTGGGTCGCTCGCTGCAACGACTCCCTGTGGCGGAGTTAAAGACATTATTTCCAGTCCCTCCGTCACACTGGACTCCGGAGGGGAGTCTATCACATTCAAGTCAATCAGGTTAACGTCACTGTTCAATTCGGTCAATGTAATGTCTGCAGAGGTTATCGGCATTACCCCACTACCGGCATTATTTCTTTTCATCACCTTTCGTAATCTCTTTTTCTGCTTTTTGATTTGGGTACACATTCTATACCGGCCTCCTTTTTTACATTTAAATACAAGGTTCTGTAATGGCCTGAATACCTTTGGCCATTGTTTCGTCACTTTTATTGTGACATCTCCAGTCGTTGAAATAGACAGATTGTCTACCCTTTCTATGGTTAGTGCATCTAACCCTCCAGTTGCTCCTATCTGTGTATTCGCTTTGACCCTTTTAACCTCCTTCCAGTTAAGAGTACCCTCCTCCCGTTCGGATGCACTCCTTGCCCTACTCAGATGCACCTCTCCCCAAACAAGTTTAGGAGGTGCAAAGTGTGGGGAAACCGGCTTTTCAGGGCCGCATTGCCTCCTACACCGGACCCCCTCTCACCCAACAGGGATACAGGCCTCCACTTCCAGGCTAAGGTCTCCTCTCATGAACAGAAGAAGTCCCCTTATTTTACCTTCAGGTGCAGTTTAAGGCTGGGACCCTTTCCAATCTTAGGAGTGACAGTCCAGATTCCTCTGAATTGACACCCCTTACCCTTCTGCTTCCCAGTGGTTCTTTTCAAACCTGCTGATCACAGAAGCACAACTCGCCTACTAACGCATTCGGTTTCGGCTTACTGTGGCCTGACTGTACATTGAGCCCGACGCATTTATGCCCATACTGTCCAGTCACCTCACAGTCCCACTTCCTGCGTTTCTGTGACTATAAGCAGGGTCATAATGCTCATCGGACCGACCGGTGACGCAGTCGATAGAGATCTCATAGTCCATCATCAAGTCAGGACCCCAAGCGGCTGAGGTCCGTAGTACCTCTCAGCCACTCAGTTTTGAAACCTACGGTCTGCTCCCCATCCCACTTGCTATGGGTATGGAAACTGGCCTGTTCACAGCAGGTGCTGTGCCCCCTCCGGTGCACTGCCCCACTTCTAGGTTTGGACCGTCGTCCACCTACCACCCAGTGCCCACATATACATTACATGCAACGTTATCTGGGCCGACTAGACGGTAACACAGTAAGATGTTGGTCATCTTGCCAGACACGAGGGCCATTCAGTATCTCCCTTGCTTACTATAGAGAGGATTTAACGTGCCCAGGGAATCTTCCGATTCCACCGCCGCCTGTTAAGGAATAGAGGTTCGGGGAGCCTACCCCCTCCCTATTCCATTCTCTCCTTATTTCAAACACTCGTAATATCACCGTTTAGAAAGCAAGTTTCTCTGTATTCAAACTATTTTTACCAAACTTGAGTTAATTTCACTCACACTAATATATTGGTGCAAACAGGAATTGATAACTCGCTGTGTGATACTATACCCCGATGGCAACAGCTCATTTGATTTCCCTGTCTGGAGTTCGAGATTTGTCAGCACTGGCCATCCGTCCTGGAGCAGCTGTGAAGAGAGAAGAAAAAGCATACACTTAATTATCAGTGACATTTCCCGTTCACAATCCATCATTTATCTTTAAGCATGGAATGTCGGGCATCTCCTATACTAAAATCACTTGAGAGCATTTGTGCAATCTTCGTTTTGAATTATCAATGACACAGCCTTAATCGTTTTTCAGTTGTCTCCATTGGAAAACCGGATCTCTCAATCCCGTTGTCATGTTGCTTCTTCACACAACTCCGGGGGAACCTTATTTTGCATCAGCCTTTTCCCTTCTGTTGGTCAATCAGAAATTTGTTATTTACAGCCTATCATTTCTAAACATCTGTGCTGGACATGGTAACTTAGGTGAATAAACTCACTTTAACTCTAATAATCTAGGTGACTAAAAACACTTTAACTCTTATTGTTCTTTGCAAATGACTATGTGTATATTTAATCCTTATCTTCGCTTCTATGTGTAACTATATTTATTTCTGTCCGTTAAAGCCTAAAAATGTATTCCGCTCATATTACATTTTACATATCAGTAACATACATATTTCACACACAATTTTGCACACAATCACTACATTCCCCCGTAACACCTAACCACTTAGGTGTTAAAACGCGCTTCTCACGAGAACAGAAATCAATTTTCAGTGTCTTATGTCACCGAAGTCCCGTGCATTCGGAACAGTGTCATACACAACCTGTTTAATAAACCCCAGGCGCCGACACCACCCCCACATTGAAATCCCTGCAGACCAATGACATCTCACTGGTCAACTCGACCTGTGGCCCACGGCGTCACCCCCAGTTTGCAACCTGGAACGCGAAACCCCGGGCCTCCTACTTAAGGATACCCAAAGTTCATACCACCCTCAACCACTGCTGCCCACACACAGCACCTCCGACACCAATCAACCACCGTAACCACCGTCACCCAAATACCCACACACAATATAACCCAATGCGCGTAGTGTGGCAGCGAGCTCTTGACGAGCGCACGCATAGCGCATCCCCGCCAACGCGCGGTGGCAGGCAACGAGCCCACCCCCGCCAGCCAATACCACTATCAGCACCAGAAATTACCCTAACAATAACAACAAAACTGAATACTGAACAACAACAAGGCCTCAAACAAGTCCCAAACTCAACCAACTGCCTTTGAATCCTACAGTAAACAGCAATAAACAATAAATCTAGCACTACACCGCGTTTGAAACCTATAAAGAAAACAATAAACAGGTCCAAACTAGGAGAGAAAGAGAGAGCGTTTTGGGGGGGGGGGCCGAGGGGGGAAGAAAAAATGGAAGAGAGGCGGTGTGGGAACGAGATTCCTCGCTCATATAACACCACATCACAATATAGCCTGTGCCCATAACCATGCGGGGAGTGAGGGAGCGAGAGAGAGAGAGAGGGGGGGGGGGGGTGAGAGAGATAGAGAGAGGGGGGGGGTGAGAGAGAGAGGGAGAGGGAGGGGGGGAAGAGGGAATGGACGAGGGGGAGGGGGGGCCAAGGCCCCACAATCCACCACCAGATTAAAGCACAACAATCTAATCTAACCTTATTAGTACACTAACCTCTAAATGAAAACGTTCTGTGTGCAGAACCCAAAAATAGTTCCAAAAGGAAACTCACCATGTCCTCTGCTGCCCCCTACCGTATTCCTAAATAAACTCCACTCTCCCCTCAACAATGGACGCCCCGGCGCCCCTACCAAGATGGCCGCCTCATCGCGAGACATCCCGAGAGTCCCGTCATGCTATGACGTCAGCACAGTTAGCTTAGCATATTAGCTTCGTTAGCTTCAACCCAGCGTGCGCAGGTCGCCAGTCCGCGCACCCTTATGACGTCACAACCGGCGACCGCCTTAGCCGTTAGCGCGGCTAGGTAGCATTAGCTTAGCTTCTCCCACGATACCATAAATACGTTCCCCAACGACCCATCGTCCCGTTTCGCCGCGCAGGCCGACACCTCGCAATGTTAACACAACACCACATTCCCCACAACAGAACCCTAATCCCCTCAAAACGCCAGTGTAGTGATTTAAACAAAAATATAAAAACATAACATCCTATAGGCCCTCACAAAACACTAGCCTGACCCCGCCGCCCTCACTACCGGTGTGCTCAGAACGACTTCCGGGTCCTAGTTACATACCATCCCGATCACCTAAAACATTCAACCACCACTTTATCCGCGTCGAATATGAAAATTTTAAAGTGCCTAACACATCCCCGTACTCCCAAGACACTATCTATCGACTTTATACATTCGAACCTACGCCACCCCGTCACTAGTATCCCCCGGTCGCCCCCAGGCTAACACAGTAGCCAACCGCCGCTGCGTTCCACCGGCCCTCGAAAAACCGGCGTTATCATTACATATCCCCACGGCTATCCGGTGACTTAAATTACATAATAATACAACAATAAACACATACGTTTCATCCATCATACTTAACCATAGCCATCCTCTAAACATTCAATCATACTGCCACTCCTAACCACAAATAAAAACACAAACAACCATTCAGACTTACATACTATTGTCCCTCGAACGTCGCGCGGCAGTTCTCACATTCCGTTTCACTTTATTCAATAACTTCCGCGCGACTATTAAAAACGAGACCAAGTGTAATCGTACACCTTACCATACCGAATGTTTAAGTTTACAATAGCTTTGTAATCGAATCGCCACTAAGTACCAAGTCAGTCTCTCAACCGAAATGTTTAAGCACATCGTTCGCCCCTTATCACAGCGCACGTAATTAATTAATATGCCGGCGTGTTTAATGTATCAAACAGGATCTCCTTAGGCAGCTCGGGTTTCTGTAATTCGCAAACTCACCTTGAACGAACAACCCTTCCGCCGTCTTGATCCGCTCGAATATGTACCAAAAACGAACATATTTCTTCATTTAATTCGGCCGATAATCTCCGCAGATACCAGGTGCCGTCGTAATGCCGGTCAACACGCTCAGCCAGAAAACGATGTTATTGCAGCCTCGCAAACACTAGCCAGCCCCGCTTATATTAATCCTTCCAGTGTTATTCCTGTAATCACACAACAAGATTCCTGATTTATACCGGTCGCCCTTCGTTTCTACCAAACCCGATTACATAATCCAAACAGCGTTTGAGCCACGTATCCACGTCTCGGTGAAACAACTTGCCCAGTGCCGATTTGAGTACGCGGCACACTCTACCAGACGTCCCACTTCCCCGGCGCAAACACACGGCTCCCCTACCGTTCAGACACGCAAAAATTACCAACATTACAGCGCCCGTCTCCTGAGAAATGTATTAGGGTTTTCATAACCCAGGACACGCTTCCGTCGAAAGCCAACTCAGATTTACCGAGCCTCGTGATCATTTAAGCCTTTCATCTGTCTCAACCCGACGCCACGACCAACCCCATAAATCAGATAGTTGCGCTCCCCCCAACGCCTACATATTAATACAATACGAGGTTTCCAACTTCTTCACATAATACTATATGAGGCTTTATCTTTACATCATATACTCCTATATGAGGCATTAACTTTTCCCACCCCTTGTTCGAACTGAGCTGCCAATTCTCCGTCATCTCTCACCTTTCTCAGGATCGAAGCCCACACAACTGCGGCCTCCGTTGTCCGCTGATGAGGTCGATGGTTGAAGAAAAAAAAATTCTCGTTCCTACGGCAGCTGCTTGTTCACGGGTCAAAGCACCAAAATGTAGTATATTCCCAAGCTAAAACGGTTCTGCTCTGTACCAGAACCCGGCGCTGATCTGCTCTGCGTTGTGATTCAAAAACTTTAAAGCCCTGGGAAATACTTATGACGCTCAGCGGTGCAGGCAGGAGAAATCAGGAGGGAAGAGGGTAGTTATTTCAAACGGAGTGGTTTATTAAATCCACAAAGTTATACAAAAAATGATCTGTTTCAATTAAAAGTAAAGAATGCTATAATATTGAGGTACCGAAAGCACTATGCCGCTTGCCCTCAATATTAGACTAAGAAAGTAGATTAAAGAATGATAGTTGTTGATGTGTCTTTGTTCTCTGCTGATAACAAAGAGGATTCTGTTCTCGTTCTTCTCCGTGTGTTCCGTTGTTCCTGCTGCCGCTCCTCTGTGTGAAGGTGGGCGTGGTTCCTCCTGGTCAGTTGGGTTCAGAGTCTTTTTCATCATCACAACCTCCCATTATATCCCAAGGCCCAGCGTCTCTGTGTGATGACATCATCGGCTGTGGTTCTCCAATCACAGCCTCTCTACGTTTGAATGCAAACAGGGGGTTGGCTTATACAGCCAACTATATACTTTACTTTGTTTAAGTCAAAGAACAACCACCATCTAACACGCTAATACATTGCATTTATTCATTTCCTAATATCTATATTTGAATTACCCTTAATTACATGAACCCAGAGATATCATATTTAAACACATTTCTTATCATTAAGCCTATTTTCACCTTAAGTGAAAACTAATCTTATTCTGTAGGGGATTTAAGTTTATACTCTAGTGTTCATTTAATAATATGCTTTTATGACTTCAGAATTATTACCACAATGTAAACAGGCCTAATTGTATTTCATATCAAACTAATCTAAATGGGTTACCAGACCTTTGCAGTTATTTCACGTTGGGTTGAGTGATTGTCTCTGAGCTAGTATAATCACATA
Organism: Notolepis coatsorum; assembly: GCF_963971535.1. Taxonomy (NCBI): domain Eukaryota; kingdom Metazoa; phylum Chordata; class Actinopteri; order Aulopiformes; family Paralepididae; genus Notolepis; species Notolepis coatsorum. The sequence continues at coordinate 137,470,679 of NC_140171.1, forward strand.
GTAAACCTCCTATCTCTTTAAACACACATTTAAGTTATTTAACTATAATTCCTACTTTTCATAGTACTCAAACCAGTTGGCTACACCCGTGTTGTCCCTAGGCCGCAGGCCAGCAGATACCAACTGCATGTGATTTGATCATCTCATTGTGTTAGCTGTTTACCCACCCCCTCTTGTAAACAGTTGCTCTATTGTCTTGAAGGAAACCTGTCTACGGCAGCTGTCCCCACATGTCCTGTCACAGGACCAGTTTAACAGATAACACAGGATATATGACTCTTGATCTATTGTCTGCAGCTGTTGCCAACACTTTGTATGCAAATTCACCTTTGGTTGTGAGCACAAGGTCTCTGTCAACACACACACTCTACGAGCTAAAGTCACCCTAGTCAAATCAGGTTTAAACTATATTTGATTGCCAATTGTTCCACTTTGACTGTTTCTATAAGACTATTACACATTAGTTTGATTTGAACTATGATCTATGTTCAAAATATACCACACGGGCTCGAGGGATGCTCCTCACGGGGGTAGATCCCACACGATAGTGGGGTAGACGGTTCTCTGCTCCAGCAGTCACGGTACCAAAGCAATATAATCCAACCAGAAAAGGTTCTGCAGTCGCCGGGGTAGGTTCTCCGGTGTACATATCCAACGGTTCTCGTCTAGGACTCCTCGGGTGGTGGCACGAGTTTAGGCCGCCCAGCCTGGATAAGTGCACTAGCTATATACATGACGAACCGGTGGTAATGCTGGTCACTGAAGAACGGTAGCCGCACGATACACTATAAATGATAGACTATTACTTCACATTAGAATAAGTCGAACTCAACAGTACTGCGTTAAACTCTGACACTTTAGCAATCTATTCGCACGCGGTTCTCAAGGCTCTATTCAGGGGCAAAGTTGCCCACTTCACTACACGTTGTCTCGTGGTGAAGGCTTTACTAGTAATGAACGAATTGCTGCTGTTTCCACCTGCGCCATATTTATACGTAAGGTGAATTATCTAGTGCCAACCTCAGTTCTGTCTCGTATTACTGCGCAAACCTGGACATGTTGAGACATGCCTTGGCGTTGCCTTTGAACTTGCCATTGGGGGTATGGTCATTGGCGCTTAGGGGTCGCTGTCCAATAGGAGAACGAATATTATGGTCTGGTTTGTACGCAGGTAAAGGGATATTCCGTGTATATATACTGTAACTGAGGGGTACAATTCCCTGACTGTATTACTAGATATGATACTTACTACCACTACCTTTGTACTTTATATTCGGCCACCCAGTACTCGGCATAAATATATTATGATAAACACTCTCACGTAGATGAAACGGATCCAACACAAATGTACGAAGTCGAAGTATGTATTTATTGCTACACAGCAATGGTGTGTAGAGCAAGCACTTAATCACTTAATTACATTTATGAATTGAAATAGTATGCACTTTTATGGCAAAGAGTATTCGTCGGTATATCAATAGAGAATGTCCAATCTCTGATGGCGCAGGCGGTAAATATACGACCTGGAATAGTTAAGGAATAACAGCAATGATACTTTAATGATTATAAGACTGGATACACTAAGGGGGGTAATCCGGTCGCTTGTAAGACAACAGGAGTAGGAGGGGGGGGGGGTAGAGTCTGGCTGCCTCGTCCGGCCAATGGTATCCTGGGTGAACCCACAGTTGTGCAGCTCGGTGCGCCAGCGATCCTTGGACCACAGATGAAAGCAGTTGGACTCTCTGTGGGCCGGCTTCCTTCGGTCCACGATGGAGAGACGTGAAGCGACCTCGTCTTGCAGAGCGTCTCCTCACCTTGCGTCCTCTCCAGGGGGGGGGGTTCCAACACACGGCAGTGTCGGGGGTCTTTATCCATGGAATAATCACTGTACACAAAGCATAATCCGTGCCTGGGAAGGCGGGCTGTCGTCGGTAGAATAATCCGGTATACAGGTCCACTCGCTCGTCGGCTCTGGGGCTCCTCGGATGCAGCCTCACATGGGGTAGGCCACCCTGGATAAGCAGCCAGTTCTCTGCCCGAAACGATGGGGTACTGACTACGGTAGTATTCTCACCGCACGAAGCACTATATATTAACAGACTATTATTAGCTTAATAGACTACGTCCAACTCGACGATATAGTGCCAAATATGACTATTCAAATATTAATATACACGATGTCTCAATACCGATGGTAGGCCGAACTTGGCCTTACTCCCACACGTGGCGTCGCGGGGAGGCTTTACATCTGTCACTCTATTGGAGGGTAAGAAACTGGACTGAAAAGGAAGTCCTACTTTAGTAGCGCAGTATATATACGCACTATGAACAAATAGTACCGTTAGTGGTGCGGTAGCCAGATTCCTACGCGGAACTAGGACTTGTTCGTACATGTTGAGCGGTACGTTTGAACTGGGTCTGGGGGGTATGGCAGCCTGGCACCAAGGTCTCGACCAATAGTAGAATGGAGACTATTATGGGATGTTCAGTAGGCTAGAATGGATATTCAATGCATATTGTACAAGGAATATACAAGGGATATCAGGGAATATTAGAGAATATACAAATACAATTAAATATATATAAATAAATATATATATTCGGTTTAATCTGGCCCTTCACAACAGCCACCCCCTGATTGGTCCCAGACCTAATCAGTTAAGCAGAGACAGATTAATCGCGTTGTCTATTTACACATAAGGGTTTGCTGTAGGGGTCAGTCAACTTCACAAAGTCATAGGGTTATAGGGTCATGGTCATCATCGATTGTGTCTGGGAGTCGGGGCAGTTCTATGAGCCTCGCCACGGGACGGGTGTAAGTGCGACCCTGGACAAGCACTTCAGCTGCTCGGACCTTGCCGTCGGCACCGGTGATCACTTTGCTTACGCGGCCGGCCGGCCACATAGCTCTGGGCAGTGATTGATCAATAATCATGACGACTGTTCCTTCTGTCAAATTGTCTCTCTCCTTTACCCACTTCTGGCGGGTCTGTAGAGACGGTAGGTAGTGTAGTAGGAAACTGCTCCAAAACTTGTCGGCTAATACTTGGCTGTACCTCCACATTCGTCGGCCGTTCGCTTCTTCAGGCCGGTACATTGTCTGGGGTAACGCGGGATCTAGCCTCCCCATCAGGAGTGTGTTGGGGGTAACTGGGTCGATATCCGCCACATCGCTGGAGACGTAGCCGAGGGGCTTAGAGTTCAATACTCCCTCAATCTCCGTGAGGACTGTTTCTGCTCCTGCGTGATGTACATCCTCGTCGTATTTCTTTATAATCAGCTCTGTGACCTTGTGTCGGCTGTTCAATACGATCGGGTATTTAATGTCATCCGGTAGATTGGGGGCTCTGCGTAGGCGACCACCCACTCTGATGAGGGTATGAGCGTCGCTCTCGGGGGCCAGATGAATTAATCTGCTGTCGGATGGGACGGGCTTTCCTCCCTGTAGACAGGCCAATTCATCGGGGAACGAGTCTCTCTGGGCTCGCTGCAGTAGAAGCAATTCTGCTTCCTCGTAGTTAGCTGCTGACATTTCAGCGGGGGACTTACACTCCGGGTGGTGCCGCAGGAATGTCCTTTGTTGTGCACTCTCTATGGTAGTGCAATCATCTATGTTGGGGTCTGCGGAGATAACAGTGCTCAATCCACAGAACACAGGCTTCTTATTCTCAGCCTCCTCCTGACTGGCTTCCCTCGGGATAGGCGTGGGCCACTCTCCTTCCGGGAGCTTTAGGAATGCTGGGCCGTCACTGTAGACATTGCGACGGGTGAGGTCATCTAGGGGCATTCCCCGGGTGATGACGTCAGCTGGGTTCTGTTTTGTATCAACGTAGCGCCACTCTGTTTCTCCGGTTAACTCTTCGGTTAAGTCTTGAATCTCGGTGACTCTGACTCCCACGAAGACTTTGTACTTGCATGAGTCCGATTTGATCCAGGCGAGTACTGTCGTGGAATCTGACCACAGGATTGTTCTAGACACCGGTATGGTGAGCTCACGTTGGATGAGCGTGGCTAGGTGCGTTCCGGCTAGGGCTGCGCAGAGCTCTAGGCGTGGGATAGATTGTTGCTTGCGTGGGGCTATTCTCGAGCGGGCGAGGACAAATGCTGTGTAGATCTCTCCCCCCTCTTCTTGGGCCCGCAAGTAGGCTACTGATCCGTATGCGACCTCTGAGGCGTCACTGAAGACGTGTAAGTCCATTTTACATGTCTCTGGCCTCACCGTGGGTGGGAAGTAGCTTCGGCGCATATTAACGCCTGGGAGTGAGTGGAGCTCCATCTCCCACTCTCTCCAGGTGGATGCAAGGTGTGCGGGAATGGGGTCGTCCCAGCCCTGGTCCTTGTCCCACAATGCTCGTACAATCATTTTTGCCCTGGTGGTGTACGGTAGAATACATCCTAGCGGGTCATATTGTCGGGCGAGTGTTGTGTACACACTCCGTCTGGTGGTCGGCGCCGCCGCCGGCCTTCCCTGCTCCGTAGTCAGGGGCTTGTGTCTGTAGTGAAGCGAATCTGTTTTGAATCGCCACACCAATCCCAGGGTCATCTCCTGGGCTTCTCCCGGGATTGTAGCCATCCAGGTCTCGCTGCTGGCTGCCTTGTCCTCGGAGGAGAGGCTGCGCAGTACTTGCGGATCGCTGCTGGCCCACTGCCTGAGATCAAAGCCGCCTTTGATCAATGAGGCGCGGAGTTTAATCAGGAGAGCCTCGGCTTCTTCCTGGGTTGAAAGGCTTTGTAGACGGTTGTCTACGTAGAAGCTGTTCTTTACGCTGTGTCGGACCTCTTCGTCCGCTGCTGGGTCCTCTGCTACATGTTTCTGTAGTGCAAATGTAGCACAGCAGGGGCTGCACGTCGTTCCGAAGGGGAGGACTTCCCATTGGTAGATGGCTGGGTGCTCATCTCCTGGCTTCTCTCTCCATAGGAACCGTAACAGGGGCTTGTCCTCCTCTACCAATCTCACCTGCAGGAACATTCCTTTAATGTCCCCGCTGATGGCCACCTTTTCCTGGCGGAAGCGGAGTAGAACGCCGAGTAGGGAGGGGCCGAGTGTGGGACCGGGCAGTAACTCTTTATTCAGATTTTGGGATCCGATCTGGTAGCTGCAGTTAAATACTATGCGGTCTTTACCGTTGTGATGGACCTTGTGGTGAGGCACGTACCACGATTCAGTGGTCTGGTCAGCCTCTTTAATGTCCATCTTTGTGACGTGTCCCGCTGTGATGAGCTTCTCAATCTCAGCGCGGTATACACTCTCTTGGGCGGGGTTCTTGGCTAAGCGCCGCTCCGTGTTCAGCAGGTACCGTTCTGTGGCGTCTGTCTTGGCGTGGAAAGTAGGTATTCCTTCTCGCCGCAGGAGTGGCGTGGCGTATCTCAACACGCCGTTGACCGGGACTCTCTTGGTCCCTGTCTCGAGGAGGTGAATGGCGTAAATGTCATCTTTAGAGCGAATGTCTTTCTTTCCGTTCTTAAAGGGCATTTGTTCCAAGGTCCATAGCCGCTCTACGTGTTGCAGGAGTGCGGTTTCTCCCTCTGTGACTCGGGAGTGGAGACATCTAGTGGCTGTACTTCGGTTGAGAGATTTGGCGAGCGGGCCTTGGAGAGTCCATCCCAAACGGGTCTCGACTGCTGCAGGACAGCCTCGGGGTCCGGTATGAACCCGGTCTATCGGGACAATGAGGTCTGCATGGTCGGAGCCTATCAACAGGGTCGGCATAGCATTGTCTATGAGCGGGATCGGTAACTTGCGCAGATGTGCATATTTCTCCATCAGCTTGGCGACGGGGTATGTGTACCGCGACAGTCCTATTTCTTGGCTGGTGAAAGCGTCTGTAATCTGGTACCGTCGCTCAGGCTGGCCGCTTGCTGCGATAGAGAATGAGACATTCTCGCCCTTTATCGTCTTCAAATCTCGTCTTATTGTCCGAATTGTCATTTGGGTTTCGCTTCCCCGCAGCCCTAGATGGGCCGCAGCGGAGGCGAGCAGAAGGGTCTTCTCTGACCCGTCATCGAGGACGGCGTAAGTGTCCAGGACTTTATTCTGGTCGCTTAGTGTCACACGCACTACTTTTAGGAGTACTCGGGCTCCACTGCTGCTGGCGGGATCGATGTACATGACGCTCGCTTTGCTGCTGGATGGTGCGGGTGAAGGGCGCCGTCTGTTACTGTCGTGAAGTATGTCCAGATGGGCTCCATCGCACTTGGTGCACCTTTTCTTTAAGCGGCATTCGGCTGCCATGTGTGAGCGCGCACAGCGAAAACAGCGCTTGTTGGACTTTATCCATTGACTTGCTTCCTCCGCGTTCAGCTTGGGGAAGGAGTCACATTGCGCTAGCCAGTGTTCTTTCTCACAGTAGGGGCACACTATCTTCCACTTCTCCGTTCTGGAGGGGGTACTGTGGCTCCTGCTGCTCGGTACTGACTCCGATTGGTGCATCACAGTCACCGATCTTCTTCCATCATTTAGTCGTCTGGTTCCTTCTCTGGAGCCAAGGGTGCTCCGTCCGAATGTATCTAGCCGTAGGCTGCTGACTTCTCTCGCCAGGAAGTCTGCTAGATCGAGGAGGTTCGGTTCGGGGCCATTCGGGTCTCGGTGGTCTCTCTGCCGCCTAAAACGCTCCTGTCGAGCGGGCGGCAGCTTCTCCAAGATCCTTTCCACATTTGAGTTGGCGTAAAGTTCATGCCTCCCCTTCTCTCTCTGCGCTCCCAACATCCCTAGCAGGGACTGCACTCTGATGGACAGGTCGTCCAGTGCTCGATTGTCTATTGCTGGGGGTAAGCGGTCGATGTGTCGGATCTCCTGGATCACGTAATCCCATATGCGCCCATACCTCTGGTCCAATGCTACCAGCGCTGCTGTGTATGGGGTGGTGGAAGTCGCGTAGGCGAGCGCTATATTATGTGCGCGGGGTACCTTTAAGTGCTTCAGTAGGATGGCGTATTTATGGCGTTCATCCAATACATCCACCAACATGGTCTCCAGACACATGCGGAGTTCTGTATACTGGGCCCGGTTCTCTTGGGTGAAGTCGGGTACCATAGGCGTGCCAATGTATGACGCTGACTGTGGATACATCGGCGAGCGTTGGGGGAGAGGCCTAAGAGACCTAGGCGAGTCTCCTCCCGCTCCTTGGTATGGGCTGGTACCGGCAGTGTACCATGGCCCGCTTGTCCAGGTGCTGTTCCTCGGTGCGGGTCGTGCGTCGTGCTCACCCGGGTATAGAGTCGGGGGTCTGTAGCGCAGCTCCGCGGGAGTATAGCCTGGGCTGTACCGGACCTCCTGGTCCGGTAGAGTACTGTGCTGTCGTCGGGCGTGGTTCTCCTCCTCTTCCTCTTCGTCTTCAGTTAGGTCATCCAGTGCTTGTAGTCTCTGGTTTAGCCTCTCCACAGGATATGCTGCTCCTTCCCGGTTGCTAGGTCTCGCTTGGACCGGTGGGGGGAGGTGGTCTGTGGGGGGTATAGACCTCGTCTGTTGGTCAAGTTCAGGGTTGGTTACTCGGCTAGGGGATGCCGCCCTGGAGGTGTGTCTAGACGAGTTCCTGGAGCCTCTGGCGGAGGGAGAGGGTGTTGTCCGTCTGATCAGCTGTTCTATTAGTTGCGCTTGCTGTCTGTCGCGCTCTGCGTCCCGTAGAGCACCAGCAGCTGCTCGCTGGCTGTCTGCTCGGTCTCGGGCCACATTCTCTTCCCTCTGAATGCGTCTTATTTCTAGACGTATATGCTCTTCTTCGCTCCGCTGCTGGATCTGCAGTCGGTCGCGTTCAGCAGCGGCGTTCAGGCTGATGAGGAAGGCCTGCTGTAGGGTCCTCTCTGCCTCGCTGGGAGAAGGCGGTTGTATAGGGGAGCCTTCCCTCGGGGTACTCCTTGCGGAGCCTTGGAGCTCTATCTCCACGGTGCTCTCCCCGTCTTCTTCCGTGCCGAGTTCTCTCTCGGTAGCGTTGTATTCCTCCCGGGACTCATCGGGGACTACTTCTTCAGTACTGGCGGGGTGTGAAGTCATGTCTGGTTCCCACTGGTCCCCACCGTGAACTTGGTCAGTTACATTAGAACCCGTAGGGGCCTCTATGGTCGGGGTAGTCTGGGCGTTGGGGTTAGACATACTTTTACTTTCTAGTTTTACCGCGTTTACTGTTAGTAGAAGACTAGGTTGTTGACTGACAGCGTAAGCCTCTAAGTACTGAGGGAGCCGTCGTTCGCGCTGCGGGCGTTGGTTAGGAGGATCGTTTCGTGGAGTGTTCATCATAGGCCATTTCAATATTAATAACACTATATTAATATTACACTAATTACCCATCCGGCTCGAAGGACCAATTGTAACTGAGGGGTACAATTCCCTGACTGTATTACTAGATATGATACTTACTACCACTACCTTTGTACTTTATATTCGGCCACCCAGTACTCGGCATAAATATATTATGATAAACACTCTCACGTAGATGAAACGGATCCAACACAAATGTACGAAGTCGAAGTATGTATTTATTGCTACACAGCAATGGTGTGTAGAGCAAGCACTTAATCACTTAATTACATTTATGAATTGAAATAGTATGCACTTTTATGGCAAAGAGTATTCGTCGGTATATCAATAGAGAATGTCCAATCTCTGATGGCGCAGGCGGTAAATATACGACCTGGAATAGTTAAGGAATAACAGCAATGATACTTTAATGATTATAAGACTGGATACACTAAGGGGGGTAATCCGGTCGCTTGTAAGACAACAGGAGTAGGAGGGGGGGGGGGTAGAGTCTGGCTGCCTCGTCCGGCCAAGGGTATCCTGGGTGAACCCACAGTTGTGCAGCTCGGTGCGCCAGCGATCCTTGGACCACAGATGAAAGCAGTTGGACTCTCTGTGGGCCGGCTTCCTTCAGTCCACGATGGAGAGACGTGAAGCGACCTCGTCTTGCAGAGCGTCTCCTCACCTTGCGTCCTCTCCAGGGGGGGGGGGTTCCAACACACGGCAGTGTCGGGGGTCTTTATCCATGGAATAATCACTGTACACAAAGCATAATCCGTGCCTGGGAAGGCGGGCTGTCGTCGGTAGAATAATCCGGTATACAGGTCCACTCGCTCGTCGGCTCTGGGGCTCCTCGGATGCAGCCTCACATGGGGTAGGCCACCCTGGATAAGCAGCCAGTTCTCTGCCCGAAACGATGGGGTACTGACTACGGTAGTATTCTCACCGCACGAAGCACTATATATTAACAGACTATTATTAGCTTAATAGACTACGTCCAACTCGACGATATAGTGCCAAATATGACTATTCAAATATTAATATACACGATGTCTCAATACCGATGGTAGGCCGAACTTGGCCTTACTCCCACACGTGGCGTCGCGGGGAGGCTTTACGTCTGTCACTCTATTGGAGGGTAAGAAACTGGACTGAAAAGGAAGTCCTACTTTAGTAGCGCAGTATATATACGCACTATGAACAAATAGTACCGTTAGTGGTGCGGTAGCCAGATTCCTACGCGGAACTAGGACTTGTTCGTACATGTTGAGCGGTACGTTTGAACTGGGTCTGGGGGGTATGGCAGCCTGGCACCAAGGTCTCGACCAATAGTAGAATGGAGACTATTATGGGATGTTCAGTAGGCTAGAATGGATATTCAATGCATATTGTACAAGGAATATACAAGGGATATCAGGGAATATTAGAGAATATACAAATACAATTAAATATATATATATACATAAATATATATATTCGGTTTAATCTGGCCCTTCACAACATATACAAAGAATATACAAGGGATATCAAACGATATACAAATATTATACAAGGGATCTCAAGCAATAAATATATATATTCGGTTTAATCTGACCCTTTGTAACAGCCGCCTCCTAATTAGTCCGCACCTAATTAGATAAAGCAAAGACAGATTAATCGTCTTGTCAACTACTCCATGTCTGTTGTGGGGAGTAGGGCAATTCACAAAGTCAGTGGGTCATGATCGTCATCAAGGGAGTCAGGGAGCCTTGGCAATTCTATCAGCCTCGCCACGGGTCGGGTGTATGTCCGTCCCTGGACAAGAACTTCTGCCGTTCTGACCTTTCCGTCGGCACCAGTAATCACTTTGCTTACGCGGCCGGCCGGCCACATAGCTCGGGGTAGTGACTGGTCCACGATCATGACGACTGTGTCCTCCGTCAAGTTGTCTCTATCTTTTACCCATTTCTGGCGGGTTTGTAGAGACGGTAGGTAGTGGAGGAGGAAACTGTTCCAAAACTTGTCAGCCAATACTTGACTGTACCTCCACATTCTTCGGCCGTTCGCTTCTTCGGGTCTGTACACCGTCTGTGGGAGCGCGGGGTCCAGCCGCGCCATCAAGAGAGTGTTGGGGGTGACTGGGTCGACATCAGCTACATCACTTGAGACGTAACCGAGGGGCTTTGAGTTCAATACTCCCTCGATCTCTGTGAGGACTGTCTTGAGGACTTCTTCAGCCACGGTCTGGGCCCCAAGCACGGCGTACAGGGCTGTCTTTATTGAACGTACTTCTCGTTCCCAGGTTCCCCCGAAGTGACGGGCGTTCGGGGGGTTAAACTGGAAGTCGATCTGAGAGGGAGCGAGGTGGGTCTTAAGTTCTCTCAGCTCTCTTTCTCCGCCTTTGAAGTTTGTCCCGTGATCAGACAATAATATAGACGGTTTTCCTTTTCGCGCTGTGAATCTCCGGAAGGCCATAAGGAATGAGTCCGTACTCATGGTCGGAAGGAGTTCTATGTGTATTGCTCGGGTGGTCATGCATTTGAATACAATGCCCCACCTCTTCTCCGTCCCTCTTCCTTTCTTCACGTAAAGCGGGCCGAAGCAGTCCATGCCGGTGGAGTGAAAGGGCTTGTCGCCAAGTCGGAGGCGACAGGGAGGCAGGTCAGCCATCCTGGGTATACTGGGCTGTGCTCGCCACTTGCGACAGTCTAGACAGGTCAGCTGGAAGCGTCGTACTGCTTCTCTTCCATTCAGTATCCAATAGCGATGTCGGATCTCAGCGAAGACTCTCTCTGCCCCAGCGTGGTGCACATCCTCGTCGTATTTCTTTATGATGAGCTCGGTGACCTTGTGTCGGCTGTTGAGGACTATAGGGAACTTGACGTCATCCGTTAAGTCCGGGGCTCGTCTCAGACGACCACCCACTCTGATGAGGTCATGGGCGTCGCGCTCAGGAGCCAAGTGGAGCAGTCTGCTGTCTGACGGGACTGGCTTTGATCCCTGCAGACAGTCTAGCTCCCCGGGGAACGAGTCTCTTTGGGCTCGCTGTAGCAGAAGGAGTTCTGCTTCTTCGTAGTTAGCTGCATTAATGTCAGTAGTGGAGGGAACCTCAGGGTGGTGCCACAGGAATGTCTTTAACTGCGCACTCTCAAGGGTGGGGCAGTCGTCTATGTTAGGGTCGGTGGGGACTGGTGTGTGCGTCAACCCACAGAACATAGATTTCTTGATCTCTGCCTCCTCTTGACTAGCCTCCCGTGGGGTGGGGTTAGGCCACTCTTCTTCCGGGAGCTTGAGGAACTCAGGACCGTCACTGTAGATATTGTGACGTGTGAGGTCATCTAGGGACATCCCCCGTGTGATGACATCTGCTGGGTTCTGTTTCGTGTCCACGTACCTCCAGCATGCTGATTCTGTTAAGTCTTGGATCTCTGTGATTCTGACTCCCACGAAGACCTTGTATCTACACGAATCGGACTGGATCCATGTGAGTACGGTCATGGAGTCTGACAACAGGATTGTTCTTTGCACCGGGATGGTGAGTTCACGTTGGATTAACGCGGCGAGTTGCGCGCCTACCAGGGCTGCGCAGAGCTCTAGACGCGGGATCGATTGTTGCTTGCGGGGGGCTATCCTTGAGCGAGCCAGGATGAAGGCTGTGTGTATTTCTCCTCCCTCCTCTCGAGCCCTCAAGTAAGCCACAGAGCCGTAGGCTACTTCTGAGGCGTCGCTGAAGACGTGCAGGTCCATCTGGCACGTCTCCAGCCGCACTGTGGGTGGGAAGTAGCTGCGGCGTATGTTCACATTTGGGAGCGAGTTGAGTTCTTTTTCCCACTCTCTCCAGGTGGAAGCGAGGTGGTCGGGTATGGGGTCGTCCCAGCCCTGTTCCTTGTCCCACAGCTCTCGTACAATCATTTTTGCCCTGGTGGTGTAAGGTAGGATACATCCCAGCGGGTCATATTTTCTGGCGAGTGTTCTGTATACACTCCGTCTGGTGGTCGGTAGAGAGGTCAACCTTCCCTGCTCCGTGGTCAGGGGTGTGTATCTGTAATGGAGCGAGTCTGTTTTGAAGCGCCAGACTAGTCCTAATGTCATTTCTTGGGCTTCACCTGGGATGGTCGCCATCAAGGTCTCGCTGCTTGCTGCCTTGTTCTCTGGGGAGAGGCTGCGAAGTACTTGAGGGTCGCTGCTGGCCCACTGCCGGAGATCAAAGCCGCCTTTGATCAGGGAGGCGCGGAGCTTGAGTAGGAGGGCTTCGGCTTCTTCTGGCGTCGAGACGCTTTGCAGACAGTTGTCCACGTAGAAACTCCTCTCTACACTTTGTCTGACCTCCTCGTCAGCTGCTGGGTCCTCTGCGACATGTTTTTGCAGTGCGAACGTAGCACAGCATGGGCTGCATGTGGTTCCGAAAGGGAGGACCTCCCATTGGTAGATGGATGGTTGCTCATCCCTTATCCTCTCTCTCCATAAGAACCGCAGCAGGGGCTTGTCCTCTTCCACTAGTCGCACCTGCAGGAACATCCCTTTGATGTCGCCGCTGATGGCCACCTTGTCTTGGCGGAAACGTAGCAACACGCCTAGTAGAGAGGGGCAGAGTGTTGGGCCGGGCAAGAGTTCTTTATTCAGATTCTGTAGTCCGATCTGGTAGCTGCAGTTGAACACAATACGATCCTTGCCGTTGTGGTGGACCTTGTGGTGGGGCACGTACCATGATTCGGTCGTCTGGTCGGCCTCTTGAATGTCAATTTTCTTTATGTGTCCCGCTGTGATTAGCTTGTCAATCTCAGCGCGGTACACAGTGGCTTGAGTGGGGTCTTTGGCTAGACGCCGCTCGGTGTTCAGTAGATATCGCTCCGTCGCTTCTTTTGAGGCGCGGAGGGTGGGCATACCCTCTCGCCTCAAGAGTGGAGTTGCGTATCTCATCACTCCATTGACCTCGACTCTCTTTGTCCTCTGCTCAAGGAGGGTTATGGCATAAGTGTCTTCCTTTGATCGAACAAGTTTCTTTTCATTCTTAAAGGGCATTGCGTCTAATGTCCATAGCCTCTCGATGTGCTGTAAGAGGGTGGTGTCTTCTTCTTTTATTCTTGAGTGGAGGCAGCGAGTGGCTGCTGGTCGGTTGGGAGACCTGGAGAGGGGGCCTTGTAGTGTCCATCCTAGGCGGGTCTTGACTGCTGCTGGACAGCCTCTGGGCCCGATGTGGACCCGGTCCGTTGGGACGATGAGGTGTGCATGGTCGGATCCTATGAGCAGGGTCGGGGTTGCGCCGTCGATGAGCGGTATAGGTAGTTGACGTAGGTGCACGCATTTTTCCATCAGCTTGGGGATGGGGTAGGTGTACTGTGACAGGCCTATGTCTTGGCTGGTGAAGGCATTAGTAATCCTATACTGCTTCTCGGGCTGCCCGACTGCTGCGATCGTGAAGGAGACATTTTCACCCTTTATGGTCTTCAGGTCTCTTCTTATAGTACGGATTGTCATCGTTTCTTCGCTCCCCCGCAGACCCAGCCGGGCTGCAGCGGATGAGAGGAGGAGAGTCTTTTCTGACCCATCGTCCAGGACGGCGTAAGTGTCCATGACCTTGTCCTCGTAGCTTAATATCACTCGGACCACTTTCAAGAGCACTCGGGAGCTCCCGCTGCTGGCGGGGTCGATATACATGACGTTCACTCTCGAGCTACTTGGGGGTGCGAGTTTCTTCTTGTTGCTGTCATGCAAGACATCCAAGTGGGCGCCGTCACACTTGCTGCATTTCTTCTTTAAACGGCACTCGGCTGCCATATGGCTGCGCGCGCAGCGGAAGCAGCGGCGGTTGGCTTTGATCCACTGACTCACCTCGTCAGCGGTCATCTTCTTGAAAGTGTCACATTGAGACAGCCAATGTTCTTTTTCACAGTACTGGCATACAATCTTCCACTTCTCTTTCGTCGAGGGGGTGTTGTGGTTCTTGTGCTGCGGTACTGATTCGGCTTGGTGCATAACGGTCACCGACCGGCGGTTATCATTAGATCTCCGAGGTCCATCTCTTGCGCTTGGTCCACTCCACACGAACGTATCCAGTCGTAGGCTGCTGACTTCTCTCGCAAGGAAGTCGGCCAGGTCTAGGAGGGATGGCTCGGGACCGTCGGGATCACGGTGGTCTCTCTGCCGCCGAAAGCGCTCTTGGCGGGCTGGAGGGAGCTTCTCTAGTATTCGTTCTACATTAGAGTTAGCATATAGTTCATTTCTCCCTTTTTCCTTTTGGGACCCCAGCATCCCTACCAGGGATTGTACCTTGATAGAGAGGTCATCCAATGCTCTATTGTCTTTGGCTGGGGGGAGACGGTCAATAGTCCTTATTTCTTGTATCACGTAATCCCATATGCGTCCATAACGCTGGTCGAGGGCCACTAGAGCGGCGGAGTATGGGGTGCTTGAATTGGAATATGCCAGCGCTATATTATGCGCTCTGGGCACCTTGAGATGCTTGAGGAGGATGGCATATTTGTACGACTCATCAAGGACGTCGGACATCATAGTCTCTAAGCACATCCGTAATTCCGTGTACTGTGCTCTGCGTAAAGTCTGGGAACGTCGGTGTGCCAAGGTACGATGCCATGGATGGCTGGCACATCGGTGAGCGTTGGGGAAGAGGCCTCCTGGGCGAGTCTCCCCGTACGTGTTGTCGTGGGCTGGTACTTGGTGGGTACCAGAGGCCGGGTACCCAGGTGCTGTTCCTCGGTGCTGACTGTGCGTCAAACTCACCCGTGAGTTGAGTCGGGGGTTTGTAGCGCAGTGACTCGGGGGTGAAGTCTGGGCTGTACTGGGCCTCCTGGTCCTGAGTACGTTGCTGCTGGTGGGCTTGACCTTCCTCCTCTTCCTCTTCCTCTTCTAGGTCTTCTAGGTCTTGAAGTCTTCTATTCAGTCTCTCGGCCGCGTAGGCCGGTTCTTCGCGGTTGCTGGGTCTCGTATGGACCGGTCGGGGAGGGGGTTCGGAGACGTAGATAGGATCCTTCTGTTGGCCGGGTTCCGGGTCACTTGGTCGGGTAGGGGAAGGTGCCCTAGACCCTTGTCGTGATGATGTCCTGGAGCTCCGTGCGGAGAGAGGGGGTGTCGCCCTGGCAATCAATTGTTCTATTATCTGCGCCTGCAGCCGGTCGCGCTCTGCTTCACGCTGGGCGTGGGCTGCGTCGCGCTCTGCTTCGCGCTGGGCATGGGCTGCGTCGCGCTGTGCATTGGCGGTGGCGCGCTGTGCATCCGCGCGGTCTCTTTCAATGTTCTCTTCCGTCTGGAGGCGTCTGGTCTCCAGTCGTATGCGGTCGTCTTCACTCCTTTGTTGCGCCTGGAAGCGCTTGCGCTCGGTTGCAGAGTGTTCGCGTTCACTAAGGGCTTGCGCTTGGAGTTGCGCGTGAAGGCGCTCTCGTTGGTCTGCAGATTGTTCGCGCTCACTCGTCTGTTGAGCCTGAAGGCGTTCTCTTTCCATGGTAGAGTGTTCGCGCTCACTTAGTTGTTGCGCCCGGAGGCGCTCTTGTTCCATGGAAGAATGTTCGCGCTCACTAAGCGTCTGTGCTTGGAGTCGATCGCGTTCAGTGGAGGCTGCCAGGGTGGCGATGAATGCCTGCGCCAGCATCTGGTCCGCTTCGCTGGGGGATGACACTGACGGAGGTGATCGGCTTCTGACAGTGCTCGTTGGAGATCTGTTCTCTTGGCGCGCCCCGAGGTCCATCTCCTGGGCGCGCTTCTCTTCTGTTCGTGTGTCGGGTTCTGTCCCTGGAGCGCTTTCTTTATCCTGGAGCTCTCCGGGGATTATACCGTTGACGTTGTCTGGGGGTATAGTCATGTCATGTCCCCCCTGGTCCCCCCCGTGAGCTTGGTCAGTTTCGTTAGAACCCACTAGGGTCTCTACTGGCAGGGTCGCCTGGTCGGTAGGATTTGACATGCTTTGTGTAACTGAGGGGTACAATTCCCTGACTGTATTACTAGATATGATACTTACTACCACTACCTTTGTACTTAATATTCGGCCACCCAGTACACGGCATAAATATATTATGATGAACACTGTCACGTAGATGAAACGGATCCAACACAAATGTACGAATTAGAAATAGGTCTTTATTTCTACACAGCGATGGTGTGTAGAGCAAGCACTTAATCAAATCAATCACATTTATGAATGGGAATTAGTATGCACTTTTATGGCAAGAGTATTCGTCGGTATATCAATAGAGAATGTCCAATCTCTGAAGGCGCAGGTGGTACATATACGACCTGGAATAGTTTAAGGAATAACAGCAATGATACTTTAATGATTATATACTGGATACACTAGGGGGGGTTAATCCGGTCGCTTGTAAGCCGACAGGAGTAGGAAGGGGGGGGGGGTAGAATCCGGCTGCCTCATCCGGCCAAGGGTATCCCAGGTGAACCCACTGTAGTGCCGTTCAATGCGCCGGCGATCCTTGGACCACAGATGAAAGCAGGTGGACTCTCTGTGAAGCGACCTCGTCTTGCAGAGCGTCTCCTCACCTTGCGTCCTCTCCAGGGGGGGGGTTCCAACACACGGCAGTGTCGGGGGTCTTTATCCATGGAATAATCAACGTATACAAAGCATAATCCGTGCCTGGGAAGGCGGGCTGTCGTCGGTAGAATAATCCGGTATACAGGTCCACTCGCTCGTCGGCTCTGGGGCTCCTCGGGTGCAGCTTCACGTGGGGTCAACCACCCTGGATAAGCAGTCAGTTCTCTGCCCGAAACGATGGGGTACTGACTACGGTAGTATTCTCACCGCACGAAGCACTATATATTAACAGACTATTATTAGCTTAATAGACTACGTCCAACTCGACGATATAGTGCCAAATATGACTATTCAAATATTAATATACACGATGTCTCAATACCGATGGTAGGCGAACTTGGCCTTACTCCCACACGTGGCGTCGCGGGGAGGCTTTACGTCTGTGACTCTATTGGAGGGTAAGAAACTGGACTGAAAAGGAAGTCCTACTTTAGTAGCGCAGTATATATACGCACTATGAACAAATAGTCCCATTAGTGGTGCGGTAGCCAGATTCCTACGCGGAACTAGGACTTGTTCGTACATGTTGAGCGGTACGTTTGAACTGGGTCTGGGGGGTATGGCAGCCTGGCACCAAGGTCTCGACCAATAGTAGAATGGAGACTATTATGGGATGTTCAGTAGGCTAGAATGGATATTCAATGCATATTGTACAAGGAATATACAAGGGATATCAAGGAATATTAGAGAATATACAAATACAATTAAATATATATATATAAATAAATATATATATTCGGTTTAATCTGGCCCTTCACAACAGCCACCCCCTGATTGGTCCCAGACCTAATCAGTTAAACAGAGACAGATTAATCGCGTTGTCTATTTACACATAAGGGTTTGCTGTAGGGGTCAGTCAACTTCACAAAGTCA
Organism: Notolepis coatsorum; assembly: GCF_963971535.1. NCBI lineage: Eukaryota > Metazoa > Chordata > Actinopteri > Aulopiformes > Paralepididae > Notolepis > Notolepis coatsorum. Next base: position 137,488,321 of record NC_140171.1, read on the forward strand.
TATGGTTATAGGGTCATGGTCATCATCGATTGTGTCTGGGAGTCGGGGCAGTTCTATGAGCCTCGCCACGGGACGGGTGTAAGTGCGACCCTGGACAAGCACTTCAGCTGCTCGGACCTTGCCGTCGGCACCGGTGATCACTTTGCTTACGCGGCCGGCCGGCCACATAGCTCTGGGCAGTGATTGATCAATAATCATGATGACTGTTCCTTCTGTCAAATTGTCTCTCTCCTTTACCCACTTCTGGCGGGTCTGTAGAGACGGTAGGTAGTGCAGTAGGAAACTGCTCCAAAACTTGTCGGCTACTACTTGACTGTACCTCCACATTCGTCGGCCGTTCGCTTCTTCAGGCCGGTACATTGTCTGGGGTAGTGCAGGATCTAGCCGCCCCATCAGGAGTGTGTTGGGGTCTGCGGAGATAACAGTGCTCAATCCACAGAACACAGGCTTCTTATTTTCCACCTCCTCTGGACTTGCTTCCCTCGGGATAGGCATGGGCCACTGTCCTTCCGGGAGTCTTAGGAATGCTGGGCCGTCACTGTAGACATTGCGACGGGTGAGGTCATCCAGGGGGATCCCCCGGGTGATGACGTCAGCTGGGTTCTGTTTTGTATCAACGTAGCGCCACTCTGTTTCTCCGGTTAACTCTTCGGTTAAGTCTTGAATCTCGGTGACTCTGACTCCCACGAAGACTTTGTACTTGCATGAGTCCGATTTGATCCAGGCGAGTACTGTCGTGGAATCTGACCACAGGATTGTTCTAGACACCGGTATGGTGAGCTCACGTTGGATGAGCGTGGCTAGGTGCGCTCCGGCTAGGGCTGCGCAGAGCTCTAGACGTGGGATAGATTGTTGCTTGCGTGGGGCTATTCTCGAGCGGGCGAGGACAAATGCTGTGTAGATCTCTCCCCCCTTTTCTTGGGCCCGCAAGTAGGCTACTGATCCGTATGCGACCTCTGAGGCGTCACTGAAGACGTGTAAGTCCATTTTACATGTCTCTGGCCTCACCGTGGGTGGGAAGTAGCTTCGGCGCATATTAACGCCTGGGAGTGAGTGGAGCTCCATCTCCCACTCTCTCCAGGTGGATGCAAGGTGTGCGGGAATGGGGTCGTCCCAGCCCTGGTCCTTGTCCCACAATGCTCGTACAATCATTTTTGCCCTGGTGGTGTACGGTAGAATACATCCTAGCGGGTCATATTGTCGGGCGAGTGTTGTGTACACACTCCGTCTGGTGGTCGGCGCCGCCGCCGGCCTTCCCTGCTCCGTAGTCAGGGGCTTGTGTCTGTAGTGAAGCGAATCTGTTTTGAATCGCCACACCAATCCCAGGGTCATCTCCTGGGCTTCTCCCGGGATTGTAGCCATCCAGGTCTCGCTGCTGGCTGCCTTGTCCTCGGAGGAGAGGCTGCGCAGTACTTGCGGATCGCTGCTGGCCCACTGCCTGAGATCAAAGCCGCCTTTGATCAATGAGGCGCGGAGTTTAATCAGGAGAGCCTCGGCTTCTTCCTGGGTTGAAAGGCTTTGTAGACAGTTGTCTACGTAGAAGCTGTTCTTTACGCTGTGTCGGACCTCTTCGTCCGCTGCTGGGTCCTCTGCTACATGTTTCTGTAGTGCAAATGTAGCACAGCAGGGGCTGCACGTCGTTCCGAAGGGGAGGACTTCCCATTGGTAGATGGCTGGGTGCTCATCTCCTGGCTTCTCTCTCCATAGGAACCGTAACAGGGGCTTGTCCTCCTCTACTAATCTCACCTGCAGGAACATTCCTTTAATGTCCCCGCTGATGGCCACCTTTTCCTGGCGGAAGCGGAGTAGAACGCCGAGTAGGGAGGGGCCGAGTGTGGGACCGGGCAGTAACTCTTTATTCAGATTTTGGGATCCGATCTGGTAGCTGCAGTTAAATACTATGCGGTCTTTACCGTTGTGATGGACCTTGTGGTGAGGCACGTACCACGATTCAGTGGTCTGGTCAGCCTCTTTAATGTCCATCTTTGTGACGTGTCCCGCTGTGATGAGCTTCTCAATCTCAGCGCGGTATACACTCTCTTGGGCGGGGTTCTTGGCTAAGCGCCGCTCCGTGTTCAGCAGGTACCGTTCTGTGGCGTCTGTCTTGGCGTGGAAAGTAGGCATTCCTTCTCGCCGCAGGAGTGGCGTGGCGTATCTCAACACGCCGTTGACCGGGACTCTCTTGGTCCCTGTCTCGAGGAGGTGAATGGCGTAAATGTCATCTTTAGAGCGAATGTCTTTCTTTCCGTTCTTAAAGGGCATTTGTTCCAAGGTCCATAACCGCTCTACGTGTTGCAGGAGTGCGGTTTCTCCCTCCGTGACTCGGGAGTGGAGACATCTAGTGGCTGTACTTCGGTTGAGAGATTTGGCGAGCGGGCCTTGGAGAGTCCATCCCAAACGGGTCTCGACTGCTGCAGGACAGCCTCGGGGTCCGGTATGAACCCGGTCTATCGGGACAATGAGGTCTGCATGGTCGGAGCCTATCAACAGGGTCGGCATAGCATTGTCTATGAGCGGGATCGGTAACTTGCGCAGATGTGCATATTTCTCCATCAGCTTGGCGACGGGGTATGTGTACCGCGACAGTCCTATTTCTTGGCTGGTGAAAGCGTCTGTAATCTGGTACCGTCGCTCAGGCTGGCCGCTTGCTGCGATAGAGAATGAGACATTCTCGCCCTTTATCGTCTTCAAATCTCGTCTTATTGTCCGAATTGTCATTTGGGTTTCGCTTCCCCGCAGCCCTAGCTGGGCCGCAGCGGAGGCGAGCAGAAGGGTCTTCTCTGACCCGTCATCGAGGACGGCGTAAGTGTCCAGGACTTTATTCTGGTAGCTTAGTGTCACACGCACTACTTTTAGGAGTACTCGGGCTCCACTGCTGCTGGCGGGATCGATGTACATGACGCTCGCTTTGCTGCTGGATGGCGCGGGTGAAGGGCGCCGTCTGTTACTGTCGTGAAGTATGTCCAGATGGGCTCCATCGCACTTGGTGCACCTTTTCTTTAAGCGGCATTCGGCTGCCATGTGTGAGCGCGCACAGCGAAAACAGCGCTTGTTGGACTTTATCCATTGACTTGCTTCCTCCGCGTTCAGCTTGGGGAAGGAGTCACATTGCGCTAGCCAGTGTTCTTTCTCACAGTAGGGGCACACTATCTTCCACTTCTCCGTTCTGGAGGGGGTACTGTGGCTCCTGCTGCTCGGTACTGACTCCGATTGGTGCATCACAGTCACCGATCTTCTTCCATCATTTAGTCGTCTGGTTCCTTCTCTGGAGCCAGGGGTGCTCCGTCCGAATGTATCTAGCCGTAGGCTGCTGACTTCTCTCGCCAGGAAGTCCGCTAGATCGAGGAGGTTCGGTTCGGGGCCATTCAGGTCTCGGTGGTCTCTCTGTCGCCTAAAACGCTCCTGTCGAGCGGGCGGCAGCTTCTCCAAGATCCTTTCCACATTTGAGTTGGCGTAAAGTTCATGCCTCCCCTTCTCTCTCTGCGCTCCCAACATCCCTACCAGGGACTGCACTCTGATGGACAGGTCGTCCAGTGCTCGATTGTCTATTGCTGGGGGTAAGCGGTCGATGTGTCGGATCTCCTGGATCACGTAATCCCATATGCGCCCATACCTCTGGTCCAATGCTACCAGCGCTGCTGTGTATGGGGTGGTGGAAGTCGCGTAGGCGAGCGCTATATTATGTGCGCGGGGTACCTTTAAGTGCTTCAGTAGGATGGCGTATTTGTGGCGTTCATCCAATACATCCACCAACATGGTCTCCAGACACATGCGGAGTTCTGTATACTGGGCCCGGTTCTCTTGGGTGAAGTCGGGTACCATAGGCGTGCCAATGTATGACGCTGACTGTGGATACATCGGCGAGCGTTGGGGGAGAGGCCTCCTAGGCGAGTCTCCTCCCGCTCCTTGGTATGGGCTGGTACCGGCAGTGTACCATGGCCCGCTTGTCCAGGTGCTGTTCCTCGGTGCGGGTCGTGCGTCGTGCTCACCCGGGTATAGAGTCGGGGGTCTGTAGCGCAGCTCCGCGGGAGTATAGCCTGGGCTGTACCGGACCTCCTGGTCCGGTAGAGTACTGTGCTGTCGTCGGGCGTGGTTCTCCTCCTCTTCCTCTTTGTCTTCAGTTAGGTCATCCAGTGCTTGTAGTCTCTGGTTTAGCCTCTCCACAGGATATGCTGCTCCTTCCCGGTTGCTAGGTCTCGCTTGGACCGGTGGGGGGAGGTGGTCTGTGGGGGGTATAGACCTCGTCTGTTGGTCAAGTTCAGGGTTGTTTACTCGGCTAGGGGATGCCGCCCTGGAGGTGTGTCTAGACGAGTTCCTGGAGCCTCTGGCGGAGGGAGAGGGTGTTGTCCGTCTGATCAGCTGTTCTATTAGTTGCGCTTGCTGTCTGTCGCGCTCTGCGTCCCGTAGAGCACCAGCAGCTGCTCGCTGGCTCTCTGCTCGGTCTCGGGCCACATTCTCTTCTCTCTGAATGCGTCTTATTTCTAGACGTATATGCTCTTCTTCGCTCCGCTGCTGGATCTGCAGTCGGTCGCGTTCAGCAGCGGCGTTCAGGCTGATGAGGAAGGCCTGCTGTAGGGTCCTCTCTGCCTCGCTGGGAGAAGGCGGTTGTATAGGGGAGCCTTCCCTCGGGGTACTCCTTGCGGAGCCTTGGAGCTCTATCTCCACGGTGCTCTCCCCGTCTTCTTCCGTGCGGAGTTCTGTCTCGGTAGCGTTGTATTCCTCCCGGGACTCATCGGGGACTACTTCTTCAGTACTGGCGGGGTGTGAAGTCATGTCTGGTTCCCACTGGTCCCCACCGTGAACTTGGTCAGTTACATTAGAACCCGTAGGGGCCTCTATGGTCGGGGTAGTCTGGGCGTTGGGGTTAGACATACTTTTACTTTCTAGTTTTACCGCGTTTACTGTTAGTAGAAGACTAGGTTGTTGACTGACAGCGTAAGCCTCTAAGTACTGAGGGAGCCGTCGTTCGCGCTGCGGGCGTTGATTAGGAGGATCGTTTCGTGGAGTGTTCATCATAGGCCATTTCAATATTAATAACACTATATTAATATTACACTAATTACCCTCCGGCTCGAAGGACCAATTGTAACTGAGGGGTACAATTCCCTGACTGTATTACTAGATATGATACTTACTACCACTACCTTTGTACTTAATATTCGGCCACCCAGTACACGGCATAAATATATTATGATGAACACTGTCACGTAGATGAAACGGATCCAACACAAATGTACAAATTAGAAATAGGTCTTTATTTCTACACAGCGATGGTGTGTAGAGCAAGCACTTAATCAAATCAATCACATTTATGAATGGGAATTAGTATGCACTTTTATGGCAAGAGTATTCGTCGGTATATCAATAGAGAATGTCCAATCTCTGAAGGCGCAGGTGGTACATATACGACCTGGAATAGTTTAAGGAATAACAGCAATGATACTTTAATGATTATATACTGGATACACTAGGGGGGGTTAATCCGGTCGCTTGTAAGCCGACAGGAGTAGGAAGGGGGGGGGGGGGGGTAGAATCCGGCTGCCTCATCCGGCCAAGGGTATCCCAGGTGAACCCACTGTAGTGCCGTTCAATGCGCCGGCGATCCTTGGACCACAGATGAAAGCAGGTGGACTCTCTGTGAAGCGACCTCGTCTTGCAGAGCGTCTCCTCACCTTGCGTCCTCTCCAGGGGGGGGGTTCCAACACACGGCAGTGTCGGGGGTCTTTATCCATGGAATAATCAACGTATACAAAGCATAATCCGTGCCTGGGAAGGCGGGCTGTCGTCGGTAGAATAATCCGGTATACAGGTCCACTCGCTCGTCGGCTCTGGGGCTCCTCGGGTGCAGCTTCACGTGGGGTCAACCACCCTGGATAAGCAGTCAGTTCTCTGCCCGAAACGATGGGGTACTGACTACGGTAGTATTCTCACCGCACGAAGCACTATATATTAACAGACTATTATTAGCTTAATAGACTACGTCCAACTCGACGATATAGTGCCAAATATGACTATTCAAATATTAATATACACGATGTCTCAATACCGATGGTAGGCGAACTTGGCCTTACTCCCACACGTGGCGTCGCGGGGAGGCTTTACGTCTGTGACTCTATTGGAGGGTAAGAAACTGGACTGAAAAGGAAGTCCTACTTTAGTAGCGCAGTATATATACGCACTATGAACAAATAGTCCCATTAGTGGTGCGGTAGCCAGATTCCTACGCGGAACTAGGACTTGTTCGTACATGTTGAGCGGTACGTTTGAACTGGGTCTGGGGGGTATGGCAGCCTGGCACCAAGGTCTCGACCAATAGTAGAATGGAGACTATTATGGGATGTTCAGTAGGCTAGAATGGATATTCAATGCATATTGTACAAGGAATATACAAGGGATATCAAGGAATATTAGAGAATATACAAATACAATTAAATATATATATATAAATAAATATATATATTCGGTTTAATCTGGCCCTTCACAACACTTTGACTATCCGCTTTATCCGCATTTAACGTCTGTTTAAAGCTAGGTATTAGACTGACAGCGTATTCCTCTAGATAGGCAGGTGGCTGACGTCTGCGCTGCGGGCGTTCTAGCTTGGGAGAGCCGCTTGGGGAGTGTTCACCGCTGGCCATGGTTAATATCAATATTATATTAGATATTACACTGATACCCTCCGGCTCGAAGGACCAATTGTAACTGAGGGGTACAATTCCCTGACTGTATTGAGAGTATGGTATTATTAAACCACTACTTAGTTATGTACTTTAATTACTGGCCATACAGTACATGAATATATATGGTGAACACCCACACAAGAATACGGCAATGACACATAAAGTTCTATTTAGAGGGTATTTATTATTATCAGAGCAAGCAACGTTAGGTTACAGATTGAGAATTATACTTGCGCTTGTAAGGCGAAGAACACACGTAAAGTAGGTCAAGAGCGTAAGTCAATGAGAATAGTAAGATGGGTCTAAACTGACGCCACCTGTAGCATAGCAATTACATAAGGCACACTAGTACCAGCTGGAGACACTGGGGGGTTCCCTCCGGGTGTAAGGCCGGCAGGGTAGAGGAATGTTCGGGTGCAAAGTCTGGGTCAACGAGGAATAACGAGGTTCCAGATACAGGAACCAGTGCAGTACTCCCTTGATCGGTAGACAAAGCAACAGCTATAATCCAGTATGCTCGACAGCATGGATGAAAGCTAGCCAGCCTCCTCCTAGAGGCGGGCTCAAGGGATGCTCCTCACGGGGGTAGATCCCACACGATAGTGGGGTAGATGGTTCTCTGCTCCAGCAGTCACGGTACAAAAGCAATATAATCCAACCAGAAAAGGTTCTGCAGTCGCCGGGGTAGGTTCTCCGGTGTACATATCCAACGGTTCTCGTCTAGGACTCCTCGGGTGGTGGCACGAGTTTAGGCCGCCCAGCCTGGATAAGTGCACTAGCTATATACACGACGAACCGGTGGTAATGCTGGTCACTGAAGAACGGTAGCCGCACGATACACTATAAATGATAGACTATTACTTCACATTAGAATAAGTCGAACTCAACGGTACTGCGTTAAACTCTGACACTTTAGCAATCTATTCGCACGCGGTTCTCAAGGCTCTATTCAGGGGCAAAGTTGCCCACTTCACTACACGTTGTCTCGTGGTGAAGGCTTTACTAGTAATGAACGAATTGCTGCTGTTTCCACCTGCGCCGTATTTATACGTAAGGTGAATTATCTAGTGCCAACCTCAGTTCTGTCTCGTATTACTGCGCAAACCTGGACATGTTGAGACATGCCTTGGCGTTGCCTTTGAACTTGCCATTGGGGGTATGGTCGTTGGCGCCTAGGGGTCGCTGTCCAATAGGAGAACGAATATTATGGTCTGGTTTGTACCCAGGTAAAGGGATATTCTGTGTATATATACAAAGAATATACAAGGGATATCAAACGATATACAAATATTATACAAGGGATCTCAAGCAATAAATATATATATTCGGTTTAATCTGACCCTTTGTAACAGTTATACATTTATAAATGAATACAATTACAGAAGAAAAAACATTATGGAACTATGGAAAACATTGAATGAAGCTATAGGTAGAAATAAAATGGGCAAAACGCCATCATTTATTGAGTCAGATGGTATATTCACCACTAAACCATTTGACATTGCAACCCATTTCAACAACTACTTTGTTTCCAAGGTAAACAAAATTATAAATCAAATCTTGCCAATGAGTGGTAATCTGTCAGACTCTGTAATTAAAAAACATATAATGTATGACAAGAAATGCAGATTTAAATTGAAATGCACAAGTCCAAATGATATTGAAAAGCTCATCCTAGCACTTAAACCATGCAGATAAACCTTGCGGTGTTGATAATCTGAATGGAACACTGCTACAAATCTCTGCAAAATCTGTGGCTAAGCCACTATCACATATTTAATTTATGTTTTGAAGAGAGGGTCTTGAAGACACTGAAGGCATTGTTTGTTGATCTGTCTAAAGCGTTTGACTCTGTGGATCACGCATTATTGCTGATGTGATTATGCTTCTTGCCACTGCACAAATGGCCTTCTGTATTTGTATTTGATTTGTATGTTTTTTGTTTAATGCCCTTGTTTTTATGTTGAAACTTGTTGTGTGCCGTGTTGGTCAGGACTCCCTGGAAGAAGATATATTGTATCTCAATGGGACATTCCTGGATAAATAAAGGATATAAAATTGTTTGATACTTTTCTGGACTCTTTGGATCATAAACAGTACTGTATTTGCAAATCTGGTATGTCATAATTAAATGTATAGATGTAGCAGTAGGCCTACTGTCTATCTGTATGTCATATATGTTATGATGAATTGAAAATGGGGGACCCTGATGTAAACAAGATGAAAGTCTTTCTCTGGTCTGCATCCCCTTAACAATTGTGTGTATTGAGCTGTACTGTATTGTACCCATTCTGCAATCCGTTAATACAGTTTTCAATTAATGTCAGACGTCCTCTCCATAAAAAAACGATTGAATTGCTCAGAATTTTAAATTATGTCCCCAATAGGACATAATAATATTAATATTATTCCCCAGTATGACACAATAAACACAGAATGAATGCCCCCCCCCCCCCCCATAAAAACATACTGCCAAATTACCCCCATGGGTGTTGAAGACACTGTACCACCACAAGTCAGGAATTGAGAAAAAGAAAATGCAACTTCAGCCTCATGCTGCTCCAACTTTCTTCCAGCATCGTGATATTGTAATATTCTTACATCCACTTGGACCATGAACAAACAAAAAAGGTGTTGAGAAAGACAGCGAACACTACAGAAAGGAGGCACTTGGGGATTGAATGGAGAAATTAAGTAAGAGATGTAAAGATTGTGCATTACAATTGATGATTAATCAACAATAATGGAAAACCAAACTATTCTTGCTCTTTACCATTTTTTTTGTTTTTCTTCCCTTCCACCCTCATCTCCAAAACAGTTGGCGTGAACAAATAATACTAGAGACAGAATGAGTTTTGCTTCTTTTTTTGGTTTTTCTTTTAACACTTTGAGCGCCACACCTGGTTTTCCGTTTTACCGCTTGAATGCCACCATCGGCGCCAATGTTAACGTAAATATCGCCTAATCTATGTTTTAAATTATGGCTATGTGTCTAATCTGCCCATCGCATTATCAAAGATTATTTTCCAGTCAGTGCTGTGAAGGCAGATTGTTTTTTTATCGCGTCGTTTCCGTTTCAGAGCAGTTAGAAAAGCCCCCGTTTTGATATAAAAAACAGCTCATTCTGGAGCATTCTATGAAAATCGTCTTTTAGTGGAATATTCCACAACGTTGATATTCGTCGGCCTTTTTATGAATCGTTTTTAAATAAAGGCTAGATGATCAATATTATACGTGCACGCAAGCACATTACGGCCGCGCACTGATAATCGCTCCGTTGATTTCCTCACAGACTTTTACAGTGAAACCGAAAGAAGACATTTCACAAAACAGCTTATAACTTCATCAAACTTACTCTGATTATCCTACCACTGATAACATAGAGTCCTTACCTGACATCAGATGGTATCCAACTGGTATGTTCCAATTCCTGATCACCATTCGAAAAAATCGATACGTGTATGGATCCAACGCGATACAGTAGAACTCCATGATCCGCTGGGCTCTGAGGCTCCAGAATGAACTCTGGTAACCCCGGCTGGATCAGTGAACTGGAAAATGTGGAGTACCGGATTTTTTCCCCCATTCATTTTCATTGAGTCCATTCCAAAATCACTTATGTCATCTGGGAGACGACAGGGGGCGCTTTTTTCCACAGTAAGAAATCTCGTGAGTGGCATTCTACGTCACTATTAAAAACCAGAGAAATCTCGTGAGTGGCACTCAAAGTGTTAATCAGTGAAATATATTCCCATCCATATCCCCAACTTTGTGATTTTTACATACTGATCAGACAGAGGCAGAATAGCCTGCACATACATCAATGCATCTCTTGTAAGATATGAATTGCGGCATACATTTTCCCAGACATGGTGCTGTTGGCGTCAAGCACAGGAGGTGAGGGGTGGATTGTCACCACCTGTTTAGCTAGGGCAGAGCGCATGTAGAGGGCATAGAAGAACCAGACGAGGCTGAAGATGCACAGGCCGATGGAAATGTTGATGAACACTTTGCCCATGTCAACCTTCTTCTTCTTCTCCTTGCGGTGCAAGGCAGCAGGATTCTCCTCTTTCCTCTGGAGGGGAGTAGCTTCACCGGTCACCACCCTCTTCCTCTGCCTTCCCATCCTGCCCACTGGAGCTGAGTGAAGAAGTGCAGAAAAGAAGATGTTTAGGTTCAAAGGGACAGTCAATGGCATGCTTGAGGAAGACCGGTAAGGTCGAAACGTTGCATCTACTGTGTTGTGAAGGATCAGATTAAACCGAATATATATATTTATTTATGGATATATATTTAATAGTATTTGTATATCGTTTGATATCCCTTGTATATTCCTTGTACATATACACTGAATATCCCTTTGGTCTACTAACAGCCCATAATAGTTTCATTCTCTCATTGGACAAGAACTTGGCGCCAGCAGCCAAGCCCCTTGGTTCAAGTTCAATCGTGCCGACGAACATGTCGTTACTAGCCCCGGTTCCGCGTAGGAATACGTCTGCCGAAATACGAATGGTACTATTTGTTCACAGCGCATATATATATGGCGCAAGTAAAGTAGAACTTCCCTTAGCCCTTAGCCCTTAGTTCTTTACCCTCCAACCTAGTGGCAAGACGTTAAGCCTCACCCACGATACACGTGTGGTGCAGTATGGTCAACTTGGCCTCAGAATGGCATTGAGACATCGTGTGGATTAATAGTTGAATTGTCATAGTTTGGCACTATACCGTCGAGTGGGACGTATTTCTATTAAGTTAATAATAGTCTATTATGTATGGTGCATCGTTCGGTTAGAGTTATAAAGTGAGCAGTACCCCCATCGTTTTCCTCGCGTTATCTAGAGTCTTAACCAGGCTGGGCAGACCACGTGTGGTGCTTTCATCCGAGGAGTTCTGGGCAAGGACGAGTGGACCTGCACATTGGATTACCTTACCCGGACGACGGCGAGCCCTACACGGCTTGGATTATCTACTTGCTTTGGGTGCTTTGATTTATGCCATGGATAACAGCCAACACTGGTGAGTGTTGGAACTACCCCCCGAGAGGAGTCCAGGTGAGACGGCGCTCTACCCCGAGTGAGGTCGCCTCACGTCTCTTCGTTGTGGACCGGCAGCTACCGTCTACAAGAGGGCCCAACTGTATTCATCTGTGGACCAAGGTTCTGTGGGCACCGTGTTCAGCACTCTGAATTCTCCCAAGAAATCGTTGGCCAGATGGGATATCGCCGGCGGCTCTCCTAACCCCCCCCCCCCCCTACTGACTTACAACCAGCAGGACCCCCCTTTAGTATATCCAGCTATAATCATTAAGTACCATCGCTATAGTTCCCTAAAGAACCAGGTTGTATACTTGCTTCCTGCGTAACCAGATTGGACATTCAATGTTGATTTGCCTACGAATACTCATTTGCCTTACAAGTGCATTCAAATCATATCTATATCATGTACTGTGTGGCCAGTAGTTAAAGTACATAAAGCGGTAGTGGTTTAATGATACCATACTTATCAATACAGTCAGGGAATTGTACCCCTCAGTTACAATTGGTCCTTCGAGCCGGAGGGTAACTAGTGTAATATTAATATAGTGTTATTAATATTGAAATGGCCTATGATGAACACTCCACGAAACGGTCCTCCTAACGTAGAACGCCCGCGGCGCAGACGACAGACACCTCAGTACTTAGAGGATTACGCTGTCAGTCAACTACCTAGCCTTCGACAAACGGTAAACGCGGTAAAAGTAGAAAGTAAAATTATGTCTGACCTTAACGACCAGGTTACCCCGACCACAGAGGCCCTAGTGGGTTCTAATGTAACTGACCAAGCTCACGGTGGGGACCAGGAGGGAGCTGACATGCCTTTACCCCCCGCCAATACCGAAGAAGTAGTCCCCGACCAGCCCCGGGAGGAAGACAACCCTACAGAGAGAGAACTCTGCACGGAACAAGATGAGGAGAGCGCCGAGGAGATAGAGCTCCAGGACTCCCCAACGAGTACAGCCAGGAGCGGCTCACCTCTACAACCGTCTGCTCCCAGCGAAGCGGAGAGGATGCTATCACAGGCGTTCCTCGTCAGCCTGACAGCCTCTACCGAACGCGATCGACTCCAGGGTGAACGCGATCGACTTCAGGGTGAACGCGATCGACTCCAGACACAGCAACGGAGCGAAGAAGAGCGCATACGCCTGGAGATGAGACGCCTTCAGACGGAAGAGAATATGGCAAGAGACCGAGCAGACACCCAGCGTGCCGCTGCCGGTGCCCAAAGAGAAGCAGAGCGCGACATCGCTGTCATCAAGCGCGAAGCCGAGCGCGACAGACTACAAGCGCAGCTAATGGAGCAGCTGATCACCAAGGCAACACCTTCTCCCTCCGCCAGGGGTTCAAGGAACTCGTCGAGACAACAGTGAAGGGCAGCATCCCCTAACCGAGCAAGCGACCCTGAACTTGACCAACAGACCAAGCCTATACCCCCCGCAGACCCCCTTCCCAGACCGGTCCAAGCGAGACCCAGCTACAAGGAAGGAGCAGCATACACTGCGGAGAAGCTAAATAAACGACTACAGGATCTAGAGGACCTGATAGAAGAAGAAGAGGGAGAGGAGGAGAACCAAGCCCGACGACAGCACAGTACTCCACCGGACCAGGAGGTCCAGTACAGCCCAGGCTATACCCCCGCGGCGCTGCGCTACAGACCCCCGACTCTATTCACGGGTGAGCATGACGCACGACCAGCCCCGAGGAATAGCACCTGGACCAGCGGGCCATGGTACCCTGCCGGTACCAGCCCACAGAGAGGCGCAAGAGGAGACTCGCCTAGGAGGCCTCTCCCCCAACGCTCGCCGATGTATCAGCCATCCACGGCGTCATACATTGGCACACCGACGATTCCAGACTTCACCCATGAGAATCGAGCACAGTACACGGAGCTCCGGATGTGCTTAGAGACAATGATGGTGGATGTCGCTGATGAACGCCACAAGTATGCAATATTACTGAAGCACCTGAAAGTACCCCGAGCGCACAATATAGCGCTAGCCTATGCCACCTCTATGACCCCATACACCGCGGCTCTAGCAGCGCTGGACCAGAGATATGGACGTATATGGGATTACGTAATCCAAGAGATAAGGCATATTGACCGCCTACCCCCAGCAACAGACTGTCTATAAAAGTGCAGTCCCTGGTAGGGATGCTGGGAGCGCAACGAGAAAAGGGTATGCACGAGCTATACGCCAACTCTAACGTCGAGAGGATTTTAGAGAAGCTGCCACCCGCCAGACAAGAGCGCTTTAGGCGGCAGAGAGACCACCGTGATCCTAACGGTCCCGAACCATCCCTCCTCGATCTAGCCGACTTCCTGGCGAGAGAAGTCAGCAGCTTACGACTGGATACGTTCGTGCGGAGCACACCAAGCTCCAGAGAGGGACCCAGGAGAATAAACGATGGAAGAAGATCGGTGACTGTCATGCACCAATCAGAATCAGTACCGAGCAGTAAGAACCACAGTACCCCCTCGAGAAAAGAGAGGTGGAAGATGGTGTGCCCGTACTGCGAGAAGGAACACTGGCTGTCACAATGTGACCTGTTCACAAAGATGAATGCAGAAGAAGTGAGTCAATGGATAAAGTCCAACAGGCGCTGTTACCGATGTGCGCGCAGTCACATGGCAGCCGAGTGCCGCCTAAAGAAGAGGTGCAGTCGGTGTGACGGAGCCCACCTAGATGTCCTACACGACAGTAACAGAAGAAAGCCTGCACCTGCACCATCGAGCAGCACCAAGGCAAGTGTCATGTACATTGACCCCGCCAGCAGCAGCGGCGCCCAAGTGCTCTTAAAGGTAGTCCGTGTAACATTGAGCTACCAAGATAAAGTCATGGACACTTACGCCGTCCTTGATGACGGGTCAGAGAAGACCCTTCTGCTCGCGTCCGCTGCGGCCCAGCTGGGACTGCGGGGGAGCGAGAACCAAATGACGATTCGGACAATAAGAAGAGATTTAAAGACGATAAAAGGCGAGAATGTCTCCTTCACTATCGCAGCAAGCGGGCAGCCAGAGCGACGGTATAGGATTACAAATGCTTTCACCAGCCAAGAAATAGGACTATCACAGTACACCTACCCCATCGCCAAGCTGATGGATAAATATGTGCACCTGCGTCAACTACCTATCCCGCTCATAGACGGCGCCACCCCGACCCTGCTGATAGGCTCCGACCATGCAGACCTCATAGTCCCGATAGACCGGGTCCATACAGGACCCAGAGGCTGTCCTGCAGCAGTCGAGACCCGCCTAGGATGGACACTACAAGGCCCCCTCGCTAAATCTCTCAACCGAACAGCAGCCACTAGCTGCCTCCACTCCAGAGTGACAGAAGAAGACACCACTCTCCTGCAGCATGTCGAGAGGCTATGGACACTAGAGACAATGCCCTTTAAGAACGAAAAGAAAGACAATCATTCTAAAGAAGACATTTACGCCATAAACCTCCTCGAGCAAGGGACAAAGAGAGTCACAGTCGGCGGAGTGATGAGATACGCAACTCCACTCCTGAGGCGAGAGGGAATGCCCACCTTTCACGCCACGAAAGAAGCTACGGAGCGGTATCTATTGAACACAGAGCGGCGCCTAGCCAAAGACCCCGCTCAAGAGAGTGTGTACCGCGCTGAGATTGAGAAGCTAATCACAGCGAGACACGTAATGAAGATTGACATTAAAGAGGCCGATCAGACGACCGAATCATGGTACGTGCCGCACCACAAGGTCCACCACAACGGCAAGGATCGCATTGTGTTTAACTGCAGCTACCAGATCGGATCCCAGAATCTGAATAAAGAGCTCTTGCCCGGCCCCACACTCGGCCCCTCTCTACTAGGCGTGCTACTACGCTTCCGCCAGGACAAGGTGGCTATCAGCGGGGATATCAAAGGGATGTTCCTGCAGGTGAGACTAGTGGAGGAGGATAAGCCCCTACTGCGGTTCCTATGGAGAGAGAGGATCGGAGATGAGCACCCAGCCATCTACCAATGGGAAGTCCTCCCCTTCGGAACCACATGCAGCCCGTGCTATGCTACATTTGCACTGCAGAAACACGTCGCAGAGGACCCAGCAGCAGATGAAGAGGTCCGACACAGTGTGAAGAACAGTTTCTACGTGGACAACTGTTTACAAAGCGTTTCGACTCAAGAAGAAGCCGAGGCTCTCCTACTCAAGCTACGCGCCTCCCTGATCAAAGGCGGCTTTGATCTCAGGCAGTGGGCCAGCAGCGACCTGCACGTATTGCGCAGCCTCTCCCCCGCGGACAAGGCTGCCAGCAGCGAGACCTGGATGGCGACAATCCCAGGAGAAGCCCAAGAAATGACACTAGGACTAGTCTGGCGCTTCAAAACAGACTCGCTCCACTATAGACACAAACCCCTGACCACGGAGCAGGGAAGGTCGACGGCGATACCGACCACCAGACGGAGTGTGTACAGAACACTCGCCAGGCAATATGACCCGTTGGGATGTATTCTACCTTACACCACCAGGGCAAAGATGATTGTACGAGCACTATGGGACAAGGACCAGGGCTGGGACGACCCAATACCCGCACCCCTTGCCTCCACATGGAGAGAGTGGGAGACGGAGCTCCGCTCACTCCCAGGCGTCAATATACGCCGCAGCTACTTCCCACCCACAGTGAGGCCAGAGACATGCAAGATGGATCTACACGTCTTCAGTGACGCCTCCGAAGTAGCCTATGGATCGGTGGCCTACTTGCGTGCCCAAGGGAAGGGAGGAGAGATACACACTGCTTTCATCCTGGCTCGCTCAAGAATAGCCCCACGAAAGCAACAATCTATCCCGTGTCTAGAGCTCTGCGCAGCCCTAGCAGGAGCGCATCTAGCCACGTTAATCCAACGTGAACTCACCATTCCGGTGCACAGAACAATCTTGTGGTCAGATTCCACGACAGTACTCACATGGATCAAGTCTGATTCATGCAGATACAAGGTCTTCGTGGGAGTCAGAGTCACAGAGATTCAAGAGTTAACAGAAGCAGCGAGCTGGCGGTATGTGGACACCAAACACAACCCAGCTGACGTCATCACCCGGGGAATGTCCCTAGATGACCTCACCCGTCACAACATCTACAGTGACGGACCAGAGTTCCTCAAGCTCCCGGAAGGAGAGTGGCCTACGCCCACCCCACGGGAGGCGAGTAAAGAGGAGGCTGAGAACAAGAAACCTATGTTCTGTGGACTGAGCACAGTCGCCTCCACAGACCCCAACATAGATGATTGCCTCACCCTACAGAGTGCGCAACTAAAGACATTTCTGTGGCACCACCCAGAGATTCAGCCCACTGCCGACATTTCAGCAGCTGACTACGAAGAAGCAGAACTTCTTCTACTACAACGAGCCCAGAGAGACTCGTTCCCCGACGAGCTAGACTGTCTACAGGGAGGAAAGCCCGTCCCATCAGACAGCAGATTGCTCCACCTGGCACCCGAGAGCGACGCCCATAATCTCATCAGAGTGGGTGGTCGTCTGCGGAGGGCCCCCAATCTACCGGATGACGTTAAGTACCCGATAGTCTTGAACAGCCGACACAAGGTCACAGAGCTGATCATAAAGAAATACGACGAGGATGTACACCACGCAGGAGCAGAGAGAGTCTTCGCGGAGATCAGACGTCGCTATTGGATACTTCAAGGAAGAGAAGCAGTGCGACGCTTCCAGCGAACCTGTCTAGACTGCCGAAAGTGCCGCGCGCAGCCCAGCATACCCCGGATGGCTGACCTACCTCCCTGTCGCCTCCGACTCGGCGACAAGCCATTCCACTCCACAGGCATGGACTGTTTTGGCCCGTTGTATATAAAGAAAGGAAGAGGAACCGAGAAGCGGTGGGGTATTGTATTCAAATGCATGACCACCAGAGCGATACATATCGAACTCCTTCCAACCATGAGCACAGACTCATTCCTTATGGCCTTCCGAAGATTCACATCACGGAAAGGAAAACCGTCTACATTGTTGTCTGATCACGGGACAAACTTCAAAGGCGGAGAAAGAGAGCTGAGAGAGAGCTTCCAAGCTATGGGCCCAGAACTTAAGACCCACCTCGCTCCATCCCAGATTGACTTCCAGTTTAATCCCCCGAACGCACCCCACTTCGGTGGAACCTGGGAACGAGAAGTACGTTCTATAAAGACAGCCCTGTACGCCGTGCTTGGGGCCCAGACTGTGGCGGAAGAAGTCCTAATGACAGTCCTCACGGAGATCGAGGGAGTATTGAACTCCAAGCCCCTCGGCTACGTCTCCAGTGATATAGCAGATGTCGACCCAGTCACCCCCAACACACTCTTGATGGAGCGGCTGGACCCCACGCTACCCCAGACAATGTACAGGCCTGAAGAAGCGAACGGCCGAAGAATGTGGAGGTACAGTCAAGTACTAGCTGACAAGTTTTGGAACAGCTTTCTACTCCACTACCTACCGTCTCTACAGACCCGCCAGAAGTGGGTAAAAGAGAGAGACAATTTGACAGAAGGAACAGTCGTCATGATTATCGACCAGTCACTACCCAGAGCTATGTGGCCGGCTGGCCGCGTAAGCAAAGTGATCACCGGTGCCGATGGCAAGGTCCGAGCAGCTGAGGTGCTCGTCCAAGGGCGAACTTACACACGACCCGTGGCGAGGCTAATAGAACTGCCCAGACTCCCAGACACTATCGATGACGACCATGACCCCATGACTTTGTGAGTTGACTGACCCTTACGGCGGACCTTGAGTGGTAGACAGTGCGGTCAATCTGTCTCTGCTTAGCTAATTAGGTGGGACTAATTAGGGGGCGGCTGTTGTGAAGGATCAGATTAAACCGAATATATATATTTATTTATGGATATATATTTAATAGTATTTGTATATCGTTTGATATCCCTTGTATATTCCTTGTACATATACACTGAATATCCCTTTGGTCTACTAACAGCCCATAATAGTTTCATTCTCTCATTGGACAAGAACTTGGCGCCAGCAGCCAAGCCCCTTGGTTCAAGTTCAATCGTGCCGACGAACATGTCGTTACTAGCCCCGGTTCCGCGTAGGAATACGTCTGCCGAAATACGAATGGTACTATTTGTTCACAGCGCATATATATATGGCGCAAGTAAAGTAGAACTTCCCTTAGCCCTTAGCCCTTAGTTCTTTACCCTCCAACCTAGTGGCAAGACGTTAAGCCTCACCCACGATACACGTGTGGTGCAGTATGGTCAACTTGGCCTCAGAATGGCATTGAGACATCGTGTGGATTAATAGTTGAATTGTCATAGTTTGGCACTATACCGTCGAGTGGGACGTATTTCTATTAAGTTAATAATAGTCTATTATGTATGGTGCATCGTTCGGTTAGAGTTATAAAGTGAGCAGTACCCCCATAGTTTTCCTCGCGTTATCTAGAGTCTTAACCAGGCTGGGCAGACCACGTGTGGTGCTTTCATCCGAGGAGTTCTGGGCAAGGACGAGTGGACCTGCACATTGGATTACCTTACCCGGACGACGGCGAGCCCTACACGGCTTGGATTATCTACTTGCTTTGGGTGCTTTGATTTATGCCATGGATAACAGCCAACACTGGTGAGTGTTGGAACTACCCCCCGAGAGGAGTCCAGGTGAGACGGCGCTCTAACCCGAGTGAGGTCGCCTCACGTCTCTTCGTTGTGGACCGGCAGCTACCGTCTACAAGAGGGCCCAACTGTATTCATCTGTGGACCAAGGTTCTGTGGGCACCGTGTTCAGCACTCTGAATTCTCCCAAGAAATCGTTGGCCAGATGGGATATCGCCGGCGGCTCTCCTAACCCCCCCCCCCCCCCCCTACTGACTTACAACCAGCAGGACCCCCCTTTAGTATATCCAGCTATAATCATTAAGTACCATCGCTATAGTTCCCTAAAGAACCAGGTTGTATACTTGCTTCCTGCGTAACCAGAGATTGGACATTCAATGTTGATTTGCCTACGAATACTCATTTGCCTTACAAGTGCATTCAAATCATATCTATATCATGTACTGTGTGGCCAGTAGTTAAAGTACATAAAGCGGTAGTGGTTTAATGATACCATACTTATCAATACAGTCAGGGAATTGTACCCCTCAGTTACATACTGCCTTTTTTGTTTATTAAAATCACCTTGGAACTACAAGTGAGTTGCGAGCCCCACTTTGTTCTTATGTATTACTGTTTTTACAGTTTGGCTCAGCACCAACAAACGGAGGATGTGCGTTATTTATTTTTTCTGACTGTTCAAATAAATAACATGTTATTTTCACACTTGTTATTGTGTTATAAATGTTGATTGATTGATTGAAAACGTTATTAACAGATTGCAGAATGGGTACAGTACAGTACAGCTCAATACACACAATTGTTAAGGGGATGCAGACCAGAGAAAGACTTTCATCTTGTTTACATCAGGGTCCCCCATTTTCAATTGATCATAACATATATGACATACATGACATACAGATACAGTAGGCCTACTGCTACATCTATACATTTAATTATGACATACCAGATTTGCAAATACAGTACTGTTTATGATACAAAGTGTCCAGAAAAGTATCAAACAATTGTTAAGGGGATGCAGACCAGAGAAAGACGTTTGTCTTGTTTACATCAGGGCCCCCCATTTGTAATTCATAGTGACAACAGCATCTAAAACAATATATTTATATTATGTATATTTATATATTGGAAGAGTATATTTATGAGACAGTATATTTATTTGGTACATATGTAGCGGTTGTGACAACGTCACCTCAAACTGTTCTAACGTCACGGGCAACAACACAGACCGCTATACCGTGTAACACACAGCAAGAATGTGAAACTTCCTATCACGTTTGAATAATGCTGTAAAGTTAAGTAAAAATGCATTTCAATAGTAATGCATATGAATTGGGAGCTTACCGATGCAGAGCTAAATCCACTGTTGACAACAGACGAGTTGCAACATTTACTTCCTAGTTCTGGAGCTTGAGGAATGTCATTGGGAGAAATCAAGTCACCTGACGTTGTAACGCGTTTTGATTGGTTCCGCAGCAACGCCCCTTTTCACAAACGTAGGTAGTTTTTTGCTTATCAACACAATAGGCGTGTTCGAGATGGGATAGGCGGACGCAGATCTGCGCAGGTTTTACTACGGCCTCGCCAAGCACGTTGCATGACGGTTAGAATGTTGTCCGACTTGCTCTGAAAATCTGACGAGGCGAGGCGCGGAACTCTCGCGGGAGCGAGCCACGCACACCCTTCAGAACGAGGCTCCACAGTACCTCTCACTCGGCTGCTCCCGACTGGGAAGCGACTTGCTACGGTCGCGCAAAGCACCTATTGGCTCAGAAAAGTTGTCAGTCACCACACACACATTACACACCTGTCCAGCTCATTATAATGCGATGGCCGTGTGCAAAATTAGATCAGATTCAAATGTACAGCACACCATATACTGCTATAGTGGAATATACTATTCATATACCATAATGTATACCATCTTGTTGCACGCTCCTGGCCGCACGCACACACAACACACTGATGAATAATTCTGTTTTGCATCAATATATATATTTATACTATGTATATTGAGGCAAAACATAATTATATATACAGTATTGAGGCAAAACAGACGACGCATGTGTGTGTGTGTGTGTCTGACAGCCAGTGATGGGCAAGCTACTTGGAAAATGTAGCAAGCTACACTACAAGTTACTCTCGATTAAATATAGCTCAACTACAATGGAAGCTATCCCCAGAGAAATGTAGCAAGCTACACTACAAGAATATGGCAAAAATAGCTAGCTACATCGGCACTACTTTTTTATTTTTTTTTACTTCGTGACCAAGTTTCCACCAAACAAATAGGCAGGAAAAAAAATGCTCAGTTTGATTGTTTATTATAAAACTGAAACAAGCCCTCGGTCTGGCTTTTTGTGTCATCCTTTTAACATGAACTTGTATTACACACTTCTTCAATATCTGAATTGTTTTACTTCATTTTACTAGTATTATGCTACCATGTATATACTACTACCAGTACCAACTATGCTAATATGTCTATACTACTACAGTATGTACTCAGAGTATAACACTCAAGCTTGACACTGACAAACAATACTACTTATCCTTGGCTGCTAGATATGTACCACTCCTACTGACTTGTTGTACACAATTTGTAAGTTGCTTTGAATGAAAGTGTCAGCTAAATGACCAAATGTATTTAAATATGTAACTCACAAAACATTCCATGGCCCCAAAATCATGTGGGGACCGCCCCTGGGGGTCCTGTCCCACAGGTTGAGAACCACTGCTTTTCCCTCTTTTTTTCTTTTCTCCACCCCAATAATATTGTTCATTTTCTGCCTACAGTGAAACATCATGATAGCAGCTATCTTAGTTAAAGCTGTTGACAAAGTGTACTGACTTGTGTGCTGTTTGGGAACAGTTGATTTTCATCAGCTCACCTCATCAGCTCAGCTCATCAGCTCAAAACGGGGATTCGAACGCGGGTCGTCCGCGTGAAAGGTATAGGACTAGCCATGAGACCACAGAGCCAGATAAATAAAATATCCATTCTAATCGTGCAGTCTGTAGACTCTGGTGTTGTGATCGTGGTATTCACTGACCTTTGGTTCATTGTTGCTAAAAATGGTCAATTATTGCCGTGTTCTTGGCTGTACTAATAGGTTTGATTGATTGATTGATTGATTGAAAACTTTATTAACAGATTGCAGAATGGGTACAATACAGTACAGCTCAATACATACAATTGTTAAGGGGATGCAGACCAGAGAAAGACTTTCGTCTTGTTTACATCAGGGTCCCCCATTTTCAATTCATCATAACATATATGACATACATGACATACAGATTAGGTCGGATAGGGAAAAGCATTTGGAGTTCTTCAGATTGCCAATTGTCATCACAAATCAAGGAGAAGAGGGCAAACAATTGTCTCAGGAAAGGAGACGTTTGTGGTTGGCCAAACTGAACCAGGATTTCCATGGCAAGACTCTTGTCAACATTCGAGTTTGTTCTGCGCATTTCTTGTCAGGTAACGTTATGTGAAATATATTCTTGGCTGGATATTATTGATGTTATGATTCTTATCTCATTTCATAACCTACTACAGTGTAAGACTTGGTTTCTGTAAATGTTCCTAAAATGTAGCGTCTAAAGCAGGGGTCGGCAATTAGGTTTGGCCGCGGGCCAATTTTTCCCCAAGCCATTGTTTGGCGGGCCAGAACCAAAAACAATGGCTAATTTAATATAATGATAGTGAATTTTTTTTAACTCTGTCAAAATAAACGAGCTGCATAGGTGGCATAATAAACTGTAAACGACATATACATGCACTGAACATTATACCTTTGTCTTTTTTCCATTGTATTATAAAGCGCCTCTCTATCGGTCTATCCTACATTATGCGCGCGCAACCGTCTATCTGACGGCCACGGACCAGTTTAATGTTGAATGTTTAATGTTAAAACTATCGATTTATATGGAATTCGTTAAACTTATCCGTTGTCTTACTTATTATTATACTTATTGAATCTCAAACAAGCCTCGTCTTGTTAAATGAGACGGTCTGGTCTACGGAGGAGACTGGGGCTGACGCATCCAGATTGGGGAATCCCCTGCGATAGATTATTGACACTTCCGCTAAATATATTAATCTAGCTACTAACTGGGGAGACTGATCAATTACGGATAACGTAATATAGTGGGACGATCGATTATGATAGTTAACCTTGTTAGATGAGGCTGCACTGGAAATGGAGCTAATGGACTTCCAAATGTCTCGTAATTCAAATACCTATAGCGCCGTCATTTCAGGAGCTTCTTCAAGCACTCTTTTTGTTTAAAGTTTAATTGCATTGTTTTTGCATTGTTTTTAATTGCATTACTGTTCACATGCATGTGTGGTGCCGTCATTCATGAGTAAAGATCAGTGGTGCGTTATTGAAATCATCTGGGGTGACACGCACCACGTGCACGCGCGCTCCCGGCGCGTGCGCGCGCTCCCGCGAATGCGCATTTAATGTCCCCTCGCTTGGGCACAGACTAAAGACAGTGCCTAATTGCCTCTACGAATGGAATGTAACACGTCTTCACAACAAGTTAGGTGTGAATGTGTCTGAGAACGTATTTAACACACCTGACGACCGGCGCTATTGATATGCAAATAGCGAGTGAGCTTGCACACCGTGCTACCCCGTCCCATGAACAACGCATGCCTGGTAAAGATAAAGCTTGAATGTCTTACTGAACTGGTGTTTTTATTTCATGGACTTTTCCCATTTCAGCACCACGTGCTGTCCACCTCACTTTGAGCAAGCACGGTGCATTGCACCTCACTCTATACCTGTTATTCACTCTCAACATGGATAAAACATAAAGTATGCATATAATAAAAATAATATGATGAAAATAAAATAAATATCATATTCTTTTTTTTGATATTTAAAGTTTTTTTATTTTTCTCAAACAAGACAATACATACACAACAAAACAAGACAAGAAATGATAATAATAACAATAACAACAAGGGGCGAGGGGGGGGGGGGTTGCAGAGCGTTACAAAGGTTCAGTAGACAAACTTATTCCAGATAGTGATCTAATAAAGTTCAGGGGACCATGAAGGCCATCGGGCCTATCACTCTCTTGAAGAGACAGAGCAGCCTGTTCCATCGATAGCAAGTCCATGAAGTCCTTGCGCCAGTTCTCCATGCTGAAGCAGTTCGGTTTGCGTTCTTTCCAGTTCATTAAAATAATCCGTTTGCATGCTAGAAAAGCCAGTGCTACAGTATTATTTACAATCTTTGCTTGAGCAGTGTCCATTTTTACACCCAATATACACATTATAGGGCAAGGATTAATGTCAATTTGGAGAGTAACTGACAGGTCCTCAGCAATGTCCAACCAAAATGTCCTAACAAGTGGGCAGTGCCACAGCAAGTGCATGAGCGTACCCTCTACTCCACACCCATGCCAGCACAATTTGGGTAGGGTGTGATTCATTTTAT
This sequence comes from Notolepis coatsorum, assembly GCF_963971535.1. Lineage (NCBI taxonomy): Eukaryota > Metazoa > Chordata > Actinopteri > Aulopiformes > Paralepididae > Notolepis > Notolepis coatsorum. The sequence goes on from NC_140171.1 coordinate 137,513,065, forward strand.
TCAATGTACAGGGTGTTATATAGGCCCTGTGTAGTATCTTTAATTGTATAATTTTATATCTAACACATTTTGATATTTTTGTACTATTCCTAAGTGCTGCTTCCCATTGTGTTTCAGATATGGATATACCCATGTCTCGCTCCCATTGGACTTTAGTTTGGGTATTGGTATCAGGGGTGGTTGAACATGATAGTTTATACATTGCAGAAACAATGCCTTTCCTGCCTGTAATTCCCCTTAATGTCTCTTCCATGACTCCGTTTGTTCCTATAGCTATGCCTTTAGACAACAATGATTTAATAACTGATTGTATTTGTAAATAAGATAAAAATTCTGTGTCTTTCAGCCCAAACTGTGTTTTAAGTTCATTAAAAGGTATCATATTTCCCCTTTTGATCACTTGGCCCACCTGTGTTATATTATGTTGTTGCCATACATTATTTTTAAGGAGTTTACCTCCTGCAGAGAGCAAAGGGTTTTTCCATAATGGACATGATGGTAAGGAATATCCACTAAAGGTCAGGCGTTTATGTAAGATTTTCACTATCTCACATGAAAATTCTAAAAGCGGATTGTCCAGTCTGGGAGTGATTTTTGGATTATACCACAACATTGAAAGAGATAGATCTTTGTTATGTTCTTCTATAATTTGTTCTTCAAGCCATTCCCAGCTGCCAATCTGTCTCACACTATTGTAAGCCCACTGCAAGGGGTATCTTGAGTTATATGCTATGTAATATTGGTGGATATCTGGTAGTCCTATTCCTCCACTATTTCTTGGTTTTATAAGTTTTTTATGGCTGATTCTAGGTTTTCTGTTGTTCCATAGGAAGCCAGAAAATAATTTGTTTATTTCTTTGAACCAACTAGGAGGGAACTTTAAAGGTATAGAGGACATCAAAAAAGCTAGCCTTGGTAACAAATTCATTTTTATAATATCAGATCTGCCCCAAAGGGATAAAGGCAAGACTGTCCATCTTTTGATGTCCTCCTTTATATTCTTTAAAAGGTCAGATGTATTTAACTCAACCATTTTTTCAATGGGAGATCGGATTTGAATTCCCAGGTATTTAATTCCTTTTGGCTTCCAATTGAAAGGAGCAGAACCCAGATGTGATTGAAAAGTTAGGTTGTTAAGTGGAATAGCTTCACTTTTACTATAATTCACTTTATAGCCCGAACATTTACCAAATGTATCTATAAGCTTTAGCACTTGAGAGATGGAATGGGTAGGATTTGTTAGTGTTAATAATATGTCATCAGCAAACAGGCTGGCCTTATACTCACAACTACCAATACGAATACCACTGATTTCTTTATGAGCACGTATAGCACAGGCAAGTGGTTCGAGGGAAAGAATAAAAATGTGCGGTGAAACCGGACATCCTTGGCGGGTAGATCGATAGAGATGGAATGGATCAGACCTTATACCATTTGTTCTGACTGACGTAACCGGTTCATGGTAAAGTGCCTTTATCCAGTTCATGAGAACCGGACCAAATCCGTATTTAGGTAGTACATAAAACAGATATTTCCACTCCACTCGATCAAAGGCTTTCTCAGCATCCAGCGATATTGATATTGCCATCGCTGGATGATGGGAGGCCCCCGCCCTTGACATGACATGCATTAGCCTCCTCATGTTATTTGAAGCTAAACGACCCTTTACAAAGCCAGCCTGATCAATATGAATCAATGAGGCTATAACATTTTCCAATCGCCCTGCAAGGACCTTCGCAAACAACTTATAATCATTATTTAAAATACTCAAAGGTCTGAAATTACACATTTGCAAGTGATCCTTGCCAGGTTTTGGAATCAATGAAATAGTAGCTTGCCGCATGGTTAGCGGCATGGATTGATTGGCCACTATATCATTAAACAGCAATATTAGAAGTGGTGTAAGAGTGACTTGGAAACACTTAAGAAATTCACTTGTATAACCATCATCACCCGGTGTTTTACCGGTTGAGAGGGATTTGATAGCTGATTTAATTTCATTTTCCGTGATAGGTGTATCTAGTGATTCCCTTTCTTCTTCAGAGAGGGTTGGGAGATTTATATCTCTGAAAATGTTTTCCATTTCCTCTTCACTCGTACAACATTCTGATTTATACAGTGTGCTATAAAATTTAGTGAATGCTTTATTGATTTGAAGTTGTTCACAAATCAGAGAGCCATCTTCATCATATATGCTAGAGATTGATTGACGATTTTCTTGCTGCTTCAGTCTGAGAGCAAGCATTTTACCAGCCTTATCGCCAGATTCATAATATTTTCGACGCAACTGAAAAAGGGCAAATGCATTTTCCTCATGTAGAATTGCTTGTAATTCTGTTTTTATAACCAACACTGCTTTTTTCAGTTCTAAATTGTCAGGGACCAACATATGACTAGTTTCCAAGGACTTAAGTTCAGTAATCAGACCATGTTTCCTTGCCATTTTTTCCTTTTTCTTAGCTGTTGAGTAGCTTATAATCCAGCCCCTACAGGTTGCCTTATAAGCCTCCCATACAGTCTGCACTGACTGGACTGATGTAAGATTAATACTAATGTACTCCTGTGTTTTCTCCTCAATCATAGACACAAAAACTTGATCTTTCAATAAGGAGTTATTAAATCTCCATTGTTTGGTTTTATTGTTAATTACAGCAGGAGTAAAAAGGACTGACAGGGGCGCATGGTCTGATAAAAGTATGTTATGAATTTTGCAATCAATTACATTACCCACCAAGGATTGTGAGAAGAGAAAATAGTCAATCCTGGAATATGAATTATGAGCGTGGGAGTAAAAAGTATATTCACGTGTGTCAGGGTTGACAACACGCCAAATATCGGTTAATGCAAGTGAGTTTTGCATTTCTTTAAGTGCACTTGACAATGCTCCGTCTAGTGGGAGGGGACGCCCAGACCTATCAATCGAGGCATTGCTAACCAAATTTAGGTCCCCACCCATCAGAATGGGATAATCTGCAAATTCTGCCAGCACCAGATTCAGCTTTGACAAAAAAGTATTCTGTCCCGTATTAGGAGCATATACATTTACTAAGGTACATTTTTCATTTAGTAAAATACCTGACAAAATTATATATCTACCATCTTTATCAACTATTTGTTTTGAAAGTTTAAATGATATTTTCTTTGAAATCAGGATGCTTACCCCTCTAGAGGCTCCACTGCCTGGTGCTGAGAACACTTGACCTACCCATCTTTGTTTCAATTTAACTGATTCTATTTCATTCAGATGGGTCTCCTGGAGCATTGCCAAATCACATGATAGGGATTTCAAATATGTAATAATTTTATATCTTTTCGTTTTGTTTGAAATACCTTTCACATTCCAGCTAATCAGATTTACATGATTAGGTCCCATTATTTTTATCAAGCAACTTTACAGCTTCCTCCTTGTAAACTATGCAACAACATGTATGGATAGACAAAAATAAAAAGTACAAGACATACACATACATAAAGTAAGCCATTAGGCAAAGGAAAAACAGTAAACAAAACAGAGATAGACTTAATGTCCATCCCTTGTCCGCAAGCAGAGCAGGCGCGGCCGTGCTGCATCCTACACAGCTCCGTTCTCAAGGTTCAATCAACTTGCGCAAATAAAAAATAAAAATACGCGATGCGGGCACCAGCGTTATGTTTATGAGGGAGAGAGTGTGATTAGTTCATTTTCCACTTGTTCATTGTGTAACATAAATAATATCTCAATAATTCCATCAGTCCCACTCCCAGCCGTAAAGCATAATGAATGAAGGTATAGAAGAAAAAATAAAAAATAAAGCAGGGGGGCTTACAGTGACGCTGGTGCAGTTATGCCTCTGGTCATCTCACTCTCATGTCAACCAAAGATCTTGGGTAATCGTTTCTTCAAATCTTCAACAGCCTCCGATGCGTTGTTGTAGATATATTTCACCTCATCAATGGTGATAACGAGCCTCGCTGGGTAAAGTATTCCATAGCGCAGGGACGTTTCTTTGCGGAGTTTCGCTCTGATGTCATCATATTCTGCGCGCTTTTTTTTAATCTCCGTTGGTAGATCCTGGAAGACTCTCAGTGGTTGTCCTTGCCAGGATAGTTGCCTTTTCTCCGCCACGGCCTGGAGGATCCTCTGTCTGTCGCTCCATCTCCGTATGCGCACCAGATACGGCCGCGGTAGCTCACCTGGAGCCGGGCGGGGACGTGGGCTACGGTGCTGACTTTCAATTTCTGGTGTTGGCTCGTCGTCTTTACCATCCAGAATATATTTGAATATGTCGGCCATCATCTTGTCTGGGTTGCCTGTCTCCAGTCCTTCTGCCAGGCCAACAAAGATCAGATTATTTCTCCGATTTTGTGCTTCCAAGTTACTAAACTTTGTTTGTAGCGTGTTCAGTTCTTTGGCTTGGACCTGCAGGGTTTTACTATTGGCCGCACACTGGTCTTCTAGATCTCCGATTCTTCCTTCTGCATTAGAGACTCTGTTCAGAATAGCCTGTGTCTCTTTTTTTAGGTCTTTCATTGAATTGCCAAGTTCATCCAGTCTTCTTTCAACCGATAATTTAAGGTCGCTCACCTCCGTTAGGAGTAGCTGCGCCCAGGCAGGTGTGTCCTCGCTTGACATGATTTGTTTGATTGCTGCACGCCGTTCACCTTTCTTTGTCTGGGTTCGGGTTTCTCGGCAAGAGCCAGAAATAGACATGCAGACAGGCAACTATGTTTGAACAAAATAATCCAGTTCTTCAGTTTAAATAGATGATCATTTAGAAGCAAAATACTATATTCTAAGGACAGAGCTGTGCAGAGCACTCAGCACGCCATTCCTCTCAGTCACGTGACGTCATCACACACCTGTGCCCAGGTTGCCAGAGATTAGTATCATTAGTATCAAATATCATATTCTCAAAATAAACTGACGGGCCAATTTGCTGGCGGGCCAATCTCGGCCCGCGGGCCGCCTATTGCCGACCCCTGGTCTAAAGTGTGCTATTGAAGTGTATCTTCTTAATTCATGTATCTCTTATCTAAGTTCATTGATCGTATAGTGTTCTATTTCACCCTTTCCTCTGCATGGTTTTAGGTATTTTCAGATGTTCGGTTTCAAGTAAGAGGAGACTGACGATATGGTCAAAATCAACGGGCGGCGGTGTTTATTAATAAAACAGCTTTAGGAATTAAAACAGTACATCGTCTCTTTCATTTGGCTGTTGTCGTTTCTCGGTGCTGTTCGCTGTCTTAGGTTGTCCATGGCCAACACCGAGTCCTCTCTTGTGGTTCGCTGGTCTGGTTGTCAAGACAACCTGGTCTCCTCGTCGATCAGGCCGGGAGTGCTTGATTTCGTATCGGCGGAGTCCGCTATGAACCTCGGCTTGGTCATCTGGTCTCAATGGCTCTCTGAGTCATCGGCTCTTCAGTAGCCTGAGTGGCGAGTCTCCCTGTGTCGGTGGAGGTTTTCAGCGCTCCAGTTGCGATACGATCTCTGTCATCGTCTGTCCCCATGTCTCTGGGTCTTCAGGTCCGTTCTGGTGTGTCAGCGCTTCTCCTGATGCGAAGCGATTTCGTCTGTCATCGGGTCTCAGTCCCTCTGTGTCACTGCTTGGCTCTGCAGGGATCCTTCTCCGTCTCCTCTGAGTGTCACCGGGTGTGTGTGGCGAGTCTCCCTGTGTTCCTTCTGGTGTGAGTCGTCTGTCTCATGAGTCGCCATTCGCCCTTTTTATCAGAGGAGAGAGAGAGAGGGGGCGAGAGAGAGGGAGGGGGAGACAGAGAGCGAGAGGGACGGGGAGACCCTGCCTATTCCTGTCACATTCCAGCAGAACTTGTCTGAGGGTGTCCTGTGACCACATGTTACACAATTTTCCTGGGTCTTCTGACAACGGTTTTCACAGTTTGAATCTGCTGACACTTTAATCATTACTTAATGAGAGGGTAGTTTTTCACTGAGTAATACAACATCATGCTTGTGACTAAAAGGTTTACATAGTCTAGATAAGAACCAGACTACTTTTCCAGACAGTGCCCAGATAACAAACCCTATATATCCGTTCTTTAATAGAACACCTTATTTTCCTGATGAACATTTGACCAATACGGTATAGTTTTACCTTCTAGCTTTAAGAGTTTCTTTTCTTTATTGTGACTAAGTTATTCTAATAGTTTCTAAGAGTTTATGCCTACATGTAACTTATGAAATTGCTAAATCTTTTAGTATATCATTGCTTTGCATTGTTTTCTCAACTAGTGGCAGTTCTCTGTGTAAGGAGAGATTTCCAAATAGCCTGTGTCACTTTTCTGACCTCTGGGTTAGTCAGCAGCTGCCGTGTTGTAACCTGAAAATTCCTTACTTAGGGTAGGGGTCAGTTTTATTGTCTTTAAGGTCAGCCATCTGTTTTCTGGGGAGTCAACCGCCTCTACCCTAGGGTCTCAGAAATACCTTCACATGGTGTTCTAATCACCCTGTCTTTCAAATCAACTTCTCTGTTTTATCATTTGGTACATTTATAGTGGCTTATGTTCATGTTTTCATTTAGAAATATACGACAATCCACCCTTAGGGGGTTTAATAACCTCCTATACAACATTAATATTCTAAATTAAACAATGTTTAAAATCATTCTCATAATTTTTGCTAATATTTTCTAAAATTTTCAAAAAAATCCAAAATTGACCCAAATCAAACTACAAAACCCCTTTCCATCTGTACAGTTACAAAATCATCATTTCACCTACCTTTTCCTCCTTTCACAGTTATACACATTTATCAGTTATTATTATGACATCCAGTCTAGGTCCGTCTCTCTATGCAAAGAGATGATCGTACCATTCTCAACTTCTTTTCGTTTAAGACTATATTTATCCATGTACTTAGCTTAAATGTCTATTTTGTGTAATGGACTCTGCAAGAAAAGATTAATACATCACACCACTAAAAGATTAACTCTCTAAACATTTGAGGGAAATTCAAACAAGCAACATAAATCATTTTTACTCCTTAAAAAGACCACTGAGGCCTCAATTATCCTTTGCTTTCATCCCTGTCAGTTATCCCTGTTTAAACCTCCTAAGGCCTTTACTGCTAACTCGTTTTTGACCGTTTTCTTCTTGTTGTATCTTGTGCTAACCACCGCCTCTTTCTTCGTTGTATGCAGGTCTCTGGTACTGCTCCGGTTTTCCACAGAAGGAAAAGATTTTCCCTCTGTCCTTTTTGCATTTTGGATTATTATTTACAAAACACACAATAGATTGGAAACAGTTATTTTCACAGATACATCTTTACTGTTCTGCATTTTGACAATACATTTTTCTCCAATTCATTATCTATGTATTTCACAGCTTCTTACGTTAGCATTCAATCAAATCATCTTTGTCTCATTTCTTTTTGTGCTGTACTGTTTTACTAGATTCAATATCTCAAGATCAACACAACTACCTCCACCCTTGACAGTGGAATAACTATTATTTCACTTTCAAATACCTGTTTCCCGACAGCTCCTCGGTCCGGACAGTCAGCTCTAGACGAGGCCAATCACCAACAGAACCTATGTGCATGGTCAACAAACCACAGTCCCTTTTAACACACATCACACACACTCCGCCAGCTTTCAACAAGCCGGTGCAGAGTCTTCCATAAGTCAATCATCAAATTCACATGTCTGCACCCTACATGAACACTAACTGGCCAAATTGCGACCAACAACCTACAGAGCTTTCTTATAGACAGAGAAATATGTTCCCCCAACACTTATCATAACCCAAAAAGTGACACAACCCTCCAGATTCTACATCTGGAGTCTCAATGAGCGGAAAACAAACCATGAACCAGCTCCCGTCCATTCTCAGTTTCCAGCACATTATATCAGACCTCCTACCAGTCTCGCTGTGTCACCACCACCTGCTACCCCTGACCGGCGAGAGAACCCTCCCAGCCAGCCAGTTCCTAAAAAAAATATAGTCAACCAAAAACAAAGAAAATTAAAAATAAACAAAAAAAAAAAAAAACTGTGAGTGCCTACATGCTACACACCCATCCAACAGAATTAAACTATCATCCAGAGGCATAAATACCCCCGCAAAACTAAGACAGCAAAATTAGAAATCCAAAAAGAAATAAAATAAGTAATGAAATAATAATATTGTTGTTGTTCTTTTTTTTTTTTTTTTTTTTTTAATTCCACCTTGACCACCCTTTGATCAAGTATTGTAATCACTACTATAAATAGTCCTTTGTTTCTAACTCTGTCTAATATTATATGTTCCATTGTTCCTGTCTAAAACCCAACTGTTTAACCCTTCTCTGACACCGTCTGGTTCAGAGTTCACATGACCACAAAAGCCATTGCGGTGACCATCTTTCTCTCTCTCTCCAATCTGTGCAGCCGGGCCAGGCTGCACAGGTGGGAGATACCAAAAATCGTCCACCATACCATTCTCCCTTACGTTTTCCTCACTGCCACAGCAAGAGTTGATCAGACACACTGTAGCAAAAAGGAAAACCCATGATTTGTCTATTAATTAACTGTTAGTACGATTGGCTCATGCATCTGTCAGTCATTTCATCTCTCCCTGTTAGTTGCACATCCATCTTAGTCGCTTCCACTCATAATCTAATGTACCAACGCTTCTATATATTTTTTATTCTATTTTTTGTTCCAATCAGTCCTTCTTCCCATTTTAATTTATTAATAACTCTATTTTCCCGAGCACCCAAAGGCTTTGTTTGTGCATTTCCGTTTTGCTCTTAATTAACCTATGACCTATGCAGACACCCCCTCTGACAATGTCCCAACTCTCCACATCCCCAGCAACCCTGTTTGGACACTTGCTTCTTACTGGACGTTCGCTGAGGCCTCCACCCTTTGTCACATGACCGAGCGAAATGGCCAACCTCCCCACAACACCAGCACACAGCCGACGCCGGCCATCCCAGGGGTTCCAGTTCACCACGACTCCCACAGTCTCTCGGCTGGCCCCCCACAGTCCTCGCCAGGTCCACCCCTCTCCTGTCCTCTGGTCGCATGTCCTGTTGCCTGGAGGAGAGAGGGGCATACCTGTCCTTTTCCGCTGCCTCTCCTCGGGCCTTCTCTTGTTGGGAGGGGCCTGGAAACTCACCCCTCCTGCGGTCCTGTTCACCCTGTTGCGGCCCAGTTCCCTGTCCGGGCAACAGAGCACAGGGCATTCTTTGATCACAGCGGCCTAGGTCAGACGCCCGAAGCATGATCTCAACAGCTGTCGCTTCTAGTAGCACAGTCTTTCTCGCCAGTTCTCGTCCCAGTCTCTGAGTCTCGTGTGCGGCTTGACCGATCTCCAGCTGTATCTTCATCAGATCTCGATGAACTGCCTCGTGTTGTTCGAACGCTGTCACAAACGCTCTCTGTTGTCTATAGTATGCTGCCTCTTCCCCCATCTCAGCACCGGCGGTGTGACGTCCCACCGTTGGGCTCCGCCTCTCATCTTGGCTTTGGTGCTGAGGGCAGGATGGATGTGGGAAACGGGTGGGCTGTAGAAACTGTTCGTGTATTCCATACCTGCTGTCGGTCTCAGTTCCAGCCATCCGGCCAGAGTGGACTTCGTGGGACGGCTGTAACCTCAGTCTCTTTTTCTGCCCCTTGGTTAAACCGCAGTCGCCTGCAATGGACACTCCAGCTTGAATCGGTTCTGGTTGGAGTAACACCGTTGTCACTGGTTCACTCCCCTGTGTTGGAATCAAAGTCATCATTCCAAGTCCTTCTGTCGTACTGGTCACATGAGAGAAGTCCATATTCAAATCAATCAGATCATCACTGGTATAGTCCATCTGGGAAATGTCTGCAGAGGCCCTCGGCCTACTCCCCCCAATGGCCCGATCACTAAGGCCCTCTTCCATATTGTCGTTGTTGTTATTCTATTGTTATTGCATCTAACGCTTCAGTTGTTCCTATCAAATGTCCCTCTAAGGTGAACTTCCTATGCTACTGTCATTCATTCCACTTTCAACACTCTCTTGTAATCACCGTTTGAAAAAACAAATTTCTCCGTCTTACACTATTTTCTACTTACTTGAGTTAAAACACTCACACTGTCAAAATTGTACTGTGCAGACAAGGATTGATAATTGGCTTATCATTCATACTTATACCAAGGCGCATTAAAGCCGTTTCCCCTAGATGGTTGTGGAAGTCGTTAGAGCACCTGTCCGGCCGAGCATCTGTATAGAAAGAAAGCAGAAATCCAGACTTAATACAGTGGCATTTCCCTTATTATTTCCACTCTTCGTTACGCATTGGAAATGTCGGGCAACACTATACTAATATTTTAAAGAGACACAGTGCGATTTGCTTGAAAAAATAACGATACAGCTTATCTTGTTTTTTGTCCGTTCCTTCAACAGGAACACTGGAGTTTTCCAATCCCCTGTGTGCTCTCTCCTCCTGTTTTCCTGGGAAATATAATCATTAATCCCCTTCCTATCCATTGTCTAATACTCCTTTGTAAACCTGGTGTTTTTCTGATTCTAATCTCTCTTTGCTTGATGAATCTGTTCATCCTAACCTTATTTCTTACTTTTAAATGCCCGATTAGCGTATCGACTAAATGTATTATTCGCTTTCGCTTCACTTCTCATACTACATCCATTTCATTCATCCTTACACACAACCATTACCCCCCACAACACTTAACAAAAATTAATCAGTGTTGTTACTGCTACCAACCACCTAATCAGGGAAAACAATAAACTTTTAGCAACTCAGATCACTAAAACCCTAACCGACACATAGTACAGCTGGCCACGTTAATAATTTCATGGACACCCGCACTATGCCACCGCAATATTCACCCAGTTCTCTGAATATACAAAGAACCGTCAACTCACAGCCCAAAGCGTCCTCCCTTCAGTTTCGAACCTGAACGGAAACACCCCAAGCTTTATCACACCAAGAATATTACAAATTATCCTACCACCACCTGCACCTAGACAGGCCAGCGCCCATCCGGTACCTACCTCACATATACAATAACAACGCAGTACAAATAAACCTACAACCAAATGCCCACAACACACGCCGCAATCTAGGGATGGCGAAATACAAGGAGAGACAGGGAAGGGAAAAGAAAAAAGGAGGGAGGGATACAGGGATCCAGGGACTAAGGGGAGGAAAGGGGGGGGGGGGGGGGGGGGTCACACAATGCAACATTAACTACTACCAAAACCGTCTAAATCAACCTTCCATAATTTTAATCAGACCAAAAAAATGACCATGAATATTCCATCTATCCTTATGTAATCCTATTTTAGCAAGTAACACTATATTAATATAACCAATACTCCAAACCCATGATGAATTGAAAACGGGGGACCCCGATGTAAACAAGACGAAAGTCTTCCTCCGGTCTGCATCCCCTTAACAATTGTGTGCATTGAGCTGTACCGTATCGTACCCATTAAACAATCCGTTAATAAAAAATTTCAATCAATCAATCAATCAGGCAATCTATACTAAACAAAAACTCCCTTTGTGCACCTGTCCCCTCACAAAGTTAAGCCGGGAGACAGGGATGGAGCGGAGGGGGGCGGGGGGGGGGGGGGGGAGAGGGAAAAAGGGGGGGGGGGGGGGGGGTTGTTCACGCCAAATCCCACCAGCGCCATTACACCTGGCCCATAACCAATACAGACCTATAATCAAACCAGTAAACACACCCATCATCAACAACAGAAAAAACCGAACATAAAGAATTTATAAATCCCCACAAATGGTCGCTACTCAAAACTTATAATAATTACAAACCCTTCTCCACTGCCAACTGCCCCCCATTCCACCTGTAAAGGTGAAACTATAAAAGAGGCAACAGCGCCCTCCGCTGGAACGTCCTGTCCATCACCAACGCACCACAACACTCACCACTTCCTGTAGGAGGCGCCACGCCTCCCCCGCAAGTGCGTCATCACGTAAACCACCCCAAGACGTCAACTCGACGTTCTACCTCAACCACAAAACTACAATTCCCAGAACCCTCTACACCGGAAGTACCTGTCCATCGCCTCTCTAAGATCCCGCACTAGCAAAGAGTAGCAACACGCGAGATTCCCCGAGAGTTCAATCATGCTATATTGTTAGCACAGGTAGCTTAGCATCTTAGCTTCGTTAGCTCAGTGCCGCTAGCACCAGCTTAGCTTAGCATCCAACATCACTTCTCCTAAACGGCCCAGTCCTGTTGACTCGAGCGGCACAACACATCGCGACGTTTACACAACCCCAGCTACACCCCGTAACATAACTTTAATATTAAATCTAACGCTCCCGATCTAGCCCCGTTATTCCAAATCTAACGCACCCCAAGCTCCGACGCTCCCTATGACGTCACCAGCTCTAAAATCCCCGTTTTCTTTGATCTTTACTACATTACTTTTAAACTTCTACAGCCCCGATTTGAAAAATTTCAACGCACATTACACATCTTCTAGGTTCCATCTCACATGTCATTCATTCAATTCACTCGAAAACGCAACACAGCGTCCACACGCTAGTCCCGTCGCGCCAGCTAATGCTGGCAGGACAGGGGTGTGGTTTCTCCGTTGCAGCCTTGGCCACCAGCTGGTTCATAATAATACAAAAAATACCTTGACATTTACTCAGAGCTCCTAACATCCATCCATTCAAACACATATACTTAACAAATTAATGTCTCATTCATAAGCACACCATTCATTTATGCACACATTCCTTCCAAACGCATTTCCTTGCTTCATTTCACACAATATTCTTCCTATTGTTCTAATCCCCTGTGCAGTTACCCCACGCATTTCTCCCACAAGTGCATTATCTCCAAAGGTTACTTTCCCCCCCCCCCCATCATTCCTCTTCTCAGCCTCTCAATCTTCATATTCAGCGCCGTTTGGGGAGCTTTTACCTGTCTCACCCCCAAATCGACCAAATACCTTCTCAAAAATCCGTACCAAAGGCGAATTTTTAAGCAGATTCCGTCGGGTCACACTACAACAGATCTGTATGAAAACGTCTTTCTAAACTCGTCTGTTATACGTGCCGATTCTAAGAGTGAAGTCCGCGAATGATGGCGCGGAAAAAAAGCAACCAATTACCTCCCTGTTCTCTATTTCTCTTCGCGGAACCAGGCTATCCCTGAACTTCACCACGGTTATCCTATACTACTCTACACTCCGTTTTCTGTTCTCTTTTCTCTTCGTGGAACCAGGCTGCCCTGTGCTACACCACGGTTTATCTCTTTACTACTCTTTAAGATCTGACTACTCCTCTTTACCCTTCTTATGAACCACTACGTCACGCACAGTCCCACTTCCCGCTATCTGTGACTAATCTCCGTTCTACTGCTCCTACGCCGGTACCCTCAAATAATTTACCTAATCCCAAGCCTATCCCCTAAACTGATATAACTAAATACAGACATCTATTTCCTCTCCTCACTTGGCCTTGTACCAATTATAGGCATCCTAACTGAACATCTCTAAGTGCAGCGCCGGTGTGTGGCTGAGACCAGAGCCAGGTTGTGAAACCTGGACCCCGGTACCCCTCCAACACCAACATTATCCTGGTCCATTTCCAACACATTTCTACCTAATGCAACAGCAACCCCAAAAAGCGAGACTGCTTCGACCATTACTCATCTTAAACACCATCATCACTACTTACCTAGTCCCGCTGGCCTTGGCTGAAGTGGACGATCATTCAGTCGCAGAGGGCTTCGATGATGGGGAGAGAACCTCTCTGTGGTTCAACCGGTTTTCTGGTCGAATGCAGGACGGGTCATGGCACCAATTGAAGTGTATCTTCTTAATTCATGTATCTCTTATCTAAGTTCATTGATCGTATAGTGTTCTATTTCACCCTTTCCTCTGCATGGTTTTAGGTATTTTCAGATGTTCGGTTTCAAGTAAGAGGAGACTGACGATATGGTCAAAATCAACGGGCGGCGGTGTTTATTAATAAAACAGCTTTAGGAATTAAAACAGTACATCGTCTCTTTCATTTGGCTGTTGTCGTTTCTCGGTGCTGTTCGCTGTCTTAGGTTGTCCATGGCCAACACCGAGTCCTCTCTTGTGGTTCGCTGGTCTGGTTGTCAAGACAACCTGGTCTCCTCGTCGATCAGGCCGGGAGTGCTTGATTTCGTATCGGCGGAGTCCGCTATGAACCTCGGCTTGGTCATCTGGTCTCAATGGCTCTCTGAGTCATCGGCTCTTCAGTAGCCTGAGTGGCGAGTCTCCCTGTGTCGGTGGAGGTTTTCAGCGCTCCAGTTGCGATACGATCTCTGTCATCGTCTGTCCCCATGTCTCTGGGTCTTCAGGTCCGTTCTGGTGTGTCAGCGCTTCTCCTGATGCGAAGCGATTTCGTCTGTCATCGGGTCTCAGTCCCTCTGTGTCACTGCTTGGCTCTGCAGGGATCCTTCTCCGTCTCCTCTGAGTGTCACCGGGTGTGTGTGGCGAGTCTCCCTGTGTTCCTTCTGGTGTGAGTCGTCTGTCTCATGAGTCGCCATTCGCCCTTTTTATCAGAGGAGAGAGAGAGAGGGGGCGAGAGAGAGGGAGGGGGAGACAGAGAGCGAGAGGGACGGGGAGACCCTGCCTATTCCTGTCACATTCCAGCAGAACTTGTCTGAGGGTGTCCTGTGACCACATGTTACACAATTTTCCTGGGTCTTCTGACAACGGTTTTCACAGTTTGAATCTGCTGACACTTTAATCATTACTTAATGAGAGGGTAGTTTTTCACTGAGTAATACAACATCATGCTTGTGACTAAAAGGTTTACATAGTCTAGATAAGAACCAGACTACTTTTCCAGACAGTGCCCAGATAACAAACCCTATATATCCGTTCTTTAATAGAACACCTTATTTTCCTGATGAACATTTGACCAATACGGTATAGTTTTACCTTCTAGCTTTAAGAGTTTCTTTTCTTTATTGTGACTAAGTTATTCTAATAGTTTCTAAGAGTTTATGCCTACATGTAACTTATGAAATTGCTAAATCTTTTAGTATATCATTGCTTTGCATTGTTTTCTCAACTAGTGGCAGTTCTCTGTGTAAGGAGAGATTTCCAAATAGCCTGTGTCACTTTTCTGACCTCTGGGTTAGTCAGCAGCTGCCGTGTTGTAACCTGAAAATTCCTTACTTAGGGTAGGGGTCAGTTTTATTGTCTTTAAGGTCAGCCATCTGTTTTCTGGGGAGTCAACCGCCTCTACCCTAGGGTCTCAGAAATACCTTCACATGGTGTTCTAATCACCCTGTCTTTCAAATCAACTTCTCTGTTTTATCATTTGGTACATTTATAGTGGCTTATGTTCATGTTTTCATTTAGAAATATACGACACTATATTTTTCATTATTGTATTCCAGGTAAAAAGTGTCACCTGTACAAGAAAGATGACCCAGATTGGGTGCCATCTGTAAATATGACCGGAAAGCAAAAGCCAAACTGAACCGCAAAAGGAGGTTCTACCTACACTCCTAACAGGTAGTTTCAAAGCACAATAAAAACACATAGGTAATAAAGGCAAAATGATGCTGCTTCACAGTTTATTGAAAAAAATAATAGCCTAGGCACAACATCCGATACATTTCTAACACAGTTAACAGTAACATGTATCAAATAAAAATGTTACAAAGTCCTCTATTTACCGTTGGAAACTGTCCTTCTATGAAGTATTGAGAGTATTGAGATTAGAGGCATCCATGCAGTGCTAGAGCCGACCTGCAGATAGCCATGTTTAAGCAGATTTTTCATTAGCTCAATAAAGTTGCTCTCCCTAACTATTTCCTTGTCAGACATAGATCCAGTGAAAAGAGTTGAACAAAATATTACAGAACCTTGTGGATCACATGCTATGAGGGATTTCAATGTGTTTGCAGACTTTTAGGTTGAGTAACTTTGACTCTGCAATACAAGTGAAGTTGGGGTTTGAATTTTTAACTCTGTACAGTCTAATATTGCCATCGTTGTAGGAAATTCCTCTCTGTACTTTCCTGGCATTTGTGCCATTATTACGTCTCTGTGAGGCCACGCGGGTAGTTCCCCTAGAACTGTGAACATGTAGTCCACCCATGCGTTGAACAAAGTACCAACACTACGTTCATCAATCATAAATCTAAATGCCAAATCTTTTAAATCATGATTTTGTCTCAGTTTCATAAGAACAAGCAAGAGCTGCACACGCAGGGGCATTGTGTTAATTTGCCAATCAGTTCTGCTATATGTCAATGGGACTGAAGTTTGCTGTGGTTTGAAGTTCGCTCCTCTGGTCCACCTTCCATTGGGGGAGCCTGCTCCACAGGCCGGCGCTCCTCATCTGGAGGCTCCTCCACACCCTGACCTTCTTAGAGAAGAGAGAGGAGTAAGAGGGGAGGAGAGAGGGGTGATGGATAAGGGGAGAGGGATGAGGGGGAGAGGTGAATGAGGAGAGAAAGAAATGAGACAAATTATTTCTAATCTATTTCTTTTTTCTCTCGCTGCAGCGACCACAGACCAACCCAACAACATCCCTGCCTGTATCCTCTCACTGTACCAAGACCATCCCCATGCCCCTCTCTCCAGACATAGGCATACCAACACCACAGCACATCCAGAGCTTTGATCTGGAGGAAGCAAGACAACTACAACTGCAAACGACGGGACAGGCTGCATGTCCACTGTGGCACAAGGAGCGAGAGGGCAGGCTGACTGCATCAGAATTTGGCAAGATACTAAAGAGAAAGAAAATTTCAGATGCCTTCATACAGTCCACATATTACCCCAAGCCCTTCACTGCTACTGTGACTTTGTACTTTTTACAAGAAGAGATATATATATTGAGAGAGTTCACAGAGATATTCAGTTCATCAATGACATGATTGTAAAGTTGCACACATTCCATGATGCTCACTTTAGTCCAAAAACATAAATCATACCTCTTTCATTGTCACTCATGTCCTGTGTTGGATTGACCTGTGTCGTCTCTGTGAGGGCAGTAACATCTCCAGCACACCTCATTCTGTGAAAAAACACAAAGCTGAGTATTAGCTAAGCATAGACAGATAATAATAATAATAGTTCATTTATGGAGCATCTTTCATACATAAAATGCAGCTCAAAGTGGATTTTATTGACAACAAACATAACTTTGACAGATCAGCATTTGTGTTTGCCTTGTCAGGGATAAAACGAAAAGTCCAGGACTTATTTACTGTTTACATTGTTGTCCCTGTTGTTACTGGTTTCAAGTGGCACTATGGCATCTGAAGTGCATCGAGCATTCTTAGTGCATGTAGTAGTATTCTGTTATTAGTATTCTGCTAATACACAGTTAGAACATACTGATAACACAGTTGGATGTATTGATAACAGAGCTAGAACTTAACGTTATGATGCAGAAATATGTGCGATATTGTTACCTTTTTTGGGTGAGAGCAGACACGAGAGCCCAGATGGGAGATCTGGATTTTTCCAGAGTTGGCTTCCCATCTCTGAAGTGCTTTGGGGTGAAAAGACAGAAGCCAAAGTTAGCTAAAAACACCAGCTAACTAGCGAGGACGAGTAGATATATAACATGTTGGCAGCTAACGTTAGCTAGCTGCTAACGTTGGCTAACTGGGCTGGATACACGATAGCTAGTTCGAAGTTAAAGTCAAACGTTAGCAAACTAATAGTTTGGTCTACGTTTCTATTACATGCCGTCAAATATTATGTCTTTATGAATTGACCTTACCTTTGAGCAAACATAAGTGTCCTTGGTAATGGTCTTCACGTTCAGCTGTTTATGTGGTCGACGACACAACACAATCCACCGCTTGCATTTCTCGAGTTTTCTTTTGGGCTTCGGAAAAGGTACAAAATATACTCCTCCATCCAGTCTTTCGGGGTACCTGGTGTCCGAATTACAGGTACCCCACGCACAGCGTTTCACCATCAGATATTATGTAGATAATAACATAAAACTGAACTCTTGACAGTGGTTGCGATCACAGCCGTCTGGTTTGATACAACCTAAAACCTAGATTGACCGAGGTTTGTGCAGCGAGGATTTTGCTGTGATATGATAAATTATTTGATTTACACTGTTTATTGTATTCGATTTTTGGATGGATTGGTTGGATTCTTATTATATATTATTACTATTGTATTATGCACATCGTTGCAGGCAATTTCATTTTATAAATAATAATAAAAAAAAAAAAACAGAATGGGTGGGATTCAAACCCCGGTCGTCGGCTTGAGAGGTATGAGCATAAACCGCTAAACCACGGTACCAGACAAAATAGATCCATTATATTACCGCTTTGACTGCATAAACGCGGATCATTGTTCAGCATTCCTAAGCAATTCGCCGTCATTGTAATTTAAAGGTTTAGAACGCCTATTCACATATACGCCTGTAGACATATGGTATGGTATTTATTCTAGACAACAAAACATATACAGATCGTTATACAGTATATACTGTGTAGGACGTTGTAGCGTCCGTCTAATGACTTTGCGCCTCCTGGCGGCATAAAATAGAACAGCAGCCTGGGTTCCTAATTAATTTCAACAATGTGATATCACTGTGCGCGCGTCGCGGCAAAGCGTCCATGAAAACTAAAGGCTTCATCTGTAAGTCGCTTTGGATAAAAGCGTCAGCTAAATGTAAATGTACACCTTGTACATGTTGATAATCATTGTGTACCCCTTGGCGGTTTGATATTTGCAGTCATGGAAAGTATTTGAAATAGCAAGGAGTTATTGGTTATAAGCAGAGAATAGAAGGAGGAGATTGCAAGTTAAGTTGTTTTCATCATTGATCCTTCATCTCTGGCACTTCTACTTTGTCTGGTTTTATTCAGAAATCATATCTCTAATTCGTGTGCCTTCTTGAAAAGAGATGATGAAAACAACTGGTTAGTTATTCTGTTAGTATGGGAATTAGGTAGACTTTCATGACTGCAACATCATCACCTGTGTCTAATTCATGTTAAATAAATGAACAAGGGTATGTTCATTTTAAAACATTGCATTCCTGCTATACTAAGTTGAGTTTCTAGGTGTGGTCAGAGTCCTCTCTGCTATTTGCATTGTCTTTCAGCTCCAAATCGTCCTCAGCTGATTTTCGTGTTCAAATGTAGATTATTTTGGGGTCTCAATTTACATGACTGCAGCTGGTCTCACTCTGTGTTCAGATGCAAATCATTGGAGTTTCAGTCTTTTGTGATACAATTTGAGTGTCTGCACTGTTCTGCACCTCGCCTCAGAGACAAATCTGTCTGCCTCTTCGGTTCCTGCAAACACAAAACATGTTAATTTTCCACTTTTATTTTGTTGTCCTCTGGGTGAATTCTCTTTGACTGTCTGTGTGCTCAACATACAATACATATCTCATCACTGTTACTGTGGAAAAGAGGCATGATTTGGCCTCATCTAAACATTATCTGCAATTATTTATTATCTCCAAAGAAAGGTTGTTGTTATTCTTTCTTTAGCTTTTAGATCTTGTTGATCTAAACCTCTTGTGTGTTAGTAATACATTGTTTCTGCTTGGGGGGCTGTTTTACTCTATAGTTTGTGTCCAAGTAATCTAAGGTTATAACGTCTAATCTACTGTTGCAGAATACGTTATATTTGATGCATGCTTCTCTATGGTACTCCGTATCAAAACAGAGATGTGGGAGTTAAAACATACACTGTTTTAAAATAGAAATGATTTGTTGGATAGTTGTAATTCACAGTAACTGATATTATTTGTGTCATGCATCATCAAGGTTTGTTTCATACTCACCGGACATCGATTCCGATTCTCGATTCCCATCCCTAAGTGTAGGGCAGTTGTAGACAGTGAAAGTAGTACTAGTAGGTACAGTAGGTATACATTTAGTATAGGCAACAGAGTTCAAAGATCGTGTATGGGTAACAGAGCCTAGGGTGTAGGCAATGGAGTTGCCTTTAACACCAGATACGTTTGTGAGCTAATGTGAGCTACTTTAAGACTTTTACTTAAGTGATTTTCTTATGGGTGACTTGAAGTATACTTTATACACCATGGGGCCTACAAAATATAGGTTATTCATTCCTTCTACATTCTCCACATCTTCTGCTACATGCTGTTCAGGTGAGCAGATTAGAGACCAGCATCATTAGGGTTCGACCTGTAAAACTTTTATCAGTGCATACTGAGCTAAACAAAAGTTAAACTTGAGGTTCTGAGCATGGCATGCTTTTCATCAGTGAAATCTCCACAATTCAGGCTGAGGAACAAAATTATTTATGAGCTTTTTAGCATCTCCCTGACTTTGGTGCTTGGAGGACAACCTCTACAGAAAACTATTTGACTCTCAGAAGTTGTATAATATGTTCAGGCTTGGTAAAAAACAAACAAATGAACAAAATAAAAGTAAAAGTTGGGGCCACCTGCCTTGCTGCCCGGGGGAACCAGAGTAATTCCTACATACTGTATGTTTCAAGGTGAACATTTGTATTCCAGGCCATTTCCAAACTATGCCGTGAGAACATGAAAATAATTTGACCAAACACCATACTTTCACTGCTTACTAGGGGTGGGGAAAAACATATCCTGATATTTTGCATGTCGATATTATACCGCTACACTGATACACTGTTTTCCTATTGCTTGCCAATCCCTTTTTGCGGCAATGAAAATTACTGGAGTGGGGGCGCTCTAGTAGCACACCATGTATCACACTGTGTCGTGAAGCAACCGTCCCGGGTTCGCTTCCCACTCCCGGTGACTCCCATTTGTTGCATGTCTTCTGGAGTCCATTGCACCTCAATGTGTGGCTGTGAGGGTGCCTGTACCAACAATGAGGGTCGAGACTACAGTGAGACGACAATAAGTAATCTGGTTGTGTGATTATGATATAAAAATAGTCACCTACAGCTTCTATCCACAATCACTCACCCTGGTAAATAAAAAGGACTGAGCACATCCATCCCCATAAACTTATATCTGAGCACCTTGATGTGGTAATGGTATGTGGATTGTCATTTTGGGCTAATGATTGATTCTGTATGATTCTGTATTGTTTGTGTATTGTGCAGTATTTATTGTTGTTCTGTCATGTTTTCACCTTTGTTGTTGTTGTTACGCCTGACAACCAATTGTTGTTTAGGTTTATTTGACATTATAAATATTGCCTGACAATCAACGTGTCTGATTCGGATTCTGACATAATTATATGTTATATGGAATTTCACTTTTATAGACAGAAAAAAGAAAAGTTCTGGTAAAACTCACTTTCGGGAAGTCGCCATCTTGGAAATATGCAAATTAGGGGTCCAGACACACCCAATTGTAAAGATAAGCATTCCAATGTGTTTCTAATAGTCAAAAGACATAAAATAGACACCAAGTTTGTATTTCTAGTTAATTTGGTTCAAAAGTTATAGCCAAGACCTTTTTCGGACAGCGGCCATATTGATTTGGCCACCAGGGTGGCCCCGGGGGTCGCCGGCTCGGGTGCCCTGGCTCAATCAATTGAGAATACTCTGGGCTATATCTGGGCCAAATTTGGTGCTTTTGCACAAATTTGCACGAAAATATCCCTAAGGCCCCCAACTATTCCCCGCCTCTTCTCCCGTTCATCCTCTCCTCATCTGTCGGTCATGTCTGACCATGAAAAGCAATAAACTTCCGGTTTAGCTGCAATATGTAGCGCACGCAATTGGTTACAGCTCCGCTCCTGTTATCGTTAATTTCGTTTAAAACCCTTATTTGGACAATACCAAAAGAGATTAGACCACATCGTATGTATTGATGAGACCCTCTACTAACTATATCAAAAGACAACATGGATAAGGATAAGAGAAAGGGTGGAAGGAAACAAGACACAGCAAGTCTAACGGCGCCGATTGAAACACGTTCAAAGAAAATGACAGGCGACGCTGTGGCAGATCCGTTGGTGACAAGCCCCAACGCGGGGAATATAGAGGAGAATACACAGGGACCAAAGACAACTGGCCCCGAGAGGGAGACAATAGATGACAACATAACAGGAACATCAGAAAAAAGTACCGTGAAGGAAAAAGCAGGCGATTTTGAGAAGATAATAGCAAAAACATCCATCGGATCCCTCACTGCTCCAATAACATCAACTGACACAAGCAGTTCAATTACACCACCCGATTTCAACACACTGACTAACCTGATGGTAGAACAGTCTAACCGGTTGAAAGAACAGATGGTAGAACAGTCTAACCTGCAGATTACACACATCAAGGCGCTCGAGGCAAACGTCGATACTAAATTCGAACGCATCGAGGCTAAATTCGATCGCATCGATGAGAAATTAGAAGAAGTCAAGAACGCGATCGATGCGCAGTCAAAGCGAATCACGACAGTGGAGATTTCGGTGACAGAAAACACAAAAGCAGTCAAAGCGAACGAAGGTGGCTTGACAGAGATGGGAGAAGAGATGGAAAGAGCTAAAGAGGAATATCGGAGGGAAATAAAAGGGCTTAAAAACGAAGCGATGGAGAGGCAACTAGAAACCCAACGTTACCACAGGCGGAATAACATCCGCATTGTGGGGCTTGATGAAGCAGTGAACTGCGAAGACATCAACTTTCCAAAAGAGTTATCAACGATTTTGGATAACACCGATCCAAACAAAGTGCCAGAAGTGGAACAAGTTTACAGAATCGGTTCCCAGGGGCAAAGTATCAACGGGCCGAGAGTCATCATTGTCACTCTGCGGAAAACTACAACAAGGGATGACATCATCAAATATGCTCGCAACCAACGTGGGAAGCTGAAGTATGGTGATAAACCAATATTTATCTACGAAGATTTGAGCAAAGAGGCCATCATCCGACGTCTACCATACAAAGATGTGATGCAAAAGCTGTACAAAGCCGGCTACAAGCCAAGGCTAGCATATCCGGCGCTGTTATCATTCTTGGGCAATAACGGCCGCAGGTCAGGTCCATATACACCTTTTGAAGCTGAGGATTTCCTGAATCAAAATGCAGCAAATAACCCAAAGCATGACGAAAATGCCGGAATCAGTTAAGCCTCTCTCTAAATATATACCAGTGTTGGAATGACTTTATTGTGTTCATCAATGAGGTCATTCCACCAGTGTTGGAATGACATTGTTGTGTTCATCAAAGTAGCAAACAATATGCAAGTCGTCTATAACAAAGTGTACTGTGTATAATACGATTCATAATACATTATAATTTCAGTCTCTGGTCTCTGAGGGGACAAATAAATATCAATGCAAAAAGATCTATCTGGAATATTCTGGGTTTATCGCTCAAATGCCCTGGGTCTCTTAGATCATTCTGGAATGTAAAATAGTCTAGGCACTAGTATATTCTACAACCTTCTAGAATATAAGGCACCATGACAACGAAGCATACAACTCTAACAATAACATTCGGTGTGTATACACATAGCAGATAATAAATTAAATGAAGTGCAATCAGTCCTTAATAATACTTTAAAATTAACCACACATAAACGTATGAGCACAGCAAGGTTATTCTAACAATTTAAGTAATCACTCCATTAAAGGCACATTGAAGCGCTAAAAGGCGCTGCTTTTCTATCTTATCTAATCAGTTAAATCGGTTCTAGTGGCTTCTCCACGTTGATAATTATTTATCTCTTATTCCTTATCTATATCTTTCCATTGATTTTTATTTTATTTAATTTTTTCTTCTCATTACTCTATATTTTTTAAATATATTTTAACTTACATTGTTCTTTTCCAATGTTCTTCACATTAAGGTGTCAATATTACTCTATATTTTTTAAATATATTTTAACTTACATTATTCTTTTCCAATGTTCTTCACATTAAGGTGTCAATATTGCTCTACAATCTTTTCCTTTTTTTTCCCCCACACGTTAGTGGAGGGTTCAAAGGAATATGTCGATAAAGGTTTATTCTCTTTTTTTATTTTATTTTTTATTTTTATCTTTATGTTATTTATCACAATACTTCATTACAGTAAGGGAAGGTGCAAGACCAAAAGCGACATTCTATTGCAATAGAATGGAAATGTTAGATCCTATGGCAATTAGCATAGGAAAATTAGGATTACAATGCTCAGTTTGGGCAATCCGGTGGACCATGGGAGAAAGTCAATCGCGGAGGATGTGTTCTTGGAACACAGGCATGTTCGACTTTCTGGGTGAGGGGAAAATAGGGGATTTTTATTTGTATATATATATGTTTTTAAGCTCAGCTCTCAACGGGACCTCATTAATTGGATGTGCATCTATTGTAGCTTCATACTCCAGAAACATTACCAAAAACTACACGAAAACATGCATAGACTATGGCTAGTCTGAATATAATGGTATGGAACACCGGTGGGATAAACAAACAACACAAGCGCAAAAGCGTGCTTACACTGATGAAAAAAGAACATGTGGACGTGGCTCTATTAAGCGAAACGCACATTTTAGAGGGAGACATAAATACGTTAGCGGATAACATATACCATAATATTAGTCACTCTTCTTTTGCTACGAGAACTAGAGGGGTAGCCATAGTCGTCAGACGCAAATTAAATATCGAATTGAAAGGGGTATGGTCGGATGCTGAGGGGCGCATAACTATAGCTAGGATTATACACAATAACAGGAAAATTGCATTGGCAGCGGTATATGCCCCGAATTTGTACGAAGTGGGTTTCTTCACTTCACTAACAGGAGAAATGTTAAACCATCCCGAGTACTCATATATAATAGGTGCGGATTTTAATGCCATTTGGAACCCAAGGATGGACAAAACTTACCTTTCCTTCTCCAGCGAACAAAAGAATTCATCTAAAGCATTAAAAGATTGGTCGAAATCAACAGGAGTAACTGATTTATGGCGTTCACTTAACCCCATGACCCGCAAGTACTCCTGTCGTTCGGCGAGACACAACACACTATCCAGAATTGATTACGTCTTTGCATCCCCGAGAATATTTGATAAATATGAAGTGGAAATGACACCCAATGCGCTATCAGATCACTGCTACTTAATCCTGAAAGCAACATTTGGTACACTATCTACCCGGGCCCCAAGATGGCGTTTTAATTCGATGCTGCTTAACAACAAGGAATTCATTACACAAATTAAAGAAGCTCTCACAGTATTCCTACAAGATAATGCTAACTCGGTGCAAGATCCCAGAATATTATGGATGTCGGTAAAGAATATGATCAAGGATTTCTCGGATAGATTTACCTCCATATTGCGCAAAAATCAAAACACAAAACTGTCTGAAATGGAAACGCTTTACTCAACGCTTTTTAATTCTTTAAAATACAACAACTCTACTAGACTAGATAACCAAGTTAACATTCTAAAGACAGAGATCAAAGCAATGTACAGACAAAAATCGGAATTGCAAATACGCAGCACTAGACAACAGCAGTACTTCCAAGGTTCTAAACCTAGTCACCTATTAGCCATGCGACTAAGAATTAATGCAAAATTTGCAGATATAACTGCCATTAGGAAACAACAAGCTCTAGTAACAGAACCCAAAATAATAAACATTCAAAGAATTCTACTCCGATTTATATAACTCAGAAACGACCTTTGATCAAGACAAATTAGACACATATCTTAATCAAATTACTCTCCCTAAACTTACGGATGAAGACGCTAAACAGTTAGAAGTACCGATCACATTAGAAGAACTCAAGAAGGCCATATCCGGAATGAAAAACGGCAAAGCTCCGGGAATTGACGGTATCCCATCAGAAATGTACATTTCTTGCTGGGACATATTTGGACCCTTATTACTAAATATGATCTTATACTCAGTCAAAGAGGGAAGCTTCATTGAACACCAAAATACCGCACTCATTTCAGTTCTTCACAAAAAAGACAAAGACCCCACTGAGTGCGGTAGTTACCGTCCTTTAAGCCTCCTCGGAACCGATGTCAAACTGTACTCTAAGATATTAGCCATCAGATTGCAAAAGCATATGACGTCTTTAGTTCATCCGGACCAAACAGGCTTCATAAAAGGTCGCCTGATCAATGATAACATAAGGCGAATACTGCACGTACTAGATACAGACAAAGAGGACATCACACCTAAGGCGATACTATCCCTGGATGCTATGAAAGCATTTGACAGGTTGGAATGGTCGTTTCTATGGGCAGTATTGGAAAGGATGGGGTTAGGAAAAGGTTTCATTGATATGATTAAAGTACTATACAAGGACCCATCGGCCAGGATTACAACAGGCACATTCATCTCCGATATCTTTCCGGTATCACGCTCAGCCAGACAAGGTTGCCCTCTTAGTCCCGGACTATTCGATCTATCATTAGAACCTTTAGCACAATTTATAAGACAATCCCAACACATAGAACCAATAGTAATCAAGGGCACATATCATAAAATTAGTTTATATGCGGACGACGTAATATTGTTCATGCAAAACCCCAACAACACATTGCCGCTTATACTCAAGTTGATAGAGAACTTTGGTGATTTATCGGGATTTAAAATAAATTGGCCTAAGTCGGCTTTTCTTCCTCTTAACACCAGTGCAATCAGGACATGGCGGGAAACACAAAGGAAATTTCCTAACCCTCAAGTATGGCATAATCACACTCCCATATTCAATAACAATGCTCTCTTAATGGGAAAACGACCTATAAGATTCCCTATATGGGAAGAGAGAGGCATACACTCATTAGGGGATATTTTTAATAACAAGGGCCTCTGTAGTTATGTCGAAATATGCATAAAGTTTAACCTCACCGAGTCCACATGGCTTTTTTACATACAGTTACGACTTTGTATGAGATCTCACGGTGTTCCATTACACATACCAATTGAACACCACAGATACCACAAATTTTTCTATGAAAGAGATACATTGGGAGGTTTTGTATCAGGTTTTTATTATCAATTACTAACGTCCTCGTATGAAACCCTTCAACTAGACAATGTCTGGAGGAGGGATATACCAGACCTGGAAAATGACTTTGATTGGCAAGGAGCCTGGGCAAATGTCCGACTTACATCAAGGAACCCGGATCATCAACAAATCAATCTGAACTATATTCACAGGACATACTTGACTCCTATAAGGCTGTGCAAAATGGGGCTTATACAAGACTCCAAATGCTCCCAATGTACAAATGGGGACGAAGGAACATTTATGCACATGTATTGGGACTGCCCACCAGTTAAGGCATTCTGGAAAGATGTGTCCCAACAATTATCAATACTCGTATTTTGGAATATACCTGTACACCCCGCGGTATTGCTATTGAATGATGTTTTTGAGTTTGCAGTGAATCCACAACTAAAAAGATTGGTTTTATCGGGTATCACAGTAGCTAAAAAACTGATCGCATCACGTTGGTTTCAACCGGAAAAAATGTGCCGGAAAGTGTGGTTTCTTACATATCTCGATGTGATATATCAAGAAATATCTACAGCAAGAATTCTGGGGCTCAATGAATCCAAAATGTCAATGTGGTTAGAAGTGGTGGAGAGAATAAAAGCTAGCCTATAATGGTGGTGTCTGGTTAGGAGTGAGGGATAATGGAGGTACTATCCAAGAGGGGGTCCGGGAGGGGGGGGTTTGAGCTGGAGCATATGTGTGTAGGGTTTTAGAAAATAGGTATTAGGGGTATATTATATACTAACATTTATATAATTGTAACTTCGCTGGATATACACTGTATACGGTTAAAATGTTATTATTGACTATTTTTGTTTTATCCTGTTTCTGTACTTGCATATATTTTAACCACCTTTACTGAAAGTTTCATTATACATTGTGTGTTGAGTACTGACTTTTAATAAGTTTTGTTTTGCAATAATAAAAAAAATTAAAAAAAAAAGAAAAGCAATAAATGCTAAAAAATAAATCTTTGAAAAGAATTAGTGGAGTGAGACTGACTGAAAGATTGAAAACATTATCTTATTAGATTAGATAAAACAGATGCAGTTGAAAAAAGGTAATAAATCGCAATATATATATATATATATATATATATATATATATTGCAATATTACAGTATCATATCATGATAATATTGTATCGTGGGTGATTCCCACCCCTACCACTTACCTGATCATCACACAGCAACCCCCTCCCTCCCCCCAACTGCCCCTCCCTGGTGCAGCTTGTCTGCCCCCCTTGGCTTGACGACCCGCCCTTTATATTAGAATGTATATACATAACATAGGGAATATAAATCCTGGACCGTATTTTATTATTATTATTTTATTCTTAGGCTTATTTTATTATTTATTCTTAGGCTTATTTGTTATTCTTATTCATGACTAATTGTTTTGTCTACCTAAATGTTTATTGTGAGCGATTTGTAGTGCCAAATTTCCCTCTGGATAATTCAAGTATTTCTATTCTATTCTATTCTATTCTATTCTATTCTATTCTATTCTATTCTATTCTATTCTATTCTATTCTATTCTATTCTATTGTATTCTATCTATTCTATTCTATTCTATTCTATTCTATTCTATATCACACACACACCACCTTTAAACACTACAGCAGAACCAGCAGCCGTGTGTTAATTTGAGATATACTACCGTTCCAGTGGCATATGGGAGGAAACAACACCAGGCTACAATCAATCACTTCTTCGCCGAGGTCTTGAACTCAGCTGATGTTGACAAATATCTGGAGCCGCGTTGCTCATTTGTTTGCATTTTCATTCATCATTTCATGTTCCTTTTGTGAGTCACTTTCCCGTCAGTGTTAAAATTACACCTACAAATTGTGTCCTTGCGGAGGCGATGGTGATAGGTGATAGCGGAGGCGATGGTGATAGTTCATCGTGTCTCGTAGTACATTGTTTTAACATCTGTGCAGCCTCCGCTGGCTCAGTTTTTCTCTTGTTTTTCTTTACATAACAGGGTAGGTATGATATGGAGATCAGCATGTTGGGGAGAAGGGCTATGGAACACAGTCATGCGCACACACACACACACACACACACACACACACACACACACACAACCCCCCCCCCCGTTTGACTTGGCATTTATTCACATCGTTGGACTTTAAGTGTGATCTCAGGGTCACTCCTCTTAGACTTCAAGCTGCCAAACTGGCTGACCTACCATACTGCAGCACACAGATGGAACATTACAGTCCCATTTAGGGGACATTATTTATGGTAAAGAGAATAGTGTACCCTAGCAGCATGCCTCAACATAGTTATTAGGAGCGGTGTAAGTGCTCCGTCTACAGTCCAGACAGGAGACACAAAGCAAGAAGCAACTTCCAAAATGGACCAGGTTAACCCTTCCACTACCACACTACCAAAGGGTTAACCCTTACACTGCGACAAAACCCTTTCACTGCCACACGACAAAGGGTTAACTCTTTCACAACCACACTACATAAAGTTAACCCTTTCACTACCACACTACAGACGGCTGTCTTTAGTGTGGTATACGTGAAAGGGTTAACCTTCTGTAGTGTGGTAGTGAAAGGTTAACTTTCTGTAGTGTGGTAGTGAAAGGTTAACCTTCTGTAGTGTGGTAGTGAAAGGTTAACCTTCTGTAGTGTGGTAGTGAAAGGTTAACTTTCTGTAGTGTGGTAGTGAAAGGGTCTTTACTCACCAAAGTAAATATGGGAACACTTACTAGCTGTGAGAATAGACTGATGTTTTCGGTTGAATACTTTTTTTTATCATATTTTATTCAAATTTTAATACCTTCATCAAAAAAATTTGATTACTTTATATATTTTATATATATACTGTATAATAATATAACATAATATTATGGGAAGGGTTACAATTGCTGATCACACCTCTACCAGCTTCTACCATCAGAGGTCTGAAGAAATTCACAGTGTAATAGTAGTATCTGCATCTCCTAATAAAACAATCATTAGAATAACATAAGCCTACTGTTCATTCATTACGCACATAGGCTATACAGTGCACACATGTGTGTGTGTGTGAGCTGAGGCAGGTGGCCAGGAGCGTGCAACAAGATGGTATAAATATGGAATACAGTCCGTTCCACTACAGCTATAGTGTGCTGTATGAGGACAATACATCTAATCTAATCTAATTTTGGGAGATTATATATAAGATTATTATTATCATTTGGAGTCGCAAATAGTGTGTGTGTGTGTAATGGTCATGATGTCTTATTGAATCATGACTATAAATGTAAAATGTAATTGTTAATGACATCTATCTTTATTATAATTATTTAAATAACCTTTTACCAGTTTCATCACCTGTGCATTGTATTTTTATTTATTATATTACTATTGCACTTTACTGTTACATTTGCACTCTGGTTGGATGTTATATTGTACTTGTAGTTGTGCTGTATGATGACAATACATTTGAATCTAATCTAATATTGATCACTCAGTCGCAAATTGTTGAATGTTTTGCACACATGTTTTCCACACGGCCCTCCCTGGCCTTATAAGGAGCTGGGGGGCGTGTCTGTATGCAAATTCAGGTGTACGAGAATACGCTTCTAGTTTAACACATTGGGCGCCGGGGGTTGTGCCCATCATTGTACCCAGTCTGCCAGCACTGTAACCCTATGGAGATGTTTACCTTCTTTGCAGGGCTATAACTTTTTAAATTGTATTGCTATATTGACATTACTATGGCCCATTCAACATCGATTATCTATCGTTCCGGATGTGGGAACGTTATATTTTTTCATTCATACATTGTTGTGTTAATACCTTCGAGAATATAAGTATGTTTTTAAGCTTTTCTGCTGTAATTCCAAAAACGCTAGTTATAGGCCCTGACGCATATGATAGATTATCGATTGGCGTTTCTTTCCTATACACGCTATATTAAAAAATTCAAATGTATATGATCGGTATACATTATGCTTCATCATGCGTGAAGGAAAGGGGGGGGGGGGGGTCGTTTATAATTCCTTGATCGTCAGTAACGGCTTTATTTAGTATGGGTTGATATATTGATCAGACTGATTGCAAACAAGGAAATGGACAATCGGGCTGAAATAACGTTAGTGTCCTCTTACCGTTCGCCAATGAGACTGGAGGAAAAATATCCCAATTATTTGACGCTGATCTCCTAGATCCATTTGTATGGCGCAATAAAGTGTTTGTCTGGAGTCCCGTAACAAGATATGACTGCCGGAGGGATTTCCTCGATGCACCGACCGCCACTTCCGGTTTGACGTGAGTGTAACTCGCCCGACCATGCACCAGGCGGCGGTATTGAGGCGTTGCAACCTCAGACAGGGTGCCGCTGCAGTCCGGAGGGAGGCTGGATGAATTATGAATGCCATGGCGAAAAAATTAAATATTGATCCCAAAAACGATTTACGCCGTTGTTGGCGTTCAACGCATGGCGGGCAATAACGACTTACGCCGTTCTTGGCGGACAATGTGTTAAGAATGAGTGACGTTTTTCATTCATGGAAACCAGTGGAGGCTGCTGACCAAATGTTTAGGTGAAGCACAAATTATTATATTATATATTAAATTATTTTTTTTAAACATCCCCAACGCTGCAACACCCCCATTTCTCCCAGGTGTCAGGCTCCTCATTCGCTTCCATTCATTTTGGGGACCATGTTTAAATATCATCCTTCTGAAGTATAAACAAACTATACTGCTGTCACGATTTCAATAAAACAGACCTTTCTGAGTCAATGGTATGCAGTGGTGTTGCGCAATATGTTGGGGCCCCCCCGCAGGGCAGACCACTCCCCTAAATCAAACCAAGCAGACCATGGCTTGGCGGCCCGATCAAACCAAGCAGACCATGGCTCAGCGGCCCGATCAAACCAAGCAGACCATGGCTCGGCGGCCCGATCAAACCAAGCAGACCATGTACAGTATACAGTGGCTAATATACTATCAATACTACTATTGAATATACATACACTATTCATTTCATTTACACTATACATTTCATCAAACCAGCATGTCATGTCTCCCTTAACTGTCGGTGAAAAGAGGGAGAACTACAATGACCAGAATGCCTGGCAATGTTTACTTCCTCCTCCACAGAGGCACTAGTCACTAGATCAGTGCAACGTAAGCTAGCCTAGCCACAAGCTAGCGGCAAACATTCATTCATTTAGGCAGCACCACTAACACAGTGCACATGCAAATATTATCTGCAGGCTGCATTAGCAGCCAGCAGCCAACGTGATACATTTCATTGTGTTTACATAGCCAAGTTAACAACGTTTCATTCCCTTATTCAAGTCTCTAAACAATTCGACTAGCTAACATTAGCCATTAGCAAAGAACGCTAGCCTAGCCACAAGCTAGCGGCAACATTCATTAATTTACACTAACACAGTGCACATGCAAATATTATCTGCAGGCTGCATTAGCAGCCAGCAGCCAACATGATACATTACATTGTGTTCATATGTGACATAGCCAAGTTAACAACGTTGCAATCCCTTAATTAAGTCTCTAAACAATTCGGCTAGCTAACGTTAGCCATTAGCAAAGAACGCTAGCCTAGCCACAAGCTAGCGGCAACATTCATTCATTTACACTAACACAGTGCACATGCAAATATTATCTGCAGGCTGCATTAGCAGCCAGCAGCCAACGTGATACATTACATTGTGTTTATGTGTGACATAGCCAAGTTAACAACGTTGCAATACCTTAATCAAGTCTACTACAAGTGTATTGTTCTCTAAACAGTTAGCTAACGTTAGCATCCAGGCTAATCAGGCTTTCGTTTTACAAACACTACAACTTACTTTTTTCTGATCCAGGTGCATAAGTCCACTTCTTCATGTTGCTCAGTTTCTGGTTTATACTTCGGTCCTAATGTTGGCGCAAAGTTTCATTTAGCCTACTGTGTGTTGTTACAGCTGTACTGTAAACTACTAGCTACAAGTTAGCTTGCCTTCACTGTCCAAGATGGCACGTTCACGTCAACTACAACTACACTAGTCTTCAACTGAGATTAAAAAAAAATATATATCATCCAGTGCACAACAATAAGTGAACAAGTGAATAAAGATCTTAAAATATGAATGATTATATTAGGCAAATTAATGTTCTTCTTCAGGCAAAATGCACACATGAGATGATGGAACACAACTTTGACTAGAACACTGACGCCAGCCCAGCTGCAGTTCTGCATGTATTTTACCAGGCAGACTCTGATTGGATTTGCAAGGCTGCCAATCATTCAACCTCCGTGTATTGGATGTCAAGGGCTGTCGATCATTAAATCCTCCATTCAATGGCAAGAGTTTAACTGCACAGTCCGTGCTTAGATGAAGTTATAGCCTATTTTGATTGGCTGTTATTTATTATTTATTTAACAATGGGTCAACCTGTGCAGATATTCTGCACGAATAATTACTGCAGGCAATACTGCAGTGCAGGCCTGCTCAGAGCTGTCAATTTTGGCCATTTTTGAAGAAAAAAAAAATTCACTGGCATTTTTTTACAGAGGAAAACATTTATAATAAAAAAAATAATAATAATAAAAAATATATATATATATATAGGTATATGTAAATGAATAATAATTATGAATTATGCGTGAATTTGTATTTCACGTGTTGTCATAGAGAAACCTCCACTGATGGAAACCCAGCTGCGTTCATTCTGGCCACCTACGAATACCGTTTTGCACGTTCAGGAATCCGGAGGATGATTTTTGTAAATGTATTAGTACGACATTTTTATCAAGATATTACAAAGATACTTATGCACATGTTCGAGAATGAGGAGCAATCTTTGTATGTGGGAAATTGCCAGATTCCATTGACAAAAAAAGGTTTTCCCATTCAAACACGATGCTTCATTATTCCTGCAGGCAAGCAGGCCAAGGCCAAAGCCTTGGGGCTTCTCAGTTCAGCAGCATAGGATCTGAAGGGTTGGAATAAGAGAAGAGAGTCCACTAGGGATTCTTGTGAGTTTTAACAAAGCTACAGCAGGGGTGGGCTACAGGTCACTTCCCGAGCACTTTTTGCCAGCTCATTAGTTCGTTCCGCTTGGAGGAGTTTCAGAAAGATTGTCTTATCTCCGGTTGTGTCCCACGCCACTTAATTATGTTGAGGTATATTTGAATCTGTTTGTAAGGAATTATAAGTTAATACAGTGATAGAATAGTTACTTTAAAATGTTAATACTACAGTATGCAATAGATAGAGTCTGTGTCAGTGAGAGAGGAGAGATGTTGAGACAAAAGGACAGCTGAGCATCATCTTGTTATTTCAGTGTCAGGAGAAGATTTTATGGGTTTCAGCCCTTTCCTTTTAAGGTAGCAGAGCGCCATGAACCTAAGTTTAGTGACAGAGGTAAGATCAGTAAAGTTAGTTGGTTAAAATGTCATTAGATGTGGGCGCCCTCGTGGCACACTGCATAGTGCCTCGCACACCTACGCGGCCGTCCCGTTCGTCTCCCACTCCCGGGGGATCATTTGTCCCATGTCTTCCTCACCTCTTCTCCTGTTCACCCTCTCCTCCTCTGTTGGTCATGTCTGACCATGAAAAAGCAATAAATGCAAAAAAAGTATCGTAAAAAAAAGATATATGTAGTTAGATGCAAATTAGAGAAGGCTGGACGTGTGCCCTGTGTGGACAAAGAACAGGGAAGTATTATTAATTAGGCCAATCAGTATAGGTTACGTCATTGCTGTTTCCTGCCGGTCCACCATCTTGAAAACGCAGTGTCTTTTCCCATTGCCCATTTCTAAATCGTCTCGGTTAAAACAAATAAAGCATGAAAATTTGCATGGTGTACCTTTCTGTGCATATTCATCCACAATCTATAGCTCAACATGAAAATATTCGCAATGAATCGTAAAAGAAAATCGCCTAATTTTATTTCAACCAAAAATGCTTAAATAATAATGTTAGTGATAGAAGGGAACTCATTTTGTGCAAAAATGGAAAGCTTTT
The DNA here is from genome assembly GCF_963971535.1 of Notolepis coatsorum. Classification (NCBI taxonomy): domain Eukaryota; kingdom Metazoa; phylum Chordata; class Actinopteri; order Aulopiformes; family Paralepididae; genus Notolepis; species Notolepis coatsorum. Next base: position 137,547,875 of record NC_140171.1, read on the forward strand.
CAATGTTCATGAGGCAGAATTGTTACAATAGCCCATAATCCATTTTCCCAATGATAAATCCCTATACGGGTGGACCTCGCGGGCGGTCCAAAGTGACGTCAGACTACACCTCCCTATAGAATAGGAGGGATTATATTCAAGTATAATACTGTTTCTTAAAGAGAAACGCTCTCTTTGCTCTTTGCTCTTTGCTCCTGCTCCTGCTCTTCTACTTTGATGATCTGACATTTGTGTGTGTTAGAATTTAGAAGAAGGAATTGGAGCCAATCGTGACTTAACTTTTGTCAACTGAACCTTTTGTAATAAAGCATCATCTGAAATTATAGAAGTATACAGAACTCTCTTTTCCTACAACGGTATTTGACCATCTCATAGACTGAACAGAAGATGCCACAATGTATTATGACTTTGTTCAAGCTATAAAATTTGTTCATAGCTTCGAAGATCTGTGACATATTTTTTGTCATAATGTGCAGAGGTAAAAGAGACCAGATAGGGCCTATATTCTATTAGTGGATATCGGAAATAAATCAAACGTTTTGTTAAATCAAACGTCTCATAAACGTATGTTAAATGTCTTTAGTTCAAGTCGTTGTCTATGTTATGAGTCTGTGATGAAGGTCATAAAACAGGCTGGCAAAGGAAAACCCATTCCATTGTCATGCTAAGTGGTCAAGTGAGATCTGTTTTATATCACAGAAGACAGCTTTATGTCTTTATGGTCTCATGGAACCAGGTGGGGTGTGTAAAGAGAGAGAGAGACAGAGAGAGCAGGTAGGTGTGTGTGTGTGTGTGTGTGTGTGTGTGTGTGTGTGTGTGTGTGTGTGTGTGTGTGTGTGTGTGTGTGTGTGTGTGTGTGTGTGTGTGTGTGTGTGTGTGTGTGTGTGTGTGTGTGTGTGTGTGTGTGTGTGTGTGTGTGTGTGTGTGTGTGTGTGTGCGTGTGTCCTCCCCGTCATCATGAAGTTCCAGGCTGTGAGAGAGGTGGCTCTGGCAAAAATCCAACACCTTTTTGCCAATGTACACATCCCCCTCAAGGCACTGAGAGACATGCCAACCAAAACTGTTCAGCTGGTCAGAAAGTGGGTAGGCATCAACACACACTCCACACGGGGCATGATCTTTCTCCCATGTGGAGAGGGAGGGCTGGGAGTCCCCAATGTCGAGTGGACCTACATAGCCACAAGGCTAGCCCACCTGCTCCACATGCTTAACAATGATGATGTCACCGTCAGAGAAATGGCCAGGGCCTGCTGGATCTACACAGAAGGAAGATTCCCCTGGCCACCGCAGACCAGAATAACTTCCTCGGCTTCAGGAAGAAAGACTCTGGGAAACTGGACTATCGGGCCAAGGGCTTCGGGGTCTGGTCTGACTGGCCAGATCTCAATGACCTCTGCAATCAGACTGGAGTTCAGCTGAAATGGACAAGACCCAACACACAGACTGATGTCCCTGTCTCTGATGAACTTATCACAGACCCCTTTGTGGTTGTGAAGGCCAACATAACAACACCGCAGGAAGAGACTGTCGAACTGCACAGAGACTCAGTCTGCAAGGAGGGTTCTGCTTAGCATTAAGCAGTCTGAGATCAGGCAGCACTGGTGTGGACTCAGACTACAGGGAAAGCTAGCTTGTTTGGAGTTTGCTGACCACTCGGTCTCACTCAGTGTTTAAGAACGCCGCTGTTGGTGAGGATGTTTTAAAATGTACCATCAAAGCAAGACTGCAGGTATTACCCACTCAATACAATCTGTCCACTTGGTATCCTCAAACCCACAGTCCATTCTGTTTAAACCATCAGGATTCACAACACCTAGAATCCATTGCACACATAACAAACGGATGTAATGCATACAAACATCTGTACATCGCTCGTCATGACCGTATTGTGGACATTGTGTCTGATGCGGTACGGAACATATCACCATCTAGTGCAGCAATGTACAAACATGCCAGAGTGAAACCAGAGTGGTTTGACCTTACCAACGATGTATTTTCTAACATACCAAATACACCTGATGTTGTTTTTGTTGACACCAGCCACAGCTGGTCATAGAAGTAGGCTGTACCTTTGATCTGTATATGGACCAGGCCTTCCGGGACAAGTATATCAAATACCAACCACTGCTCAGTGTGATGGCTGACCTTGGGTATAGGTGTAGATATAGTGTACTTGTATTTGGAAGTCTTGGCCATGTACACAAATGCAGCATGACCGGTCTGAGAATTGCTGCAATGTCTAAAAGAAAAGCCAAACAAATTGCCAAATATTGCTCTATCTCAGCTATTGGCAGCTTAGCCACGTGGAGGAGGTGCTATGTGTACCCTTAAGTGTCCAGTGATGCTTGGCCCCGATACATTTGATTCCCTGTTTATGTAATATAATTTGTGGAACCAAATAAAGTATTAAAATGTGTGTGTGTGTGTGTGTGTGTGTGTGTGTGTGTGTGTGTGTGTGTGTGTGTGTGTGTGTGTGTGTGTGTGTGTGTGTGTGTGTGTGTGTGTGTGTGTGTGTGTGTGTGTGTGTGTGTGTGTGTGTGTGTGTGTGTGTGTGTGTGTGTTCTGAGGTAAGTCCCTTAAACTGCATTTTAGATAGCACAAGGCCCATGAAACTCATAACATTTGTGCGGTTTGCGACCATTTCTTCAGTGGAACATATGAAGACAAGTGTCACAATAATGTGCCATGTTGACAGGACAGTGCTCCCCATTCAACCCCCCTTCCTACTGTAATATAAAATGATCATATAAACTTATATAAATATAAACTTTTTCTCTGTGACGTGGTTGAGGATTCTCATGACTGTTGGAATATACCCCCATGGATTATAAGAACTGTTGGAATCATTTTAATATACGTGTGTTGCATGATGTCACTCCCACAGCTGTGCCCAGAACATTTAGACATTATTCACGAATTGATTGTATGATTGGGCACAGCTGTGGAAAAACAATCGAGAGGACATGGGGATTGGCTGAAAACCAACCTCCCAGGCGCCCCCAACTGCTCTCCAGTTTAGACTTTATAATGGGAGCCCACAGACAAGATGGCCAACCATTCCTGCATGGGTGGAAGTCTCCAATAGTGTGATGCACATACTCCCTTCTACAATGTTGGCTTCAGTTGCATCCTTTAACTTTGTCCTCCATCCATCAATTTTCTCCTCCACCGCTGTTGGTTGCTGCATCCATGCGTAATAATAGTAAATTTTGTACAGTACATTCATCATTGATCACTATTGTTTTGTTCACTAGTATTTGGACAACAGCCTACAGTGAAAATTAACAATGTTTTCTACAGAGCCCTGGAGTGGCCATAGAGAGTAATATCGGAGCCACGTTTTACTACATTGAGAACTGCTATTGCGTGTGTACAAGATTTGTTCCCATGTTTTGACTCATTTGTGCGCACAAGATACAATTCGTTCCCACGTTTTGGTTAATTAATTTGCACTAATCTTTTGGCAGTGCACAAGGCCAAGTCATTCATTCCAGCCGCCACCTGCTTAAGGTACTTGTCCTTGGTTGTAGATAGTTATGGATAGAGACTCTTTAATTAAGCTTTACTTTAACTTGGGGATGAGTTATCAAGACAAATGGCTTTGCAAGGGATTATTAATAGTAAAAGACAATTAATGAGGATATTGAGAGCTTTCGTGAACATTGGGGTCTTTAGGGGACAGGATGCATCATGCATGTCTCTTTTATTCTGTCCTACTGCAAAGAGAGAGAGTTGGGGGGGGGGGGGGGGGGGGTAATTAACTGCCATACTAAATATGGTACCACTTTACTATGGTTATATTTTGGACATTGCTGAGCAAAACAAAACAATACTTGTCCAACATCCCTGACAAGTGTGCTGTTACCTGGCGCTTAATGGTTCTGAAATCCATGTTTTTCTCCTGAAGGGAGGCATGCAAATGTTTGAACATATCGGTGATTCCTGATGAGGCTCGATTTTTCCGCATTTGTAACTTTATTTTGAAAGCCTCCACTCTTTCATGCTGGGTAATGATGTTTGTGTTTCCACCCTGCATTGTTTTGTTGAGTTTGTTTGTTTCATTAACTCATTCAGCGCCAGGGGTCGCTGTCTACCTTCTGGGTAGAACGCCATCGCTGTAAGCCAATGGGGAGACTGCGAAACTTGCGAGTGCTTAAAATATATTGTATATTATAGCTATGGGTCTAATAACACTGTCGATTGTCAGTGAGTTGCTTCTGGTCAACATGCAAAAAACAGATTTTTTTTTCATCTGTACATTTCCGTTTTATACCGTTTTGAATATGAGTATAGTTTGGGTGATTCTTAGGGCGCGTTCACACCTACCCTGTTTGGTCCACTTTAAGTGGACCATGGTCCCTTTAAATCAATAGTCCGTTTCGTTTGTAGAGGTGTGAACACAAACCGAACTATTTTGAGGACCAAACAACCGAACCATGGTCCTCTTGAAAAGTTGGGACTCGGTCCGTTTCAATCGAACTATAGTACCTAATCTAGGAAGCAAAGTAGCCTACAGTGCATTGCAGTGTGGCTCTCTCTCTCTCTACTCTCTAGTCAACTTGTGCCGCTCGCGTAATGACAGTCTCTCCTCTCTAGACTTGCGCCCCGCGCGGACAGTCTCTCTCTCTCTCTCTCTCTCTCTCTCTCTCTCTCTCTCTCTCTCTCTCTCTCTCTCTCTCTCTCTCTCTACTCTCTACTCTCTACTCTCTAGTCGACTTGACAGTATCTCTCTCTTTCATTACGCTGTCGGCAACAGTTTACGTTTGTGAGTCCAATAGATGAACGACTTGGCGACTGCATGTCCTTTGTTCACAAATTAGGTCCGCACCAAATAGGGCAGTGTGAACGCAGACCAAAATCAAACAATGTATCATTTTCACATTTGGTCCACCTGAAAGTCCGCGGATAGTGAACACGGCCTTAGTAATCCCAGGAAAAGACGCGATAATAGCCCTTTAGTGAAATCCACTTATCACGCTGTCATTTTTCGCCTGATTATCGAATCTTCCTGAAATCAACACTAGATTATCGTTATTATCCTTCCTCATGCACCCATGAAATGGGGCTTGTAGCGGGGCGCTCGCGCCCCCCCCCACCGCCACCAACGGTAAACAGCACAACACAGTCAACACAGACAGCTTCTATCGCGGGAGAAAGAAATATCAGATCAACGCAAGATTTGATAGTGTTCTTACCTTGTCTCTGATGTAATGCAAAAAAAAGAATCCAATTATCTGATCGGCATTCCAAACACCGGTCGTGGAGGTCCGTCCCACGTTGTCCGGCATTGCATATGAAGGGGGGGGGGGGCAGCCTTGTAGATGTATCGTTGTAAACGCTCGCCCTGCCGGAGTATTGAAAGTTTGAAACCCCACCCGCACGGCTCAGATCGGCCCAGAAAAGAAACGACATAGTTTCTAATGGAGTGCAATACCGGCTGGAAGGCGTAGGCGGCGTTATTTGCCCTTTGCGAGCTCAGACCCATTCCCAATGATACATCAGGCTGGATGGAGTTTTCTCGTGATTGGCGCTTAACGGTTGGCGATTATTGTGATTGGTGCTGAATGAGTTAAAGATGTCTGCAAGGTAGCTGAGTTGAGCCAGCCACTTCTTATCCTTGAGGAGTTCAGCCAGTTTAGGTTTCTTGTCTGAAAGGAATGTATGCCGTTCCTCCCTGAGGCTGAACAGGCACATCAACATGTTTCCCCGGGACAGCCATCTTACCTCAGTATGCATGAGCAGGGAATGATAGTCAGAACCCACCTCTTCAAAGAGGGCAGTGAATAACCTGGAGTTTGTGGCTCTTGCTTTAACAAAGTTCACAATGGTCACAGCATTGTTCAAAACTTCGTGGAGCCTGGGATCAATGTCCTTTGCGGCAAGCGCGTCTCTGTGCAGAACACAATGCATTGAGACGGCATGGGGAGCGACAGCTTTTGTTCTTTGAACGACTCCGGAGTGTCTGCCTGTCATTGCCGCGGCTCCATCTGTGCACACTCCAATGCAGTTGCTCCAGCTTATTCCATTTGACCTCATGAAATCATTCAGTGCTTCAAAAACATCTTTTGCCGTTGTAGTCGTCTTGAGCTCTTTACAAAACAAAAAGTCTTCCCTTCTCCTTTTCCCATTCATAGCGAACGTATGAGAGTAGATGGGACATTTTAGACACGTCTGTCGACTCATCTAATTGGATGGCGAAATCATTTCCGTGAAGGCGTGCAGCGCACAGTACCAGTATATCCTCCAACATTGATGAGATTCAGCGTTTAACGGTGTCATTTGACATCGGTATTTTTGATAACTGCTTGACCTTTTCCTCTCCAAACAATTCTCTGACTATCTCAGTTGCACAAGGCATAACCAAGGTTTCCCCGATAGTATGAGGCTTTTTATCTTGAGCTATCTTCTGGGCCACGACATATGATATTTTAAGCAGTTTCTTATCCACAGTGGTACTCTCTTTAATCCCTGCTTGTGTACCACATAGCTCTTTTGCCTTTCGCTAAAAAAATACCCTGGTCTTCTTGTCCTTGTAATGGCAATGTTTTATCTGTAAATGTCTGATCAACTTGGAGGGTGCCAAACACTCGCTGGATAGCACTTGAGAACAAATTACACATTGTGGTTGTGGTGAGCTTTTGCTCTCAGGGAATACAACAAAGCCATAATTAAGGTAACCGTCTTCATATTTCCGACATTTTGCCGGTTTTGCACAATCATTACATGCCCTCATGGGGAAAGAAAAGAAAGGGTTCGCCAAGGGCCCGCCCAAGCCCTTCCAGTGGACTCCGGGTTGCCAGGAGGCCTTCGACCGATTGCGGGGGTGTCTTATGGTGCCGCCCCTGTTAGCGTACCCGGATCTCCGACTCCCCTTCGTGGTAACCACAGACGGAAGCTACCTGGGGTTGGGGGCTGTGCTGAGCCAGAAACAGGACGGCGTGGAGCGTGTCATCGCCTTCGCGAGTCAGGGCCTACGAGGGTCTGAAAGGAATGAACGAAACTACAGCGCGTTCAAGCTGGAGCTTCTCGCCCTGAAGTGGGCGATCACAGAGAAGTTCAGAGACCTCTTGCTCTACTCCCAATTCACCGTGGTCACCGACCACAACCCTTTGCGGTACCTGGACACAGCCAACCTGGGGGCGGTGGAGCAGCGCGGGGTTGTGCAGTTAGCCGAATATGACTTTGTTGTACATTACAAACCCGGCCGACTCAACCAAAATGCCGATGCCTTGTCACGCATCCCGATGAGACAAGAACCAGAAGTAGTGGACACAGAAAAGGACTTCCTAGAGATCATGGGGGAAGAAGTCCGTACTCGCCTGGGCCCGAGGAACGGACCGATCTGCCGGAGGTGCCAGCGATCAGCGCAAGACAGACGGACGTGGTGGGCCCGAAAGAGGGCTTCCTAGTGATCCCGGCGGAAGAAGTCCGTACTCGCCTGGGCCCCGAGGAGCGGACCGATCCGTCAGGGGTTCCAGCGGTTGTTGCAAGGCAAATAGTGGCCCAGAAGGGAAACAGCGGATATAGCTGGGATGAGTTACGGCAACTCCAAGTAGAAGATCCCGAACTGGGACCAGTACGGCGGGCAGTGACAAGCAGGACCCCACCTACCAAAGCACTGTTGCAAGAAGTAAACCCATGCCTACGCAAGTTATATGGACAGTGGGAGCGTTTCCGTTTGCGCAATGAGGTACTGTTTCGGCGCGTTAGTGACCCCTGAGACAGGGAGGAGGTGCTGCAACTGGTGGTGCCGACGATACTGCGGCGACACATATGCGAGACCCAACATGATCATGGGGGACACTTTGGCAAACGTGGGACCATAGACCTGATGAGGCGAAGTTACTTCTGGATAGGGATGGCAGCGGAAGTGAACGGCTGGGTGCAACAGTGTAAACGGTGTGCGCTAGCCCGGGACGTGTTCCCTAAGTCAAAGGCCCCTATGACCTGCACCAACGTGACCGCGCCCATGGAAGTCCTAGCTATGGACTTTACCGTCCTGGAGATTGAAGTGTTATCGAGACAATGAAGACGAATGAGTTGCAGACTGGACTCAAGTTTACTTGGTTGACATAGACGCTCATACATACTGGTGCACTCTTATATATCGTCCGGGTCGCACCCCGGCACTATATGGTACCTACTGCATATCACTACATCCCCCCTGTTTAGCAGCATCGCCCCATATACTTTCCCAGAATGCCGAACCTCCCTTAGCAGAACTAGAACAACACTCTATGTCAATAGTCCACTGAATCACATCACCAAGTAATGCAAATCCTCCCCCTTATTTAGTTTTACATTCACCCTCCAAGACCATAATGATAACAAAGCAACAGAGTCCCCATGATGACCCAGCCTTGTGCTCCTGGTGTTGTTCTGGCCCTCTGTAGTGGGCATCTCTTGTGCAATATTGTGTGCTCATGTCACATAGTCTTTGTAAAAATCTGGTCTGTTCACAACCCTCCCACATCTCGTGCGTCTTGGGCCTGGGCTATCGGGCATTCCGGTGGGTCACTCTGCATCGTAGGTGTTTCCGGTGGGCCCTCGTGGGTGTCCTCTTGAAGCTGTGGCACAGTAAAGTGTGTCTGTGTTGGACTTATCTGCATCTGTGGGATGTATAGCTCACGCAGGTGGCTCCTGCACCGCCTGACCTGGTTGCCATTTGGTGTTTGTACAACATAGCTTCTTGGCTCATTGCATTTTTGAACAATGATAGCTGGGTGCCATGTTCCTCTATCCTTGTTCAGCACAGTCACATGCTGTCCGGGGAAGAGTAGGGGTAATTATCTGCGGCAGCTGCGGTCATGATGCTCTTTTAGGTCCGCTGTTCTCTGTTCCATTTGAATCCTATGCTCCTCCCTGCCTGGCTCTGCCCGACTTGGCAGCAGGGTGGTGACAGGCCTCCCAAACATCAATTCTGCTGGTGATGGCAGTTTACTGTCGATGGGCGTCGCTCTGACTTGTAGTAATGCCATCTGTAGATTGCCTCCTTGTTCCAGGGTTTTGGTCACAATTGATTTGATGTGTCTCACGTGCCTTTCAATGAACCCATTGCTCTTCGTGGTAATGGGGAGAGCTTGTGATGTGTTTGACTCCCCAGTCTGTTACAAATCTTTGGAAGGCCTGCCCTGTGTACTGTGGGCCATTATCTGTTAGGATCTCGTCTACTCGGCCAAACAGTGACAGGTACATCTGCATTTTTTGTGCGACTGCATGGCTAGACACATTAGGCATTTCATCCACCAGTGGATATTTGGAATACCTGTCCACAGTCAGAAGGAACTGGCGACCTTTGACCTCGAATAGGTCAGAAGCAATAGACTGCCATGGTTTGGATGGCATGTGGTGTGGGTGGAGAGGTTCTTTTGGGTTTGCATCTTGATGTTCCACACACACTCTGCACACCCTTTCGATGTCATCATTCATTTTGATCCAATAGACACTGTCTCTGGCAAGGCGACGCGTTTTCTCAATCCCTTGGTGGCCCACATGTAACTGTTTCAGGATGTCATCAGTCATGGAGTCTGGGATGAGTACCTGTCTACCTTTGAATATGACTCCTGATTCCATTGCGAGCTCATCTCTGAAGGACCAGTAAGCATGCAGGTCCTTCGGCAGGTCTTTGATGTGCTCTGGCCATCCTAGGTGAATGACTTCTTTGAGGGCATTAAGTTTGAGATCCTTCACTGTTTCTGTACGGAGAGCATCCTGTTTCTCAGGGGAGAAGTTTATTAATGCAATGGTATGTTGCTTCAGATCCTCGATCTCCATATCAACTCCATCAATGCGCTCATCTAGCATCTAGCTCAAGAGGGGCGGAAATATGAAGCCCTATCAGCAGGAAATGAACAGTTACACCAACTGGGTATGTCACATGGTGAGAAAATCCATGCAGTGGACAGAGGGCGAATATGCCAAAACTGTGGCAGGAGCCATAAACCCTGTCAATGTCCTGCATTCAACGATGAATGCTCTGCCTGTGGTACCAGAGGCCACTGGGCGAAGTGCTGCAGGAAAAGCAGGCGGCAAGGACAACAACGCTTCGGTCAAAGCCAAAGAGGCAAGTCTCCCCCACCACCACAAAGACAGGACAGACAACAGGCCTCCAGGAGTTACCACAGACAGCGGGGTGAGTCCCACATCAATACTATAGACAGCACAGAGGCTGATGAAGAAGGGGAGTACCAAACGAAATTCTACTCAATCACCATCAGTGAGAAGTGCATGCACAGCATTGAGAGCAAGCCACCCAGAGAAGAGGCATACACAACACTGAACACGAGACCACCTAACCTACCAGGCCACAGACATACACGCCGTCTAAAAATAGACACAGGGGCATCAGGCAATACTCTTCCACTACGCACCTTCAAACATGTATGGCAAGGATGCGTGTGCGCAGGAAATGCTGAGGAAAAATTACAGGAGGCTATCGGCATACAGTGGTCATCAGATTCCCTGTATGGGTACTATCGACATTCCATGCCAGTACAAAGACTCACAATGGATCAACGTCAGGTTCTATGTTGTGGATGTACCAGGTCCAGCTATAGTCGGACTGCCAACCAGTGAGCTGTTAAACCTGGTAACTGTCAATGTTGATACAGTAAACAAGAAGGTTAACAACAGCCAGAGACCACTGAAGAGGATATCAAACATTGCAGAGCTAAAGAAAGCTTACCCAGACCAATTTGATAAATTAGGCAATTTTAGTGGAACCGCTAAGCTATTTTTGAAAAAAGATGCTGAACCTTTCATTGACCAACCAAGGAAATGCAGTATCCACATCAAAGACAAGCTCAAATCAGAGCTGGATAAAATGGTGGAGCAAGAGGTGATAAGAAAGGTGGAAGAACACACAGACTGGTGCTCCAGTCTGACGTACGGCACAAAAAAAGACGGCTCCCTTAGGCTATGCCTAGATCCTCAAAAACTGAATGCCAGCCTTAGGAGATGCCCACACAAAATTCCAACTGTGGAGGAATTAAACCCAGACTTTGCTAATGCCAAAATATTTAGCAAGCTTGATGCAAAAGCAGGGTATTGGTCTATACACCTAGACAAAGACTCACAGCCGTCATCAGGGGCGCCTGCTCTGTCGAAGCTTTTAAATCCCTGCTTAAGACTCATCTTTTCTCTCTCTCCTTCAACCTACCTTGATCTCACCTGGTCGGGGACTGACCTTTAGATTAATCTGTGTAGTTTAGTTATGGTACAGGGTACTACATGGTACCACTGGGTAGTTTACTATAGGGTAGTTTAGTTAGGGTACAGGGTACTACATGGTACCACAGAGTACTACTTGGTACTGCATGGCATTACAGGGTACTACATGGCTTACATAGCTCTACATGGCACCACAGGGTACTACATGGCACTACAGGGTACTACAGGATACTACGGGGTACTACATGGCACTACGGGGTACTACATGGCACTACAGGGTACTACATGTCTGCTCCTTTGCAGCACCACAAACATGGGAACTCTCTAACTCTTCCCCCCCTCCCTCCCCCTTCTCTCTGAGTACCCGTCTCCTGGCGCTGACCAAGGTGATGGATGCCTCGGGGTCTTGGCCAAGCTTGTAGTGACTGCTCTACATGCACCTCCGAGGCATTGGATCAGTTATTCACCGCCGTCTGTCCGTGGTCCTGTCAACTGATTAACAGACTGTTAACAGATTAACAGTCAACGCGGTTTCATTGCTGGGTTAAGTACTTCTATTCTATTCACATAATACGCTTACTTCATATATCTACTCCATTCACATATATGCCTACCACTTGTATCTATTGCTATGTCCGCCTACTACAATCTCATGAGCTGTCTAATGCCTGTCCCGTCTCCCTGTCTTCCTATGACTTGCTGTCCTGGAGTGTTGACCGGAGTGTTGGACGTCCCGTGACGAAGGCCGGGAGATTGCGACCCCCTCTGCGTGCCCCCCTGTCTTCGGAGGTCTCGTAGTGGTGACCGGAGTGCCGGATGTCCCGCGATGATGTCGGGGAGTTCGCGACCCTCTCTGCGCCACCCCCCCTTCCCCCTGTCTCCGGCTGTCCCTGAGCAACGACCGGAGTGTTGAATGTCCCGTGACTAAGACGGGGAGGACGTGACCCTCTTGCGCCGCCCCTGTGCCTCAAATAGATCCGCTATCAACTCTATCTTTAATCTTTCAAAATGTTCAGTTGCTATCGCTATTAGCTCTATCTTTAATTTTTCAAAATGTACAGTTGCTATTGCATGCACTCATCTGTGTTTCACCACACACATGAGTGCATGCTTACCAACTGTCCGTCTGCAACACTACTATCACCGACATCTAAGAAGGGAGATCCCCCCTTGAACGGCCCTTCTAAGGTTTCTCTCCTCCACATTGCCTGTGGAGCTTTTTTCCCCTATTGTTAGGTTTTAGTGAGTTTTTCCTTACCTTCGCGTGGGGTATGTCTGGGAGTGCTTGCATTCTTTCATTTATTTGCATTCATCTAAAAAATGTTTGGACCCTATGGTGTTCTTGTTCTGTTCTTGACTTATTGTTATGTTGTCTTCTTGACTTGTTTAAAGAAGACCTGTACGGCCCATGGGGACATTAACGTGTGTTGTCGGGCCCTATAAATAAATTTGATTTGATTTGATTTGAACTCCTAACAACATTCCGTACTCCATTTGGCCGGTACTGCTGGAAGCGCTTACCCTTCGGTCTGAGTGTGTCTCAAGACCTCTTCCAGGCCAAGATAGACCAGATCCTAGAGGGGCTCCAAGGTGTTGTCAGCATAGCCGATGACATAGCAGTATATGGAGAAAACGAGGAAGAGCATGACAAGAACCTGACCAACCTGATGGAACGAGCAGCCGAGGCAGGTGTTGTTTTCAACAGCGACAAGTGCACCATAAAACAAAGCAGCATTTCCTTCTTCGGCAACCTGTACACAGGCAAAGGCATCATGCCAGACCCAGATAAGATCAGGGACATACAACACATGCCAACACGAAGCTCCATGGATATGGGACACTGACCACCAGAAATGCTTCGAGGACCTGAAGTCACCGAGCATGCATGTCTGAAGTACTATGACCCAAACACCCCTTTAACCCTTGAAGTGGATGCATCACAGAAAGGATTGGGCATTGCTTTGGTGCAGAACAACAGACCCATCGCCTTTGGCTCAAAGACACTGACTGACTGCCAGTCAAGATACAGCAATATAGAGCGAGAGATGCTAGCCATTGTATATGGGATGCAGCGATACCACACGTACCTGTATGGGAAATAATTTCTCGTGGTAACAGACCACAAACCACTTGTAACCATATGTGCAAAACCACTGCATGCTGCACCACCACGACTCCAGCGCATGCTGATAAAGACACAAGGGTACAATTATGAAGTCATGTACCGACCCGGTACTCAAATGATCCTGGCAGACACCCTCAGCCGGTTGCCAAACCCAGAAAACCATGGGGATATAGACGCTCATACATACTGGTGCACTCTTATATATCGTCCGGGTCGCACCCCGGCACTATATGGTACCTACTGCATATCACTACAGAGATGTCGACGGGCGGCTACGAGAATGTCCTGGTGCTGACAGACATGTTCACCCAATTCACTATCGCTGTCCCGACCAAAGATCAGACCGCCAAGACCACCGCCGCCGCGCTCATCCGACATTGGTTTGTGTACTATGGCTGTCCCTCGACTTCATGCCGACCAGGGTCGGAACTTTGAATCTAGTGTCATCAAAGAACTCTGTAGACTTTATGCGATTTCCAAGAGCCGTACCACTCCTTACCACCCCCAGGGGAACGGCCAATGCGAGCAATTTAACCGGACCATGCATGATATGTTGCGTAGTTTACCCGCGGACAAGAAGAGGAACTGGAAGGAACACCTGCCCAAACTTGTACTTACGTACAACTGCCATGTTCATTCCTCGACGGGGTACGCCCCCTTCTACCTGCTATTTGGGAGGGATGCAAGGATGCCCAGGGACGTACTGGGTGGCAAGGACGCCGTGGATGGCGATGTGGAGAATTTGGACGAGTGGGTCCAGGGACACCACGAGCGGCTGAAGGCCACTCCAGAAGCCGCGGGGGCCACGGCTAAACATGCGTGTCACAGACGCAAACGGATCTACGACAAAAAGTCCAGAGGCGCGCTTGTAAGGGCCGGAGACCGGGTTCTGTTGAGGAACCATCGACCCAGAGGTCGGAATAACATCCAAGACAAGTGGGAACCTACCCCTTATCTGGTGGTTGCACAGAACCAAGAAGGGATGCCTGTCTTCACAGTCAGGCCAGAGGGGGGGGGGGGTCCAGAGAAGACTGTCCATCGGGACCAACTCAAGCTGTGTACCATTCCCAGTTCCGACAGGGAAGGGCGTGCATGGGTCCCCCGGAGGACTTATGAACATTCACAGAGTTCTTCCGAGTCTGACGAGGAACCCGTCATTTATCTCCCTCTGGAACCGTTCCCCCGAATATGCACTCCACCTAGGTCCCCTCGTGTTGTTACTGGGGTCATGCCCGATGCTGGGGAAGGGGTGGGTTCGGACTCACAGGGTGAAGACAGAGTAGACGGGGGAGGGGAGGCCGATCCAGGCGAACAGCCTGTAGTCCAAGAGGGCGAGCCCGCGGCCGACAACCTGTCGGTGGGTACGGACGATTCAGACACGGGGTCTGAAGGTGGGAGGTCGGACCACTCCGGCCACAGAGGAGCACAAGGTGTCGTAGCCAAGCGAGTGTCCGGCTCCGAGTAAGGTCGGAGTCGGAGTTAAATGTGTAAACAGGTGTCGTGTGACATTGTTTGTCTAAAGACTGTAAGTGTATGTGATGTCTGATCGGATAACTCTGCTTTACGGGGGGTTTTGCGGCTTGCCTTGGGATTTGGCAAGTTTAAAGTGGGGGGAAATGGTAGACACATGAATGTGTCTGTCAAAGACTCCGGTATTCATAATAGACATTGGAATACATTTCATAAGACTTTCAGACAATTTCCCTTAGGAGGACGGACACTAGGGGGTACTGCACGACAGTCAGATTGGTGGTCAGAAGAAAGACGGCAGGTGTACTGAAACACACAAAGCAGCGAGGTGCACGCCCCTTCCTGCAACGTCTGTGAACGGGATCTCCCGATTGAGAAGCTAAAGGCTAACAACGTGGCAGAACAATAGTATATATAGTTGAATATTCGCGAGTTAGAACCCCAGTATAGGTATCGAGGCGTCGGGTTAGAGCAGGGGTGGGCAATTATTTTTCCCGGGGGGGCCGAATGAGCAACTGAAAATATGTTGGAAAAAGCAGTAAATGGCATTGTTTTGACCCCTGGTAAGAGTGTATGTTATTATTTGGCAATTAAAAGGTGAGGTTAGCTTTCAAAAATATAATTTATTCAAATAGAATTTATTTCCAAAATGATAAACAAAATGTGAAACATTAATAACAAAGGGCATTTTGAGTTTCATATACTATTGAAACAAGGATTTTCTTAGCTTTCTAAAGACATCACATCATCTTATAGCCAAAATAAACAAGACATGTCACTGAACTGTGTAAAGAAAAGTGTCCCAGTAGCCTTTTTTACTTTACATGCCTATATTAAACATTTAATGTTTTCAGAACTGTGCAAAAAAAAGAAAAACAATATCAAATGTCCCATTTCACTTGTTATATTTCCACATTTTAGTGTTCTTCAGCTTTTTTTTTTTTTCATTCAGTGTGATAAATCCAGTCTCTGTTGAGCTTTAACAAGTCCATCAAAGTCAGGTTGCATGTCTCAGGTGGAGATGCGAAGCACAGCTGCCAGATGTTCATCAGTGAGAGAGGATCTGTACCTGGACTTGGTAAACGTCATGACTGAGAATGTCTGTTCACATATAGGTGGATCCAAAGAGAACCAACATCTTCTGAGCATGTCTTCTCATGTTTGGAAAGTTTTCCTCCTTGAGAGCAGAGTAGAACTCTAGCAGTGATGCTGACTTAAAGTGCTCTTTCAGTAGTGAATCAGACTGCAGGTCAATGAGTTCAAGCTGAACATCAGTGGGTGCACTATCAACACTGCAGGTAAAGGGAGAGGAAACCAGCTGCATTTCATCCTCAACCTTTTTGAAATCTTGAAAACGCCTTGAAAATTCATCATGCAGTGCTCCCAACATGGATGAGTACCTGAGCCGGTGATCAGCTGACATCTTTCAGGGTTTTCATGTGTTTGAGATTGTTGCTGCTTACTTGCCTTGAAATTAATTGCAACTTTGTCATGAAGGCTTTCACATGGCTATGCATTTCATGAGCAAAAATGCCCTTGCCCTGCAGTTGTGTGTTCAGTAGGGATGGGTACCGTTCACATTTGAACTGATACGGTACCGGTACCTGTGAATCGATACCGGTACCCAACGGTACCTTTTTTCTCTAAAAATGTAATCTACCTACAGTACCTCAGTTGTGAAAAAAGAAATCCAAACTTCAAATAACCACACTTTCGACCGTTTTCGGCTTGCCCCGACTGCTTTGTTGTTGAATCAAGTCAAATCCTAGGTAAGCGTATATTGTGCGTGTGAACGTTGACATGAAAAAAAAAAGTTAAAAAAAATATATAAAAAAAAATATTTTTTTTTTA
Source organism: Notolepis coatsorum (assembly GCF_963971535.1). NCBI lineage: Eukaryota > Metazoa > Chordata > Actinopteri > Aulopiformes > Paralepididae > Notolepis > Notolepis coatsorum. The sequence goes on from NC_140171.1 coordinate 137,564,490, forward strand.
TTTTTTTTTTATTTTTTTTTTATTATCATGTAATCTTTCGCAGGCCGGTCAGAATCATCCCGCGGGCCGTACAATGGCCAGGTCTGGGTTAGAGGAACGGCGGTTGTGGACCTACGGGAGAAGACTGCTGGAGTGGACGTATTAGAAGTATAGGTCCGGTAGCTATTGTAGCCACACTGGCTACTAGTTAACACCAAGTATTGTGAGTTAGCTTTGTAGCTTAGCTCGTCGAGTCACACGGGCTACAGCAAAGAGAAAGACATTTCGCCGGGGCTCTACTGGAAGTCGCCTGCAGCTACGGAGACCACCAACTGACTGTCTGCAACACCTCGGGCGGGGGTGTACCAGGTGACGGTCGTTAGAGGCCATTTTGATTTCACCGTCAAATAAGCACAGACTTTATGAACCTGCGTGCTGGAGCCAGACACGGCTAGACTATAGATTAGGACTTGTGACATTGTATAAGTGGGACTTCAGTGCCGTGTCTGTGAACTGAAGTAATAACGTGCTGGTTAAAGGTACACCCCGCGCCGTTCCTCCCTGTTGGATTACAAAACCCCCTTTTATTTGTTCATGCTCGAGAGAGTGAAGGGGTCATACCGTTTGCAGCCACTACGTTCCCCAGCCACGACAGGGCGCTCCAACGTGGGGGTTTGTTATTTTGGTACAGCCGGCTTAGCTATAAGAGACGTTCTTTTGAAGTGTGGGCCACACTTACGTTTGGTTCTTTTGCGTGTGTGTTATCAGCGTAGTCGAGCTGAAGTGTATGCGGGGGCAACATAGCGGTCGAGGCTCTCGGGTGGAGAAGTGTGGGGAGGGAGCGTTAACCCTTAAGGGGACATTGTTGTGCACTGTGTTACTGTTGTGTCGATTTTGCAACACACAAGTAAATGGAGAGAGACTGATAATTGGATCCACGTGGTTGTGTGTATTTATTTCGAATAATATAATTACTAACCCCCTTGAAGTACTTGGGAACCAACCTGTTATGATCAATTAGCCAAGGTATTTAAAGGGGCCATCATACTGGAAGACTCAACAGGTGAAAGAAGGTACGTTAATATTGTGGGGAAAACTGTTTGGTCTATTACTTACACTGGGTGTGGGGGGGGGGGGGGGGGGGTGGTGTCACCTACTAGGTGGGACAGGTTATTAAGGGGAACTACAGTGTGCTAACAGGTACCAGCCACTAAAGAGCAGGCGGTGCTTACTGCCAAAACTCCTAGGTTAGTAAACCCTAGGCCCTGCTAACTACATCCTTATACCTTACGCCTTGTAGCATGGCAACTACAGCTCGGGCCCAGCGGGACATAGCTCCTACCCAGTGTTTGTAGAACCTCACCCTCACTAAGCAGGGATCATTCACCCTGTTACACAAGCATCATATTGTATTTTGTTTATAGATGTGTGAGTCATCTGTGAATGCTCAGTTAAAGGCCAACTTGCAGGTTAAACCCTACTCTGCAATTATGGGTAGTTTACATCATTGGTTACTAATTAAATTTTTAATTTTTTTCATTTGACGCCGGAAATGCCACTCAGAAAGGGTTAAAAAGGTCCATGCACAAATAACATGCACGGAGCGAATAAAAAAGCTTATCAGACGCTAGCACGGCCGTGACGTCACTTCAGGAAACGTATGCCTTATGCCCGTTCGGGTCAGAGTACTACTGGCTATATGGCTATATGGCTATATGGCTCCTGCTAACATTAGCATTATGTCTACTGTCGTGAACCATTTTAAATCGGGCCATGCAAAAGAGTTTGGGGAACGAGTAAAATGTGCAGGTCCTCTTCTCAGACCTGTGGGGCAAAGCACTGCACACCCATCATGCCAGCTAGCAAGCTACACGTCACGGCATGTTGATAGCACGATAGTAGCCCACTCGGTGCATCAGTCACAAAACGGGCTACCACGATAGCTATGAGCTAACTAACGTTACAAGCTCAAACACCTTATAACTACTACTATTGTCGTGTTCATAAGTTCCTTGGCAGAATACTTGTGAGGACAAAGGTATACAAAGAGGAGAGAACTATTTTAAATCGGGCATTCATGCCGGCTAGCAAGCTATGCGTCATGGCATGTTGATAAGCATGGACCGGTTGGGATTCGAATAGACGCATCCCCACTCGGTGCATCAGTCACGATAGCTATGAGCTAACTAACGTTACAAGCTCAAACACCTTATAACTACTACTATTGTCGTGTGCACAAGTTCCCTGGCAGAATACTTGTGAGGACAAAGGTATACAAAGAGGCTATGATCACGGAGCAATTGTGTTAGTGAAACAGATACATTTTCATTCATCACTCCTCGGCTAGTAGTAGCAAGGCTCTCTGCTTCCTGCCACTAGCTGTGTGTGATTCTCAGAGCCCCTCACTGCCCTGCACCTGATGTGACGTCAGCATTAAGATGACACACGCACGTTATTGATCCATGGATTAAAATATGCATGTGCGTGGAGCTTGTGGTTTGGTCGACAAAATGTTTGATAAAAACGCTAAAACTGGGTCATTTTCGAAAAATGTCATGAAAGTCAGCGTTGGCCTAGTCACATTGTTTATTGAACAAAAATACAACCTGCAAGTTGGCCTTTAACATGTTTGCTTAGTTTGGATACATTTGTGTTAGCTCCTGGTTAGCCTACCTGTGTTGCTAATGGTATGCTAATTCTCAGTCAGCTCAAAGGACTTTCTGTTTTATATTTAGATGAGTAAACTTTGTACATATTGTACTTTATTTAAAGAGCACATTCACGTCAGCATTAAGTGACATTTGTAACTTTAGCTCATTTAGTAATTTTACATTTAGTTGAAGTCATTTACACATACAATGTATTTGTATTGTATACTGTAATGCAATGTCATTGACAACAATTGTTTCAAGTTTCTTTAATAGTTGTCATACAGAAGTACAGAATACTTTTATACAAAATGCTTCTTACTGTTACGCTCCAGAGACTGTGCTAGACAAGATAAGTATGAAATAAAATAGTATAGCATGTAAAAATAGAAGTAAAAATGGAAATAAAAATAGAAATAGAAGTCCAGTTCAGTATAGACATATGTACAATGTTCGATGCAGAATAGAAGTAACTGAGTTACCATACAATATACAATATACTATGCAATGTACTAATATACAATACTATATAGTGCAAAGCAGAAATGGGATGAGATACAATTTAGGTACAATTTACAGTAAGGTGTACGAGTTGTAGTGCAAATCCTTTGCCAATCAATATAAAGTGTGTTTAGGTGTTCTAAAGTGTGGAGAGTGGGTGCTGCAGTGTGTTGTTTGTTTAAAGTGAGTGTGTGCGTGTGGATGTGTGTGCTGTGTGCATTTTATGGTTGTTGCATAGTGTTTATTGTTCGTTGAGCAGCCTGATGGCCTGGGGATAGAAGCTTCTTCTGAGTCTTTCTGTGCTCGCCATGAGACTCCGGTATCGCTTGCCTGACCGCAGCAGTTCAAAGAGGCAGTTGTTTGGGTGGCTGGAGTCCTTGATGATTCTCTTAGCCTTACCCCTGCACCGCTTGTTGTAAATGTTCTGGAGGGTGGGAAGCCCCCCTCCAATTGTGCATTCGGCTGAACGTGTCACTCTCTGTAGTCTGCTTCGGTCTTGTGCAGTGCTATTCCCAAACCAGGAGGTGATATTGCCAGTAAGGATGCTCTCTATTGTACATGAGTAGAAGTTCTTAAGGATCTTCTGACTGACTTGGAACTTCCTTAGGCGCCTGAGGAAGTAGAGGCGTTGTCGTGCCTTCTTCACAACACTGTCAATGTGTGTGGTCCATGTCAAGTCCTCGGATATGTGGGCTCTGTCAACCGGTGCCCCGTCGATGCTGAGGGGGCTGTAGTCCCTGACCCCGACCTCCTAAAGTCCACAATCATCTCCTTTGTTTTGCTGACGTTCAGGGAGAGGCTGTTCTCCTGGCACCATCCCGCCAGGACCTTGACCTCTTCCAGGTAGGCCCTCTCGTCGTTTGCAGAGATCAGGCCCACCACTACTGTGTCGTCAGCAAATTTGATGATTGTGTTGTTACTCCGCTGAGCCACACAGTCATGTGTGTACAGGGAGTAGAGGAGGGGACTCAGAACACAGGTCCCTGAGCTTGGCTATGAGTTTGGAGGGGACTATGGTATTGAATGCTGAGCTGTAGTCGATGAATAGCATTCTCACATAGTTCCCCTTCCTCTTGTCCAGGTGTGATGCTGCTGTGTGCAGCACATGGGCTATGGCGTCCTCCGTGGACCTGTTGGGGCGGTATGCAAATTGCAGGGGGTCCAGGTTGATGGGGAGGGAGGAGCAGATGTAGCCCTTTACTAACTTCTCAAAGCACTTCATGGCTATGGAGGTGAGAGCTACAGGGCGGTAGTCGTTGAGGCAAGCAGGCTTGGATTTTTTAGGTACAGGGATGATAGTGGACTTCTTCAGGCAGGTGGGGATGACAGCCTGTTCTAAGGACAGGTTAAATATGTCAGTGAATACCGGGGCCAGTTGGTCGGCACAGATCTTTAGGACGCGGCCGGGGATGCCGTCCGGTCCTGCTGCCTTCCTGATATTCACTTTTTTAAAGGTCCACCTCACCTCATGCTCTGTTACCCTGAACACTGAGTCTCCATCAGCAGACCCCCCCCCCCCCCATTGCCGTGGCGTGTAGGCTGGTGTTGTTATTCCCAGCCTCAAACCTTGCATAGAAGGTATTGAGATCATTTGCTAAGGAGATGTCACTGTTCAGTTTGACGGAGGTGCCTTTGTAGTCTGTCATCGTTTTGAGGCCCTGCCACATAGCTCTGGAGTCAGCCTGTTCAAACTGAAGTTCAATTTTATCCTTTTATTGCCTCTATTACTGTCCTCCTTACGTTGTATTGCGCCACCTTGTGGTCATTCATGTTGCCTGCCACCAGGCCGGCGTTGTATGCTGTGGTGCGCGCTTTCAGAGCTTCACGGACGGATTTGTCTACCCAGGGCTTTTGATTTGGGTAAACTTTAATTATGGTAGTGGGGATTGTTTCTTCCACCAAAGTACGAACAAAGTCCAGCACTGTCTCCGTGTAGTCATTAATGTTATCTGTGTTGTCACGGAACACGCTCCAGTCTGTGCACTCAAGCGCAGCCTGTAGCGTCTCCTCTGACTCCACATCCCATTTATGCACCTCTCGCGAGACTACCGGAGTGCTCTTGATTATTTGTTTATATTTTGGTGAAAGAAAGATGGGCGCATGATCAGATTTTCCGAAGCCACTAGCAGAATGAGCCTTGTACCCACCCTTGAATTGCGAGTAACAGTGGTCTAAAATGTTACCGCCTCTCGTGTTACAAGTCACATGCTGATAGAAGTCCGGCAATTCCTTTCTCAGATTGGCGCTATTGAAATCATCCACAACCACAATAGCAGCATCAACGTTAGCTGCCTGGAGTTTGTTTACCTCGTCGTCTGGAGAGCGCGTCACCAGTGTTTGCTTGAGGTGGTATATACACTCCGACCAGGATGATCGACGTTAACTCCCTCGGGAGGAAGAAAGTCAGACACTTGATGGATATATATTCCAGGTTGGGGGAGCAGTGGTTCGAAAGTTCCTTCACGTTGGCTGGATCGCTCCAATTGTTGTTCAACATGAAGGCTATTCCATTCGCTGTTTGCCAGATTCTACTGTTCTATCCTTGCGGTGAATGAAGAAGTGTTCGGCCGGTTGGATGGCGTGGTCTGGGACGTCCGGTGTCAACCACATCTCGGTGAAGCAGAGAACATTGCAGTCTCTAACGTCTCTTTGGAATTGAATCCTTGCTCTGATGTCATCTAGTTTATTGTCTATTGATTGTACATTGGCTAACAATATACTGGGTAGTGGCGTTCGGTGTCGCCTGGTTCTCAATCTGTTACGGACTCCAGCTCTCTTCCCTCGCCGCCTGGATCCTTTGTTCCTTGGGTCGAGGTCTGGTCCGATTGTCCTCAAGATCTTGTAGTATTATTTGATAAACCATAAATCCTAAATGTACTGGAAAATGTTCCTAATAGAAAAGGTTCTAAGTAAACATACGCTTTAGTCATAACAGCTGTCTTATTCAGTCAGTTCCAAGGGCCAGGTTAGGAAATAGCCATGGGTCAAGTTAGAGCAGGATGTAATCAACACAGAGAGGGTGTGGGAAGCAGCTTGGAATGTGAGAGACAACAGGTTTCCTTACACAGAAACTATTTACAATGGGTGTGGGCCAACAGCTGAAACAAAAGATGACCACATCACAGGTAGCCGTTATCTCCTGGGAACAGGAGGCCAGCCCAACTGGTCTGATTAGGGAGGAGATTTTAAATAGAACATCTCTAAAATAACTTAAATGTGTTTTACTGAGTTAGGATGTTTACCATCAATGTGAAATACCTGCATATATGACTGTTATGTTGGACTGATGATGCTGAATAGAATGATGTGATTATATGCTGTGATTATACTGGTTAAAGAGGTAATATGTTTGTGTTTCAGAATGAGATGAAACAATGTGGTCTCTAGGTTAAAGAGTCTTGGTAAATCATGGGGGAACATATTATTAATGAAAGCTAAATATAAACTGTTTGTAGCTATTTAATTTAAGCCAGAAAGACTGTTTTGAAGACTTAAATCCCCAGTATATTAAGACTATTTTTACCCAGTTTTAAAACATTCAAACGAGAACTGTTGGGCTTAAGGGCCACCTCCTTTTCAAATACACAGTGAATGCTCGCGATTGGGTGGAAATCCTATGCGTGAGGTCACTTGGTGACGTCACGCCCAGGGTTTCTCGCTCATGGATAAAATGGGGAGGTAGAAGGACACACAGAAACGGAACCGACAAGAAGACACACCTCCCCATTCATGCAGGAGAACAGAACGAAAAAACACACAGACACGCTTTCTGGAGACTCAGAGAGACCCACAGGAGGACGGCAAGCAGCAGGAACAAAGGAGCAGACGAGAGACCCGATTCCTTTGTTGTGACCAGGCAACAGAGGCCTATATTGACCATTCCTTTAGTAACTTCCTTTTTATTAGTCTGAAACCAACAGTCGATGGCATAGTATCGTAGCATGTTGGTTTTCATTGCACGTGTTTGAATCAAGCTGTTGTTATTTCACTTCCTGACTGTGAAAATAAACAAGTATTAGTATATGAGCTCAACTCTCCTCTCGTTGTTTGAATACTCCTCCTGTTTTGCTGCTGCCTAGCAGGCCGTGTAGGCCTTTATTAGTAATAGGGTTTTAACAACGGATAATACACAACGCAGAATACATTATAGATATACCCATATTACAATAATCTCAACAGGCCATTGTTGTGGTTCAGAGAGCTGATCCAGAGAGTAATCCAGTTGGTAAGTTTCCCGTAATCCAATGTCTATGAGTGACTGACGGTCATACACATTAAATGCACCAACAGTTGGTACAAACAAAACTCTTAAAACCATAAATATTAACAAAAGTAAGCACAGTCTCGACGGAGCGCACAGACAGGCAGCCGGTCGTTGCGGCGCCATCTTCTTGTGATACATATTCTTTTTTGTGTATTTCAGTTTTACAAAATTGTACATGGAGAACAGACAACAGTAAAAACAATCAACTTTGCTCCAGCTTCTGGATCTGCTTTACTCTTGTTCACTACCTGTTGATTTGTGTACAGACACACACTGAGGATCCCACCACTAATGACCTGCTGGATATGGCTTTTGTAACATGTCTGGCTATGTGACATTAACTTGTTAGCATTAAATAATTACACCAGGATAGCTTATCAAAGAGCTGCTCAGATGTTGTCACTGTTGGCATTTCGCACACACATTTATTAATCAGAAATACTCTAGTCTTGTTATGACCATACGATGCCTGGTCATACGGCTCTATATTCTCTCAATATACTTGTAGATCAACATATAGATTTACAGTACAGACACGAGCCACATCGTTTACTAGAGAAGACAAGTTAATGTTGTGCCAGACGGCAGGTAGGAATTGAAGTGAGTCACATTAAATCAAATTATACCTGTTGCTACATCAAGGACATGTACACCAGGCGTTTCAGGGCCAAGGCTAAGAGAATAGCCAAAGCCTCTAGTCACCCAAACAACTGTCTCTTTGCCCTGCTGCGGTCAGACAAGCTGCGCTACCGGAGTCTCATGGCCAGTACAGAGAGACTCAAAAGGAGCTTCTATCCCCAGGCCATCAGAATGTGCAATGACTCTATGAATCATCAGTCTACATTCATAGCACACACATCCACACGCACACACTCACTTTAAACACTTTACATTTTTAACACTACACCATATTTGATCTATTTATTACTAAAATATTTGCACTACATCTCTACCTCACTTTGCATTTTGGTTGCATTTTGTACTTTAGTTTACTTTAGTTGGATATTGTATATTTTGTATCGTGTTTGGTCTTTATTATTTTTACTGTATGAAGCACAACCTCAGGTGGCATTTCACTGTAATGAACAAATAATATGTTATGTTACAAATAAAACAACTTGAAATTGAAACTTGAAGTACAAACATGAAGTGCCACTGTGACCAAAACATGGCACTTCAACTAAATAATAACACAAAAATATAGTAGTAACATTTGGGACTGTAACACTTTGCTTGTTGCTCCAAGGTTCAAAACCCAATACAATGATAGTGACAAGATAGAGAGATAGAGGAAAGTTCCTGCTGACCGTACAGGCACAGTATCCAGCTAGCAGCATTGGCCCAGCCTACATCTACCTCCACATCATAGAGCCATGAGGCAGAACAAACATCACCAAAGAAAGTAAAGCAAACACTGTCCAGCTTTTTCAAAACCTCAGGTGCTCTAACTGCAGCTGCCACATCTCCATCCCTATCCCTAAAAGAAGCAATAGATGGGGAATTGAAGGCATATGTTACAGGTACCAGCACTGGCGGACTCAGGGGGGGGCGCAGGGGGGGCGACCGCACCCCTCTGGTGCCCCCACGGTCGAAAAACGCGTGCTTAAGTGCCCTTTTGAGTGAAAGAAATTAGAGGATGTGCCCTATTGGTGCCCCCACGGTTGAAAAACGCGCGCTAAAGTGCCCTTTTGAGTGAAAGAAATTAGAGGATGTGCCCTATTGGTGCCCCCACGGTTGGAAAACGCATGCTTAAGTGCCCTTTTGCGTGAAAGAAATTAGAGGATGTGACCTATTGGTGCGCCCACGGTTGAAAAACGCGCGCTAAAGTGCCCTTTTGAGTGAAAGAAATTAGAGGATGTGCCCTATTGGTGCCCCCACGGTTGAAAAACGCACGCTTAAGTGGCCTTTTGAGTGAAAGAAATTAGAGGATGTGCCCTATTGGTGCCCCCATGGTTGAAAAATGCGCGCTAAAGTGCCATTTTGAGTGGCGAAAAAATTAGAAGGTGTGCCCTATTGGTGCTCTTCCAATGGTCTAAACTTGACCATGTGCCCCACGGTTAAATAATATCACGCAAAAGTGCCCTTTTGAGTGGCGAAAAATAGAAGGTGTGCCCTATTGGTGCTCTTCCAATGTTCTAAACTTGACCATGTGCCCCACGGTTAAATAATATCACGCAAAAGTGCCCTTTTGAGTGAAAGAAATGAGAGGACGTGCCCTATTGGTGCCCCTCTAATGGTTAAACGTGACCATTAGCCCCCACAGTTGAAAACATCGCGCTAAATGCCCTTTTTGAGTGTTGAAAATGAGAGGACGTGCCCATTGGTGCCCTTCCAATGGTCTAAACTTGACCATGTGCCCCATGGCATGGTAAGATGGAGCAACTTCAAACAGAGACCACTGGAAGAGGCTTTCAGGAGGGCAGACGTAGAAGGCCAAGCCAAAAGGGAACAGGAACGACAAAGAAACAGGGAGCTAATGACAAGACTGGTAGACATCACATTGTATCTTGCACGGCAAGATGGGGCGTTCAGGGGTCATGATGAAAGTGGTACATCTTTGAACAAAGGGAATTTCCTTGAACTTGTACAGCTACTTGCAAAATATGACTCCACCATCAAAATGCACCTTGATAAAATCAATCACTTCCAGTCTCAACAGAAAAATCACTGTTGTCCTACAAGACACAGAATGACATAACCAGTGCCCTTGCCACCTATGAGAAATGGAAGATTCCCAAATATTCTCCATTCTCTTGGATGAGACAACTGATGTTTCTCATGTCGAACAAGTGTCCTTTGTTGTTCGCTTTGTCCATCAGATGGAAATCAAGGAGAGATTTTTTACAAGTTTGTGATGTGAGTGGAACAACAGCAAAATAATTGGAGAATGTTGTGATGACATTCCTTGAGGAGAATGGATTAAAAGTGGAAGACATCAGGGGCCAAGGCTATGATGGAGCCGCAAATATGAGCGGAAGCTACAATGGTCTGCAGTCGCTAATTCAGAGCCACAATGAGAAAGCTTTATACGTGCACTGCCATGCCCACTGTCTCAATCTGGTCTTGGTGGAGAGTGCCAAATCAAGCCAGCATTTTGTTCGGTTTTTCAATTTAGTTGAAAATCTGTACACTTTCATATCCAGATCTCCAAAACGCCACGCTGCGTTTGTGAAAATGCAACAGACCATGTACCCTGGCCAAAGACTCTGTGAACTGAAAAGGCTGTCTGACACACAGTGGGTGTGTAGAGAAGATGCTCTGAGATCCCTGAAGAAGGTCCTTTCTGCTGTGGTGAAGCTGCTTCAGAACATGGCTGATAGTGATCCACCAGACTCTGCAGCAGGTGATGCCCGGATGCTCTTGCGTAGCATAGATTTTGAATTTATGCTATGCATGGAGATTGCCACACCTGTCGCATCTGCTTCACTTCAGAGAAAATACCTTGACTTGTCAGCATCATACACCATTGTGGAGGGAGTCATACAAAGAGTGAAAGCAATGAGGAAGGATGAGGAGTTCAAGGTCCTTTTCTCAAAAGCAAAAAGGCAAGCAGAGGCAGCAGGCATTGAGGTGCCAGAAGAAATACCTGGACAAACAAGACGCAGGAAGGTACCTCAAAGGTACAGGTATAGCTCTCAATCTGCTACGGAGGACTACCAAGTCCAAGACTTGAAGGAGCACTACCGGGGAAAGGTGTTCTTTACCTTTCTTGACATACTCTCCCATGAGCTACACCGAAGATTCAAAGGGAAGGATGACACGCCTACTGGGTCAATCCTATCAGGTCTTCACTGCCTTACCATCTCAAGTCACTGGAAGGGCATGACAAACGACACAGCTGCTGTATCTGTCAGAGATGTGTGCCAGTTTTATGATGTAGAGGAAGAGAATGTTGTCACCGAACTCAAGGTATTCCACTCTTCATATGCTCTCCCCTCCAACAATGTCAAAGCTGCGCTTAAGTGCCTTAAAGACAATCATGTGGAATCTGTTTTCCCAAATATAACCATGCTCCTCAAAACATATGCTACAATACCAGTGACAACTGCTTCAGTAGAGCGATCATTCTCTAAACTGAAGCTGATCAAAACCCAGCTCAGAAACCGATGTGGGGAAAAAAGGCTCTCTGATCTTATGCTGCTTTCAATTGAGAGGGATATCCCAATTGATCATAATGAGGTCATTGACATATATAAACAGAGGACCAAAAGACAAATTCTGCTATGACTCCCCCACCCACCATCTCCCTTCCATTGCAGCAATGGAGAACCAGCACATACAAATTTCCATTAGAGGTGATAGAGGAGAGGACAGAGGATGGCAGGAGGGAGGAGTCAGGTGGTACAATATAGTAAGTTTAATGGAGATAATGGGGAGGATAGGGAGGGGGAGGGAGAGAAAGAGAGGGAGAGAAGGAGAGGACAGGATGAGAGAAGGAGAGTAAAGGACAGGAGGAGAGACGGAGAGGAGAGGACAGACGGAGAGAAGGAGTGGACAGGAGGAGAGAAGGGGAGTACAGGAGGAGAGAAGGGGAGTATATGAGGAGAGAAGGGGAGTACAGGAGGAGAGTAGGGGAGTATAGGAGGAGAGAAGGGGAGGAGAGGACAGGAGGAGAGAATGAGAGGAGAGGGGGAGTACAGGAGGAGAGGACATGAGGAGAGAAGGGGAGGAGAGAGAAAGGAAGAAGCTCAACGGCACTCGAATTAACTTTAACTGTTAAACTGTTTTATGAAATAAAAATGTTAATGGTGTATTGTTCCCTGTGTGTTTTTATCATATAGGTGTGGTTATACTATTAATCTGGATTGTCTATGTTATTCTAATGTTAATCTTAATCAAGGCTGAAGACTATTTCATCATACATGACGCATCATAGCTTTTTGCTTACTGATGGGGTCCCATGTTGTGCAGTAGGTGCCCTTTTTTATTTTCGCCCCTGCCCTTCAAACAGCCTAAGTCCGCCACTGGGTACCAGGATATGGCACCTGATAGCAGAAATATGTTCAACCTATGAAACAGGTTGTAGTTAGTCATGGACAAAAGGAGGCACGGACATGATGTTACTGGTTCTGAATCCTCTCAGTTGTTTATTACAACAGCACTCATTTATTCATGAGAATCTTCAATCAATCATTATAACATTATACCATCACTTAGTTCAATTATTTTACATTACTTTTAATACATTCCATTATAGTTCCGTTCTTGTCATCAATTCAAAAGCATATTCATCATTACAGTACACATTCTATCCTTTTAGGATACCCTGGTTCACTTCAATAGCATTTTCCTTTCAAATGTAGTTATCCAGCATTATATACTGTACATTGTAATTAATTATGTCTTTATGCATATTTGGTGTCTTAAATATAAGCATGTGAAAAGGGAGCATTCTCCTGTTAACCTCTGTCTAGGCATATTGGAAGAGAACATCGTATCTGTCTTCTTAAAATAACACTGTCATTCTAATTGTCTGTCAAACAATTCCTTACATCATCAATAGCTGTTACCTTTATCATCATTCGTTTATCATCAGTCATATCCACTATTCTATAGTGCACAGGAATACCTCAACACCTTGGTGTCACTCATATTTGTGTTCCAGCTCAAGTTCGTTTGAACCTCTAATCAAATGTGCATCGAAAGTGCATTTATATATTATGTATATGGCCGATCTCAGCCTTACTAGGAATTTGCTAAACCGAGGCCATGGTGAAACCCAAAGGAATAGATTTATATTTACATTTAACGGAGAGCGGGGGAGAGAGAGAGAGAGAGAGAGAGAGAGAGAGAGAGAGAGAGAGAGAAAGAGAGAAAGAGAGAGAGAGAGAGAGAGCACGTGGGACAGCTCCAGTGGCTAGCTAACTTCTAGCTAGTGTGGCCTAATTCTAGTCCTCTAAACCACCTTTTAACACTTGTACCATAATGTCAATATTAATTTACCCAAGTACATTTCAACTCAACAGTACATATTTCCCAAACATAACCTTTATAATCCCCTTGGAGATACTTAGCTCCGAAACTTTAATGATTAATGGGTAATTGTATTTCAACACTATATTTTAATGTGCCATGAGACACGGCACCATCAATAGACGGTCAACTTCTAAATCACTTTAATTGTCGTCTTAAACTTCTTAAACTTGACTCAAACATCACCTCATTGGGCTCTCGACATTGCATGTATCATTGTTAACCTTGTAATGTATTACCCACCTATGAAACAGGTTGTAGTTAGTCATGGACAAAAGGAGGCATGGACATGATGTTACTGGTTCTGAATCCTCTCAGTTGTGAGGATCAGCTCGCCTTGTGCGCCTGTAGGTAGCAAAGTACGGTTCCCTAGAAGGCGAAGTTACTGAACACAAGTCCTATACTGCCACCTATTGACCAAATTATATTAATGTTGTCCATTAAGTATGACATGACTGTTGTGAAGGGCCAGATTAAACCGAATATATATATTTATTATATATATATATTTAATTGTATTTGTATATTCTCTAATATTCCCTGATATCCCTTGTATATTCCTTGTACAATATGCATTGAATATCCATTCTAGCCTACTGAACATCTCATAATAGTCTCCATTCTACTATTGGTCGAGACCTTGGTGCCAGGCTGCCATACCCCCCAGACCCAGTTCAAACGTACCGCTCAACATGTACGAACAAGTCCTAGTTCCGCGTAGGAATCTGGCTACCGCACCACTAATGGGACTATTTGTTCATAGTGCGTATATATACTGCGCTACTAAAGTAGGACTTCCTTTTCAGTCCAGTTTCTTACCCTCCAATAGAGTCACAGACGTAAAGCCTCCCCGCGACGCCACGTGTGGGAGTAAGGCCAAGTTCGGCCTACCATCGGTATTGAGACATCGTGTATATTAATATTTGAATAGTCATATTTGGCACTATATCGTCGAGTTGGACGTAGTCTATTAAGCTAATAATAGTCTGTTTATATATAGTGCTTCGTGCGGTGAGAATACTATCGTAGTCAGTACCCCATCGTTTCGGGCAGAGAACTGGCTGCTTATCCAGGATGGTCGACCCCATGTGAGACTGCATCCGAGGAGCCCCAGAGCCGACGAGCGAGTGGACCTGTATACCGGATTATTCTACCGACGACAGCCCGCCTTCCCAGGCACGGATTATGCTTTGTGTACAGTGATTATTCCATGGATAAAGACCCCCGACACTGCCGTGTGTTGGAACCCCCCCCCCCTGGAGAGGACGCAAGGTGAGGAGACGCTCTGCAAGACGAGGTCGCTTCACGTCTCTCCCCCGTGGACCGGAGAGAGCCGGCCCACAGAGAGTCCAGCTGCTTTCATCTGTGGTCCAAGGATCGCTGGCGCACCGAGCTGCACTACTGTGGGTTCACCCAGGATACCCTTAGCCGGACGAGGCAGCCAGACTCTACCCCCCCCCCCCCCCCCCTCCTACCCCTGTTGTCTTACAAGCGACCGGATTACCCCCCTTAGTGTATCCAGTCTTATAATCATTAAAGTATCATTGCTATTATTCCTTAACTATTCCAGGTCGTATATGTACCACCTGCGCCTTCAGAGATTGGACATTCTCTATTGATATACCGACGAATACTCTTGCCATAAAAGTGCATACTAATTCCCATTCATAAATGTGATTGATTTGATTAAGTGCTTGCTCTACACACCATCGCTGTGTAGAAATAAAGACCTATTTCTAATTCGTACATTTGTGTTGGATCCGTTTCATCTACGTGACAGTGTTCATCATAATATATTTATGCCGAGTACTGGGTGGCCGAATATTAAGTACAAAGGTAGTGGTAGTAAGTATCATATCTAGTAATACAGTCAGGGAATTGTACCCCTCAGTTAATTAGTGTAATATTAATATAGTGTTATTAATATTGAAATGGCCTATGATGAACACTCCACGAAACGATCCTCCTAACCAACGCCCGCAGCGCGAACGACGGCTCCCTCAGTACTTAGAGGCTTACGCTGTCAGTCAACAACCTAGTCTTCTACTAACAGTAAACGCGGTAAAACTAGAAAGTAAAAGTATGTCTAACCCCAACGCCCAGACTACCCCGACCATAGAGGCCCCTACGGGTTCTAATGTAACTGACCAAGTTCACGGTGGGGACCAGTGGGAACCAGACATGACTTCACACCCCGCCAGTACTGAAGAAGTAGTCCCCGATGAGTCCCGGGAGGAATACAACGCTACCGAGAGAGAACTCGGCACGGAAGAAGACGGGGAGAGCACCGTGGAGATAGAGCTCCAAGGCTCCGCAAGGAGTACCCCGAGGGAAGGCTCCCCTATACAACCGCCTTCTCCCAGCGAGGCAGAGAGGACCCTACAGCAGGCCTTCCTCATCAGCCTGAACGCCGCTGCTGAACGCGACCGACTGCAGATCCAGCAGCGGAGCGAAGAAGAGCATATACGTCTAGAAATAAGACGCATTCAGAGGGAAGAGAATGTGGCCCGAGACCGAGCAGACAGCCAGCGAGCAGCTGCTGGTGCTCTACGGGACGCAGAGCGCGACAGACAGCAAGCGCAACTAATAGAACAGCTGATCAGACGGACAACACCCTCTCCCTCCGCCAGAGGCTCCAGGAACTCGTCTAGACACACCTCCAGGGCGGCATCCCCTAGCCGAGTAAACAACCCTGAACTTGACCAACAGACGAGGTCTATACCCCCCACAGACCACCTCCCCCCACCGGTCCAAGCGAGACCTAGCAACCGGGAAGGAGCAGCATATCCTGTGGAGAGGCTAAACCAGAGACTACAAGCACTGGATGACCTAACTGAAGAGGAAGAGGAAGAGGAGGAGAACCACGCCCGACGACAGCACAGTACTCTACCGGACCAGGAGGTCCGGTACAGCCTAGGCTATACTCCCGCGGAGCTGCGCTACAGACCCCCGACTCTATACCCGGGCGAGCACGACGCACGACCCGCACCGAGGAACAGCACCTGGACAAGCGGGCCATGGTATACTGCCGGCACCAGCCCATACCAAGGAGCGGGAGGAGACTCGCCTAGGAGGCCTCTCCCCCAACGCTCGCCGATGTATCCACAGTCAGCGTCATACATTGGCACGCCTATGGTACCCGACTTCACCCAAGAGAACCGGGCCCAGTATACAGAACTCCGCATGTGTCTGGAGACCATGTTGATGGATGTATTGGATGAACGCCATAAATACGCCATCCTACTGAAGCACTTAAAGGTACCCCGCGCACATAATATAGCGCTCGCCTACGCGACTTCCACCACCCCATACACAGCAGCGCTGGTAGCATTGGACCAGAGGTATGGGCGCATATGGGATTACGTGATCCAGGAGATCCGACACATCGACCGCTTACCCCCAGCAATAGACAATCGAGCACTGGACGACCTGTCCATCAGAGTGCAGTCCCTGGTAGGGATGTTGGGAGCGCAGAGAGAGAAGGGGAGGCATGAACTTTACGCCAACTCAAATGTGGAAAGGATCTTGGAGAAGCTGCCGCCCGCTCGACAGGAGCGTTTTAGGCGGCAGAGAGACCACCGAGACCCGAATGGCCCCGAACCGAACCTCCTCGATCTAGCAGACTTCCTGGCGAGAGAAGTCAGCAGCCTACGGCTAGATACATTCGGACGGAGCACCCCTGGCTCCAGAGAAGGAACCAGACGACTAAATGATGGAAGAAGATCGGTGACTGTGATGCACCAATCGGAGTCAGTACAGAGCAGCAGGAGCCACAGTACCCCCTCCAGAACGGAGAAGTGGAAGATAGTGTGCCCCTACTGTGAGAAAGAACACTGGCTAGCGCAATGTGACTCCTTCCCCAAGCTGAACGCGGAGGAAGCAAGTCAATGGATAAAGTCCAACAAGCGCTGTTTTCGCTGTGCGCGCTCACACATGGCAGCCGAATGCCGCTTAAAGAAAAGGTGCACCAAGTGCGATGGAGCCCATCTGGACATACTTCACGACAGTAACAGACGGCGCCCTTCACCCGCACCATCCAGCAGCAAAGCGAGCGTCATGTACATCGATCCCGCCAGCAGCAGTGGAGCCTGAGTACTCCTAAAAGTAGTGCGTGTGACACTAAGCTACCAGAATAAAGTCCTGGACACTTACGCCGTCCTCGATGACGGGTCAGAGAAGACCCTTCTGCTCGCCTCCGCTGCGGCCCAGCTAGGGCTGCGGGGAAGCGAAACCCAAATGACAATTCGGACAATAAGACGAGATTTGAAGACGATAAAGGGCGAGAATGTCTCATTCTCTATCGCAGCAAGCGGCCAGCCTGAGCGACGGTACCAGATTACAGACGCTTTCACCAGCCAAGAAATAGGACTGTCGCGGTACACATACCCCGTCGCCAAGCTGATGGAGAAATATGCACATCTGCGCAAGTTACCGATCCCGCTCATAGACAATGCTATGCCGACCCTGTTGATAGGCTCCGACCATGCAGACCTCATTGTCCCGATAGACCGGGTTCATACCGGACCCCGAGGCTGTCCTGCAGCAGTCGAGACCCGTTTGGGATGGACTCTCCAAGGCCCGCTCGCCAAATCTCTCAACCGAAGTACAGCCACTAGATGTCTCCACTCCCGAGTCACAGAGGGAGAAACCGCACTCCTGCAACACGTAGAGCGGTTATGGACCTTGGAACAAATGCCCTTTAAGAACGGAAAGAAAGACATTCGCTCTAAAGATGGCATTTACGCCATTCACCTCCTCGAGACAGGGACCAAGAGAGTCCCGGTCAACGGCGTGTTGAGATACGCCACGCCACTCCTGCGGCGAGAAGGAATGCCTACTTTCCACGCCAAGACAGACGCCACAGAACGGTACCTGCTGAACACGGAGCGGCGCTTAGCCAAGAACCCCGCCCAAGAGAGTGTATACCGCGCTGAGATTGAGAAGCTCATCACAGCGGGACACGTCACAAAGATGGACATTAAAGAGGCTGACCAGACCACTGAATCGTGGTACGTGCCTCACCACAAGGTCCATCACAACGGTAAAGACCGCATAGTATTTAACTGCAGCTACCAGATCGGATCCCAAAATCTGAATAAAGAGTTACTGCCCGGTCCCACACTCGGCCCCTCCCTACTCGGCGTTCTACTCCGCTTCCGCCAGGAAAAGGTGGCCATCAGCGGGGACATTAAAGGAATGTTCCTGCAGGTGAGATTAGTAGAGGAGGACAAGCCCCTGTTACGGTTCCTATGGAGAGAGAAGCCAGGAGATGAGCACCCAGCCATCTACCAATGGGAAGTCCTCCCCTTCGGAACGACGTGCAGCCCCTGCTGTGCTACATTTGCACTACAGAAACATGTAGCAGAGGACCCAGCAGCGGACGAAGAGGTCCGACACAGCGTAAAGAACAGCTTCTACGTAGACAACTGTCTACAAAGCCTTTCAACCCAGGAAGAAGCCGAGGCTCTCCTGATTAAACTCCGCGCCTCATTGATCAAAGGCGGCTTTGATCTCAGGCAGTGGGCCAGCAGCGATCCGCAAGTACTGCGCAGCCTCTCCTCCGAGGACAAGGCAGCCAGCAGCGAGACCTGGATGGCTACAATCCCGGGAGAAGCCCAGGAGATGACCCTGGGATTGGTGTGGCGATTCAAAACAGATTCGCTTCACTACAGACACAAGCCCCTGACTACGGAGCAGGGAAGGCCGGCGGCGGCGCCGACCACCAGACGGAGTGTGTACACAACACTCGCCCGACAATATGACCCGCTAGGATGTATTCTACCGTACACCACCAGGGCAAAAATGATTGTACCAGGGCTGGGACGACCCCATTCCCGCACACCTTGCATCCACCTGGAGAGAGTGGGAGATGGAGCTCCACTCACTCCCAGGCGTTAATATGTGCCGAAGCTACTTCCCACCCACGGTGAGGCCAGAGACATGTAAAATGGACTTACACGTCTTCAGTGACGCCTCAGAGGTCGCATACGGATCAGTAGCCTACTTGTGGGCCCAAGAAGAGGGGGGAGAGATCTACACAGCATTTGTCCTCGCCCGCTCGAGAATAGCCCCACGCAAGCAACAATCTATCCCACGTCTAGAGCTCTGCGCAGCCCTAGCCGGAGCGCACCTAGCCACGCTCATCCAACGTGAGCTCACCATACCGGTGTCTAGAACAATCCTGTGGTCAGATTCCACGACAGTACTCGCCTGGATCAAATCGGACTCATGCAAGTACAAAGTCTTCGTGGGAGTCAGAGTCACCGAGATTCAAGACTTAACCGAAGAGTTAACCGGAGAAACAGAGTGGCGCTACGTTGATACAAAACAGAACCCAGCTGACGTCATCACCCGGGGAATGCCCCTAGATGACCTCACCCGTCGCAATGTCTACAGTGACGGCCCAGCATTCCTAAAGCTCCCGGAAGGAGAGTGGCCCACGCCTATCCCGAGGGAAGCCAGTCAGGAGGAGGCTGAGAATAAGAAGCCTGTGTTCCGTGGATTGAGCACTGTTATCTCCGCAGACCCCAACATAGATGATTGCACTACCATAGAGAGTGCACAACAAAGGACATTCCTGCGGCACCACCCGGAGTGTAAGTCCCCCGCTGAAATGTCAGCAGCTAACTACGAGGAAGCAGAATTGCTTCTACTGCAGCGAGCCCAGAGAGACTCGTTCCCCGATGAATTGGCCTGTCTACAGGGAGGAAAGCCCGTCCCATCCGACAGCAGATTAATTCATCTGGCCCCCGAGAGCGACGCTCATACCCTCATCAGAGTGGGTGGTCGCCTACGCAGAGCCCCCAATCTACCGGATGACATTAAATACCCGATCGTATTGAACAGCCGACACAAGGTCACAGAGCTGATTATAAAGAAATACGATGAGGATGTACATCACGCAGGAGCAGAAAGAGTCTTCGCGGAAATCAGACGTCGTTACTGGATCCTACAAGGAAGAGAGGCGGTACGATGCTTCCAGCGAACATGTCTGGACTGCCGCAAGTGGCGCGCGCAGCCCAGCATACCAAGGATGGCTGACCTTCCTCCATGTCGCCTCCGAATCGGTGACAAGCCATTCCACTCAACGGGTATGGACTGCTTTGGCCCGCTGCACATAAAGAAAGGAAGAGGAACCGAGAAGCGGTGGGGTATTGTATTCAAATGCATGACCACCAGAGCGATACACATCGAGCTTCTCCCGACCATGAGCACAGACTCATTCCTTATGGCCTTCCGTAGATTCACATCACGGAAAGGAAGACCGTCTACACTATTGTCCGATCATGGGACAAACTTCAAAGGCGGCGAAAGAGAGCTGAGAGAGAGCTTCCAAGCTATGGGCCCAGAACTCAAGACCCACCTCGCTCCAGCACAGATTGACTTCCAATTCAACCCCCCAAACGCACCCCACTTCGGTGGTACTTGGGAACGGGAAGTGCGTTCCATAAAGACAGCCCTGTACGCAGTACTTGGGGCCCAGACTGTGGCGGAAGAAGTCCTAATGACAGTCCTCACGGAGATTGAGGGAGTATTGAACTCTAAGCCCCTCGGCTACGTCTCCAGCGATGTGGCGGATATCGACCCAGTTACCCCCAACACACTCCTGATGGGGCGGCTAGATCCCGCGTTACCCCAGACAATGTACCGGCCTGAAGAAGCGAACGGCCGACGAATGTGGAGGTACAGCCAAGTATTAGCCGACAAGTTTTGGAGCAGTTTCCTACTGCACTACCTACCGTCTCTACAGACCCGCCAGAAGTGGGTAAAGGAGAGAGACAATTTGACAGAAGGAACAGTCGTCATTATTATTGATCAATCACTGCCCAGAGCTATGTGGCCGGCCGGCCGCGTAAGCAAAGTGATCACGGGTGCCGACGGCAAGGTCCGAGCAGCTGAAGTGCTTGTCCAGGGTCGCACTTACACCCGTCCCGTGGCGAGGCTCATAGAACTGCCCCGACTCCCAGACACAATCGATGATGACCATGACCCTATAACCCTATGACTTTGTGAAGTTGACTGACCCCTACAGCAAACCCTTATGTGTAAATAGACAACGCGATTAATCTGTCTCTGCTTAACTGATTAGGTCTGGGACCAATCAGGGGGTGGCTGTTGTGAAGGGCCAGATTAAACCGAATATATATATTTATTATATATATATATTTAATTGTATTTGTATATTCTCTAATATTCCCTGATATCCCTTGTATATTCCTTGTACAATATGCATTGAATATCCATTCTAGCCTACTGAACATCCCATAATAGTCTCCATTCTACTATTGGTCGAGACCTTGGTGCCAGGCTGCCATACCCCCCAGACCCAGTTCAAACGTACCGCTCAACATGTACGAACAAGTCCTAGTTCCGCGTAGGAATCTGGCTACCGCACCACTAATGGGACTATTTGTTCATAGTGCGTATATATACTGCGCTACTAAAGTAGGACTTCCTTTTCAGTCCAGTTTCTTACCCTCCAATAGAGTCACAGACGTAAAGCCTCCCCGCGACGCCACGTGTGGGAGTAAGGCCAAGTTCGGCCTACCATCGGTATTGAGACATCGTGTATATTAATATTTGAATAGTCATATTTGGCACTATATCGTCGAGTTGGACGTAGTCTATTAAGCTAATAATAGTCTGTTAATATATAGTGCTTCGTGCGGTGAGAATACTATCGTAGTCAGTACCCCATCGTTTCGGGCAGAGAACTGGCTGCTTATCCAGGATGGTCGACCCCATGTGAGACTGCATCCGAGGAGCCCCAGAGCCGACGAGCGAGTGGACCTGTATACCGGATTATTCTACCGACGACAGCCCGCCTTCCCAGGCATGGATTATGCTTTGTGTACAGTGATTATTCCATGGATAAAGACCCCCGACACTGCCGTGTGTTGGAACCCCCCCCCCTGGAGAGGACGCAAGGTGAGGAGACGCTCTGCAAGACGAGGTCGCTTCACGTCTCTCCCCCGTGGACCGGAGAGAGCCGGCCCACAGAGAGTCCAGCTGCTTTCATCTGTGGTCCAAGGATCGCTGGCGCACCGAGCTGCACTACTGTGGGTTCACCCAGGATACCCTTAGCCGGACGAGGCAGCCAGACTCTACCCCCCCCCCCCCCCCCCTCCTACTCCTGTTGTCTTACAAGCGACCGGATTACCCCCCTTAGTGTATCCAGTCTTATAATCATTAAAGTATCATTGCTACTGTATTATTCCTTAACTATTCCAGGTCGTATATATGTACCACCTGCGCCTTCAGAGATTGGACATTCTCTATTGATATACCGACGAATACTCTTGCCATAAAAGTGCATACTAATTCCCATTCATAAATGTGATTGATTTGATTAAGTGCTTGCTCTACACACCATCGCTGTGTAGAAATAAAGACCTATTTCTAATTCGTACATTTGTGTTGGATCCGTTTCATCTACGTGACAGTGTTCATCATAATATATTTATGCCGAGTACTGGGTGGCCGAATATTAAGTACAAAGGTAGTGGTAGTAAGTATCATATCTAGTAATACAGTCAGGGAATTGTACCCCTCAGTTACAATGACTGTTCTACCTTGTTTCTGATGGAGGTAATCCTGTACCAGTATGTTCACACCGTTTTGACACATAATCTAATGATATTAACGTGATACCACTTCTAGTGGGCATCACACATACAGTACCTGTCCACGCCAAATTTGGTGAGATGGACAGTGAAATGGATTCTCCTGAATGGTTGAAAGTCCATGAGGGAAACTTTTCCAGGGTTTAGCTAGCTAGCTAGCTAGAAAGTATTTGTGCATTCCAGCAACAAGTGCTCCCTCAGAAAGAGTCTTCAGGACTGGTGGCAATAGGGAGGTGTAGTGGTTACGTCATTTTGGTTTTTTCCTGTTCCACCCTCTGTTCCACTTAATGTATTTCCCCATTGACCATTTCTAAATCGGCTCGTTTTAGATAAATAAAGCATTAATGTTGGCATGGTGTACCTTTCTGTGCGTATTTATCCACAATCTATAGCTCAACATGAAAATATTCGCAATTAATTGTAAAGGTCCATCATTTTCGACCCACAACGGGTCCTACTAATCACCCCAAAGTACCAGAAAATACCCCAAAATACCCCAATATACCCCAAAGTATACCCCAAAATACCAGAAAATACCCCCAAATACCCCAAAATACCCCAAAGTATACCCCAAAATACCCCAAAGTACCAGAAAATACCCCAAAATACCCCAAAGTATACCCCAAAATACCAGAAAATATCCCAAAATACCCCAAAGTACCCCAGAATACCCCAAAGTACCCCAAATTACCCCAAAAGACCCCAAAGTATACTCCAAAGTACCAGAAAATACCCTAAAATACCCCAAAATACCCCAAAGTATACCCCAAAGTACCAGAAAATACCAGAAAATACCCCAACATACCCCAAAATACCCTAGAATACCCCAAAGTATACCCCAAAGTACCAGAAAATACCATTAAATACCCCAAAATACCCCAAAGTACCCCAAAATACCCCAAAGTATACCCCAAAGTACCAGAAAATAGCCCAAATACCCCAAAATACACCAAGGTATACCCCAAAGTACCAGAAAAGACCAGAAAATAGCCCAAAATACCCCAAAGTACCCCAAAATACCCCAAAGTATACCCCAAAGTACCAGAAAATACCCCCAAAATACCCCAAAGTATACCCCAAAGTACCAGAAATTACCAGAAAATACCCCAAAATACCCCAAAGTACCCCAAATTGTGTGTAATAGTGTAATAGTGTAATAGTAGTAATAGTGTGTAATAGTGTAATAGTGTGTAATAGTGTAATAGTGTGATAGTGTAGGAGACGGGAAATCACGACCAAAGAGAGTGAAGTTTCTTTGACCACACATCAGTGTGCATCATTTAATAGCATAGCCATGGAAACCACAACAAACCAAGTGAAGCGTTAATATGGCCGCTCTAGATACTCCGGAACGGGTCGGTAGACGGACCTCCCGACCATAACGGCTCCGAACAACTGGAGCCGGCATATGAGCTACCGTGGGACCCCCTGGGGCCTTGCGGTGGCGGGGAGGGCAAGGGGCAAGGTGCCTAATGGGCGGTGAGGGACTCATATTTTCAAAAAGCGACCTAGGGTGACGAGGTTTAACACGGGGAGGTCGCCCCCGCCGCGGGGGCTGAGCGAGTGCCACGGGGTGATCCACATCCAAGTGAGCTGGCTTAAGCCTGTCCACCGAGACATGTTCCGGTTTACCGCCAATGTCCACCACGAAGGTCTTACTTCCCGTCTGTAGGACCCGAAACGGGCCATCGTAGGGGGGTTGAAAGGACCCGTGGTGGGCATCGTGCCGTATGAACACGTATTCCGTCGCCTGGAGGCCGGGTGGAACACGAGTCTGTGGCAAACCATGCTGCGAGGTGGGGACCGGCACAAATGCCCTAGCGTTCTCCAAGTTTGAAACGCGCTGCTGGGTCGCAGACCAGGGGTCTGTGGTGTCAGGTAAAAACTCCCTGGGGACCCGCAGCGGTTGGCCATAGACCAGCTCAGCCGACGATGACTGGAGATCATCCTTGGGGGCGGTCCTGAGAACCAACATGACCCACGGGAGCCTGTCGACCCAACTACCATCGCTAAGGGTAGCTCGGAGAGAAGCCTTCATGGACCGGTGAAACCGCTCACACAAACCGTTAGCCTGCGGGTGATAAGCGGTAGTGCGGTGCAGTCTCACGCCTAAGTTTCTGGCAATCTCGGACCAAAGCTCAGAGGTGAACTGAGGTCCGCGGTCCGACGAAAGGTCAGACGGAGCACCGAACCGGGCCACCCACGTATATATAAACGCCCAAGCCACATCAGTGGACGTTGTGGATGACAGCTGAACGGCCTCTGGCCAACGAGTGGTTCTGTCCACCATCGTGAGGAGGTATGTGAAACCATGCGATGGGGGTAATGGACCCACCAGGTCCACATTGTGACGACCCCCACTCTACCTGCAATGGGGAGTCTTCTGACTCAAAGAGCAGGTTGGAGTGGGTAGGTCGTTACCCCAATTTGAATCACCTGTGCAGTGCAGAGAGCTGCCTGCACACACAGTATATGTTTCCCTTGTCTAACCCTTCTGTCTGCTTCTCCCATCTGCGTTTCCACTTCAGACACCACAGGTTGTATCAGCCACCAAGTGAACCATCTTGGGATCCTTATCCATTCTGATACATACCTATTTGTTTATGCTTTTGTTGTTTAATCAATTATTGTTTTTAGATAGGATTAAATAAATCATTGTTGTTAAATTGAACTCTCATGTGTTGACTTCCTTTATTTGACAAACCTCTTCTGGTTCGTCATATTCACGTGGTCAAACCTCCTTTCGGGCACGGAGAACTGGGCCAAAGGAGCTTTAATGTGGCGGTGTACCTTAGCGCGCTGGCACATCACACAGGTCTTAACCCACCCGCTCACATCCTTTTTCAGCCCGTGCCAAATGAACTTGGCTGCCACCTGCTTTTGAGACGCCCTGTTACCGGGGTGAGAGAGACCATGTATGATGTCAAAAACATGACGTATCCAACTGCTGGGCACCACCGGTCGCGGCCGCACCGTGGAAACGTCGCACAGGAGTGTGCCGTTAGCCTATGAGGCTGAGTGCTGTGATGGCCTGTGTAGGCCTGATCGTCCAGGTCGGAAACCTGGTCTGAGGCCATGCGTGCATAGTCCAAACCAACATGGACGGCCCCGATCAAGGCCCGAGAGAGACAGTCTGCCACTAGATTGTCCCTGCCTGCGACATGCTGAATATCCGTGGTAAACTCTGAGATATATGACAGGTGCCTCTGCTGACGGGCAGACCATGGCTCACTTACTTTAGCCATAGCAAAAGTGAGTGGCTTGTGGTCTACAAATGCCGTGAACGAACGAGCCTCCAGCAGGGAACGGAAATGCCGCACGGCCAGATAGAGGGCGAGGAGCTCCCTATCAAAAGTGCTATATTTGCACTCATTAGGACGAAGCTGTCGGCTAAAAAACGCCAGTGGCTGCCAAGCCCCACTCACCCACTGCTCGTATACCGCTCCAACAGCATAGTCTGAAGCATCAGTGGTGATGGCAACAGGGGCGTTGGGAAGTGGGTGTGCCAGCCTGGTTGCATTGGCCAGGACGGTTTTAGTATCGACAAACGCCTTGCGTCTCTCGTCCGTCCAGTCCACCACATGTTTGGCGATTTTACCCCTGAGAGCCTCGTAAAGAGGTCGCATTAGCTGAGCAGCCCGGGGGACAAACCGATGGTAAAAATGTACCATGCCAAGGAACTCTTGCAGAGCCTTGATGGTGGGTGGCAGTGGAAAATTTGCTATGGCGTCAACCTTAGATGGGAGGGGAACTGCCCCATCTTTGGTGACGTGGTGCCCGAGGAAATCGATCCTAGACAGCCCAAACTGACATTTAGCTGGGTTAATTATGAGCCCATGCTGACTGAGTCGGTGGAAAAGGGTCCTGAGATGGGACAAGTGCTCTGCCTTGGTGGTACTGGCGACTAAGATGTCATCTAGGTAGACAAACAAAAAAGGCAGGTCCCGTAACACAGAGTCCATCAAGCGCTCGAATGTCTGTGCTGCGTTTTTAAGCCCAAATGGCATGCGCAAGAACTCAAACAAACCAAAGGGAGTAATCACCGCCGTCTTAGGGATGTCCGCTGGGTGGACCGGCACCTGGTGGTAACCTCGAACTAAATCTATTTTTGAAAATATGAGTTTCAGGGCCAGGTGGGTGGAAAAATCCTGAATATGTGGAACCGGGTATCGGTCCGGTGTGGTTACCTCGTTAAGGCGGCGGTAATCGCCACACGGGCGCCACCCGCCGGCAGCCTTGGGGACAATGTGAAGGGGTGAGGCCCATGGGCTGTCAGAATGACGGATAATACCCAGGTTCTCCATGTTGGAAAACTCTGCCTTGGCCACGGCCAGCTTGGCAGGATCTAGGCGCCGAGCCCGGGAGTAGACTGGCGCACCTGCCGTAGCGATGTGATGCCCCACACCGTGCTTACTGGTGGAGGACGAGAAAGTGGGCTGGGTAAGGACAGGGAACTCGGCTAGCAGCTGGTGAAACTCATCTGTAACAGACAACATGTTAGACAAACCCACAGGAGGCGCTGCCCCGACAGTACATTCAAATGAACAAAAGGTGGTGGCGTCGATCAATCGATTGTTCCTGACATCCACCAACAATCCATAGGCACACAGAAAATCAGCACCCAGCAGGGGCACAGACACATCAGCAGTAATGAAGTTCCAGCTAAACCGCCGCTCACCAAAACACAACTCCACTAGCCTACTGCCATACGTGCGGATCGTAGTACCATTGGCAGCTTCCATAGGGAGCCCATGCCCGTCGGCCAGGGTGTCCACCCTTGACGCAGGCAGCACGCTTCTCTGTGCCCCTGTGTCGCACATGAAACGCCTGCCTGAGATGTTGTCCCGAATAAACAGTAGCCTGCCGGCCCCACCAACGCTCATGGCCACTGTTGAGCGCCGGCCCAGGCGTTTCCCGGCCCCTTGTAAGTACATGGGGGACGGCATTGGTTAGCCCTGGCTCCATACTTGGTGTGAAAGAAACACCAGCCAGTGTCTCTCCCTCGCTGGCGAGGGGCTGCCACCGCAGCAGCGACGGTATAATCCCCATGGTGAGAGGTAGAGGGTTGGTCATGATAGAACACGGCCGTACAGTGTTGCTGCTGGCTGGCCAAAAATAACTTATCCGCCTCCGCGGCTAACATACGGCAGTCATTTATTGTTGTGTTTGCCAAGGTGGCCCTTACCTGAGCCGGTAACTGGCGCAAGAACAGCTGTCGGAAGAGAAAATGGTTGGGTTCATGTTCTCCCATCAACGCCAACATCCTATCCATAAGCTCGGACGGTTTACTGTCGCCCAGACCTTGCAATGAAAACAGCCAGTTAGCTCTTTCCACCTCAGACAGTTCAAAACACTTCAACAAGTGTGCCTTCAGCGTGCCATATTTGTCATGCGCCGGAGGGTTTGTGAGTAGACTCACCACTCTGGCTGCCGTGTTAGTCCCCAGCACAGCGACAACGTGATAGTACTTAGTGTCATCCTCCGTTATTTTCTTTATTGCAAACTGCGCCTCTGCCTGCACAAACCATGCAGTAGCTTGCGTTTCCCAGAACTCTGGCAATTTCAGCGCGACTGCTGCTTCCATAAACTTCAGCGCGACTGCCTGCTCCATTGTTCAATCGTCCTTGAAAGCGTCCAAGAACGTCAGGTTCACCAATGTAGGAGACGGGAAATCACGACCAAAGAGAGTGAAGTTTCTTTGACCACACATCAGTGTGCATCATTTAATAGCATAGCCATGGAAACCACAACAAACCAAGTGAAGCGTTAATATGGCCGCTCTAGATACCCCGGATGCCCCGTGTCCTTAAAGTGACAGTGTAGGTGGATTATGTCCCGTCCAGGTAAGTGCCCATGTAAGTGCCCACTACAATAGTGTGTAATAGTGTAATAGTGTGTAATAGTGTAATAGTGTGTAATAGTGTAATAGTGTAATAGTGTGTAATAGTGTAATAGTGTGTAATAGTGTAATAGTGTGCAATAGTGTAATAGTGTGTAATAGTGTGTAAAAGTGTAATAGTGTGCTAGTGTAATAGTGTGTAATAGTGTGTAATAGTGTAATAGTGTAATAGTGTAATAGTGTGTAATAGTGTAATAGTGTGTAATAGTGTAATAGTGTAATAGTGTGTAATAGTGTAATAGTGTGTACTAGTGTAATAGTGTAATTTTGTGTAATAGTGTGTAATAGTGTAATAGTGTGCAATAGTGTAATAGTGTGTAATAGTGTAATAGTGTGCTAGTGTAATAGTGTGTAATAGTGTGTAATAGTGTAATAGTGTAATAGTGTAATAGTGTAATAGTGTGTAATAGTGTAATAGTGTGTAATAGTGTAATAGTGTAATAGTGTGTAATAGTGTAATAGTGTGTACTAGTGTAATAGTGTAATTTTGTGTAATAGTGTGTAATAGTGTAATAGAGTGTAATAGTGTGTAATAGTGTGTAATAGTGTGTAATAGTGTAATAGTGTGCTAGTGTAATAGTGTAATAGTGTGTAATAGTGTGTAATAGTGTAATAGTGTAATAGTGTGTAATAGTGTGTAATAGTGTAATAGTGTGTAATAGTGTAATAGTGTGTAATAGTGTAATTTTGTGTAATAGTGTGTAATAGTGTGTAATAGTGTAATAGTGTAATAGTGTGTAATAGTGTAATAGTGTGCTAGTGTAATAGTGTAATGGTGTGTAATAGTGTAATAGTGTGTAATAGTGTAATAGTGTGTAATAGTGTAATAGTGTGTAATAGTGTAATAGTGTGTAATAGTGTGCTAGTGTAATAGTGTAATGGTGTGTAATAGTGTAATAGTGTGTAATAGTGTAATAGTGTGTAATAGTGTAATAGTGTAATAGTGTGTAATAGTGTAATAGTGTGTAATAGTGTAATAGTGTAATAGTGTGTAATAGTGTAATAGTGTGCTAGTGTAATAGTGTATTAGTGTGTAATAGTGTGTAATAGTGTAATAGTGTGCTAGTGTAATAGTGTAATAGTGTGCTAGTGTGTAATAGTGTAATAGTGTGTAATAGTGTAATAGTGTGTAATAGTGTAATAGTGTGTAATAGTGTAATAGTGTGTAATAGTGTAATAGTGTGTAATAGTGTCTATTACACTATTACACACTATTACACTATTACACACTATTACACTATTACACACTATTACACTATTACACTATTACACACTATTACACTATTACACACTATAACACAAAATTACACTATTACACTATTACACACAATTACACTATTACACACTATTACACGATTACACTATTACAACCTAATACACTATTACACTATTACACACTATTACACTATTACACACTATTACACTATTACACACTAGCACACTATTACACTATTACACTAGCACACTATTACACACTATTACACACTTACACACTATTACACTATTACACACTATTACACAAAATTACACTATTACACTATTACACACTATTACACTATTACACACTTACACTATTACACTATTACACACTATTACACTATTACACACTATTACACACTATTACACTATTACACACTATTACACAAAATTACACTATTACACTATTACACATTATTACACTATTACACACTATTACACACTATTACACTATTACACTATTACACACTATTACACTATTACACAATATTACACTATTACACACTATTACACTATTACACACTATTACACTATTACACACTATTACACACTATTACACTAGCACACTATTACACTTTTACACACTATTACACACTATTACACTATTACACACTATTACACACTATTACACTATTACACTATTACACACTATTACACTATTACACACTATTACACTATTACACACTATTACACTATTACACACTATTACACGATTACACTATTACAACCTAATACACTATTACACTATTACACACTATTACACTTACACACTATTACACTATTACACACTAGCACACTATTACACTATTACACTAGCACACTATTACACACTATTACACACTTACACACTATTACACTATTACACACTATTACACAAAATTACACTATTACACTATTACACACTATTACACTATTACACACTATTACACTATTACACTATTACACACTATTACACTATTACACACTATTACACACTATTACACTATTACACACTATTACACAAAATTACACTATTACACTATTACACATTATTACACTATTACACACTATTACACTATTACACACTATTACACTATTACACACTATTACACTATTACACAATATTACACTATTACACACTATTACACTATTACACACTATTACACTATTACACACTATTACACACTATTACACTAGCACACTATTACACTTTTACACACTATTACACACTATTACACTATTACACACTATTACACACTATTACACTATTACACTATTACACACTATTACACTATTACACACTATTACACTATTACACACTATCATACTATTACACTATTACACACTATTACACTATTACACACTATTACTACTATTACACTATTACACACTATTTGGGGTACTTTGGGGTATTTTGGGGTATTTTCTGGTATTTTCTGGTACTTTGGGGTATACTTTGGGGTATTTTGGGGTATTTTCTGGTACTTTGGGGCAGGGGTGTAAAGTACTTGAGTAATTGTACTTCGTTACAATACTTAAGTACTGTTTTGGGGGATTTGTACTTTACTCAAGTATTATTAGGTTTGTATAATTTTTACTTTTACTCCATTACATTTCAGAGAAGAAGAACATACTCCTTACATTTAAAATGCAGACCTACAAAGTACAAAGTACAAATCTCACAGGTCCAACCATTTTAATTAGTATATTTTAATTGTTTATCTGGCCGAACTAATGTTAACGTTATTAATCCTGCGACCGCAGGTAAACAGCCAATCAAATCCCCATCAATGGAAAATGAACCCGCCCATACCCATGCTGATTGGTCCTTGTGCAACACTAGAAAGCGGGGATCTTTGATTAAATACCTGCTATCAGAAGAATAGACAGTCAGATCCTCATTATTAATATTGTGATATTATTCAGGGTACTCCAGTATTCTGCTTTTATTATTGTGATATTATTCAGGATAATCCAGTATGCTGTGGTTAATATTGTGATATTATTCAGGATACACCATTCTGTTTTTAATATTGTCATATTATTCAGGATACTACAGTATATCAAGTCTTTAATATTGTGATATTATTCATGCTGTGATGTGAATGCCGTCCATGTTAGTTTACCTTCAATGGAGAAGTGCATTAAATAATTGTAATGCAAAAAAAGTGTCCTCTGTTCTTTAATTTCAGCATTGTCTATCGCAGAACACATTCCATTGTGGGCAGAGTGTATGCTTGGTTTCATTCAAGCCTTGCCTAAACACCAGCTGATGATTTCACTAATTGGCTCACCTCTTCAACTAACTCAGCTGGTGCAATGTATAGTTAAAATGAAAACTTGGCCCACGATAGAATGAGTTTGAGACCCCTGGTCTATCCCTTTAAAAAAAAAATTACTTTTACTTTTTAGTACTTAAGTACATTTAAAAGTAGGACTTTTTTACTTTTACTCAAGTGTGTTTTTAGCCAGATACTTTGACTTTTACTTGAGTCAGATTTTGAGACAGTACCCATACTTTCACTTAAGTATAATTTCTGGGTACTTTTTACACCCCTGCTTTGGGGTATACTTTGGGGTATTTTGGGGTACTTTGGGGTATTTTGGGGTATTTTAGGGTATTTTGGGGGTATTTTGGGGTATTTTCTGGTACTTTGGGGTATACTTTGGGGTATTTTCGGGTATTTTCGGGTATTTTCTTGTACTTTGGGGTATAATTTGGGGTGTTTTAGGGTATTTTGGGGTATTTTTGGGTATTTTCTGGTATTTTCTGGTACTTTGGGGTATACTTTGGGGTATTTTAGGGTATTTTGGGGTATTTTGGGGTATTTTGGGGTATTTTCTGGTATTTTGGGGTATACTTTGGGGTATTTTGGGGTATTCTGGGGTATTTTCTGGTACTTTGGGGTATTTTGGGGTATACTTTGGGGTATTTTGGGGTATTTTCTGGTATTTTGGGGTATACTTTGGGGTATTTTGGGGTATTTTGGGGTATTTTCTGGTACTTTGGGGTGATTAGTAGGACCCCCTACAACTCTTGTTGTGTAGACGTACTTGATGTGCTTCCATTCAACAGACGGCAACACACGTGAAGTCAAGTCTCACTCGTGTGATACTTCCTCTGTCAATCCCTGGCCAGGGCACTCCTGGGTCCTAGTGCCCCCCAGTTACACTATATGTCATGCACATGTCTTTTATATGTTAATAAAATTGCATTTATTTATAGTCCTCCTAATTCTGTCACTGTTTGATGTCACAAAGAAGGGTGTATCCGAAAGCTGTCTGCAACATTTGTAACAGGTGATGAAAAAGTAAACAAATAATTAACTGTATTAGACATTTGTTAATGATGAATAGGCTTCACTTCAGATTAGGGCACACAATAGCATCTGCAAATGATTTATAGATGTTTTATGAATGTCTTAACAAATCATTTGTTGAACATGAACAAATAAATGGAGGTACAGTATAGTCGTTTTTTCATCCATTTTTCAAAGCATCTACAAATGTGTTACTACACATTAAATAACGTTATTTAATGATGAACAAATCAAGTACAAACAATGTTGATAATGAGTTATAAATAGTGTAGAACTAATTTGTAAATGTTATACAAATATAGTTATAAATGATTTAATAATCATTTACGAATGTATATAAATGGTTTGTTCATGATTAGTTCATTATCTACAAATACCTTATAAAGGTCTTATAACTGAGTGTTATTATGAAGTGTTACCCATTGTTTAATTGTACATATTGTGTATAGTTTATATAGTTTTTTTACATGACGTTAGTAGCTAGCTAGCTTGCTAGCCGGCATTCCCGAAACTCCTTACATGCCCCGATTTAAAATGGTTCTCTCCTCTTTGTATACCTTTGTCCTCACAAACAAAGTATTCTGCCAGGGAACTTATGGACACGACAGTAGTAGTAGTTATAAGGTTTTTGAGCTTGTAACGTTAGTTAGCTATCGTGGTATCAATGGGCTGTGTAGCTAGCTAGCTTGCTAGCCGGCATGATGCGTGTGCAGTGCTTGCGTGTGCAGTGCTTGCCCCACAGGTCTGAGAAGAGGACCTGCACATTTTACTCGTTCCCGAAACTCCTCTACATGCCCCAATTAAAAATGCTTCACGACAGTAGACATTGCTAACGTCTAGTACTGTAACTGAGGGGTTACAAAACCCTGACTGTATTAAAGATTGTGATAGATTAAACCACTGCTAGTTATGTACTTTAATTACTGGCCAGACAGTACATCAAATATAGATGGTGAACACCCACAAGAACACGGCATTGACAAAGAAATAGTATTTGAGGGTAATTTATTATTATTAGGCAACATTAGGTTACAGAATGAGAATTAGGGTTGCGCTTGTATGGCGAAGAATATACGTAAAGTCAGTCAATAGCATGAGTCACTAAGAATAGCAGGAATCCTACGATGGGTCTAAGTTGACACCACCTGTCGTATAGTAGCAACTATATAGGGCAACACTGGTACCGCCTGGAGACAATGGGTTCCCTCCGGGGGTGTAAGGCCTGGAGGGTAGAGGAATGTTCGGGTACTCCGTCTGATTCAATGAGGAATAAAGAGACTCCAGGTACAGGAGTCGGTCCTTGTAAACTCCCTTGATCAGCAGCAAAGCAATAATTGTAATCCAAATGCTAGATAGCATTGATTACAGCTAGCCAGCCTCCGTCCACGAGGCCGGCCCGAGTTGTAATCCTCACGAGGTTGAATCCCAAACGACAGTGGAAATCAACGATGCTCTTCTCCGGGTACCACGTTCCAAATCAATATAATCCAACCAGTAATGGTTCTGCAATCGCAGACGCCGATTCTCCTGTGTACATGTCCAACGGTATTTAGGCCACACACCCTGGCTAAGTACACTAGCTAAAGACACGACGAACCGCTGGGTAATGATACACACGAACGAACTGTGGCCGCACGATATACAATAAATGAACGACTATTTATTAGATTAGGTCGAACTCGACGTTACTTTACTAAACTATTCGCACGTGGTTCTCAATGCTCTGTTAGACGCAAGGTTGCTCACTTCACTGCACGTTGACTCGTGGTGAAGGTGGGTAAGGTACTGAACGTTCTCGAACTGAACTGAACTACTGCTGTGCGCACCTTGCGCTCTATTTATACTTAAGTGAATATCTAGTCCCAAACCGCAGTCTTTGTCTGGTATCAATACGCTGACTCCGGGCATGTTCTGACATGCCTGAACTTGTCTTTGAACCTGCCGTTGGGGGCTTGCGCGCTGGCGCCTGGGGGCGCTGTCCAATAGGAGAGAGAATATTACTCTGGTTTGAACGCAGGTAAAGGGATATTCCGTGTATATATATAAATAATATACAAAGTATATCAAACAATAAAGGTAGATTCTCAGTTTAATCTGGCCCTTCACAACAAGTACGTTTAGCTAGGTAATCTTAACGTGGTATCAGCTTGCCGTGACGTTGTTTGGCGATAGCCTAACAGGCTGCCTACTGGCTACTGAACAACAGGCTGCCTACTGGTAATTGTAGTTCTTTTTTTAGCTGGCTCATGTCTCCTAGCCACTAGCTGGCTCATGTCTCCTAGCCGCTAGCTGGCTCATGTCTCCTAGCCGCTAGCTGGCCATGAACTGATTTATTATGTGTTGTAAAATTGGAGCTCCACTCCACAACTAAAAAAGGGCACCTTTGTGATGTTTTTTCAACACTTGAGAGGTCTACTTTGCACAGATTCAGACACAGCATTATATTCATGGTTACTCATGCATAAGCTAGCCTACTATCCACCATGCTATAGTCATTCTCCTTGTCCTCAACTCTCAGTTGAACTAATATTCTATAATAATTTACAAACACTGTATTCTTAGTACAATAATTACACAAAAAATAAATACTTACAAATTTAAACTGACTTTCTGGTGGTCCAAATGTCCTGCATTAGCTTTCTACTTTATTGAGTGCTCATATCCAGGTTAGCATTGCCCTTTTGAATTCACATCTACATAATGTACTCTCCATTTGGCATATCTGGGCACATGCATTTGTTCTCAAATAGACAGTATCGGATACAACAGGCCACAGAAACATCACTCAGACTGCCTCTCTCACAGTGTTCTGTTTCTCAGCACAGGGACTGCACACTGCAGATAAAACCTGTTCACATGCTCAAAGTCCTGTGCCATCCATTTGTGTCTTCATTCATACTGTAGAAATATTAATCCTGCAGCATCATTCATACTCCGGCATGCTCAATGCATTCTACACACATGCACGACAAGAAGCTTCAAATAGGAAAATACAACTAGAGCTAAAACAGTCATCGCATTTCAAACTATATTTATAATTTCCACTGAAATGATAGAATTGATTTAGATTTTTTATTTTAAAACTTTATTTCGAACATGAAAATAAATACAAACAATATAAAATCAAAACAAATCATTGATCTCAAGAAATCTTATGGAAAAATAAATAAATAAATAAACAAAAGCAAATCATAACTCAATTTACATGTTCGAATTAGAATGGAAACATATAATTGTGTTTTTCTATTAGGTTTTAATTATATAAATATTTTTTTATAACATCCATCGGTTTATTCTGTACCATCAGCTGTATTCCTTTACATATTCACCACATTCAGCATTCGTTTCATCATGAGGTTCACACTAATTGCTATCTCCCGGCTCGCACAGTATACTGCACTGTACAGCCTTCGAGTTGCTTAACTCACTAGTACCAATTCATTCATGTTTCCATTCATACTTAGCTACAGCAACACACATGTACAGTCATGCCGTGTTCACATTCATTCATGGTGGTGCTCACATCCGCAGGCGTGCCGTCACTGGGGAGATGAGTGCTTCTGTTCCGCAGTCAGCAGCTCGCAGTGTGGGGAGGGGGCTGTGTGTGTGTGTGTGTGTGTGAGTGTGTGTGTGTGTGTGTGTGTGTGTGTGTGTGTGTGTGTGTGTGTGTGTGTGTGTGTGTGTGTGTGTGTGTGTGTGTGTGTGTGTGTGTGTGTGTGTGTGTGTGTGTGTGTGTGTGTGTGGGTGGGTGGGTGGGTGGGTGGGTGGGTGGGTGGGTGGGTGGGTGGGTGGGTGTGTGTGTGTGTGTGTGTGTGTGTGTGTGTGTGTGTGTGTGTGTGTGTGTGTGTGTGTGTGTGTGTGTGTGTGTGTGTGTGTGTGTGTGTGTGTGTGTGTGTGTGTGTGTGTGTGTGGGTGTGGGTGTGTAGGTGTGTGTGTGTGTGTGTAATGCACATTTCACCCCAGGCGCTCTGCGCATGCAATCTCCCTGTGAAAATGCATTCATATGCACGCACATCTAAACAGACACACGGCCTCACAATTAAAGCTCCGTAACACGTGCGCACACATGTGCACCAACATACACCAACATGCTCGCTCACACAAATACATGTATGCAGTAGCACACACACGCACACACACACACACACACACACACACACACACACACACACACACACACATGCACACATGCTCTCTTTTAACTTTCGCTCACAGATAAAGTAAGTAAACAGATAAAGTAAATGCGCAATAACTTTGACTCAGTCCAGTGAACATGGATTTGTAAACACATATAAAACTGAACGTGGTCTGTGTAAGTAAGTAAGTACAGTTTATTTATATAGCACTTTTCACAGAGAGAACTCACAAAGTGCTTTACATACAGCAGAAATAAAATATAAAATATAAAAATAAAAAGCAAGAACCATTCAAGTGATAAGAGACAACAAAAACACAATGCATCACAAAAAGAATTATACAAAAAAGACATATTTTATACCTGGAGGAGAAGCTCAAACATTACCCAAAGGCCTGTTTAAACAGTAATGTTTTTAGCTCATTTAAAAAAAAAAAAAAACATTCAACAGACGCTGCAGCTCTTAGGCCATGAGGAAGGCCATTCCAGAGTCTAGATGCTACAGATTGAAAGGCTCTGTCACCTTTGGTGATCAACCTGGTGCACGGAATGACCAACAGATCCTGGTCAGCTGTCCTCAGGGTCCTGCTGGGCACATATGGTTCCAGCAGGTCGGTTAAGTATTCTGGTGCCTGGCCATGCAAAGCTCTAAAAGTGAGCACCAGGACCTAATGAAATTAATTCTAAAATGTATAGGAAGCCAGTGCAAGGAGGCTAGAAAGAGATACACCTCTGTGCTGTGCGTCCCTTGGGGTATAGGATCGCATGTTGGGGTATGCTGGTTGGAGTGGAGGTGCAGGGCTGATTTCCATGATAATGCAATGGGATTGGATGGTATCGAAAAGCCACCTTCGAATAGAAATGACACAATGTTATTTCTATCATATTGTACAGCTCTCTCCTCAAGCTGAACACCAGAGAGACACACGACTGTAGTGATGATGTCATCGTGATACAAATCCTGCAGCTGATCCGCAGATGAAGACACTATGACAGTACGTCTGTAGGTTGCCTACCCATGGTTTTCTTGGGGATGGTACAAAACAATAACTAATTTGGATGCAATGATTCAAACTAAATTATATGAGCCCACAAAGTCACTGCCAATGGACCAATTCCAAAAAGTGTTTACGACATCACATATTTTTGTTTATAGAAACAGACTTAATTGTTCTTAATCATAGACAGCAGAACTTATACTCCACAGCACCCACAGGTTCACTTTTCTTTTTACCCAGGCCCTATACATTGGTGGCATGATGTTCACTAACACATACCATAATTTCACCAATTGTCTTCGCACTGTGCTGTGTCCTCTCATCAGGCTCCAATCCAATCCAATGGGGCAAGTGTTTTAGCCTCTGCAAAATGGGAAGCTTGCAGTATAATGTTGCACATGTGTCTTCATATGTTCTAATGATAAAATGGTTGTAAACCTGTAGCAAAGGTTATAATGAGTTTCAACGGGCCACTTAGATAGCACAAGGCCTATTAAACTCATTATAACACAAGATACAATTTGGAACTATTTTCTCAGGAGAACATAAATTAAGACACAGGGTGCGATTTGCTTGGGGCAGAAATGAGATATAAATATATTTTTTAATGTAGGCCATTAAAAAACAATATACAGTTAAATCCATATAAAATGCACACATCTCATAAAACTATGCAACAGTTATTTTCTGTTTAGTTTGGTTGTTGTTTGTTTATATTTTCTTTAATTGAGGGATTTGTCCTCAAGCACGTGCAAAGAGGTTAAATTAACATATTCTCACCAGGCTATGTTTTACTTTCAAACTAAATATAATGCTTTCCGAAATATGATGCACTGGTTTGTTGATCCCTTAACATCTTAACCTGTTAAGCCCTAGCCCTATTTTCGGAAAATCCGCCTGAAAATACTAACCTAAGTAAATGGTAGATTGCTCCACTTCTACAAGGTCCATTTGCATGTTCTTGGACATCTATGGGTCTCAGGGAATGTATTACCAGTGTCAGAAATAGTGTGTCTGTTACTAGGCTTGAGTAAATTCTGATGAAACAAAGGAGAATAAAACTGCCACTAAGCTTGTTCAGCACCTTCTTGAGATCGCATGTACAAAAAATCTAAGGAATTGAATAAAGGGAAGATGATTAAACTGTGAGGTTCGCCTCTTCCCTGGACCTATAATTCCTGTTCCCTGGACCTTTGATTCCCTGTCTCCTCACCTCTCCAGCCCCCACCCTCGCGTTCGTTTAGTCTCGTCTGCTCTTCAGCAGCCCACACCCTTGGACTACCTGTCATTATGTGTTTGATTGGTCCGTGCTGAACACACACTTCTAGTCAAGTATCAATTACTATCTCGCACCTGATGTGTGTTCTAATTAGCGCCCCAGTGGGCTTTAAATAGCTCGATCTCCCCCCGAGTCCTTGTCGGGTCGTTCTGCAAACTCCTACGGGAGATTCTCTATCTGTAAGCTCCTACGGGAGATTCCCTATCTGTCTGTATGCTGTTTCATCTCCGGCGTGAGACGAGGTGCAAGCCTTCGCCACCTGTCGCCGTTTGCCTGGAGTGGGACACAGTACTGCGCTCTCTAATTCTCTACGGGAGGTATTCCAGTGTTCCACCCCAGACCCGCGCCAGATGCGCTCTCCGAACCGGCGCGTTCTCTAAGCAGACGCGCACCACTCCAGACCCCGCGCCAGATGCGCTCTCCGAACCGGCGCGTTCTCCAAGCAGACGCGCACCACTCCAGACCCCGCGCCAGATGCGCTCTCCGAACCGGCGCGTTCTCCAAGCAGACGCGCACCACTCCAGACCCCGCGCCAGATGCGCTCTCCGAACCGGCGCGTTCTCCAAGCAGACGCGCACCACTCCAGACCCCGCGCCAGATGCGCTCTCCGAACCGGCGCGTTCTCCAAGCAGACGCGCACCACTCCAGACCCCGCGCCAGATGCGCTCTCCGAACCGGCGCGTTTTCCAAGCAGACGCGCACCACTCCAGACCCCGCGCCAGATGCGCTCTCCGAACCGGCGCGTTCTCCAAGCAGACGCGCACCACTCCAGACCCCGCGCCAGATGCGCTCTCCGAACCGGCGCGTTTTCCAAGCAGACGCGCACCACTCCAGACCCCGCGCCAGATGCGCTCTCCGAACCGGCGCGTTCTCCAAGCAGACGCGCACCACTCCAGACCCCGCGCCAGATGCGCTCTCCGAACCGGCGCGTTCTCCAAGCAGACGCGCACCACTCCAGACCCCGCGCCAGATGCGCTCTCCGAACCGGCGCATTCTCCAAGCAGACGCGCACCACTCCAGACCCCGCGCCAGTTGCGCTCTCCGAACCGGCGCGTTCTCCAAGCCGACGCGCCCCACTCCAGACGTCTAGCCAGCGCCCTCCTACTCCATCCCTGTAAGCAGCTCTGGCCCTAGTCTCCCCTGTTGGCTTCTTTGTTAGCTCCCCTGTTAGCTTCCCTGTTAGCTCCCCTGTTAGCCTGTTAGTCTCCCCTGTTAGCTCCCCTGTTAGCCTTGTTAGTTCCCCTGTTGACTCCCCTGTTAGCTTCCCTGTTAGCTCCCCTGTTAGCCTGTTGACTCCCCTGTAGCTTCCTTGTTAGCCTCGTTAGCTCCCCTGCAGCTTGCTAGGCCTCTACTACC
This sequence comes from Notolepis coatsorum, assembly GCF_963971535.1. Classification (NCBI taxonomy): domain Eukaryota; kingdom Metazoa; phylum Chordata; class Actinopteri; order Aulopiformes; family Paralepididae; genus Notolepis; species Notolepis coatsorum. Next base: position 137,605,701 of record NC_140171.1, read on the forward strand.
AGCATGGCCCCAGTCTGCTAGCTTAGCCCCGGCTGCTAGCACAGCCTCTATGTTAATGCAGCCCTTGCAGCTGGCATAGGCCCTGTAGCTAGCCATGCCCAGGCAGCTAACCCGGTCCCTCTGCATGGCCTCCACTTTTGTGTAGTTTTCCCCACTGCTAGGACTGCCCCTTCAGCTAGCAAGGTCAGTTTTCTCCCACTGCTAGGACTGCCCCTTCAGCTAGCAAGGTCAGTTTTCCCCACTGCTAGGACTGCCCCTTCAGCTAGCAAGGTCAGTTTTCTCCCACTGCTAGGACTGCCCCTTCAGCTAGCAAGGTCAGTTTTCTCCCACAGCTGGGACTGTCCTTCCAGCTAGCTTGTTCTCTCATGCTGGTCTAGCCCTGTCTGCCAGCCTAGCTCCGGCAGCTAGCGCAGCCTCTATGTTAATGTAGCAGTACAGCTAGCATAGGCCCTGTAGCTATCAGTGCCCTGGCAGCTACCCTTTCCCTCTGCTAGCCCCTTCCCTGTTCCCCTCTCCAGTGCCCCTGTTCCAGCCCTGTCTGCTAGCCTAGCTCCGGCAGCTAGCGCAGCCTCTATGTTAATGTAGCAGTACAGCTAGCATAGGCCCTGTAGCTATCAGTGCCCTGGCAGCTACCCTTTCCCTCTGCTAGCCCCTTCCCGGTTCCCCTCTCCAGTGCCCCTGTCCCTCGCACTGTCCAAGGTCTTAACCCTGTTTTCTCTGTCCCTGTCTCCAGCCCGCCCCCGCGGGCCTCTGTTCCTGTTCCCTCTCCAGTGCCCCTGTTCCTGCCCTGTCCCTTGCCCTGGCCCTGTCCTTTAGCCTTCCCCTTAGCCAGCTCGCCTCTTAAAGGCACATTGCCCCTTTTCCCTAGTTCTTGTTTTCCAGTGTTTTTGTGTTTCCCCTTAAAGGCACAGTGCCTATTTTCCCAAGTTCTTGTTTTCCAGTGTTTTTGTGTTTCCCCTTAAAGGCACAGTGCCTATTTTCCCAAGTTCTTGTTTTCCAGTATTTTGTGTTCTCCCTTAAAGGGACAGTGCCGCTTTTCTGTTGTATTCAATAAATGCCCAGTTCTTGGCTTACTCTCATACCTGTCTTGTGTTGTGCGATTGGGGTCGGTTACAAACCATAACATAAACAAAAGATTTTGTAGATACAGTACTGAATTATGCCATCCGGACACATGCAATTTGAAATATTATTATAGAATATAGAATACCAGGCCTATAAATGACTTTATTATAGCCAACTTGCACATCTATGGATCGGGCCAAATCTACTCTTTCCAATGCCAGAGTTCAATTTGGATTTAGTATTACCAGGCATGCAGGAAGAACCGAGAATGAAATCTACTGTATGTACAGTTCCATTATTTTAATGGATATGGCTCCGCCATTTTGGATCGTATTGCAATGGGCATTGTTACTAAATGTTCACAGAAGGTAGACACACTAACTGTGCTCCAATTTATGCCAATAACATTCAGTTTTGTGCTAGATAATCCCGATTATAATCAGGAAGTAATTTGCTTGCAGGAAGCTGGAATTGGCTGGGATACGTAGTTTAAAAAAATGTCAATGCTCATTGAGAGCTCTGGATTCCCTCTCATATGACTACAAACATTTTTAACGACGCTAATTCAAAATGGTGGATATTTGCAAAATTATAAAGACATTCCATAAACAAAAATCTCACTAATAACACTTTAATATATATATACACTATTACTGCTGTGACATGGTTAGGATCTTTAATCTTATGTCATACAGTCTAGATATCTATTTATGATGTGATGTGATGGCGGACCGCACGGTCTAAAGAGGTTAAGCCCGATCGGCCCGGTACCTATAGATATAGATCAATACAGTCCGTATTAAGTAATGTTATTAGCTAAATATGAGCTTGTAAAAATCTCTGCGCATTGCACCGGAAAACGGACAATTTAGACACGAGAAGAAGAAGCACTCGTTGTAGACCTACTGTAAGATAGAGGAGACCCATACTATACAACGTATACTGTTTCTTTACCTTTCTGTGAATGTCTAGACAAAAACGTTGTGTCGCAATCCGGTCAAAAATGCCGGCGCTATAGACATTATACAAAAGTAACTGTACTTACTAGGGATGCACGATAATTATCGGGCCGATATCACATTTTTTGTTAAAAGAAATCCGGTGTGGGTGGATTTGGATGAAGGGCGCTTGTTTTTATTATAGCCTCCTCCCGTTTTGCCAGTACTGTGGTACGACTGACAGCGTGTGGTTTAGGAACAGGGAGTTTTTCACAAATCCAGCGCTCCCTTTCTTGGCTGTGACGTAGTCACGTTACATTCGATCTGCCAATTACGTCCCACCGCTTGCACCCACCTCTTCTTCTTACCACCAATCAGAAGCTCTCGTTCGTTTATTTACCTCCGGATTGTCGGCCATTATTCTACTCGGAGCTCAGGCTAATAACGTTAGCTCCCCGCCAGCCACATTGACAAGAACCAGCGCTTATACATTACTGGCAAATGTCTTGTTGCACTTGTGGCAACGAGCATTGTCAGCATCGACTTTAGTAAAATAGACCCAGACTTTTGAACGTTTCGTTCTGTCCGCCATGATGAGAGCAGAGCTGTCTGTACTCGGCAGCACCCGTGTGTGTGTGTGTGTGTGTGTGTGTGTGTGTGTGTGTGTGTGTGTGTGTGTGTGTGTGTGTGTGTGTGTGTGTGTGTGTGTGTGTGTGTGTGAGTGAGTGTGTGTGTGAGCACAGCCCGCTCCTCGCGCAGGCAGAGACACAGAGGCAGGAGAGATATAGAAAACGGCCAACAAGATTAGTTTGCGACGTTTAAATTCCTAAAAAAAACTCCATAATTTCTCGAGTACCGATAGCAGTACCGATGACGTCGGAGCTTATAAATACTAAAAAAAAAAAAATATGGATCAAAAAGAAATATATATATACATTTAAAAAAAAATATATAATACAATAAATATTGGTTATCGATATCGGTTATCGGCTTGAGGAGCATAAAGTTATCGGTATCGGTGTCAAAAAATCAATATCGTGCATCCCTAGTACTTACAGTAGATTTCATTCACGGACTTTGCTGCCCTGTAACGGGCGCCTGGTGGTACTAAATCCAGATTTAACTCTGCCATTGGAAAGAGGAGATCCAGCCCGATTCACAGATGTCTGACTTGGTCATACTAAGGTAATTTATAGGCCTGATATTCTATATTCTATATTCATATTTCAAATTGCATTTGTCCGGATGGCAAAATTCAGTACTGTATCTACAAACAAACCTGTAAATCATCTGTCCTTTGTTCATTTGCTTAGATATTTTGGACACTTGATCTCAAGAAGTGGCCATTTTCATTGGGAATACATTCTTCCCTGAGGTACATAGCTGTCCCTATGGATACCAAGAGCATGCAAATGGACCTTGTAGAAGTGGAGCAATCTGCCATGTACTTGGGTATGTAGTCTACTTTTAGTAATGTTCTGAAAATATGGCTAGGGCTTAAGAGGTTAAAGTAATACTGAATACAACATGTACGAATAGGGTTTACATAATGTATAAAGCATTTGATCTAACTATAAGCATTTAGATTCATGAACTAAAAAGCACTTTCCCAAACTTTTTTTTTACCAAGGCACCCCAGAACCCCCTGAGGTACATAGCTGTCCCTATGGATACCAAGAGCATGCAAATGGACCTTGTAGAAGTGGAGCAATCTGCCATGTACTTGGGTATGTAGTCTACTTTTAGTAATGTTCTGAAAATATGGCTAGGGCTTAAGAGGTTAAAGTAATACTGAATACAACATGTAAGAATAGGGTTTACATAATGTATAAAGCATTTGATCTAACTATAAGCATTTAGATTCATGAACTAAAAAGCACTTTCCCAAACTTTTTTTTTACCAAGGCACCCCAGAACCCCCCCCCCCCCCCCCCCCACAACGGCACCCCAACTTCAGAGAAAGAAAATTCAAAGTACATGTTTTGCAATATGCCAGAGAATCTTAAAACACACAGGCACTATTTTAAAATAATAACTTGCACCTGCTGCTGAGCAGAGAGAGAGATTGTGAAATCATCCATCTCGCCCTCTTTTTGTTGCTATCTCTCTCTCTCTCTCTCTCTCTCTCTCTCTCTCTCTCTCTCTCTCTCTCTCTCTCTCTCTCTCTCTCTCTCTCTCTCTCTCTCTCTCTCTCTCTCTCTCTCTCTCTCTCTCTCTCTCTCTCTCTCTCTCTCTCTCTCTCTCTCTCTCTCTCTCTCGACATATGCAAAGCTATTCATTACGAGAGTTTGGACAGCAAGGTGTTCTCGCGTGTCAGTGGCTCAGGACTCACCATGATGAGGTGGCCACAACACGCTGTCCATACTATCCAACCTGGTCCAACTCTGGTAATAAATGGCTCCGGACGCACGCACTGTCGATACTTTGTAGATAATTAGAAGTTCATCTTGGGCTTTTGTTGTGGAGAGAGAGAGCTGAGTCGTAGTCTTCATTCATAGGGGGGGGACATATTTTAGAACAAATGAGACTCAAGTGAGAAACACTAGGCCTATTGCCCATTTGTGCTTGAGTTGACCATCATTAAATATGCATTCAGTAACGAGTATAGCCTAATCAATTTGGTATGCAATTTTAAAATATTAACATAATATGAGTATGTGTGTAATCAGCTTATAAACAAATTTTGACATGTAATTAAATCAGGCTTTTATAAACTGCATGATACAATTTATTATGTATAATTAGAACGTGAAATTAGCGGATGTTGGTGGCACCCCTGGACAGTTACCACGGCACCCACACACTTTGGGAACCACTGGGCTAAGGCTTACGCAAATTGGCTAAGCAGCAGAAATACTGCAGAGCAGAATATAAATTGTAGGCTCATCGAAATTGTCTTCAAAGTTGTTTCTGGGCAGGGTTAATGATGGGAGCAGTAGCGGCTCGTGGATGCTTCGCCACTAGGGGCGCTATACCAAACATTTTGCAAACATGTACAAGGCACGCATTGGCGAATATTATCACCATTGCCATCGATCAATATCACAGTCAGTCAAATGCAACCACGTTTCCAATAGCCCAACACAAACACGCACATCTCTCTCTCTCTCTCTCTCTCTCTCTCTCTCTCTCTCTCTCTCTCTCGCTCTCTCGCTCTCTCTCTCTCTCTCTCAGATGATGTCAGATCCATTCAATAATAATCACATTTGTATATCTCGTCATTTTAAACAAGTTACCATTCAGTGGTTATGCCCCACACGCGGCGAAATTAGAGAGAGAGAGAGAGAGAGAAAGAGAGAGAGAGAGAGAGAGAGAGAGAGAGAGAGAGAGAGAGAGAGAGAGAGAGAGAGAGAGCGAGAGCGAGAGCGAGAGAGAGAGAGAGAGACCACGGCGGGTGCAGCATAACAGAAGACAGAGAGAGAGAGAGAGAGAGAGAGAGAGAGAGAGAGAGAGAGAGAGAGAGAGAGAGAGAGAGAGAGAGAGAGAGCGTTAGTTAAGCATTAGCTGAGTGGCTAACAGAAGCTAAAGTTAGCTGAGTTGGCTAAGAGAGAGAGAGAGAGAGAATTAGCTCACTTTGTTTAATTGAAACGTGGTCCAAAAAGTGTATGTCCACTGACTGTCCCCCAGACTGTTGTCGATGTATATCCATTCCACTCACTGCCCACTGTCCAGACTCCAGACTGAATCACAAGTTCACAACACACAGCTTCGAACATGTTGCAAACTGTGGCTAAGGAAAAAACTGGCATCGCCGCGTCGGCCAATCAGAGAGCGTCTCTGCGAAATGCGGCTATGGAAATTCTAGATGGAAATTCTAAACGCTTGACTAGACCGCCTCAAATCGCGCCCGGATTCCAACATAATAGTCATATTTCAACGCACAGCGCGTTACGCACTGATTGGCTGTGACGGATACAGCGATCGAACAGTGACGCGCACTCAGAGCGATATCGCGTCTAGCCCGGGCCGAGAAATACAAACAAATAAAAAAAAAAAAAAAGGTGAGTCACTTCCTGTTCCTGAAAACGAGTATTTTTTTATTTTATATAGTAACGTTATATTGTGCATTGGAAACACAAACATACTTAAAATGAGTAAATATTATTCATTTTAAACATGTTTATATTATTTATAGGGCTATAAAACAAAAAACAAAAAGATACTTTTTCTTGTTCTACTCTCATATAACCAGGGGGCGGGCCTGAAGGGGGGGCGGCGCCCGTGCGCCCCTAGTGGCAGAGCCGCCACTGGATGGGAGGCAGGGTTAATGATGAGAGGGGCAGGGTTAATGATGAAGGTTACCTCCCTCAAAACACAATTTGGTCAATCCAAGAATCCAAGGTTTCATATAAGCCTTTTGAAGAATGTATTTCTTGTTGGACCGTGCTGCATAACGCCTTCTGACAAAGAGCATGTGTATAGAACTCTTGGCATGTCAGAGATAAATTTGCTTTGACATGAATCTCCCTCTTCACGAGATCCATGCTGGACCACTTCCCACACAAAGTGTTGGGCTGTAAGCTGCTCGCAACAACACAGCTTGCAGTATAGCCAGAAGCTCATCTCTCTATCCGAGTTGTGTGGTAGGCTGCTGACAATTGTGAGAAATTAATGTATTTAATACAAGACTAGAATGAGCGATAGTCTATTATAGACTACCAGAAGGGGTGATAAATTGTATCTCCACCAGCAATGAAACCAACGACCAAGGTATAGGGATGTGAAAAGCAGAGGTATAGGGAAATCCCCATCATCTCCCCCGGCAAATCACAACCTGGAAGACACATCTGGTTATACTGTGAGCTTCCTATTTTAGAAAAGGACATGTACTTAAACACTTGTCCCATTGGATTGGATTGAAAGATAATGTCAGACAATGTTTAAAAAGAAAGAAAAAAAATAAAGTGAACTCATCCTTTTTCAAATGTGCGCCAGGGTTATGTTTTTCCTACAGTACATTTTATTTTTATTTTTTTACATATTGTAAACAAATACTACTTCTGCCGATAATGATAATTCTGTATTATGGCTGAAATTAGGAAGTTAGACACTTTTTTCCCACAGTGCACAGGACTGCAGCCATATGTGCTATGTGTGACAACATTTAGTGGGACGCATGCTCATATCATGTACACACGTCTAGCGACTTGTACTAAGTTTAAATTACTATGCTTCAAACCATTTTTGAAATGGTCCAACTTCTCAAAGTGTCAATGGAGAGTCTGCCATGATGAATCGAATGCAAGACAGGACAGGTTGGACCATTGTGGACAAAGTCGCCCGGATCTTATGTTTAGGTAATATAATAATAATAATAATAATAATAATAATAATAATAATAATAATAATAATAATAATAATAATAATAATAATAATAATAATAATAATAATAATAATAATAATAATAATAATAATAATAATGTACTTCTGTTGTTGTTGTTTGTATGTTAATTTGCCCAGCTGTGATATGAAGCAAGCAAAGTATAGCGTACAGTGTACAGCCATGAACCAGCAAGGTCAACCCTAGTCACTTAAGACCCTTGTACTTAGTTTAATTAGTTTAGTTAATTTGTAAACAATGGTCCTCCTTCTCGAACGTGTTCGTAAGTACCTTTGTAAATATCGTGGTAAAAATTTCATACCAACAGATTTACGAAACTCCTCCGGATTCCTGAACGTGTGAAGCGGTCTACGTATGTGGTCAAAATCTTCGTAGCTCGGTTCCCACGAATGAAATATGTCACTCATTCTTAACTCGTTGGGTACCATTCACGTAATATTACGTTTTTGGTTCGATTTTAAAGGGGAACTATTTTACTATTTCTTTCACTATTTGGGCACTTTTACACAATTCCTGTGAGTTTATGGAACACCTCTGTAATTATATATATTTTTTAACTCATTGTTTTGTATTTCTAATCAAGTCCTCAAAAACAGCATTTTTCTACCTGAAGATCTTAAGCTGTTTTGAGGCTGGGCTCCTAAACCACTGTGTGGCCTTCGCGGCATCTGGGACATTAACGTTAGGTTATGACTATAACCAAGTTCTGTCAATTAGGGGTGACACTTGGCATCACTACTTCACTCCCTCGCGTACGCGCACGCGCACTGAATAAATTCCACAAATGTACCTTTAATACCAGTATTAGTCTGACCACACCCCTCATCAGCTTACCTTCATAAGCAGGTGTGTGGTCACCTGCTCTCCTCCTTCCCAAGCTTTCACCACAAGGTGAGGTCAAGGGCTGCAGCGGCCGTCTGATGCCAAGCGTCACCCCTAATTGACAGAACTTGGTTATAGTCATAACCTAACGTTCTGTTTCATTAGGGGCTCTGCTTGGCATCACTACTGCACAAGGGGAGGCCAAGCGGAGCCGCTGGCTGACAAATACACCCCGCTGACAGCCCCCCAAAACCATCAGAACAGGGAGGGCCGAGCCCCCCCGACCCCCCCTAATGGAGGGTATCCCCCCTATTAGGGGCTTCACGGGAAGGCGACGGACCCGACCGTGCGAAGAGGCACTCAAGCAACTCAACGCACAGGGTGAGCAGACCGTGGCTTGACCCCACGACTACACACACGCACAACCCGCATGCCACCCGGGAACGAACGGAGGAACAACCTCGTTACTGCCCCCAGAATCACGGGGTCAAGGGCAAACCCAACCCCGTGGCAAGGCCGTAGCAGCGGAGCGCGAAGGAAGACCCAGACCCACCAAAAGGACTGGACTCCCTGGAATGGGGGCCCGGAGAAGTCCATGATGCCAGCATCAAGACCCCACCAGGTGGGCACGTAGTGCCCCGCCCCCCACATCGCCAGCGTATTCGGACAAAGGCCCCTCAGTTACTGCACCTGGTATTCCCAGGCGGTATCCCAACCAAGTACTAACCAGGCCAGAACCTGCTTAGCTTCCGAGATCGGACGAGATCGGGCGTGTTCAGGTCGGTACGGCCGTAAGCCGAGCGGGCCCTGTCCCCCCAATAGTACACCGCCTGGCACACTGACCCTGCAGAACAGGCAGTCAGCATGGCCATAAGCACACAAAAAAGGTTAACCAACGGAAGCAGGCAGCGCACCGGGGAAAAACCAGGCAACAGGCTGTTAACCCTAGCCTGGAGACTGCGGACGAGACAGGCGCCAGAGGGGACAGCTGAACACAGCTGCCCCGGCGGAAGGGGCGCATGCTGGCGTCGTTGCATGACCAAGCCTCCATTTAAAAACCCCCACCCAGAGGGGTTGAGGCAGAGAAGGCTGACACGATTGGCAGACGTCATGAACGTGCAGGGGCACCCTCAACCGGGTAACCCGGGAGTTGACACTGCTCCAACACACCAGGGAATCAACCACCTTGGTGTTACCCAAAGCGGTGGTTGTTCCTATAACCCCTCAAGAAAAAACTCCAAAACACACCTGCGGGTATACACCGGCTATACCGCAGTACAAGTGTCTCAGTTTCCAAAAAAGGGTTAACCCAGGCCTACGGGTCGACGAACATTACCTCGGACCGGGCCTGGCGATACGGGAAGCACAGGGTCACCAGAGGAGGTCAAAGACCACCCCCAACAGGCCCCTCTTCGCCATGCGTGAGAGAGGAGCGAAAAATAATGGAGAACCAGCCCCTAAGCACACCGTACTTGGTATTCCCAGGCGGTCTCCCAACCAAGTACTAACCAGGACCAACCTGTGTAGCGGCCGAGATCCGACGAGATCGAGCGTGTACAGGTTGGCATGGCCGTAAGCCATTACGACAGTGCTGAGTAAAAACGTACCCAACCAGGGTCTCCATAGCGATTAACCCTGTGACACCCGGACCGACGTGGCATTTTTCCCCCTGAAAAAAGCCCAAGTCCCTCAGGGTACCAGAACAGCAGATCTGCATCCCCGGCGGACAACGGGTTCAACTGATCCGGTCCAGCGTGACCAGAACCAGTCCCGTGCCCTAACCACGCCGACATGCCAACTCCAGGAGAAAGGGCAGATATGCGTGTCGATCTTAACATGAAAAAGAAGGCGCCACCCAGACGTTCGGCCGAACCGCGCCTGGTGGCCCACCCCAAGGGCGTGAGACCCCTCTACATATGTTCAGATCCATTCCGTCATCATCCCCCAGACATGAACGAGAATCCGTCGAAAAACCAACCCAGGTCGTGGGATTTGGTCGTCGGAAGAGGAAAAACCCCCATCTCAGTTGCTTTATAAAAACGCTGTTTCAACCACAAGCAACCAAGGCGTGCCAGTCAGTCGCCTGTTTACAGCGAGCTAGCACTATACGTGCGTCGGGACACACCCCCATCAATGAACAGGCTATTTAGACCTGTCATTGAATCCCCAAGGCGCCCAGGGGAACGACAAGAGGGGTGTGACACTCCCTAACTCCAAAACTTTTTGAATAGAAAAGAAGGAAGCATCAACAGTATGTATCCCAGTCTACACAGCCAGGGGTAAATTTTTTTTCACATTTTTACATCCCACCACCCTCCCATAGGAAGGAGACAGGGATCCCCAGAGAGACTTCCCACGCGAGCTGTACAGATTGAAAAGAATATATTGCACCTTGAGCCATGTAAAAAATCAGTTTTAGGGCTCTCCGGGGAAGAGGCACTGAACCCATACACACTCAATAATCGAATTGAATCGAATACATATACAATAGAATAGGACCCTTCTAGAGGGTCCACTCACTTTGACAATCTGAGGAGGAAGGCTCTGTACTCAGATGGAGGCTCCCTCACATGGAAGAAGGAGTCCGAACTCACAGAAGGCCCGAATAGGCGCTTGGTGAGGAGGAGCCCTGACCACCCCCCTGAAACAGATCCATCACATGGACCTGAACAGCACACGGAAGTCCTACCAACAGAGACGCGCACGGTGACGTACTCTATGGCGGGGGAATTCCTGCGGTGCACACGCCCAATATACCAGGCCGTGGGACCAGGAAACTCCCCCCCCCCGTAACGTGCCGAACCGCCACGTGACGGGAACCTTGAAGGACAGGGGGTGTACCCCTGACCGACAGAAACAAGGGGGAGAGGAAAGGTTACCAGTTCACCCCTTTACGACCCCACACCCATGATACGATGTAATGACAAAAAGAGAATATGACACAGTCATAGTCAGCTCTATGAAGCGTTTGACAGCTCCACACAGCGCATGAGCCAACCTGCTATCTGATTTTTACTAAGGAAAAACACAGAATAGAGAGGGCTCTAAGAGCCCCGGTCCAACATACACATGTGCTTCTGTGGCCAGTCCAACCCAGTTGTAGGTCACATGACACACACAACCCATCATCACCTACAAAAAATGGCAAAAACACTCAACAGAGGAACGCCGTTTTTCACAATGAGAGAATACATCATTCTCGATTAGTATCGGCCACAGGCCTTGCTAAGCACACACGACAGCGACCAAACCATTTTTTCTTTTAGGAAAATAAAGTTTCTCCAGCAGATTTAGCACAACCTCAGCAATCAAGCTAAGAGTTACATCGCATCCCTACCACACAAAAGACACAAATAGTGCACAAACATGTCTGATAGGAGGATGAAAAAGTCCCCAGGGAACCGGGGGGAAACACAATCCTCTTATTTTACCCTCAATACGGCCAGTTAAAACAGGAAAACCTGTTAATATGTGAACACACTGTTCATTGTCATCACAGGCTGAGAAAAGAACATTCTTTTACTCACTTGTCACCAAGCATAGCTTCATAGGTTAGTTACCTTAGTTGTGAGTACACGGTACATATAAACACCATGATGTTTCTCACACAACAACCAGATCATTACATCCCGATTTGCACAGAGAAGCTAACTGCCAGTGACAAAAACAGCTCACACATAACCCGCGCCGTATCCCAAATGCATTGCAGCAACACACGTTTTGGGAAAAACATCGTTATTCACAATACATTTAGAAAAGTAAAACCAGAAAACGTGTTATAAGGTCTGGTCAAACCTGTTCCTACCCGGAACGTAGATCAGCGAAGTGCAGTCACAGACACCGTAGGAACACAGCCGCTCCTGTGTTGTTCGAACTGGGCAGCGTCGCCGCTCCAACCCGCACTACAGTCCTTTGTTGATGCAACCTTGCCGTCCTGGCTCAGGGCAGGGTCGACGAAACATCCCCTGTCAAAGATGACGTCGTAGTCAAGAGTGTAAAACATGTTAAAATCAAAGCACGTTCAACAGAATAGCATCAAGCTAACGGCCGCTCCAACCGTTCGGGTGCTACTGCTTCTGCTCGCGAGACGCCGAGCTAACGACGCACGCGATCAGAAGCGAGCTCACGGCGGCGCGCGAGAAGCTAAGCTACCCCGCGCCAGGCCATGGCCTATAGCAGCAAGCTAACGTTACCTAGCGATCACGACATGCTAGCACCGCAGCTAACAGCTGACTGGCTAACAGTAGGCCCAACCTGAGCAGGCCATGCAGCGATCCCAGCAGGCTAACGCAGCAGTTAACAGCTGACTGGCTAACCGTAAGCTAAGCAGCTATCAACTGAACCTGTAAACAATGACATAACACTCACCCAGACAGGCCGCCGTTCTGAACCTCTCCTCACTTTTTAAGAGAAAAGAGAAAACAAGATGTCAACACCGCTCCACAACGGTGATTTTAACAACACCCGACGGAATCAGCACAATACCAACTGGCCTGTGTAGCTGACTTTGAACATGGATCTGCCGCTATCGCACATCCATGCACATATCCCCTCGTGAAGGAATACTCTCATTTGGATATGAAAGATGGGGCCTTAACACGGTGACAGAGAGAATCCACTCGTCCAAAACACACAGGGATCACCAGTGTTAATGGTCGCGGCCCACTAGTTAAAACTATAATGGTCTTCAGACCAAGGCCTTCTGTCGCCTAGGTGGCTGAACAAAGGACCCTAGCCTGGGGCCGGTTTCCATAAACATTGTCAAGTAGCCCCCATAGCACTAACAGACAAGTGGAGCCTGCCAGCAAAAACACTACTCACCCAACCTGGAACGCACCGCTTCTCACAACAGCGGCATGTCCGACAGTTCAGCTGTGGCCTGACAGGTTTCACCCCAACAAACACAGCAAGGAACTGCAGTTGAGAAGCATGCAGCGGCGTGCTCCCAATACGAAAACCGGTGGAGGATTTTTAGAATGATCAACATCTTCCAGACACTCCAGTACGAAGACAATATCGCCGTATTTTCTCGAAAATAGTGAGAGAGAAAATAAAGATATGATGTCAACGTATCTCCTTCCTTGTAAACAATTTTTTTCCACGTCAACTAACAACACGTCAAGTGGGGTACTACCGAGGCACTTCCTTGTGGTGAAAGCGAGAAGGAGGAGAGCAGGTGACCACACACCTGCTTATGAAGGTAAGCTGATGAGGGGTGTGGTCAGACTAATACTGGTATTAAAGGTACATTTGTGGAATTTATTCAGTGCGCGTGCGCGTACGCGAGGGAGTGCAGTAGTGATGACAAGCAGAGCCCCTAATGAAACAGAACATGCAGCGGTGTCTCTCTGACATCACAAATCATCACATTTTCAGATGACTCAGTTCAGTGAGGGTGAATATTGTGAGAGGAGAATTGGAAGAATGCGCCAATATGAGAATTAGAGACATAGATCATATTATAAGTCCACATAGGTAGGAAACAATGTGTAGCAGGGTGGATTATCCCTGCTTCGTGGGAACGGTTGCTGGCAGTCACGAGGTAGCTGGACACAGTAGAACTCTATCTGACTGCACCCTCGGCTTTGGGCCTGGGGCGTCGACTGGAGGCTGGTAGTGTGAGTGGATGGGGCCCGGGATTTACCAACCTGGTCTGGTACTCTGGTCTTCCTTCCCTGCAGCAGGGCGGTCAGCAGTACTCCCCAACACGCTCCCACTCCTCTCAGTTGCTCCTTAAACCCTCCCACACCTAGTGACTGAATTGTAATTGAATACTCTGAGTTCCCCCCGCAAGCAGTACCCTCCCTCAATGACCCTAGAAACCTTACAATGAAGAGGGAAAGGTGGAATAGGAAAGGGTTAATTATATTAACATTACCCACACCAAAAGGATTGTCAACCGGCCCATGGATAGACACACACACCAAATCTCCTATCCGATTCTTTAATGTTATGTACTGGTCAGTTACAATGATCTACTACTAGTGGCCAATTGGACGGCAGTCCCACTATAGTACCGTTGGTAACTCCATACCTCATAAACACGTATATTATGCACCCACCTCTGGGTTAATATCAGGGATAATATACTTCACTGTGTTTGACTCATCACCCACGTCTGGGTCTTCACCCTGTATAATACCTTAATTATACGTCCAGAATAATACCTCAAAAGGCTTTAATTATAATGCACCAGGTCTGTAACTTCCCCACCGGGAAAGGGTTAATTGGATGGGAAAATATTATTAAACACACATGTTATCACGCTCAAAGGAAAGGAACGAAAACAAAAGTGTGGGCCCACTAATACCTTGCAAAAAGCCCTATTCTAATGCCGGCATATATAGTCTGGGGTACCCCTTAGACACTGGTTGTTAGTGTTCACTTCGCCCGCAGGCCGCACCACACTGTGTAACGTGCAATAGATCCTGGGCACCGAAGCCCTAATGTTACTCTACCAAAATGGCGGCCGCGCCGCTCCACCACCGTCCTGGTGGCAAGATGGCGTCGAGCGCTCTCGTCGCCGGTGCTAGCAGGCGGAGCTGGGCAGAGAGGCAGTGCTGGCTGAGAGTGGGTGCTGGGCGATGACGACCTCTGCTGGACGGGACGACTCCCGTGCTGGCTGCAGGCAGCCGGGTGCAGATCTGGTTGTAGGTCCACGCACGTATCTTGGCTCGCACTCTATACAGGCACAGTAACTGCTATAACCCGATTACTAAGGACTCAGATATGTTATTAGCCGCACGCTACTTATACCGCACACAGTAACTACTATAACTCGATAGTGTTAGTACCTTGTTCTATACCGTTTGCTCACACATTATCGCTGGTACTTCTAGGACGTCGCGTCCACTAGCAAGTACTTCCTATCACCCGTCACTATTCTACGGGGCTCTCCAACATAACTTCTGCAACAGGGCTCTCCAGAGCCCCCGTCCGTTGCGACTGTTCGTGTTCAAGTTCACTGCCGAAGAGAGCGTCTTCCGTCTCTCTCCTCCATATATCTCCTCCCAACTCTCCCCGACACTCTCTGCCTGCTACCGCCCCCTGCTGGTCGCCTACTAGCTCCACAGGGAAACGCATTGTAGAATATGATCCAGTAATGTTGTTTATAATCCATATTCCAGTGCTCTTCAGAAGGGGACGCTTGTGTCATTGTTCGTGCGAATATCAATGAAACTAGTTAGAATGTCTTGGTGTAGAAAAGGGGAGACAAAAAGGCAAGTCAGCAGCTCTGAATAATAAGCAATATCTTCAGGCTGCTACAAATGCTAAACACTGAAAAAGGCCATTTATAAGATAATTCCCCTTTAATATCCTATTCAATGCCAGGGACCGCATGTTGCCGTTAGAAGGCCTACTGCGACGCCGAGGGTGCTGTACCGGCCAGATTCCCCCAGGTGGCGGTATCAAGAGTGCAGTAAACCCTGTTCCAGACCCTGTGTTACACTGAAAGGTCAGCGGGTGCAGATTTTCAGATCATCTGATGTAAATTCTGGCTTGATTGTGCAAGGTTTTCATACCGATCAAGCTGATCAGCATTTTTAGCGTTCAATACTGGTAATCAATAATCAGAAACGACCCCCCCACCCTTTTCATGCATTCATGATGGAACATAATACCGATCATATGCATTTGAATTTTTAACTGTAAACAAAAAAATTTTTCATTCGACTAAGAGGTTGGCTAGTCGACTACTGCTCCTTTCGACCGATTAGTCGAAAGCCCTACAAATGACCATGATATTGGATCCATAGCTATAATATAAAATATAGATTTAGCTCTACAAACAACGTGACACACAGTGAAAGTGTGTAATGGAAAGCTGGCCTAGCTATAGCGTCTAATGGCTGGCACTGAATGAGTTAAACTGATGTGCACATCGTTGATTGAATTTGCATACAGACACGCCCGCTAGCCTTATAAGGCAAATGAGCCATGTACAAAACAGCAGAGGTTTGGCATTGCCCTGCACCATGCTGATCCATTCAACAGGTAGCGCGGAAGCGATTTGCAACTGATCTCAAAATGAGATTAGATTCAAATGTATTGTTATTATACAGCACAAGTACAATACACCATCCAGTGTATAAATAAATGGTCCATAAATAAATAAATGCATGGAGAAATGGCTTAGTGAGGCAGCCTCAGCGTGCGAGCACACACCACACACATACTGTATATGTGCGAAATGAATCGTTCCAGCAAAGTAGGCTTCTATTATTCTAATGACCTGTTTTATTAGGTATTATAGTAGTAAGTCCTACTGTAGAACATGACATATTAGCATGACATCTGATTTTGTAATGTCAATAAATTTAATGAATGACTGTGCGATTGGCTCTTGAAGCCAATCAAGCGTATGTACAGTATCTTCACTAAGACGCCTGCCTCACCTGCTGCATCTTAATAACCCAATCATGCGATATAGTGTAATAGACTAACTAACAAATTCCATATAAATCTATAGTTCATTAACTCAATGGATGTCCTACCCAAAAAAAGTCGGGTTAAATGGCCGACGCTCGAGCGACAAACCCGAGAAAAGTCTGGTTTTCATCGTTATTTCTTTTATTCGATATTTCCATTCATTATCCATCCAGGGAGCCTGGTGTTATCATAGGGAATGAGTCTGAGATCGCAAAAGTGCAATACCGGCCGCATCCTACCAGGCGGCGGTATCGAGCACCCTTTGAAACCTGTGTCTTAGGCTGTACGTCGATTATCTGGGTCCGGGTCGGCTATTTTTCTCCGGGCAAGGGAAGCGGTTATAACGCTCAGATTGAGAAGAATCAACTACTCCCGATCCATGTTCTGTGGTGGATTATGTTGGCGACACAATGACATCAATACTTGGAATGGCGATCAGATCATTGGAATATTCTTTTTAGTGTACATCCTAGTCAAGGTAAGGGCTATGATATCAATCTTGCGTTGATCCAAGCATGCCTTCATTGCGATCCGAAAGTGTTACTGTAACGTTACTCCACAACGTATGCCGTTGGTGGCGATCAAAGCATAAAAAAACTACCCCCCCCCCCCCCCACCCTCTCATGGATTCATGATGGAACATAATACCGATCATATGCATTTAATTGTAGCGTGTGTAGGGACAGAACGCCAATGCATTTAGTATAATACACGTTGCGGGCTATTACCAGCCTCCCAGGAATTACCCTAGACCGCTCTAAAACCATACTATTCACCACGGTATAAAACGGGAATGTATGGATGAAAAAATTCTTTCTTTTTCACATATTGCACGATAGATACTCGATGTCAAATGGGCCATAGTATTGTATCCATAGCTATAATATAGAATATAGTTATAGCCCTGCAAACACCGCCACGTATTCCTATAAGATAAGATAAGATAAGATATTCCTTTATTGATCCCCTTGGGGAAATTCAGGCATCATAGCAGCATGGGGGGGAGGGGGGAGGGGTACAGGTATACTATAGAACGCTGGCCTTTTAACCACACATTACACATATCCCTCTGGCGCTGATTGAGTTTTTTATACAATCTCCCAAAATGAGATTAGATTAGATTCAAATGTATTGTCATCATACAGCACAAGTACAATACAACTAAAATAAGTTTGGCATCCAACCAGAGTGACAAATTTAAGTACAATAGTAACATACAATCAAGCCGTTCTACACTCGCACGTATACAGTAGGCTACGTGTGTGTGTGCTCTGAGGCTGCCTCACGTTTAGCAATAGGAATACATCAAACCAACAATAAATAATATCAGAGAAGAAGACAGTATGTGGCATATTAATACACTATACAGTAGCTATATCTGCCGCGATCGGTTTAGTTCTTATTTATTTAGTTTGCAGTGTGTGCGTGTAATGCTCACGATGCCTCATTGAGTCAGGACTATAAATGCAAAACGTAATTTTTAATGATACAAATATTGTCGTATTAATTATCATCATAATTAATTCCATGGATGTCTGTAGTATCGGCAATCCCCAATGACTTGTCCCAGAGAAAGCTGGCGCACACCGGTCTGTCCGATTTACGACTGCCTTTTCAAGTATGTAAATCCTACGTAAATCCTACAAAGAATTTACAATACGAAGCCGTTCGAGAATGCCGAATAAGTAAGCAAATTGAGTTACGAAGGAATTCCTTGGTAAGTTTTACCTATGTCCGTTCGAGAATGAGGACCAATGAGGATGCTTTGGAAATGTGCACACAATTTGTGAAGACTCCAGGGACAGTTTCTGGATGAAAGCACATGACATCCAACAACCTGCCTGTGCAAGCGCTTTCATCCAGAATGTCCCTGCAGTTGTTCCCCTTCCTATGCAGTTTGGTGTCGGAAGCACCGTTTTGCCTATACAAGATGATGAGGACAGAATAAATGGTCTACTGGCATTCTGATACTTTGAGGTGAAACATCAAAGGGACCCCTTTGAAAATGCCTGTGCAAATTCTTCACCTAATAATTTGCTAAAATCTGGAGCAATATTTAACTCCTTTACAGGTTAGCTATAGCATGACATGGTTCGTATGGATTGGTCAAGATCTGTAATTTTACACATTACCACTATCTTCTGGTTCAGAGGGTTAATGTCATCTAGCCTACAGCTTCAACAGCTGTAGCAACAGCTTTGAACATGGCAAACAGTAATTTTAACACTGAAACAGTGTTGAATTTATATTATTTTCAATGTGTGACATTTACCTTCTGGGAATATGCGGTATGTTTCACCAGTCACCTCTGTTATCTATCTACACTTATTGTTTATTTTTCAACGTATTTATTTTACTGTGCTTACACCTTTCATACAGTAGGAGAAAACCCCCCACCTGTGCTGTTGGCTGGTGGGGCGTGGAGGGTTGGGTCGGGTCGGGGGGTAGAGGCTTGGCAGATGTGTAATGGCTCTCATCAACCCAGACTTACTCGTATTCGCCGGGGAACATCAAAAGCGTGCCCTGGACTGTCACATTCATGTCTGTCTGATTACTGGTGAAGCATACAACATGCTATCTTCTAAAGATAGCCACACGTGATGACACCCTCCCACACACGTGATGACACCCTCCCACACACAGCCACACGTGATGACACTAGGGCTGAGCCCAAACATTCGAACGTTCGAACCTTCCTTCGTTACGTTGGCATTCGAATTCTAAATCAACATTAGAATTTTTTATTGTTTATAAAAAATAAACAATTTCATTCTGTTTAAACCAATGGGGTTTTTCTTCACAGTTGCAGATAAAGATTAGGCTACACTAATATTATAGTATTAAATGAAACTGATGAGTTATATTCATTAGAAAGTTGATTTAATTGATTTAGTTGGGGTGGGACTTCTCCCTGGGCTGGGTCTGGGTCTGGAAAGTTGATTTAATAAAAGGAAAAAGACAAATTTAATCAGATTAATCACTTTATTCAAATTGAGGATTTAGTTTGAGGATAAAAAAAAAGGTTTATAATAAAGACTTATTTTTATAAAAAAAAAATATTAAAAACAAAGGTTCGAACGTCCGTTCGAAAAACCCTGACGAAGTTCGAATCCCAAAAACAGGCTTCGGGGACAGCCTATACCTACTCATAATTAATTCATAATACAATACAGCATAATATACTATTTAGCTTTTACATACATTATCTATGTTCATATCAACCAATTATACAATCTTTTAATAATATATCCATATCAGACACATACCTTTTCATCTACGTATATCCCTATCTCTTTATCAGACACATACATTTTTATTTACGTACACACTATCTATTAGAGAATGTCAATTTATTTGGTTGAAAATGTTGTTTTACCAAGATTTTGAAACAACATTTACTATTCTCCTGCTTGTCTGGGAAGAGAGTTCCATTCCTGCATACCACAGAACATGACAGTTCGCTTCATTGCATTCTACCTCACTTTTTGAAGTGTAAAACCTCGTGCAGAAGCATGTCTGGTGGAATGGTTATGTCTGACAAGACTTATAGATAAATTGTTATATAAAATTGAGGGGCTCTTTGTAACAAGAATATTCCTTTTTTAATTTTTTATTATCTTTATTATCTTTTTCCGGGTCGCGCAGGACCGACAGCTTTTTCTTGGCCACGCAGGACCGACAGAGGAGAGAGGGAGAAACGGGAGGAGAAGAAGGGAAGACATGCGGCATATTGTCACCGGGTGTGGGAAACGAACCCGGGACGACCGCTTCGCGACTCAGCGCGCTATGTGGTGTGCTACTGGAGCGCCCCGTAACAAGAATATTCCTAGTGAATACAAGGAGTGAGCAGAGTAACTTATGTTCGACAAGTAACCAAGTTAAACAACTGTGCATCGCTGCAACATTAGTTCTGTACTCACAGCGAAGCGCTATACGTGCTGCTTTGTTTTGTACCATTTGCAATTTTTTTCAGTTTATTCATCGTTACATTTGACCATACTGCAGGACAATAGTCAACATTTGACAAAACCAGAGCTTCAATTACCTGTTTGATAGAATTGAGTGGTAACAAATTAGCACATCTTTTAACAACAGAAATCCCTCTTCCCATTTTCACTACTATATTGTTTATATGTGACCATGACAATTTACTGTCTAATTTTACTCCTAGGAGTTTAGTCTCCTGGACTTGATTAATTACCACATCACTTATCAAAAGTTTCAAGAGGGTTCATTCTTAGAGTATGGTTTGAACTGAAAATGATGCTACTTGTCTTTGATATGTTTAGAACTAGTTTGTTATTCTTTATCCATTCCATCACTGATTGCAACTCTGCCTTTAGGACCGTATTTAATTCATTGGCTGTAGAGGCTGATGTGTAAATCGTTGAATCATCCGCATACATTGAAATATAGGACTTATTTAGGACAAGAGGCATGTCATTTGTAAATATGGTGTAGAGCAAAGGCCCAAGGCAACTTCCTTGGGGTACTCCACACCTTACCGTTTGAACTTCTGAGTAACTCCCATTAAAAAAAACTATTTGTTTCCGGTTTGCTAAATAAGTTTGAATCCAAGATAATGCAGATAAGGAGAAACCGTAACATTCAAGTTTTTTAAGTAAGAATTTGTGATCAATGATGTTGAATGCTGCAGTAAAATCAAGCAAGACAGCGCCAACCTTTTTCTTTTTATCTATCTCTTTCAGCCAATCATCCGTCATTTGGGTTAAAGCAGTCGCTGTTGAATGTCCTTCACGATATGCATGTTGAAAATCAGTGGTTAATGTGTTCAAAGAAAAGTAGCATTTAATCTGTTCACTTACTATTCTTTCCATCAGGTTACTGATGTTTACTTAAAACTGGCAGTAAACCTATGGGACAACTTAGATCCTGAGAATGGCAATTTAAAAAAAAAATGGCAGTGGTATTACTTTGGCAGTTTTCCACTGTTGCGGATACAAACATTCACTAATGGATTGATTTATAATATGACAGATAGCAGGGGCAATTAAATCAGGGACCAATTTCAGAAGTTTCCCATCAAGACCGTCAACACCTGGTGGTTTGTTTTTAGTGGTACTTAACATATGTTCTACATTACTTATAGTCACACTATCAAAATAAAATTTACAATTTTTATCTTTCATTATTTTATTCTTTATTAATAAATACGATTTTTCATTATCCATTGTTTGCATATTATTCCTTAAATTATCTACTTTTCCAATAAAATTATTGTTAATATGATTAGCAATCTCAACTGGTTTGGTGAGGAATTCCTTCTGTTTCTAGAAATGATGGCATGTGATAGCAGCAGTCAGCAGCTATGCACAAATTGTATGTGAGTTCCAGTGTGTGTCTGTGTGTGTGTTATTTAAGTTAAACCCACTAAATTATTGTTGTGTATCCCTGAAATTTCTGAAAATAGGTGGCATTAGCCCTAACCGTCTGTAGTGTGGTATTGAAAGGGTTAACCTTATGTAGTGTAAGTAAGTAAGTAAGTAAGTAAGTAAGTAAGTAAGTAAGTAAGTAAGTAAGTAAGTAAGTAAGTAAGTAAGTAAGTAAGTAAGTAAGTAAGTAAGTATTTATAAAGCACCTTTCATACATGTCATGTAGCTCAAAGTGCTGTACACAAACATAGGCATATATAACGATAAAAGCAATAAAGTCACAGTGATCAAACCCTTCTGGGTCTTGGGATATTTCATATGTTTTGGCTCATTTTGATTTACATTGTATAATTCCCATTTTAAAATGTTTTACCATGGTATGTTTGGTATCTTTTTTTTCAGCACAGCCTCACATATATGACCTGACAGTTAGTTTTCATATTGTATAATACTGTATATACTGTATACTGCATAATGTACAACACAAAACACAAAATCTGATTGAGAAAATGTGTTATTTTTAGTATGAACCAATGCAAACATATCAAATCAAGGATATAAAACAGTGGAAATGCACCCTCAGGTAGCATATTTACATAAACAAAAGAGAACAGATCAGAATTCAATTTACAAAGCATTATTTTCTCCATACACAGGTAATAAACACAGACGAAATTTTGATTCTCAACTGGAAATGATCACCAGCATGCTTTTTTTTTTTAACAAAAAGTCAGTAAAGGTAATTTTTTTTACAAAAAAAAGTAAAACAAAATGTTTTACAGTAAAAAAGTAAAAAATAACTAAATAATTAAATTGTGGGATATTCAATATACATATATACAGTACACATATGACTAGAGTGCAGTCATATAGAGTGCAGGATGCCTGAGGCGTATCCAAAAAAAATATTGCACCTGTCAAACTGTAACGCCTTTTGACAGGTGTTACCTGTGTATACGTGGCATGGGGGTCTAGCTGCGGTCCTGGGGGTCTGCACGGCATGAACCGGAGGGGCTGAGGGGCTGGATCAGGATCACTGTCGGTCTTCCAGGGCGTCTGATCTCCTGCCTGATCTCCTGCCTGGGCTGGACGTCTTGGCCTGGCCTGGGTTGTCCTGCGTCGGCCTGGAGCAGGCTGCTCATCATGTCTGCACATAAATGGCACACACATTGTACATATAAGACACTGCTCATACAACACACACACACACACTGTATATACACTCAATATTCCATTCTGTATATATTGCGTCCAAAGTCTGCAAACGTAGTAATAAGGGTTAGGGTTAGGGTTGGCTTGGGCACGCCCTGCCCCCCTAGATGTCCCAGGCAAATCATTGCTGTAGACAATGACATGTAAAAATACATTATTTTCAACTTTTATGAACAGAGTAATAACTAAAACAAAAGC
Source organism: Notolepis coatsorum (assembly GCF_963971535.1). Taxonomy (NCBI): domain Eukaryota; kingdom Metazoa; phylum Chordata; class Actinopteri; order Aulopiformes; family Paralepididae; genus Notolepis; species Notolepis coatsorum. Next base: position 137,629,100 of record NC_140171.1, read on the forward strand.
ACTAATAATAATAATAATAATAATAATAATAATAATAATAATAATAATAATAATAATAATAATAATAATAATAATAATAATAATAATAATAATAATAATAATAATAAGTCTCTCACCTGTCTTGGTTAGCCCTCCTTCCATGTCTCACTGAACTGGTTGAAGGCAGGGCTTCTGCTCATTCTGCTCCTTGCTCCTCCTCACTGGATCGTCAACGTTAGCACATGGATAGCTCAAACTACTACTACTAAAACGTCTACTAATACTACTACTACTGCTACTACAACTACTACTACTGCTACTACTACTACTACCACTACTATTACTGCTAGTACTGCTACTACTACTGCTACTACTACTGTTATAAAAGTCGAACTACTAACTACTAACTGTCCGACAGAAATTATCTAGTGGACGAATTGTGCAGGCTTGTTCTACTCTTTTTTTCTGGCAGTAACTTCCGCCTCCTTCGTCACTTCCTCCCAATCTTTTCCGTTTCATTCTAGCACAAAAAATGGCCAAGATATTGATAAAAATGTAATGCATGTAAAATTATATCTGGCACATTTTACGCGTGCGTAAAAGTTTATTTAGCATCGAATTGAAATGATCCTGGTTGAGTCATTTATTGGTTTATCAAGACAAAATAAAAAGTAGCGTGTAGTTTCAAGGCCACGTCATAATGCCACGCCGAAAAAACCCCGGAAATGGACTAAGTTTTCGATACAGAGCGGCACAAACTGATGACGTCACTTCATCACGGCGCCGTGAGCCGCGACCGGGAACAATGTTTAAAAAAAAAATAAAAAAAAATAAAAAAAAATAAAAAAAAAAAATAATAATAATAATAATAATAATAATAATAATAATAATAATAATAATAATAATAATAATAATAATAATAATAATAATAATAATAATAATAATAATAATAATAATAATAATAATAATAACGTAAAAATGAAAACAGTCATTTGCTGACCAGTTTGGGAGAACAGGTCCGCACAAACATGTCCGTTCAGTAGCAACCGGAAGTAGGAAATGCACTAAACCAATGCACTTGTACAGTAGGTAGCAATGTTAGCTCTTATAACGTTAGTGTAGTTACGTTTTTATTAGTGGTCAGAGTTGGGTCCATAAGGCTTATCCAAGCCCCATTGATCCATCAGTGGTTGCGTATTGTATGTGTATGTACCCGTTCCCTCATCTAAAGAGTTGGGTCCATAGGGCTTATCCAAGCCCTACGGATCCATCAGTGGTCGCGTATTGTGTGCGTATGTACCCGTTCCCTCATCCAAAGAGTTGGGTCCACAAGGCTTATCCAAGCCTCATGGATCTATCAGGCTTTTCCAAGCCATAGCGTCTTTGTGTTATGTCTCATAACGTTAGCCAGTTAGGAAGTAGGAAATGCACTAAACCAATGCACTTGTACTTGTTTAGCAGCAACTGGAAGTAGGAAGTGCACTAGACCCAATAACTAGTAGGTAGCAACGTTAGCTCTCATAACGTGCACTAAACCAATGCTAAACCAATATCTAGTAGGTAGCAACGTTAGCTCTCATAACGTGCACTAAACCAATGCACTTGTACTTGTTTAGCAGCAACCGGAAGTAGGAAGTGCACTAAACCAATGCATTTGTACAGTACGTAGCAGCGTTGGCTCTCATAACGTCAGTTAGCCAGCAGCTCCGGGTACAGCAGGTAGCAACATTAGCTCTCATAACGTTAGCCAGTTAGCAGCTCCGGGTACTAAAAATAAAGCATCACATTAATAAGACAACAGTAATAAAAGTACGGCAATAGGCAAAGTACAGTAAAATAACATTTCAGTAAAAGATCAATACATAAAAAATATAAACATAATAATAAAAACATTTCAATAAGATACTCGCTTTCCCTAAGGCATGGTACACTATTTGTAAGCTAGACTGTATAGGTACGTTTTTAATTTTCCTTTAAAAATGTGTATGGAGCTGGCGTTTCTGATGTGTGTTGGTGTGTTCCATATTTTTGGGGCATAGTTGGCAAATGCCATACTTCCTATCCTCTTTTGGTTTCTGGGTGTGTCTAGTAAACCTGTAGTGGATGACCGTAGCGTTCTTGAGGGCAGATAACTAACTAGGGAATTTGCTATGTATTTTGGGCCTTGCTCATTAAGAGCTTTATATGTCAGGAAAAGGACCTTAAAATCAATTATATGAGTTATTGGAAGCCAGTGCAGAGTGGCTAGGACTGGAGTGATATGTTCTCTTCTCTTTGTATGAGTTAGTAATCGAGCTGCAGAGTTTTGGATAAGCTGAAGCTTCCCAATGGTTGCTTTGGGAAGACCAGTGAACAGTGCATTACAATCGTCAAGCCGGCTTAAGACAAAAGCATGAATCAGTGTCTCTGCATCCTTTTTATTTACGAAAGGTCTTACTTTCGCTATGTTTCTTAGGTGGAAGAATGACGTTTTCATGGCCTTATTAATATGAGACTTAAAGGTCAGGTCTGAGTCCAAGATGACACCTAGGCTTGTAACCTCAGTTTTGCTGTCATGTTTCTCGGATACATTGTCTCCAAGCTTAACATAGAACCTTCTCCCCTTAATGTATGTTATGAGCCAATTTAGTACATGATCGGAAAAGCCAACCAGTCTTTCAAGACGACTGATCAGGATATTATGGTCAATCGTATCGAACGCTGCACTAAGGTCCAATAGGACAAGAATTGAGACTTTGCCAGCATCGGAGTTTAGCCTGAGGTCGCTAACTATTTTAGTAAGGGCAGTTTCAGTGCTGTGATTTGTTCTGAAACCTGATTGTAATTCCTCCATGATGTTATTATCTTTGAGAAAGGAGTTTATTTGTACTGAGACTATCTTTTCTAATATCTTGCTGATAAATGGAAGGTTCGATATTGGGCTTGGCCTATAGCTTTTTAGTTCGTTTACATCTAAGTTTGTTTTTTTTAGTAGTGGTTTTACTACAGCCGTTTTAAATGCATCTGGAAAAGTGCCTGTTTGAAGCGACATATTTATGATTTCAAGGACATGATTTGAGACACTAACGAACACCCGCTTGAGAAATGCTGTTGGTATAGGATCAAGGCAGGAGGTGGCGGAATTACACTCAGAGACAATCTTACAGAGGTCAGGTAATGTAATACATGTGAATTCCCCCATAGTTATCTCAGGCGGGTTTCCACTCACAGCCAGATCTATATCAGAGGCAATGCTTGCTCTAATCAATGATATTTTTTCATTAAAGAAAACTGCGAACTCTTCACATTTTGTGGCCGATTGCTGCGGTATATGGGGGGGGTGGCATGTTAATGAGCCGGTCGATGGTGGAAAAAAATACCCTGGAGTTACCCATATTTTCTGAGATCATTTTGGAAAAATATTCCTTTCTCGCAAGTTGTATTGCCTTATTGTATGCAATGAGCTGTGAGTTTGAATTTCCTCCATTTTCGCTCGGCTATCCTACATTTTCTCTTGTTATCTTTAACATTGGTTTTATTTAACCATGGAGAGATTCTATCAGTTTTTACCTTTTTAACCTTCAGAGGGGCGACAGCATCTAACACTGTTGACAAGGTGCTGTGGAAGTGATTTAAGGAGGATTCACTGCATTGGTCATATGATTTCATCATACTAGAGAATTTTGCTTCAGCTCTAGGATCCAGAAGCCTTCTGTGAACTAGGAATTCGCTTCTGGTCTTATGTAATATTAGACTTGTATCGTAGAACACACAGTAATGGTCAGAAATTTGAATTTGTTTTACTGATACATTCTCAATGTTTAGCCCTGTTGTTATTAGTAGGTCCAGAGTGTTGCCATGTTGTTGGGTGGCCTCGTGAACATGTTGCATCAGTCCAAAACTGTCCAGTAGGTTCAGAAACTCGCAACCCCTGGGGTCATCCTTTTTGTTGATATGAATGTTTAGATCTCCATTAAGAATGATTCTATCATACCTGGTAATGCAGATCGATATGAGTTCTGAAAATTCCTGTATGAAGAGTGGCGAGTACCTTGGTGGTCGATACAAAGTCACACACACTACTGGCAGTTCTGTTTTCAATACAATAGCAAGGTATTCAAATGATGAAAATGTTCCCAGGTCAATATCACTGCACACAAATTGAGTGGAGATGATGGCTGCTATTCCTCCTCCCCTCCCACTCTGTCTGTTTGATTGATAGAATTAAAAATTGGAAGGGCAGGTTTCAATCAGTGTTGCTACAGTGTGTGGTAGTGAAAGGGTTAAAACTTTGTTGTGTGTCAGTGAAATGGTTAACCTTCGGTATTGTTGCAGTGAAAGGGTTAACCATTTGGTAGTGTGGTAGTGAAAGGGTTAAGGTGGTGCGCTTGCAAGGCTCTATGGCAAACTCTCTGTCCAAGCGTTAGGGTGGGGCATGTTAGCAAGCTCTCTGTCCAAGCGTTAGGGTGGGGCATGTTAGCAAGCTCTCTGTCCAAGTGTTAGGGTGGGGCATGTTAGCAAACTCTCTGTCCAAGCATTAGGGTGGGGCATGTTAGCAAGGGGCTGTATGGCAACAAAGTAACCAGTGGTTCTCAAATTTCATCTCGGGAACATCAAATGCTTCCTTCCTTTTTTTTTTTTTTTGGTCTTTTTCCCCCTCCATTTTTCCTCCGATTTTCTCCCATCCCAATGTTAGTCGTATGCCAATTCCCAGTCCCTTCCTGATCGCTGCGCACTTACCCCCCACAGTCAGATCATCTGGGAGAGTGGAGGCTACCACGTGCTTCCTCCGACACACGTCCAGCCAATCACCGCTTCTTTTCACCTGGCAGCGCGGATTCTCATTGAGAGGGCGTAGCGTGTGGGAGGACCACACTATCCCCCTCACGTCCAATCGGCGCTTAGCAGGCGCCCCGACCGAACTGTAGGAGTCGCTGTTTACAACGACCCGGACCCACCCCGCCAGCTTCTCCCACCCTCTGATACAGCCAATTGTATCAGTGCAGACGGCCAGCCAAGCTGGTGACAACCCCGGAGCTGTGAGCTGGATTCGAACAGGCGAATCGAGCTCACAGCTCCGGGGCTGGTGACGAACGCAATCTCTGCTCGGCCACCTAACCGCCAAATGCTTCCTTCCTAACATTAAAATATAAGGCAGTTTTACTGTGGCAGCTGTTCATTACGTTAGCTTGTTGCTAATAGCTCCGCAGCTACAGTACGTTCTGAGCAAGGTGCAGAGAAGACGTCATTGCCTGCTTATCCACCTTGATTTAGGAAACATCGACTTGCTTCTTTTTGCTCTGCTATGATATTGTTAAATAATGTTATGTTCAGGCACTAATGTCACTTATTACATGGCGTTTTCACATTCGCCGAAATGCTTGCTTGTGATTGGTCAACAGCCCCCCGACTGCGGTCATTATTTTTCAATAATGACCGCAGATTTTTCAATAATGACCGCAGAGCGCAGCTGTTCGCAATCAAGCCCACTGACACACTGTTTCAGTGCAATTAGACACTGCCGTGCCGGCGATGACAGGGGGCGGAGCGACGAGCGGAGGCAGAACACAGCGGAGCCAGAACACAGAGGCTGCCCGCGATAATAATAATCACTTTATTTGGGCTGACAGAGCCACAGAACAACTGCGATTTGTCAAATGAATTAGGTATATTGTTAGTAAGTTAGCCATGTAATAAGCGGGATAATGTATAGCCTACTCGGTCATTGTCGCAAAATAATTGACCTTCACTACGTTTAAAACACCTCGGCGCGGCGCCTCGGTATTTTAAACTCCGTGTCGGTCAATTATTTTGCGACAATGACCTCGTAGCCATACATTATCCCTTACATATCACAGAGAGGAAAGAGTTGGTTAGACAGAGACACAACACTGGTTGACAGAGAGAGAGAAGAGGCTTGTTAATCAGAGAGTGAGGAAGCTGCTTAGACAGAGAGAGGAGGAAGTGCTGGGGGGGTTGATCCACCTCTACACCGACCATACTGAATCAACCTCCTCCAAGGTAAATCTGTCAAGATTGAGTTGCTACCCTAAAGGTGGTGATGCACTTTTATAGATTAGAGCTCTGAATCTTACATCAGGTCTCAAAAGACCATTTGGTTCAGTGCAAAAGCCAGCTCAGCTGCCACCAGGCCTTGCTCATATTGAGATTTTTTTTTCACAGTGTACACCAGGGAGATGTTCCCTGTTTAGAGTTGCTGATATAGGCTTTATTGCCTAGGATTTTAATCTGATGCAATAGTGGGATAGGAAACCGAAACACTTAATTACTTCCAAACCTACTTTCAATGCTTGAAAGTTGTGTTTTTGAGCGGAATAGGCTGAGGGAATAATAACCCCTATAATGTCTTTGTTCTCTTTAATACGACTACCGCAATTGCCTGCTGCCAATCAGGCAAGCCAATTAGCTGAGCACTGCAAAGAAAGAAGATAACACCAGTTATCGCTTATTGGATATTGTAATTTGCGTCATTTAGGTCTGATACAATATTTCTCTAGTTTTGTCCTATTTTATCCTATTCTTGGATAACCAGAGGATTAACAGTAGTAGATGTGGTTGAGGTGGACCCTGCACTCTGAGTCATCCGGTCATCCAATCTACAGTAGGCTACACCTGACAGACTTGCTGCTTGTGCAATACAGAGCTTGATGCTAACTCTCTGGTATGCCTCAACTTCTTTTCAGTTTCACTTGCTATTTGTGGATGCTTTTATTTTTTTCATGGGAAAACAATTAACATACAGAAGAATGCAAGGACTATAAAATGCAAACCGTGACTATTGAATTGGATAGTGGTGCATTCACTGTAAAAGCTTTACTTTTGACTATTTACATAACTTTTTTGTAATGTAAATAGCTCCGCCCTTTTCCATTTCTAGCCGTTCACAGAAAGGTATATAAACGAACTGCCTTCTTGTTTATGGCAATAACGTTCAGGTTTGTGAGATAAAGTATGATCCCGAAAATAACGTAAAAAAGAAGTTCATGCTGGAAGTCAGATGATTGACAGGGGCTAGCGTGAGCTGGGAAGTGTAGTTTTATGAAATTCGAAAGCCCTGGGTCTTCTCGTTCCTATGACTACACACACTTATGACAGCTTCCTTTATTTCCATCTAATTCATCCAGTTTCCATCGGGATGCGCCGAGATATTTATAAACTCATAATTTCACTAATAACACTTAAAATCAACAATGTTTACCAAAAAGTGCTGAAAATATACACTTTGACTGCTCTTTTGATAGGGTTAGGGTCTTTACTTGGCTACATTTGAAAAAGAAATGCAACATTAATTAATACGTTCTGTATTGATCGATTTATGGCATGATATGAATCTTGGCCCTGTCGGGCTTAACACATTCCCTCCCGACCACGTATACATCCGTGTTTCGAATCCACCGGTTGAGGACCAACCACGACCAACCACGGACATGTCCGTGGCAAGGTTATTTTGGCTTTTATTCCATTGTAATAACCTACTCGATGTCACCGAGCGGCACTGCAGATCTACCCTCCTCTTCGAATTCTGGAAAGTGCATTCCCGGCCAGATCCTCTTAGGGGCGCTGTCCCAATAATGCAGTGTGCCCTGTGGCAGAACGGTGCATTATTATTTTTTTTACTTTCAATGTAGTTTCCAGTAGCTGGATTCTGGATGTGTAGCCTGTAGCATGGAATACCTTTTGGGACGCAGATTTCACTATGCAGTAACGGAATATATCATCAGCCAATTGTTAGATTCTGATCGATCTGGCCAGTATCACGTCTTCTTGTGTTATCCTCTCTCCATCCAATTCCTCTGCGTTGTGTAATTTTAATGGTCCTGACGTCTCATATACTGGCTGAATACAATCCTTATCTCTCCCCGTTAGTGCAATCCGCATACCGTAGTAATTCTCCACCTTCGTAAGAATTCGACACTTTGACAACGTGAAATACCTTACAAGGAGAAGCGTAGTTTATTTGATAAACAGAAGCCTCAGCTCAGATGTTAACAGATTGTATTGTCCTTGAAAAGTCTATTCTAATGATCTTTCGGTGTGTTCAGTCTATCGTCCTCCTGCTATTCATTCTCCCCCCCCCCCCCCCCCTCTCTATGAGAGGAGAGAGTCTCTCAGTCCTAGTCAGATTGTAGTCTGCCCTTAGCCGCTCTTGGTCTGCCTTACACCCGGAAACACCGTTCGACTTATAGATCTTCGTCGTAGCAACGACGGCCCCGCCTTCTGGTTGTCATGCGACGTGCTGTCATGACAACTGCTAATAACCTTTCACACCATTAAAACGTTTCATTAAGATGAACCTCTCTCCGCCCTGCTATGCTCTGGGCCCACACTCGCTATCAATGTTGTGTCTTAGATTGGAATGTCAACATTCTCTCGCTGGCAGTGTGCTGCTCACAATCACCCTGCTTGCTCTGAACCACCTCTTCCACCACCGTCAACCTGCACATTTCGACCCTTTAGATGCTCTCATCTCCCCCAATCTATACATCACATACATTGAAAAACACCCAAAAAGACCAGTTTCCTTCACAATGGACATATCGATCTACCAGATGGCGATCGATAACTTGAAAATGCTCTGGGGGATCCAACCGGCCCACAGTAAGATCTTTTTCACGCTGATCAGGCATTGTTTTGATAGCCATCCACCCGATCAATGAATGAGGCTAATGAGGCTAACGCGGTTATTGGTAATCAATAATCAGAAACGACGTCCCCCCCCCCCCCCCCCCTTTCATGCATTCGTGGTGAACCATCATACCGATCATATGCAGTTTGAGTTTTAACTGTAGCTTCTGTATATCCGAAATGCCATTGGATTTAACGTTATTAGCTATTAGCCATGTATCTCGCCTTCCAGGTAATATCCCAGCCGAAATCCCTTATAACGCTTATATTCAAGACGCTATAAAATGAGAACGTATTGCTGAAAAAATTATTTCTTTAAGCCATTTTGAAGGGACGGTTTATGGTCTCAATTGACAATGAGAATGGACAGATAGCAATAAAGTATAGATTTAGCTCTACAAACAGCCCCACGGACTATGCAAGTCTATTATGATATGCTGGCCGTCTACAGTGATTTTAGACGCATCCAAATGGCCCAGAATGTGTTAAGGGGTTAATATTTCCTTTTCTGTTTCCATCGATGACTATGTCTCGTCATCTGCCCTGCATGTTTCAGGTCATATCTTGTTCTTACTGTATAATGCTGTAGGACGTATAATAAGGTGTTTTAAATGTATTTTGCATTAAGAGGTTAGCATGGCATTTTAGTCAGTAAAAATGTGCTGACTTTCAGTGAATCGGCAGAAAATAACTACTGTAGTAGTTATCATTTTGTTATCACTTAATTTTGTCATTGATTACCATAGCAGCGATTGATGCTTCGAAAGCCTTCGGGTTAGCCCTACTGATCATTAGCATATAAATAATTTCTAACTTGACAACATAAACATTCTAAATGGGCCCAAGTTTATTTTCTGTTTTTGTTTATGTTTGCTAATACAATAGCTGACACACTCTCACGCCGAGAGTTAGACAACGTTCCAATGTCAAACATATCTGCCCAAAGACAAAATAAACTAACTATTGCTACTTATTCTCTTATTATTTTCCCCTTACTGTCTTATTACTTGTGTTGCACATCGCTGCGGGCATGACCCTCCGCATTTCACTGTATGCTTGTATGCCGTGACAAATAAAACTCTTGACTTGACTCTTGACTTGACTTAACATATCCCTTAACTCATTGGACGCCACTCACGAATAAAGTCGGGTTAACTCGCCAAAGCTTGAGCGCCAAACCCGAGAAAAGTCGGGTTTTCTATCATTATTTATTTTATTCACACATATGACCACACATATGAGTGCATGCTTACCAACTGTCTGCCTGTTTTACTGCAACATTACTATCGCTGACATCTAAGAAGGGAGATTCCCCCCTTGAATGGCCCTTCTAAGGTTTCTCTCCTCCACATTGCCTGTGGTGCATGTTTTCCTATTGCTAGGTTTTAGTGAGTTTGTCCTTACCTTCGCGTGGGGTATGTCTGGGAGTGTTGCATTTATTTAATTTCTTTTTTTTACTTTATGGTGTTTTTGTGTTGTTTTTAACTTACAGATGGAGCCATTTTTTTTCCTAACCATTTTTCGCGACGAGCGCACAGTGATCTCACGTCATTGGAATTCATTAGGAAACCAGGCTGCTGTTCTGTTTTATGCCGCCAGGAGGCGCAAAGTCGACGGGCGGCGGTCTGTTGACTTCCTCATCACTGTGCCTTTGTGTTGAGCCACTGTCAACGTTGGGACGGCGCGAGACTGAGAGAGACTTGTTTATTGTGAATTGCAAATACGCCGGTAAAGTGGGGAGGGAGACTTGTTTATTCAAGTAAGCTATAATACAGTATATAATATGGCCACCAGACATATTCTCTCCGTGAAATTGCATTTCTCCGTCTCGCAAAAAGCTGTTTTCTTTTACTTTGAAAAATGGTAACTTCCGCCTCAGACTCAGCTACTGTATGAATGAAAATACGTTGCTAAGCTAGCGAACATTGCATTCCTTATTCATTTCAGTAACGTTATGTTTTCAAAGAATTAAGGACATGTCAACAACAGGGTGGATCTGGAATGCAACTATGTCTGGATTATGCATTGAAACTCGAAAGACAGTAAATAAACGAACTAATAAAACGTTCAAAACTATGTTCCAACTTGTGTATTGTTTTCATAAAAGTCGACTAAGATTGTACTCCTGTATTTTGCACTTTATGTCACAGGTGAGCTTGCTAGCCATTAGATTGTTAACGTGATATTAACGTTAGATATATCCGACCAATCAATCAATGTCAGACTATAAAATGGAGTACAATAGGCTCTGAACAGGCTATCAGTGATATTGTGACCCACTCTTCATTAAGCTCCCCTGCATTCAAGAGCTAAAGATAAGTCTGAGATACTCTGCAGTGCAGGTGAATAAAGTAGAAGCACTTCTTAGTAGTGTACAATGGGGGAAATAAGTATTGAACACATCAACATTTTGTTCAGTAAATATATTTCCAATGAGCGTATTCAAGCAAAATTTGTATTGACTCAAGAAATCCAGACAAGAAATCGAAACATTAATGTATTGTGATGTTTCTTCTTGACTTTTTAAAGAAGACGTGTCCGGCCCATGGGGACATAACGTGTGTTGTCGAGCCTTACAAATTAATTTGATTTGATTTGATTTATTCGATATTCCCATTCATAATCCATCGAGGGAGCCTGTGTTATCATTGGGAATGAGTCTGAGATCACAAACGTCCAATACCGCCGCCTGCCGCCTTGCGGCCGGTATTGCACATCCTTTGAAACTCTCTGGCTTGGGCTGTGCATCAATCTAAAAAGTCCGGGCTGGGTTTTTCTTATCGGGCAGGACAAGCGTTATGTTGGCAACACGATCGACATCAAACTTGGAATGGCGATCAGATAATTGAAATATTCTTTTTGTAGTACATCCTAGTCAAGGTAAGGGCTATATGGTATCAATCTTGCGTTGATCCAAGAATCCATTCACTGCGATCCGAGTGTATGTGTGTAATGTGTGTGTAACGTATTCCGTTGGTGATGATCAAAGCATAGAAAAACGACCCCCCCCCCACCCTTTCATGCATTCATGATGAAACATAATACCGATAATATAGCGTTGATTTCAGATTGATTGTTGATACAGGTGAGAAACGCCACGTTTTTAGTGAAATGCAGGTATTGCTGCATAGCGTCATTTTCTGGGATTAGACAGGATTACTCTAAAACTATACTCATATTCACCACGGTATAAAACGGGAATGTATGGATGAAAAAATTATTTCTTTTTCACAAATTGAACGATAGATACTTGATGTCAAATGGGCAATAGTATTATATCCATAGCTATGATATATAATATAGTTTGAGCCCTGCAAACACTGCCATGTATTCCTATACTTTAAAGCGGTGGCCTTCTTACCACAAGGTACACAGCGCCATGGAAAGTCTGCCTTCTCCTACGATGCTCCATACACATGGAATACCCTGCAACAGACTCTAAAGCTCGGAGCATTCCCGTCATTCATGGAGTTTAAACGCATTGCACTTGACCTATGTACTGAATCATGTAATTGTTTTTAATCCATCATTGTAGTAATTGTAATTCATTGTAATTAATAACTGTTATGATATTTGTGTCCTTTGTTAACTCGTCATCACTGTAAATGAGGGAAACCTCAGTGCTTTCACGAGTATAAATAAAGGTTTGAAATGAAAAATCTGGTGCACTACACAGTTTCAAGGGATGGGATTTCTTTACATGAACAAAGCTTGCAATTTAGTACAAAACACATTTACTATACATGTTATTAAACATATACCTTGTTGCACCCTTTCAAAATTCACACCACCAAAATGGTACACAAGCTAAGCCATGATGAGCTTTGGCAGGCCCTATTCCCCGTACCTGGTTCAACTAAGTCGATCAAGAGTCCCATTATCCAGATTCAGTTAACCCGATGTTTGAAGCCGGGATTTTCCTGTTCCTCGAAGGTGGATTCAGTCTCGTTAACTCGAACCAGACTTGAGACCCAGGATAAGTGCGCGCGGCCGCTTCAGTTGAAAAGCCAGCACGTATCGATAGCAGAGATCCTGATTCTCTAACGGCATTGATTGATTAATTGATTTAAAACTTTATTAACATATTGCAGTACGGCTCAATCGCCTCGCAGACAAGTTAAATGCGTTATCTATAGGCTAATTTTAAGTCCCTCATTACCTCAATCAATCAGATTATATTTCTTTAAACTTGCCTGCTGGATTGAATAATCAAATGAGATCTTGCTAGCGAAAATAATTAGTTAAACTGTTATACAGAATAACGATACGGCTCTCTTACCCATTGATTGATGTATGGTCGATCTTTTACTTATCTCCACTGTGGTGTAACGGTTTCTTCTTTTGACTTTCACGCAGACGGCGCGGGTTCGAAACCTCGTCTTTTCCTTCTTTTTGCAATGTAGGAATAATTCAATTTGCACGTTGAGAGCTATATAAAGAATGCCATCCTCAATGCGTGTAGATTTATAATATTTTAACTTAAAACTAGGCTACTTTTGCGTATAATCATTAATATTATATTCCAAAAAATTATATTGGAGACGCGGGGTTTCGAACACCGGTCGCCCGGTTGCCAGGATTGAGCACTACCGCTGCGCCACTGTGCCAGACGGGATAAATTCATTGTTTATCCATGGAGGAGAGACCTGTGTTTAGAATATTCTTTCTTTTGAATGAAGTTTTATCTCTTTATTCTCAAATGCATTAATGTGACGTCAACGGCTCATTCAATTTCTCAAATCCAAAACAGCGCATCTCATCAGACATTTTAATCCCAGTTACAATATCACACAAAATCCACAATCCCCGCATAGACACTTATTAAAATAACCACATGCAGCGTGTATCGCGACTCCGAGCGCCGTATATGACGTGCATTATTTTATTTAGGACAAAGTAAATCTATAGGCTCAATATGATTTATTATCAGCATTTAGTTCTATTATTATACATTTCAAAAGCCCCCTCTAGGAAAACGAAGCACAGAAACGTAATTCAGAATGGTATAATGCAGATCCTAGACTGTGAGAATCATTTCAGGAAACGAGCTGTCACTTCTTTGCGGGGGCGTGGCCATGGTTCATCCGGCTAACTGAAGTTAACCCTGCTCCCGACCAGGCTCAAACTTTTTGATCTGTTGTCATGGTGATTTATACAATCGAGCTTCGGGGAATGGGAAGGTCCGGCTTAAGTCAGGCTTGACCGAAAGTTATCCGGCTAACTCAGTTATCCAGGTACGGGGAACGGGGTCAGGTCTGGCCAGGTTGTGAAAGGTGGCCGTCCTGTTCGGTTTGTCCAGGTTCTAAAGACAATGGAGACGCTCACTGGCCACAGCTAAACCCTGGCTCTTGGAGACGAGGCCTTATTCTATCGCACATCAAAACAAAGTAAGGCACTGTAAACAAACAACAACACATGAACCAAATGTAAGCATAGAATATTTTCTAACAACATTGCAGGCCCTGCCTTTGTAAACAAAAACAATGAAACAGTAACCTTTCAGGCGGTTTTCTGGATCCCAACAGTGTTAGTGACCCCGTTTGAGGATAGTTTGTTCAGGTATGAAACTTTACCTTAGAATTGTTTCACACTACTTCCAAAACTAGTACAATAGTATTGCACCTTTTTAACCTGTTAACCTGTAGACCGTTTTCGCCTAAAGGTAGATGGAAGATTGCTCCACTTCTGCAAGGTCAATTTGCATGTTCTTGGTATCTAGGAACATCTAGGGACATGGGGTTATGTATTTCCAGTGTCCGAAATATTGTGTCTGTTACTAGGCTGAGTAAATTGTAATGAATAAATTAATTATGATTAATTATGATTTATGATTTTGATGATGATGATCAAAAATTGAAAACATTTTCTGAAAAATGCTCACTGAACTCATTCACCACCTTATTGAGATCATGTGTACAAAAAATCTAAGCAAATTAACCATGGGAAGATGATTAAACAGAAGGATTTGTAGATACAGTAATTAATGATAATCGACTTTAATTGTAAATTCATATTTGACCTTGAACTTGACCTTGACCTTATTATGGCCAAATCATACATCTATGGATAGGGAAAATGCTCCTCTTTCCAATGGCAGGGTTGAATTCTTGCGGTTTTTACGACAATTAGCATTTTCCGATAAATTTGTATTTCCGATAAAACATATAAAACATCGGTAAAAATGAAAATATACACTTTGACTACTGTTTTTGATATGGCTATGGTATTTACTCTTGGCTACAAATTAAAAAAAATATTGAACAAATGTTTTTTATTTTCCCTTTTTTAACATAAAACTAAACAAACAATACAGTAACAGTAAAAATCAATGATAAATCACAGGACAATGACAGAAATAATAATAACAATAATGACAGTCCAGTAATTAAATCAAAATAAATGTAGATTAAAAGACATAAAAATAATAAATACAATACAATACATGTGCTCGTGCTCGCTCTTCCTCGCTCTTTCCTTCCCCTTTTCCCCCTCCACCCCCCACAATATTTGTTTTGAAAAACATTAACCTGTTAACATCCAAGGGCCCACATGTGGACGATTCTTTGCCGACCTCTAGTGGCTCGGGTGTGCATTTGTTTTAATACAATATATAGGTAGAATTAAAGCCCTATTTGTTGCCTGTCGATTGGCCTTTCAGGTGACAAGATCCGTTCAGCGGTTCTCGAGTTACATGCCGATATGTGAGGCGTGCCCCAAAGTACGCAAAAGTACACATTACCACCCCCGACTCCCGGGGCTCTAGCTCCGTCAATCATTTGGCGATCTCGAAAATCTTTGCACAGAGTTGTAGCCAATGAGTGTGGCTTTCCAATGATTTAATACGGTCTCTATTGATCGATGAGGCTTAACAGGTTAACATATCTTATGTTAACATAGTATTAAATCAGTATATGAAAAACTTGTGAATACATTGTTCCCCATATCCTTTTTAGCCTGCATTACAAGAACCGAAAATGTGTTGTAAAAAAAGTTGAAAGATTTAATTTCATGGCCTCTGTTGCAGCCATGTTTATTCACTGTGTCCATGGAAAACAATGATGAATGCAGCCATACGGTTATGGTTTCCTTACACAGAAAATATGTTTACAAATGCATAACTCATACATGTTCAGACAAGCTTAATGTGTGGTTATTACGATACTATGTATACATGCAATTTAAAGTCATTACAGCATTTTCTTTCTACTTTGGTTGCGGAGGTCATTTTTTGTTACAGTAATAAAGCACTTGGGGCAGAGCTGTTTTGCAGGCTGTGACGTACAGGAAATACACTTGGGCACAAAGTGTTCCCCTAGGAATTCTACTGAAAAGGTCTATAGCCCAAAATACATGGTAATTTCGCTCTAATATGGCATAATAACAAAATACCTTTCAAATTATATTTAAGTTCTATCAAGATCAGTGATGAGTGAAACATTTTCTTTTCCATGACTTCCACTTCTCTGTAGCAAATGGGTATTCTTTGGTAACCACTCGGAAATGTAAACTTATCAATACGGTTTTAAAGTGCAAGATAGTTCTACACCTCAATTTCAAAGCAATTGAATGTCTCTCGGTGAGTAATGAACGTCTAGTCCCTGTTGTTACCCCCCCCCCCCTCCACCCACCCTTTCTCAGTCTTCCCACTCACCCCTCCCTTTCTCTTGCTCATGGCTTAATAAGAGTGCACAGAAAATACCCACCACGTTCAACTGTGAAAATGAATGCCCAAGGGGACTTATTCAGTCAAAAAGAACGGGGAAGACAGCCATCTTTTTGGAATGACAGGAATGTATAGTTTGAATGTAGAAAACAATCCTTATAAATAAAATAACAGGAGCTTCAATAGTCAGTATTCAGTATCCTCGCAGTGACGCATTCTCTTTGGAATTCTGGAGAGCACCGTCACGTCTATTACATAACTCATAACTTCCACAGACCTTAACAATCTCCAAGTTTGTTCTCCACTCACTTCCCTTTGATTTGAAAAAATACCGAAACTTTTCTCCTCCATATCCTTCAGTCCCTCTGGTTATGAAATATTACTTACTTTTTAATTACACCCCCCCCCCCTTACACCCCCGTCTTTCTATTATTCACAACTACACTTTAAAAATCTTCACTCTTCCTCCATCCTCTGCATTCACTCAAGCACATTTGAGTCTATGCAGTAGAAACTAAATGAGCTGAGGAGTGTGGAGGTTGGTTGGTTATGGTTTTAGAGTTAAGATTGGTCTGTCAGCATGTCAAACCAGTGGTGGGATTTAGCAATAGGCCAAATGTGACACTTAAACTTCCAGTGATTTACTATATTATGTAAGTTAACACATCTTTGCTCAGGGAAGCTTGACTGAGTGCAGGGATGACTGGTCAAACACGCATAGTTCTACACATTCACACCTGGGAACTGCCTTGCAGTGAGCAGCTCCATTGGATTTGTGGTTCAGTGCCTTGCTCAAGGGTAGTTGGAGTATAAGGTTGGATCTCTAGAGACATATGATGACCGAGAACTCTGGGAGCTTTGACATCATCATACCAGATGGGAAATGACTGATCGGGGATGGGAAACTCAATCATCAACAAGAGACTGCAGATTAAGAAATAAAAGGGAGACAATTCAGAACTCAGAAAGCTGTGGACTATAATGTTGGTTGAAAATAAGGAACATAAACAAGATTATAGGGCATTTTGCAGATCTTCAGTCCTGAATCCTATTGTTTTGTTGTGAGGAGGTAATTGGACATTCTGTTTCTCAAGAGTGTGGCTGCATCAGCCTCCTGAGAAACTGTTACAGGCTGCTACCATTGAAAATAGTTGAGGAAATAGCATCTGCAATTGACTAGAGGGCTGCTCTCCAGTGGCGTCGTTTTGGTATGGCAAGGTATATTACGCTCGCCATACCTTGGCTTCTAGCCACATTTGACATTTTAAATCAAACTAAAATACTTTTTGTCATTTGTGACAAAATCATCTCATTTGCGTGTCATTTGTAAGAAATGACAGCTACCAAATCCATTCCGGGACAACGGAACGCAGTGTGCACTCCATAATAGTCAGACTCGCGCCGTGCGCGTAATTAGAGTCTCTCTCTCTCTCTCGTACCGCATGCATAATGAGAGTCTCTCTCTCCCTCTTTCTCTCTCGGAATGCAGTGCGTGCTCCGTAATTATAATTATGATCCACTGGAATAAAAAAATAGGTTTACTACTTACATACTGTAGTTGTCTCCTTTGTTCATTAATGTTACCTAAATGTCATAATAAGTAAATTGTATAAAAACAACTGACCAAAATTGACTATTGCACAACTGATTTGACAAAAAGATTCCTATACCGATGTAACATGTCACAGTGCTTTACATAACATAGATCAAAAGGAAAGAGCATATAAGAGTCAAAAGCATGAAATACATAAATAAATAAAACATGTATATAAGAAGTCACAATGTATTTAGAGTCGGAGTGCAATTATGATCAGCTATTATCTTTCAATTAAAGGCAAAAGTGAACATAAAAGTTGTTAACCCTGTAACACCCTCAGCTGCAATATGACAACATCACCTTTAGCTAGTTAAAAAAAAAAGTCTTGTACATTTTTTATTTTTTTTAACACATTTACATAGTCAATGGGTTGTGTTGTTCAGCCTCACAATGCTATTGGATAGTAAATATGTTTATAGGTCCCACCCTCTGGCCTCCAAAGTCACACAACTGCCAAGTCTCCATGCAAGCAACACCTCTCTGTTTTATTGGACTGAATCTGTCAGAATCAAGTAAGTAAAATGCCTTAAATAATTTTTTTGTGATTATTACACTGTCTAGAACATGTATATATTTAGTTATTGTGGAATGCATTCATCATTATTTTTGGTAGAATTATTTGAAACTATCTATAGCAAACTGTATATATATATATTATGAGTTTAAAAATAAATACCTTTAACTTATTTAATTTGCTCTGGTCATTTTTTGAATGTTTGTGAATAGTGAATGCATGTATCCTTTTAGTATGATAATTTGTGTAAAGAGATGTAACTGTGTAGATTGGGGCACTGGGTGAATGGGGCATGCATTATTTTGTGGTGTAAATAGGTGTGAATGTGGAATGTGTAAATATAATGTGGATGCTTGATGCAAAGCCATACATTGTGTGGCTGGAATATACATCTGGTTCCTACTAGTACTATAGTTATTTCTACTGCAATATAATAAGCATGTGTATTATTTATTTCTTTCTATCTATCTATCTATCTATCTATCTATCTATCTATCTATCTATCTATCTATCTATCTATCTATCTATCTATCTATCTATCTATCTATCTATCTATCTATCTATCTATTTCTACTTTTTCCATTTCAGAATGCCACAGAGAGGGCCTCAATGTGTGCAGGATGTGATTGCTGCCATCCAAAATGGAGACAGTGATTTTGAGATGGAATCAGACACAAGTGATGAAGAAGCAGATAAAAATGCATGTGGAAAAGTGGACAAAGAAAATCAACAACCCACTGACTGCCCAGCCGATGATTATGTGGACATCGAGCCCCAACCAAAGAAACACACCGTGTCCCGTGACCGGTATTGCTGGCTGAAAAAAGATTTTATCAGTCCCAATACTGATTTCTCTGGTCTGGATATTGTTTGGGCTGATCTAATATCTTCCAGAAGTTTATTCCAACTATGTGCAGAACTGGTGTAATATATTCAGCTTTCTTAATTTAGATTTGAGTCAATAGTAACACCACAATTTCTGACTTGATTTTTAGACGTTAAATAAAGGGAATCAAGATGAGCAACTTTCCGCCTTTCTTCTTTTGCACCAAAGACGATTATCTCAGTTTTGGCTTTGTTTATTTGGAGGAATCTTTGATTTGGCCAATGCACAGAAGCAGCAAGTCTATAGGAGCATAGTCACTCGATGAGCTATCTATAATTGAGTGATGTCTGCATAGTTATTGCAGATTTTGTTCTTTCGCATAATTTGGCCTAGCAGGAGCACATCGAGTTTCAATAAAAGAGAAATGTCAATGTTAGTTCGCTCAGATACGTAGTTGCCAATGGAAACAATATAGTCCCTATCTTGCAGATAGGACCTGAACCAGTTTTCCAGTCTGTCTAACATTTGTACTTCATGCAAAAGGCTGCATTGTTTTTACTTAAAACTGTATGGGCATTATGTGGGCATGTCGTTGAATACATAGAATACATTTTCGTTCAGATATCTTGAGGTGAGAGCTGAAGATGGCAATTCTTCTATTGCCATGGCATTTTTTCCCCTTTGGGGGGCTGCACAAAGACGTATAACTGCAGTCCAAGTGGTAGTTGTTGCAGATGGGGAGAGTATTGGTTCCATCTAGATGTGTTTGCTGGTATTTGTTTGCTTATTGGAGAGTCACTCCAGGTGGGATGTCAGTGGGGAGCTATAGAACCATACATAGAACATGACCTGACCACCCATCTCATCTCGCCTATAGAGAAACATAAAACAACAAGTTGTTCCAGCTAGTTTTTGTATGCCTCTCTCAACCCTCTTGCGTGAGTACTGGGCGACATGGTGGTTTAGTGGTTAACACTGTCGCCTCATAGCTAGAAGGTCCAGGGTTCGTTTCCCGCTTGGGGATCAAGTTTCTGCGTTGCCAGGTACCCAGGTGGGGTATCTCCCTGGCCTTTCTGTGTGGAGTTTGCATGTCCTCCCTGTGCTCGCAAGGGTTTCCCCTCCCGATAAGATAAACCCAATGGAAAAACATGCACAACAGATCGCTAATGCTGTCGCGTTCCCTGACGAAGACGGACAGGAGCACTTGGATCGGTCCCCGGGGCGCGGCCCCACGCTACAGCCCCTATCTGCTCCCGGCTGCCCTTGGGGGGGAAGGACGACGGGATGGGTCAAGCGCAGAGAGACATTTCATTGGCGACCTAAAGAAAAATTGCATGTGTGTGTTCCTGTGTGTGCTGCCCATTGCATGCGTGTGTCACTGCATGATGATTAAAGACTTCTTCAAAAAAGTCCAGTACTGTAAATTGTCTGTCAATGGATGAATGTGTGTTTAGTCGGGGTGTTATGTGTTTGTGCCCTGATCAGTCGTTCCTAGTGTGATGTGTTATGTCTAGCTGTAGTTCCCTGTCCTGGTTTTGTAGTCCTTATCGTTTTCCCTTCCAGGTGTACCCATTTGTAATCAACCCAGGTGTGTCTCGTCTCGTCATTCCCTCAAATGGCATGTATAAGTATCCTGTCTTCCCCTTTGTCTGGTGCTGATCCTGGCTGTGCAGTTATGTCTTCTTGTCTGTTGTTATTTTATATTCCCTTTTGTTCAAACCATGGTAATTATTAATTAAATATTCTTTGTTGGTTATTTTGGCTACTGTCTCCTTATTATGTTACATTGAACAGACATCGAGCCTTCTATCAGTCAATGGTAACGTAATACTGGGAAAACATTGTGTTAAAGGAACACGCCAACTTTTTGGGAAATTAGCTTATTTGCCATCTACCCTGGAGTTAGACAAGCAGATACATACTCTTTTCTTCTCTGTGCATGCATTAGGCTTAGGGAACAGCTGCACCGTTGGCCTAGCTTAGCGTCATTCACTGGAAGTAGGTGTGCCAAAAAGTTGGCCTGTTCCTTTAACATCAACTGTACAATATGTCTGTGTGTTCATGTTTATGGTTGCATATACTATACGGTGTATTTGACATTATGTGCACACAAGTTATTTATCGGCACGATAAGTAAGGATAATGTCCAGCGCACTGGTTGTTATTGCAAAATAAACCCCAACAGGATGATTCAAGACCCCAACATGCAGTGGAGATCGAGGATTCGCTCTGAAGGGGTTTATTTTGTAATAATGACTATGCTTATTATGACTACTCACCAAAAACAGGAATCATTCTACACAACATATTGATTTTAAATCATTTTTATTACAAACTACTGCAAGACAAATAGTCTAGCAGAACCTGCTACTGTCGTCATAGCAACATAAATAAAATTATTGAAAGCTGTGCATTATTGTCCACAGTGGTCATTATTCAGAAATAATTTATCGCAGAATGCGTTCACTGACCAATCGGAGTCAATTATTCAACAAAGCCACGTAATAACATAAATTAAGCCATTCCCATTCTCCCACTCTGCCGTTTATTAAATGAACAGCACACTGTAAGAAAAAAATCTGCAGGAAAACAGAATGTCTTTTTACAGTGCACTGCATCAGACCGTCACTTCAGCCTCTTACAGTTCACTGGCACTGACTCCGTGTATACATGCTTTCAACTGTGTCCCCTCTTCCCTTCACTCTGTCTGTCTCACGGGAGAACGTCTGTCTTGTCTTCTCTCTGTTCCCCTTCCCTCACTTTCCCCGTGCTAATTTACTTTCTCTCCCTCTCCTCATTCATCTTTCTCAGTTTCGCTCTCGGTCTGTCTTTCCCCATTCACTCGTGAGGCACCGACTACACAGTCACGTTTTGCTTCATGCTTTTGAAAAAAACTAAACGCTTAAGGCGAACCATCTCGGGAGGTTTCACAGCAGCAAAGCAGCACTCTGTCTGTCATTCTCTCTTTGTATCTTTCTGTCTTTCTCTCTCTCTCTCTCTCTCTCTCTGTATCTTTCTGTCTGTTTCTCACTATCTCTCTCTTTGTATCTTTCTGTCTGTTTCTCACTATCTCTGTATCTCTCTTATGTTGTCTTTCTGTCTCTCGCTCTACCTGTACCTCTCCATCTGTTTATCACTCTCTCTCACTTTCACTTTCTCTCTCTCTCTCTCTCTCTCTCTCTCTCTCTCTCTCTCTCTCTCTCTCTCTCTCTCTCTCTCTCTCTCTCTCTCTCTATCTCTCTCTCTCTCTCTCTCTATCTCTCTCTCTCTCTCTGTGTATGTTTCTGTCTGTTTCTCACTATCTCTGTCTCTCTCTTATGCTTTCTTTCTGTCTCTCTCTCCCTGTATCGGTGTATTGCTGTCTCTCACGCTATCTTTCTCTCTCTCTCTCTCTCTCTTGCAAACATACATGTATACTTCCCCCCCCCACATGTGTGTGTGTCCTTTAACCTGCCACAATCAATCCTGTTTCACTAGAACGAGACATTCACTGTCTTCTGCGGACAAGCAGCAACTAACTGAGAGATGGCATTCGCTGAAGGCGAGGCGCGGTGCAATTCATATGGATTCATGAATGTATGAATGCAGCTGTGCTAAAAATAAAAGCGGTTTTATTTATTTATTTTCCCCAATCCCCCTCTCCCTCTCTCCCTCTCCCTCTCTCCCTAAATTCATTCAGCCCATGCTGCTCTATCGCCATCTCTGTGGAGATGCTCTAAAAATAGAGGTCTTTCCCGTGCACGTTCCAGTTTTTTTCTCTCCTCTCTCTCTCTCTCTCTCTCTCTCTCTCTCTCTCTCTCTCTCTCTCTCTCTCTCTCTCTCTCTCTCTCTCTCTCACACACACTTTAATTTGAACAAGCGAATTAATTTATTCCGCCGCTTTGTCTGTATTTGAAGGTAGGGGAGGATGAAGAGGAGGAGGGGTATGCGATGGAGGGCAGCAGTGTTCCTAATCTAAATTAAACATGCTAAAACCTATTCCCAGTACAAAACCTTGGGAATGGGAGAGAAGACTTGTTTGTTTACTGGTAGTGGCCCCTTTTCTCCCTCTCGCCTCAATTCTCTCTTTTCCATAACAGCCTATTTGTCTTTGTGTTGACTATGAAGAAATAGTGTCAAGAAATAAGCTTAACCTCTTGAGCCCTAGCCCTATTTTCTGAAAATCCGCCTAAAAATACACACCTAAGTAAATGGAAGATTGGTCTATTTGCATGTTCTTGGTATCTAGGGACATCGGCAGATCTCAGTGAATGTATTCCGAGTGTCCGAAATATTGTGTCTGTTACTAGGCTTGAGTAAATTGTAATGAACCAAAGGAGAATATCAATTTTTTTTTTTTTTTTTTTTCCCATCCTTAACTCATTCACGGCCAGCGGTGTAAGCCATCCTTGTACTCAATGGGCCACCGCTGTAAGAGATAGGGATTTTCACTGTGGGTTGCTGTTTTTGCAGGGCTATATATATTCTATATTATAGCTATGGAGACAATACTATGGCTCATTTGACATTAACTATCCATCGTTCAATATGTGAAAAAGAATAAATTTTTTCATGTATACGTTTGCGTGTTATACCGTGGTAAATATTGTATAGTTTCAGGCCCTGTTTAGACGGAAACGCTAGCAGGTGAATCCGCAAAAATATTTTTTCGGATGTGCCTTTCGTTTATACGGAAACAGCGTTTTTACGGGGAGAAACCGTAAAAAAGTGAGACCACCTTCCAGGGTGGAATTCCTAGAAACGATAGACCTTTGCGCTCTCATCTAAACTGTCAAACCGCATAAAACGATGACGAAAGGGTTGTCAAGGCTCTCGTCGCGCATACTGCTTACATCACAGGCATGCGCCAGTAGCCTAGAAGCGTAAACAAAGCGAACAAGCATGTCTGATTCTATCTACGGACTGGAGATCACCTGAAGGCTACATTGGCAGTACTTTTTTTTTGGTAGTACAAGAATCTGTCCCGCGGACTGGAGCCACTGTCTGTGAGTGACTCTGCTTTGGTCCAATCACATTCCTCACCCACAGTCTGCGAATCAGAGGTAGAGTAGGGCGGGTCTTCACAGCACGTCATGTGACATATGCGCCAATCGTGTGACAGCGGGATCAGTCGTCTCGAGTAGTTACAGCGTCGTCTGCACGCAGAATTCCACCCCAAAACACTAGTCTAAACGCAAAATTAAAAGTGAGACCGCAAGACGACTTTTGCGGTTTCTGTTCAGACTCTCTCCGTCTAAACGTAGTCTCAGAGTGATCCTGGCTAATTCCTGGTAACTGTGCTATGCAGCGATATGTGCATTTAGCTAAAAGCGTTGGCGTTGCTCGCCTGGACATGCTACTATTTCCAAATCAAAGGTATTATGTTTCATCATGAATGCATGGCAGGGGGGGGGGGGTCGTTTTTTGATGCTTTGATCGTCAGCAACGGAATACGTTTTGGAGTATGTTACAGATCGTTGCGATCGATGTGAAATCATTATTGGATCAAAGTAGGGTTGATGTCATATAGTCCTTACCTTTACTAGGAGGTATCCCAAAAAGAATATTCCAATTGTCTGATTTCCAGTATTGGTGTCGATCGGGTCCCTGACATGAAGTGGCACAAGATATGCCTCAAGTGTGCTGAACGTGTTTTGAAGTGGTCGGATGAAGCGATTCACTTGGCTTGGTCTAAATTCTCCGCCCGGACCATATACAATGTAACACACAGTGTGAAACAGTGTCACCCCACTTCTTAGGGACCTGCACTGGTTCCCCATTGCTGCACGAATCCGCTTCAAGGCCCTCGACCTGGCATACCGTGCGGCAAAGGGAACCGCTCCCGCCTACCTCCGGTCAATGGTCTATAACTACACACCCTCAAGACCCCTACGCTCTGCATCTTCTGGCCATCTCAGACCCACTCCTATCCGAGCTCCAGGAGAGTCATCAAGGAGAACCTGCCTTTTCTCAGTCCTTGCCCCACAATGGTGGAATGAAGTACCCACCCCAGTTAGGACAGCTAAAACCCATTTTAACTCCATTTTAAGACAACAATCTGAATTTCAAATACGCAGTACAAGACAACATTATTACTTTCATGGCTCTAAACCAAGTCACCTACTAGCTATGAAGATACGATCCAACGCACAATTTGCTGATATCCCTACTATTAATGACCAACAAGGGCTTGTTACAGACCCCAAAAAAATCAACGAAACGTTCAGAGTTTTATTCCAACTTGTACAAATCAGAAGTGGTTTTCGATCATAATAAAATGGATACATTTCTTGATCAAATTAACCTACCTAAACTCTCAGAGGAAGACGCTAAACAGTAAAATACACCTATCACACTAGACTCTAGTGACTAGAGGAACTTAGGGAGGCTATATCTGAATTGCAAAGTGATAAGGCTCCTGGATGGGATGGTATCCCACCAGAACTGTACCTCTCATGTTGGGATGTAATTGGACCCCTATTACTGGATATGATTTTATACTCAATCAAAGAGGGGAACTTCCCCAGGGACATCAATATGGAACTCATATCTGTCCTCCTTAAAAAAGACAAAGACCCCACCGAATGTGGTAGTTATAGACCCTTAAGCCTCCTCGGAACCGATCTCAAGCTGCATGCTAAGGTACTAGCCATCAGACTTCAAAAGCATATGACATCTCTAGTTCATCCTGATCAGACAGGCTTCATAAGAGGCCGCCTGATCACGGATAATATTAGACGGTTACTACATGTGATAGACGCCAGCAAGGATGCCATGCCTCCTACAGCTATATTATCCTTGGATGCGATGAAGGCCTTTGATAGGTTGGAATGGTCTTATTTATGGGCAGTATTCGGAAGGATGGGGTTAGGAGTAGGATTCATTAATATGATAAAAGTACTATACACAGAGCCATCTGCCATGGTTATAACAGGTAAATTCACCTCCCCTCTCTTTCCTGTTTCGCGTTCGTCTAGACAGGGTTGTCCTCTTAGTCCCGGACTATTTGCTCTATCCTTAGAACCTTTAGCACAGTATATAAGACAATCCCAATCCATAGAGCCGATCTCAATTAAGGGCACACAGCATCATATTAGTTTATATGCGGACGATGTAATATTGTTCATGCAAAACCCTACCACCTCACTGCCTCATCTTCTCAAGCTGATAGATGATTTTGGCAATCTATCAGGATTTAGGATAAACTGGCCAAAATCGGCCTTCCTTCCACTTAATGTCACTGCGAAGGCTACCTTCCTTCCAGGAAATATACAAATGGTAGAACACTTTAGATGTCTTGGAGTTGAAATATTCCCCACTATATGCCAAACAGTGAAGTATAATTATATAGGAATCCAAGAAAGGATCACAAATGACTTTGACAGATGGTCAAAACATAAAAACTCAGTACAGGCCTGAGTATCAATAGTTAAGATGGATGTCTTACCTAGAATCAACTTCATCAGCTCAATGCTTCCGTTACCCCCCCCCCCCCCCCCCCCCTGCTGGTTACTGGAAAAAATTACACTCTGCCACATATAAATTTATTTGGAACAACAAACCTCCACGAATTAAAAGATCCACCGCACAGAGAAACAAAGCCGACGGAGGTTTAGCATTTCCAGACTTCTACCACTATTTTAAAGTGTACTCTTTAAGACCACTGATCACCTGGTTTGATTCTCAAGCATCTGTATCCTGGAGAACATTAGAAGAAAACATTGTGACACCACATAGACTGCAGGATGTAGTATACACCAACCTATCAATTAAGCAATGCAACTTGAAATGTGGCCCTCTTATTACACATGTGATGGCGTGAAACACAAAAAGAAATTCCTAACCAACATAAATGGCATAGACACTCTCCCATATTTAATAACAATACACTCCTTATTGCAACAACCTATCAGATTTCCCAAATGGGAAAAGAATGGCATACATACATTGGGAGATATCTTCAACAAACGGGGTTTCTGTAGCTATCAAGATATACATAACAAATTTAACCTCACCAGTTCCACATATTATTTCTACAGACAGTTATTAGCATGCTTGAAGGCTCATGGAGTCCCATTAAAGGCACCACTTGAGCACCACAGATATCACAAGTTCTTTTATGAAAGGGAGACATCGAGAGGATTTGTCACGGACTTTTACTGTCACTTACTTACATTTTCGTATGAAGCCCTTCCCCTAGACTCAGTTTGGAGGAAGGATATACCAGACCTGGAAGTAGATTTTGATTGGGCTGAGGTCTGGGCAAACGTTATAGTATAGCAACAGTAACAGTGTATTGCACTACCAAAGGACCTAGCATGTCCTCCATGCTCTGTAAATAACTATGTACAAATACCGATATGCCCTACTATGTTACCTGTTTATTGCACAATGTTGTTTTATTGGATTCTATTATATGTTGTACTACTGTATTGCACATTGTTGCGGGCAAGACCACCCGCATTTCATTGTATACTTGTATGCCGTGACAAATAAAACTCTTGACTTGACTTGACTTGACGTTCGGCTATCGTCACGTAACCCGGATCATCAACAGATTAATCTTAATTTTATTCATAGGACTTACCTAACTCTCGATGTTCCTTATGTACAAACGGTGATAGTGGTACATTTATGCATATGTATTGGGAATGTCCGCCTGTTAAGATATTTTGGGAAGAAATAACCACACTATTATCAGGATTTTTGTCTTTGACAATACCTGTAATGCCTTCTGTATTGTTGCTGAATGATGTCTCTCAGTACATATAAAGAGGCTAATCTTGTCCGGTCTTACGGCTGCCAAAAAAGCTAATAGCATCATGCTGGATTCAACCTGATAAAATGTGCCGGAGGGTATGGATTCTTACCTATCTTGATGTGATTTACCTAGAGATATCTACCGCACTAATTCTAGGTGTTAATGAAGCCAGCATAGCAATCTGGTCAGAAGTGGTGGAGAGGATAAAGCATTATATGAACTATTAATCCTTGGTATCAAACGGAATAATGGATGTATTCAAGGTGGGTCCGTGGGGGGGGGGGGGGGAGTTCGAGTAAGAGCATTTATGTGTTTTATAGTGGATTTTTACTGTAAATGTTTGTATGTCATGTCAAAAAAATAAAAAAATTAAAAAACATTTGTTAAAAAAAAAGGACAGCCGAAACCCATCCAATCTTTCGCCGTCGACTAAAGACGCACTTCTTCAACCATTATCTGATTTAATTTTTTTTAATAAAAAAAACTGTCATGCACTTGTCCTAATAAACTAACCTACACTGTACCACTCAACACTTTGATGTACATTGTTACTCAGCTGATCGAGTTGTGCCCTTCCTGATGACTTCGTACAGAACTTGTAAGTCGATTTGGATAAAAGCGTCAGCTAAATGACTAAATGTTAATGAAAATAAGTGTGAGGGCTGGCCCAGTACTGTGCGCCTCCAGGTGCCAATTACCATCACGCACCTGAGAGGAGTTCCAATCAGCTCGACGGGAGCCCTCTTATACACGGTTTGCTGAACATTCAGTGTCGGGTCGTTTTGGTCACCACCAGCTACTGCTTGTTCCTCTTGTGTGTTTCTCCAGTACGCCCTTGGAAGTTGCCGCTGTTACCTCTCTCTGCCTCTGTGGACCCATGCCTCGTATTTACACTTTGCCCTTGGTGAGTTTTTGGAAGTCTATTTTTTGATGCTCTCATATGCTCATTTTTATTCCTGGACTCAATAACTTCATCGGTTTTTTTGTGTGTTCCTTAACACTGAAGAATTGTCGCTTTGTTTTGGGTACTGGACTCTGCCTTGTTACTGGACTGCCTCGTAATCCCTACGTTTCTATTAATGACATTCTCCGTTTTCTTTTTCTCCACGAGTGGATTATCAATAAGCTGCAGAGCCGCAGAGCCACAGAGCCAACTCTGCTCTGGGCAGAGCCGCAGAGCCCTACTCTGCTAAAGGACATTCCCCCCAAATGCATTTACGTTATTTTTGCTCATTTCTGTTTGTAAATAAATACGCCCATCGTTTTTGGCTAACTCTGAACTACCTGTCTGTGTCGTGCTGTTGGGGTTGTTTACAAACCATAACAATAAGGTTTCAAAGGGTGGGCAATACTGCCACCTAGCAGGATGCGGCCGGTATTACACTCTAGGGATCTCAGAATGATTTCCTATGTGGTAACACAGAGGTCCGTGACATTGCATAGAATAAAAAAATCGAATAAAAGAAAAAACGATGAGAACCCGACTATACTCGGGTATGACGCTCAACCGCTGGCAAGATAACCCGACTATGATCGGTGAATAACACCATGCTAAAATTGACCAGACATGAAAAATTCATTCAGCACCTTCTTGAGATCAAGTGTACAAAAAAATCTAAGCAAATTAATAAAGGGAAGATGATTAATCAGAAGGTTTTGTAGATACAGTACTGAATTCTGCCATCCGGACACATGCAATTTGAAATATGGGCCAGTTTTGTGTGGGGCCACCCCACGCCGCAGCGAGAGCACCCAAAGCACTAGGGAGTGAGCAGCAGTGAGCAAACTACAGCCAACTAACGTTCGACAATGGCGATCGCCTAGAGCGAACTATTGGATATTATGAAGAAGAAGACAAAACGGATGATATGGATGATGATTATGGATGATAAGGTGCGTTTTCACCGGACTACATTGGACTCAGCACTTCTGGTAAATCATAAAAATACTATAGTCAAACCGGCCGAGGTAACCTATTCTGCTCCGTGGTATAGTCGGTCCCGAGCACTGATCCTATCCTGTTCTGATCCAAGACACTTGGAGCGAGGGTGGAGTACCTGCTGACAAAGTTAACGTCTATTTTACCGAAGCCCATCGTAAAACATACTTTTGTAATGATAGCAGTGTCGGAAAACAAAGAAATGTGCGCATATACGCACAAAACACTATCTCACGATCTAGAAAACGAGACTGGATTATTTTTAAATGGGCCGAGTTTAGCATGGAATAGCACACAAACAAAAGTATGTAGAAATTAACTGGTTTGTCCATGTTGGACTATAAATAGTGCCTGTCAAATGAGCCATACTATTGTCTCCATAGCTATAATATAGAATATACGATGGGTCCACAAACATCGTGAAAATGGTCAATAACGCTGGCACCAGGGAGTAAAGATGGGAAAACAGCGTGGCAGTCAATGAGTTAATGTATCACGTAATTTTAACGTGGAAATAAGGAATATCAAAATAAAAGCACACGTTACATTACATTTACATTTTGTCATTTAGTTGACGCTTTTATCCAAAGCGACTTACAAGTTTTGTACGACAAGTCATCAGGAAGGGTACAACTCTATCAGCTGAGTAACAATGTTGTGTTGAGTGCTACAGTATAGGTTAGTATATTAGGACAAGTGCATGACAGTAAGGTTAGTTAGGGTTAGATAAAAAAAAATTATCATAAATATTTTTCATTTCAGATATTGATTGAAGAAGTGTGTCTTTAGTCGACGGCGAACGATTGGACAAGTTACGTGTAGTTTCTTTTTTCTTTTCTTTGTTTTTTGTAACCTCTCAGAATTATATTTTGGATTCTAGAACACTTTCGATTACCAAAAGCCATTATTTTCCATTATCATGGAATGTTCAGTTATCATAATTCTATCTCAAATTCATCCATATACCGTAACGCCACACTACCGCTATCACATTCTCCAAAACGAAGAACAAAGAGAAAACCTGAAAAAGTGAAAATCCAAATGATGGTCCACTACTGAGGGATGAGTGTACGCCAAGCTAGCAAGGTTCCTTTATAGATGCCTAAAAGTAGTAATATTTTTTAGATATTATTGAATTTTCAATTGGGAACTGGCTCTTGGGACTCAGTGTGGCACAGTGGCAGTCCTTGTGTGCATTATGGTACCAGCCTGAGCCCTTGCATGGAACTCTGCCAGCATGGAGCTTCAAAGGCTGTCTTCTTCTTCCATTACAGTCAAGGAAGGTTGGGAAGGTGCATGGTTGGGTAGCAAGGTGAATGGAGGCTACCACCAAAAGGGTGAAATAAATAAATGAATAAATAATACCTGTTGGCAGGATGACCAGAGACACTCTATATAATGAGGAGACAGCGGCTCTCTGGGAGTTTTCGATGAAGAAATATGTAACGCTAAAAATGGCGGCAACAATGAAACCACTCGTGACAAATCTATTCAGTGGAGGAGGTAATGAAATGCGATGTTGTTTTTCATCAAGTGAAATTATAATCTGCAATTTGAGGTGAGGTGAGCTTTAAAGATGAATAGTGATCTCTGCAGTGTAGTGGTTGCCATGGTAACTAAGGAGAAACTGGGAGAAATGTGTAGAAGAAGGAGTCAGGTCTTAGTTAGTCTTCGTTAGTCGCCGTTGATGGTGGCGGAGTGAGCAGACTTCTCCTAGAGCGGCTAGCGCCACATACAGTATGCACGCTTACTCACTCACTCACTCACACACTCACTCACTCACTCACTCACTCACTCACTCACTCACTCACTCACTCACTCACTCACTCACTCACTCACTCACTCACTCACTCACTCACTTTCTCTCTCTCTCTCTCACTCTCTCCCTATCTCTGACCCCCATTATCTCTCTCTCTCTCACTCTCCCTATCTCTGGCCCCCATTCTCTCTCTCTCTCTCTCTCTCTCTCTCTCTCTCTCTCTCTCTCTCTCTCTCTCTCTCTCTCTCTCTCTTTTTCTAGAGACTTTGGTATAGCATCAAGTCAAATCAGTATCTCATCACAGACCCATCGGCCATGCACTAGCGACTAGCCCATGGGAAGAGGGAGACTTTCTGTGTAGAGTAATCAAAAACCTGACAAATTGGCATAACTCACATCAGATGTGACTGAGCATCTGCTGCCTCCATCACACACACACACACACACACACACACACACACACACACACACACACACACACACACACACACACACACACACACACACACACACACACACACGCACCTAGTCAATACCTGTGACCTACATTCTCTGGCAACCTCTCTCACCTCCTACCTACACAACAAACACTCACACAAACAGGCATATTATTTATACATCCATGTTTGTGTATGCGGCATACGTGCACAATTTGCATGCTCAATGCACGTGTTTTCCAGTTTCACTCACTCCTTTTCTCACCATGATACAGGGTTGGTTAGTTCACTTGAATAGGCAAGGAAAATTACTACAGTAAATGTGAAGTAAAGCCCACACACTCAATTGCTCAAATACAATGGGTCTCGTTCACCAATGGATTTAAGACAAAATATCTGACAAAATGTTGTCCTAGCTCCAACGGTCCCTTCTCCTGGATTCGGTCTTAAAGGGGTCATATTTTGCTTTATTTTTCACTATTTGGGCAATTTTACACAATTCCTGTGAGTCTATGGAACACATCTGTAAGTTTTTTTTCAATAAAATTCATTGTTATGTATTTTTAATCAAGTACTTTGGTGCACCACTTTCTGCCCTTGCAAAGTCCAAGCTGTTTTTGGCTGGGCTCCGCCCATACTCGCAATGCGCTTTGAGTGACAGTCACCCACCTGCCCTGGCAGATACCTTTTGGAGCGTGCGCTATGATATTTTGCAAAAAGTTGACAGTGATACAGCGAGTGCTCTCTTGACAGAGAGAGAGAGACATAAGTCCCCTCTCTCTCAATGCAGTGTGCTCCGAGACTCGCACTGTATGAGCCTCTCTCTATCTGTCTCTCCCTCTCTCTCTCCCTCTCTCTCTCTCTCTCTCTCTCTCTCTCTCTCTCTCTCTCTCTCTCTCTCTCTCTCTCTCTCTCTCTCTCTCTCTCTTTTTCTATCTTTTGAGGAAGTGCTGACTGACAGGGAAACCGCTTCCGCATTATTTCCTAGGTCAGTGAGCGAGTCAATTCTGAATAGCTTGGTTCAGTGGGGGGGGGTTCTTATCTGAGCTGAACTGAAGAAACTTGACTCGCTAGAGATTTTGCATCTAGTCAGTGTTGGTACAACCCCACATTGCTAGAAAACAATGCAAACCACTGGAAAAGGCCATTTATAAGACAGGGGACCTTTAACTAAGAGCAGGATTTAGGAGCGCTGAAGAGCAGTCATAAATTGGACAGACTGGTGTGCGCCGTGTTCTTAAGGGATTTATTTGGGAGGAATCGTGGTAATTGCGTTCATGTCAACTCATCCTTGGAATCCTTGGAATTAAATAATCACAATAATAATAAATATGACATTATTTGTATCATAATTTTTTTTTTTTTACATTTACAGTCATGCCTCAAGAGGCATTGTGATGTCAGAAAATAAATAAAAACACTACACCAACACTGCAAATGACAGTGGATAAATAAATAAGACCTAAAGCTAATCACGTGGATATACTGTAGCTATAGTGGAATAGCCTGTATTAATATTCCATATTTATACCGTCTTGTTGCACGCTCCTGGCCACCTGTTCAGCGCACACACACTCACACTGTATAGCCTACGTGTGTAATGAATGAACAGTAGGCTTATATTATTCTAATTACTTGTTCCATTAGGAGATAGTAGATATACACGCGGCTAAGTGGCGCAGTGGGCAAGGCGCTCGCCACTAACGCAGGAGATGCTGGGTTTGAGCCCAGCTCTCTGCGTTGCTTCCGGCTTGGCCTGTCGTTCATACTAACACTATTGGCAGTGTTAGGGGTGGGAAAGCCGGTGGGTGGGGATTGGACGTTGTGGACAGCGACTCCTACAGGTCGGTTGGTGCGCCTGTACAGCAGAGTCAGGAAGTATTGGGGGCAGCGTGAGCCTCCCACGCGTTACTCCTCGCCACTGAGAGATCGCGCTGTGCAGGTGAACAAATGCGACAGGCTGCCTCCTCGTGTACCGGAGGGGACACGTGATGCAAGGCTTGGTCCTCACTGCAGCCGACCAGTGGGAGGCATAGTCTAGCAACGTTCGAGACAGGGGAGGGAAGAATTGAAGGGAGAATTGGCGAGGCGAAATTGGGATGCGAGAAAAATAGAAAAATAAGGAGAAAAAGTGGATCCAATATACTATCCCTATAGTAGTACGTATCTTAGCATGACATTTTAAGGCCGCCACAGAGTTGGGCGTATTGTGAGCGGACCAGACTCTGCGCGGCATGTCCGCAATCGTTTGAGGTTTTTCTGTTAAGCGCTTACCAATTTCCTACGTTATCAACTTTGGACCTGTACTAGATAAGACATCAAGCTATGGACCCATTTTGTTTTGGAGCTCATACCTGGAAATCAGTTTGCAAAATAATTCAGACGTAAGTAATTTTTTTTTTTTTTTATATATTTTTTATTATTGCAAAACAAAAATTATTAAAAGTCAGTACTCAACACATAATGCATAATGAAACTAACAGTCAAGGTGGTTAAAATTACATGCAAGTACAGAAACAGACAAAAAAAAAAGTCTATAATAACATTTTAACCGTATACAGTGTATATCCAGCGAAATTAACAATTATATAAATGTTTATATAGGACATACCCCTAATACCTATTTTCTAAAACCCTACACACATATGCTCCAGCTCGAACCCCCCCCTCCCGGACCCCTCCTTGGATAGTACCTCCATTATCCCTCACTCCTAACCAGACACTACCATTATAAGCTAGCTTTTATTCTCTCCACCACTTCTACCCACATTGACATTTTGGATTCGTTGAGACCCAGAATTCTTGCTGTAGATATTTCTTGATATATCACATCGAGATATGTAAGAGACCAAACTTTCCGGCACATTTTTTCCGGTTGAAACCAGCGTGATGCAATCAGTTTTTTAGCTACTGTGATACCCGATAAGACCAATCTCTTTAGCTGTGGATTTACTGCAAACTCAAAAACATAATTTTAAAGCAATACAGAGGGGTGTACTGGTATATTCCATGATACGAGTTTTGATAATTGATGGGTCACATCTTTCCAGAATGCCTTAACTGGTGGCCAGTCCCAATACATGTGCATAAATGTCCCTTCGTCTCCATTTGTACATTGGGAGCATTTTGAGTCCTGTTTCAGGCCCATTCTGTTCAGTCTTATAGGAGTCAAGTATGTCCTGTGAATATAGTTAAGATTGATTTGTTGATGGTCCGGGTTCCTTGATGTAAGACGGACATTTGCCCATGCTTCTTGCCAATCAAAGTCACTTTCCAGGTCTGGAATATCCCTCCTCCAGACAGTGTCTAGTTGAAGGGTTTCATACGAGGACGTTAGTAATTGATAATAAAAACCTGATACAAAACCTCCCAATGTTTCTCTTTCATAGAAAAATGTGTGGTATCTGTGGTGTTCAACTGGTATGTGTAATGGAACACCGTGAGACTTCAAACATAGGCGTAACTGTATGTAAAAAAGCCAAGTGGACTCTGTGAGGTTAAACTTTGTGCATATTTCTCCATAACTACAGAAGCCCTGGTTATTAAAAATATCCCCTAATGAGTGTATGCCTTGCTCTTCCCATATAGGGAATCTTATAGGACGTTTTCCCATTAAGAGTGCATTGTTATTGAATATGGGAGTGTGATTATGCCATTTTTGAGGGTTAGGATATTTTTTGTGTGTTTCCCGCCATGTTCTGATTGCATGGGTAATTATGGGGCCAAATTTCCGCTCGCAGTGCTTGATTGAAAGTTTAGTGTGTGCTATGTCCTTCAGTCTCTGTGGGGCTACTATGTTTTCTTCCAATTCTCTCCAAGATACCAAAGCCTGGGGATCAAACCATATTGTCAATGGTCTTAATGTGAAAGCCTTAAAATATTGTAAAAAATCTGGAACTGCCATGCCACCGTCTGCTTTATTTCTTTGTGCGGTGGATCTTTTTATGCGAGGTGGTTTGTTATTCCAAATAAATTTGTATGTGGAGGAGTGTAATCTTTTCCAGTAGCCCTCTGGAGGGGGTAACGGTAGCATTGAGCTGATGAAGTTGATTCTTGGTAATACATCCATCTTAACTATTGATACCCTTGCCTGTACTGAGTTTTTAAGTTTTGCCCACCTGTCCAGGTCGTCTTTGATTTTGTTCTGTATTTTTGTGTAATTGTGCTTCACCGTTTGTCTTATGGTGGGAAATATTTCCACACCCAAGCATCTAAAATGTTTTACCATGGGTATCGCACCTGGGAGGGTTGTGTCTTTTTTTGCATGGATGTTAAGTGGAAGGAAAGCCGACTTCGGCCAATTTATTTTAAATCCCGATAAATCACCAAAGTTCTCTATCGACTTGAGTAGATGCGGCAATGTGGTGTTGGGGTTTTGCATGAACAATATTACGTCGTCCGCATATAAACTAATTTTATGTTGTGTGCCCTTGATTACGATTGGTTCTATGTATTGGGATTGTCTTATATATTGTGCTAAAGGCTCTAATGATAGATCGAATAGTCCGGGACTAAGAGGGCAACCCTGTCTGGCTGAGCGTGATACCGGAAAGATTTCGGAGATGAATGTGCCTGTTGTAATCATGGCCGATGGGTCCTTGTATAATACTTTAATCATATCAATGAATCCTTTTCCTAACCCCATCCTTTCTAATACTGCCCATAGAAACGACCATTCCAGCCTGTCAAATGCTTTCATAGCATCCAGGGATAGCATCGCCTTAGGTGTGGTGTCCTCCTTGTCTGCATCTAGTACGTGCAGTATTCGTCTTATGTTATCATTGATCAGGCGACCTCTTATGAAGCCAGTTTGGTCCGGATGAACTAAAGACGTCATATGCTTTTGCAATCTGATGGCTAATACCTTAGAGTACAGTTTGACATCGGTTCCGAGGAGGCTTAAAGGTCTGTAACTACCGCACTCGGTGGGGTCTTTGTCTTTTCTGAGAAGCACTGAAATGAGTGCGATATTGTGGTGTTTATGGAAGCTCCCCTCCTTGACTGAGTATAAGATCATATTTAGTAATAAGGGTCCAAATATGTCCCAACAAGAAAGGTACATTTCTGATGGGATACCATCTCTTCCCGGAGCCTTACCATTTTTCATTCCGGATATGGCCTTCTTGAGTTCTTCTAATGTGATCGGTGCTTCTAACTGTTTAGCGTCGTCCTCCGAAAGTTTAGGGAGAATAATTTGATTAAGATATGTGTCCAATTTGTTTTGATCAAAGGTCGTTTCTGAATTATACAAGTCGGAGTAGAATTCTTTGAATGTATCGTTTATTATTTTGGGGTCTGTTACAAGTACTTGTTGTTTTCTAATGGCAGTTATATCTGCAAATTTTGCATTAATTCTTAATCGCATGGCTAATAGGTGACTAGGTTTAGAACCTTGGAAATACTGCTGTTGTCTTGTGCTGCGTATTTGCATTTCCGATTTGTGTCTGTATATTGCATTGATCTCTGTTTTTAGAATGTTAACTTGATTTTCTAGTCTAGTTGAGTTGTTGTATTTTAAAGAATTAAAAAGCGTTGAGTAAAGCGTTTCCATTTCAGACAGTTTTGTGCATTGATTTTTGCGCAATATGGAGGAAAATCTATCCGTGAAATCCTTGATCATACCCTTTACCGACATCCATATTATTCTGGGGTCTTGCACCGCGTTTGCATTATCCCGTAGGAATACTGTGAGAGCTTCTTTGAGTTGTGTAATGAATTCCTTGTTGTTAAGCAGCATAGTATTAAAACGCCATCTTGGGGCCCGGGAAGATAGTATACCAAATGTTGCTTTTAGGATTAAATAACAGTGATCTGAAAGCGCATTGGGTATCATTTCCACTTCATATTTATCAAATAGTCTCGGGGATGCAAAGACGTAATCAATTCTGGATAATGTGTTGTGTCTCGCCGATCGACAGGAGTACTTTCGGGTCGTGGGATTAAGTGAACGCCATAAATCAATTACCCCTGTAGTCTTTGACCAATCTTTTAATGCTTTAGATGATTTTTTTTGTTCACTGGAAAAGGCAAGGTAAGATTTGTCCATCCTTGGATTCCAAATGGCATTAAAATCCGCACCTATTATAAATGAGTACTCGGGATGGTTTAACATTTCATCGGTTAGTGAAGTGAAGAAACCCACTTCGTACAAATTTGGGGCATATACCGCTGCCAACGCTATTTTCCTGTTATTATGTACAATCCTAGCTATAGTTATACGCCCCTCAGCATCCGACCATACCCCTTTTAATTCGATATTTAATTTACGTCTGACGACTATGGCTACACCTCGAATTCTCGTACCAAAAGAAGAGTGACTAATATTATGGTATATGTTATACGCTAACGTATCTATGTCTTCCTCTAAAATGGGCGTTTCGCTTAGTAGTGCCACGTCCACATGTTCTTTTTTCATCAGTGTGAGCACGCTTTTGCGTTTGTGTTGTTTGTTTATCCCACCGGTGTTCCATATCATTATATTCAAGCTAGCCATAATCTATGCATGTTTTTGTGTAGTTTTTGGTAATGCTTCTGGAGTGCGAAGCTACAATAGATGTACATCCAATTAATGAGGTCCCGTTGAGAGCCGAGCTTAAAAACATATATATATATACAAATAAAAATCCCCTATTTTCCCCTCGCCCAGAGAGTCGTACAGGCCTGTGTTCCAAAAACACATCCTCCGCGTATGACTTTCTCCCTTAGTCCACCGGATTGCCCAAACTGAGCATTGTAATCCTAATCTTCCTATGCTAATTGCCATATGATCTAACATTTTCATTCTAATACAATAGAATGTCGCTTTTGGTCTTGCACCTTCCCTTACTGTAATGAAATATTGTAAAAAATGAAAAAAAAAAAAAAAAGAGAATAAACTTTCATCGACATATTCATTTGAACCCTCTACTAACATGTAGGAAAGTCAGGAAAAAGGAAAAGATTGTAGAGAAATATTGACACCTTAATGTGAAGAACAATGGAAAAGAACAATGTAAGTTAAAAGAAAGAGAGAAAAAAAAGAATAATAAAAAAAAAAGATAAAGATAAGGAGTGAGAGATATAATAATACTCAACGTGGAGAAGCCACTAGAACCGAATTAAGTGATTAGATAAAATAGAAAAACAGAGCCTTTTAGAGCTTCAATGTGCCAGTCTCTTCATCAGTGGAGTGATTACTTAAATTGTTAGAATAACCTTGTTGTGTTCATACGTTTAGGTGTGGTTGATTTTTAAAGTATTATTAAGGACTGATTGAACTTCAGTCAATTGATTATATGCTATGTTATATAATGTTTAATGTTAGAGTTGCAGGCCTTCGTTGTCATGGTGCATTATATTCTAGAAGGTTGTAGAATACACTAGTACTAATAGACTGTTGTTGTGTTCCAGAATGATCTAAGAGACCCAGGGCAGTCGAGCGATAAACCCAGAATATTCCAGATTGATCTTATTGCCAATGATATGTTCTTGTCTCCCCGGAGACCAGAGGTCTGAAATTATAATGTATTACGAATCGTATTATACACAATACGCATTGGTATAGACGGCCTGCATATCATCTGCTACTTTGATGAACACAATAAAAGTCATTCTAATACTGATATACACAGAGAAAGAGGGAGATGAATCGGCTTATCTGTTTTCAGACAATGTCGTTCTGACTTGGGGTATCTGCTCCATATCGATTCCAATAATCCTCAGCCTCTTTAGGTGTGTGTAATCCAATCCTGCGGCCGTCCCTGCCCACGATCGATAACAGCGCCGGGTATGTTAGCCTTGGCCTGTGGCCAGACTTGAACAATTTTTGCATCACCTCCTTGTATGGTAGACGTCGAGCGATGGCGTCTTTGCTTAGATCTTCGTAGATAAATATTGAATGATCACCATGTTTCAGCTTCCCACGTTGGATGCGAGCAATTTTGATGATGTCATCTCTTATTGATGTCTTCCGCAGAGTAACAATGATGACTCTTGGCCCGTTGTTTCTTTGCTCCCGAGAACCGATTCTGTAAACTTGGTCCACTTTCGGCACTGTGTTTGGAAAGTTGTTACCCAAAATCACTGATAGCACTGTTGGAAAGTTGTCGTCTGCGCAATTGACTGCTTCATCAAGCCCTACAATGCGGATGTTATTTCGCCTGTGGTAGCGTTGGGATTCGAGTAGCCTCTCCATCGCTTCATCTTTAACCTCTTGTATTTCCCTCCGGCATGCTTCTTTCACACTTTCTATCTCTTTTGCCATCTCTGTCATGCCAATGCAGATGGTGCTCTCGTTCACTTTGACTGCCCGTGTAATATCTGTCACCGTATTCTCCACTGTCGTGATTCGCTCGGACTGTGCAGCGACCGCTTCCTTAACTTCTTCTAATTTAGCATCGATGTGATCGAATTTAGCATCGACGTGTGCTTTGAGTTCCTCGATGTGTGTAATCTGTTCTTTCATCAGGTTAGTCAGTGAGTTGAAATCGGGTGGTATGGTTGTACTGCTTGTGTCAGTTGGTGGTGTAGGTGCAGTGACGATGACGATGGATTTGTCTGCTATTATCTTCTCAAGATCAGCTGCTATATCTCTCACGGAGCTTGTTCCTGTCGCTCCTGTTATGTTGACAACTATTGTCTCTCTGTCGGGGACAATAGTCGATGGTCCCGGTGTATTTTCCTCTTTATTCTCCTCGTCGGGGCTTGTCGCCAACGGATCTGTACCCGCGTCGCCTTGAACGTTTCTTCTTGATCGTGTTTCACTCTGCGCCGCTGAAGTTGCCGATTCTTGTTTCTTTCCCGTCTTTCCCATATTCTTAACCATGTTGTCTTTTGATATAGTTAGTAGAAGGTCTTATCAATACATACGATGTGGTCTAATCTCTTTTGGTATTGTCCAAATAAGGTTTTTAAACGAAATTAACGTTGATGGGAGCGGAGCTATTGCCAAATGCGTGCGCTACATATTGCGCTAAACCGGAAGTAATTTTTTTTTTATAGATTATAGGAATTCCGAATGTTTCCTTTCAAAAGAGACCAGACTCGTGCATGTACTATAAATGGTTTAAGAATAACTTTCAAATTACTTTGGGTATGTAATCGACAGGCGTTTTATGCAAAAACAACTAGTATTTTATTTGAATACATTGTCATCATTGTCCATTTGAAACACATTTAACCACAAGAAGGCAATACTACACACTAATTAGCTCTCTGGCACCCGTTTACAACATGCCATGCCATAGTGAACCTATTGGCGTTGCTATACGTAGCCATTACAAACATATATTCATACATTTACATCATTGAACATTGAAATAAGCCCCGCCTTTTTTCATATATCATGTGTGTGTATAGTACATAGTACTCTCAATAAGTACTCAATGTATATAGTACATAGTAGTATTAGGTGTATGTAGTATATAGTAGTACTCACATAGTAGTACTCACTGTATATATAGTAGTACTCAGTGTGTGTATAGTACATAGTAGTACTCAGTGTGTATATAGTATATGGTAGTTCAGTGTATATAGTAGTACTCAATGTATATCGTACATAGTAGTACTCAGTGTGTGTATAGTACATAGTAGTACTCAGTGTGTATAGTATATGGTAGTTCAGTGTATATAGTAGTACTCATATAGTAGTATTCAGTGTAAATAGTACATAGTAGTATGCAGTGAATACCCTCCCCTACAGTTAATCCCCACCTAACGCTACTAGAAAATAAATGGGTGCATAGCTGCCACCTTCAAAACCGGAGACTGCAATTCAAAACTGGCCCCTGTAAATCTGTAAATGTCCAAACCCAACCCCCTCCAATGTACACCCACCCCCACCTCCCCCCCCCCCCCCCCCCCCCCCCCCCCACCTCCAATGTACAGTTACCCCCCCTACCCAACCCTCCCGGACCCTGATGTAAACAAGACAAAAGTCTTTCTCTGGTCTGCATCCCCTTAACAATTGTGTGTATTGAGCTGTACTGTATTGTACCCATTCTGCAATCTGTTAATAACATTTTCAATCAATCAATTGATTGAAACTCCAAGTGCTTCTTCTAAATGTCCATACCTCCCCCATGAGGCCCTCCACCCAATCAATTGGTGGAGGTGTGTGCAGCACACCTATCTAGTTATACAGTGGATTTCTCCAGACTTCTCTTGGCACAACCTGAGGTGTGGCCAGAAATAGCAACCCTGCCACCTATATCTCCACTCAACTCCAACCCACACGTCAGACGAATACTTATTCTTTGATAGGTACAATTTGGAGAATGTTTTATCCTTTCAATCCATCAGAGGATGCAAGGCATGTTTTCTGACATGCAATGATTTGAGGGACAGGAATTCTGTGTTGAATTAAGTATATCTTGAGTGTCTTCACTTATTTACCAAAAGAAATAGGCTATTTTAGCAGCTGACGTATAGATGCGGGATGGATGCATTATGGAGGACCGCGGCTACCACTGTGTATATAGGATGGCAGAATGTAGGGCATGTACACATCTGCTATATGTGGCAAGCGCGTAGGAACATTTCACTTGCACACTCCGCACAACGCTGTGTCATGGGAAAACTCTATCCAAGGGTAATTCAATCCCATAATCCTGCTCATAAAAACAATCACTGTGTGGACTGATGCTGCCATTCTGTGGGAAGTGGGTCCTTTTTATTTTTCCCTTGTTGCATCTTTCAGACAGCTAGTCTATTTCTGCCAGTGTAAAAAGAAGAGGAAAAACACAGACACATGGTTAGCGGTGGCCAAAGCATCAATGCCATGCGATAACATGACAGCTATGTTAGCCGTGAGCTAATGGGATTTCTGTGTCATTGCGACATTGTTGCCCATGAGAACACATTAGCCCGGCGTGAAGGACGAGGAAGTGGCAGAGGTAGTGGATAGGAGGTGGTGTGTGTAGAACAAGGGCTCCTGTTCTGCTGGTTAGCGTTCGGGGGGAAATCACTTCTGGTTTCAGTGTCACTCAGAGGGCAAAGCATGCTGGGAAACTGTCAGTGGGGCCGGAATGGCATGGACAGTAATTGATTCAGCAGTGTTTCCAAGCTGACACCGTGAGAGAGAGAAGAGTGTCTGTGTGTGTGTATTTGTGTGTGTAGTTGTCCTCATACAAATATATAAAAATTTGTATTTTTGTTCAAAAAAGGTTTAAACCAAAATGTTATGTAATTAATTAACACATTTTCTTTTATATAATGAAACAGCAGCACCAGTGGCGTTGTTAGCCCTGGGCTTCCGGGGCTTTAGCCCCGGATGTTTTTCTCCTAGCCCCGGAGCTTACATTTTTATTTTTTTAAATTGTTTACATATTTTTTTTTTATATTCTTTTTAAGATGGCAGCATCCCCATTGTCTGTGCTGAATGTTTGTTAGTGTTTGCTATTTTTTGTTGGTGTTTAGTACTTTTAAACATCCATTTTTAGTAAGTAGTAGTTTTCATTTGATCCTATAATTCTTTCATTCACCGATTTGTAGACTTTTTTTTTAGTGTCCTGAAAGGCTACTTATAAATAAAATGCATTATTATTATTATTATTATTATTATTATTATTATTATTATTATTATTATTATTATTATTATTATTATTATTATTATTATTATTATTATTATTATTATCATCCAGGAGGGAAAAGACACTTTGGATAGTAGGGACTGCATCTCTGCCTGTCCTGGCCAGGAAACACTTTGCAACTGTGATCTCCTCTGGCAGTAGTTGGATATTGTAATGTGTGGCGAGGGGTTGCAGCAATTCCACTGAGAGAAACTGGTCTGAGGCTGGATAACATGCCTGTATGCCTCTCATAAGTTGTTCTCCAACTTATGAGAACCTGCTCTCAAGCTCTTGCAGCATTCTGCCGAGGACTGGATAGAACAGTCTCTGTCTCAGCTGATCTCCTGAGCTGAG
This sequence comes from Notolepis coatsorum, assembly GCF_963971535.1. Lineage (NCBI taxonomy): Eukaryota > Metazoa > Chordata > Actinopteri > Aulopiformes > Paralepididae > Notolepis > Notolepis coatsorum. The sequence continues at coordinate 137,673,079 of NC_140171.1, forward strand.
GTCTGAGCTTGTGCCACAAGATGACTCAACTACATACTCGTCCATCCTTTTCTGCTTCCTCCTTTGGCTGGTAGTATGTTCCTCAATCCCAAGGCCATTACATATGGCCTTTGTCCTGTCATACTTGTCCACTGCCATCTCTGAGGTGCGATAACCTTTGAGTGTGTCCTGCACTGTGCTTTTAAATAGTACAGATAGGTATTGAAGATGTGCACTTTAACGCAGCAGCACCTGAAGACATCCATACCCATGTCCAGTGTCCACTGACAAAAACATGCTCATGATACTGTGATAAACTATAATAAGCTTTAATCGAACCCTGGTTCATTTCCTCGGATAGTCCGGTTGGTTTGGGGTGGTGGTGTGAAAGCTCATTCACTCTTGCAAGTGAACCCTGCTGCGGTTCATTTGAGATGTGAATGCAAAGCGGACCAAAGGCAGGAAAATACCCAAAAATCAAAAAAAATTATTATGAGAAGACTGAGACATATGTATATAATGAAACACACAATACAGTTTTTTTTCGATAGCTTAACACATCCATCTGGGAAATGCGTCCGGCAGTCACATATTGTTGCGGGACTCTAGACACACATCCGTGTATATGGATCGCTGCCATAACTCAATAATCGATATGATTTGGGCGTTTATTTCGCCATACAAACTGGAAATGGATCTAGTCGATCCACGTCAAATAAGTGGGATCTTTTTCCTCTAGTCTCATCGGCGAATGGTAAGAGGACAGTAACGTTACTTTCAGCATGAGTGTTTATTATTATTAACACTTTGAGCGCCACGCCGGGTTTTCCTTTTTACCGGCTGAATGCCACCATCGGCGCCAATGTTAACGTTAATATCGCCTAATCTATGTTTTAAATTATGGCTATGTGTCTAATCTGCCCATCGCATTATCAAAGACTATTTTCCAGTCAGTGCTCTCAAGGCAGATTGTTTTTTTATCGCGGCATTTCCGTTTCAGAGCATTTAGAAAAGCTACCGTTTTCAGATAAAAAACAGCCCATTCTGGAGCATTCTATGAAAATCGCCTTTTACTGGAATATTCCACAATGTTGATATTCGTCGGCCTTTTTATGAATCGTTTTCAAATAAACGCTAGATGATCAATAATATACGTGCACGCAAGCACATTCGAGCCTCGCACGGATAATCGCCCCGTTGATTTCCTCTCGGACTTTTACAGTGAAACCGAAAGCGGACATTTCACAAAACAGCTTATAACTTCATCAAACTTACTCTGATTATCCTAACACTGATAACATAGAGTCCTTACCTGACATCAGATGGTATCCAACTGGTATATTCCAATTCCTGATCACCATTCGAAAAAATCGATAAGTGTAGGGATCCAATGCGATACAGTAGAACTCCATGATCAGCGGGGATCTGAGGTTCCAGAATGAACTGTGGTAACCCCGGCTGGATCAGTGGACTGGAAAATGTGGAGTACCAGATTTTTTTCCCCATTCATTTTCATTGAGTCCATTCCAAAATCACTTATGTCATCCGGGAGACGACAGGGGGCGCTTTTTTCCACAATGATCGCCGGCGCCGCTCGGCTATACTCGGGTAGGCTCGGGTGATGCAATATGATCGCAAAAAAAAAAAAAAATCCGAGAAATCTCGTGAGTGGCTTTCAACCACCTATAAAAAAACACGAGGTATCTCGTGAGTGGCACGGAAAGTGTTAATGCAAACTGCTCTGATCAATATATCACCCATACTACATAAAGCATTTACTGACGATCACGGAATTATAAACGACCCCCCCCCCCCCCCCCGTTCATCCGCGCATGATGATTCATAACGTTTAGGATCGTATTCAGTTGGATTTTTTAATATAGATATACACGAATAAACTGCAATCGATAATCTATATTATGCGTTTAGGCCTATAACTAGCGTTTTAGGAATTACTGCAGAAAACGATAAAAACATATTTATATTCTAGGCGGTATTTTCGTATGAATCTATGAATGAAAAAGTATAACGTTCCTACATCCTGAACGATAGATAATCGATGTTGAATGGGCCATATTAATGTCAATTTAGCAATACAATTTAAAAAGTTATAGCCCTGCAAAGAAAGTGAACATCTCCATTGGCTTAGAGTGGTGGCAGAGAGTGGTATGAGAGGGGCAAACTGTGTGGCAGTTAATGTGTTAAGCACGATTTTGAAAACAGGGCCCGGTGTTTCAAAACACTACACACAATTAGCACAACCACACACACAATTATCAGAACACCTCAGATCCTTTGCTAAATTAAACACTCTTGTCAAAACTATACTCTAATTTATAAAAACTACATTGTGTTACCATATGAAACACACGTTTCATATGACTTAATTCTGTTTGAACCAGTTACACACTGCTGTGCTTAACCTAAAACACATTTAGCTATTCTACTTCTCAGTGATTAGAGTACTGTAAGTGAAGTACAGAGAGAATGTGCAAATATACAATAAATTCACCAAACACTACACAAGACCAATGCTGTGTAGACTGATGAAAATATAATTAATGTATCTCCATATACCATCGGCATATTTAGACCACTTTCACTGGGGCACGTGCCCCAGTATCGATCAGCTGATCAATGTCCCCAAAAAGAAAAAGAAAAAAAATATTTTTTTAAACAAATATATATATTGGCACCTGGCAGTGGATTGACAACAACATAATCCACATGTCCAAACAGTGCAGTTCACTTCAAACCCAAAATTCAAATTAGACATACTGACATAGTAGGCAATTTAGGGCCGGCATGAATTTGTTACCCTTGCACATGACGTAATCATGTGCGCAAACGCATTTCTGTTACGATTGCCGGAAAGTTTAGGTGGCATGACGTTGGTAGAGGTGACTAGAACCCAGAATGCAGACTTAAACACAAGGAGAGGTAGTGGAGAGTGAGATAGACGAGGCACGAGTCGAGGATGACAGTAACAAGCTTTTTACTGACCGTGGCAAACAATACATAAACTGACTCACAGGGAAATATGGAGAGCTTCACAGGAGGTACATAAGGTTGACAGCACACAGGAACAAGGGTAACATGAGTAATGACCCAGCAATGGCTTCTGGGCAGACAAGACATAAATACCCAAACTAATTAGAGACATGAAGGTGTGGTGGAATTCTCTGTTCAGAACTGTCCAATTATTATGGAAATCTGCTATGTTAAAGTGTTGGGCAGATTCACCATTAGGATACGCTCTGGTCAGGGCCGATACTGGGGGGTCTGTCTTTCTGGGGAACCACAGGTGGGCAAACAGGAAACCTGTTAAATTTAAATACAGGCTTAGAACGGTAGAGGGACTCTGAAACGGAACCGACACAGGACGACATCCACTTTTCACACAGCGGACGGCGTGGGCAGAGGAGAACCAACGGAAAAGAGCTTTTGGAGGGAGAAAAGACTATTCTTTGTTTGTCAGCCAGACAGCAAAGAACATCAACAACTCAACAACTAGCATTCTTTAATCTGCTTTCTTAGTAGGACGAGCGGCATAGTGCTCCGGTACCTTGAATATTATAGTGTTCTTTATTGTAATTGAACCAGAAATATTGTAATTACACTCTTAACTTTGAATTAAAACAGATGCTGTTACAACCTCTCCTTCATTTCTCCTGCTGCTTAGCTGCTGTCGAACAAGACCAGTTGGTCTTTTGAAAGTACAAGGGTTTTTAGGAGACACAATTTCACAACGCAGAGTAGGATCAAGCCGGTTCTGATCACATCAGAACCAGAACATAGACCTTTGTGACTTCAATTGGTGCCGTTAACCCGGAACGAGAAGCGTCCTTGATTTAGATTTTTTTTTACGGCTACACTGGACGTCGGATTCGACACATCAGAACCTGAGGTTAGGTGAGTACAAGCCGTGATGGAAAGATACGATGGGCGCTCAGTTCGAACGGGGGTTGACAGAATGTACCTCGTACTATATGGCTCTCGGGGAGGGGTATAGAATGAGGCGTTGGGGTGCATAACACTGTTATCATATTGATTAGTTCAATCGGCCGGCGAGAGTGTTTGATGCGCATCTCGCGAATTGAAGTGTCGGACTACATTGAGATGAAATGACCATCTGGTGTTAGGAAGGTCCGATGGGGTGTCTCCCGGGTAATGGACAAACCTAGTCGTTTTTCCCGGGAACGTGCACAGCTGAGGTGGTAATTTTTTTCGTGTCTGGACAATGAGTGAGTTGTGTGTCTACGCTTGCGGGATGAAGTGGATTTCAGCTGGGAGCCGTCTCTCACACGGCGACCGGCGGGGATCTGATCCATCGGCAGGACGTAGGGTCGTTAATACTTCATAGACCTAAGCAAAGCCTTCGACACCATCAGCCGTGAGCTGCTCTGGAAACACCTCAACAAACTTGGGGTACCACCCAAGTTTCTCTCCATCCTTCAGCAGCTGCATGACGGGATGCAAGCCAGAGTCCAGACGGGTGAACTTCAGTCAGAATCCTTTAAGGTTAATGTTGGGGTGAAGCAGGGCTGTGTCTTGGCTCCGGTGCTCTTTAATCTCCTCCTCTCTGCCGTCACCTGCCTCTTCCGCCGAGCCATGGGACATGAAGACGGTGTCCATGTGGAATACCGCCTTGATGGTAGCCTCTTCAACATCCGCCGGCTCCAGGCACACACAAAGACAAAATCCTGCCAAGTATGTGAGCTACAGTACGCTGATGACTGTGCCATCTTAGCTCACAGTCCAGAGTCTATGCAGCATGCTCTCGACACCATATCCAGCCTGTACCAATCCTTCGGTCTCCAGGTCAACATACAAAAAACCGAAGTCATGTCCCAACTCATTTCCCGAACCTCTACACCTCCCAGTTTTCACATAAACGGTGTTCCACTCAAAACAGTGGATAATTTCACCTACATCGGCTCCACTCTGTCCTCATGCTGCTCCCTTGACGCGGAGATACACACACGTATCAATAAAGCGGCATCATCCTTTGGACGCCTACGCAGCAGGGTTTTTGAAAACCGAAACCTGAAGATCAGCACCAAGGTTGCCGTTTACAACGCAGTATGTCTCTCCACTCTGCTCTATGGAGCAGAATCCTGGACCCCATACCGCCGGCACATCACCAACCTGGACGCTTTCCACATCCGTTGCCTCCAAAGGATCCTCGGCCTGACCTGGGAAGATCGAGTCCCCCACACAGACATCCTCAACAACACCAACTCAATCTGTATGGCCGCAGCTGTGGCCAAAAAACATCTTTGTTGGATAGGGCACACCATACGTATGCCTGACCACCGCCTGCCCCGCCAAGTCCTCTATGGCCAACTGAGAGGAGCAAAGCGGGCTGCTGGAGGCCAAAAGAGACGCTTTAAGGACTACACCAGGGACCTCCTAAAGTGTGCAAACATCATGCAGCTTGAAACTCTGGCACTCGACAGATCAGCCTGGCAAGTCACTTGTGCCACTGCAGTTTCCCAAATACACCAAACGAACCAAGACCGAAGATCTGAGAGGCGCACGCAACGACACCAGCGGGCGGCTGGCATCCCCCAGGTATCTGGCTTCCCTTGCGCCATCTGTGGACGGGTGTGCGGCTCAAGGATCGGACTCAACGCCCACGAGAAGTGGCACCAGCGGAAGCGTCGCTAACCCCCCCCCCCCCCCTCTCCCCATCCCTGGAGCAAGCATCATCATCGAACACGATGGACAGCTAAGAGAAATTCAACATTGTTCGGGTCACGTAATCAGGAGATGTGAGTATGGAGGGCGTCAATATGATAAATTGGAGTTATGGGTCGCGAGCATTAACGTGGACGCAATATGGGGAGGGAGGCCTCTCCGGAGCTATAACGTAGGTTTTTGGAAAGTATTGTGCGGAGGCAGCCGCTACCGTTTCAATTCGACGGGGCGAGCTCTCTGGACGAATACCGACCGGACTAAATGGAGATCATTCCCACATTAAGGTTTGATCGAAGAGGATTTAGACGAGGCTGACTAGGTTTGTCTACAAATGGAGATTTGTGGATTACAGAAAACGATAGTCGGCGGAAATCCATTTTAGTGTGTATAGACTCTGGGTCATATTCCGATACATGTCCGTCGCGACGAAATTCGGTGAATAAGTAGTACTTGATAACGATTCGGTTCAAAATACTGTTTGTAATCTAAACATTCAGTACAGTTAAAGTGAACTATTGCACTTAACCTCGTTTTTAATAGACGCGCGGAAACTATTGAAAAATGTAAACATCGAATGTGAATCTTTAAAGATGGCCGCGCGGGCGCTTTGATAACAATGGCATGAGATCAAAATCTGAATGATGTTTGAATTGTATCAATAATATGTATGCTTGAATGATTGCTAGAGGTTAGGAATGACTGACGAAACGTGAGAGCTTATTGTTATATTATTATGAAATTTTAATGACCAACAGCCGTGGGGAAATGTAATAGTTGAACGCCGGTTTTTTCGCGGGTTGTTGGAACGCGGCGGCATTAGCTACTACGTTAGCCGCGGGGGTGTTCAAGCTAAAACTAGAGACGGGGCGGCATGGTTTCGAGTGTATGTAGTCGATCGGAAGTATCATGGGACTACGGGGATGTGTATGGCACTTTAAAATTTTCGGATTCGACACGTTTAAGGTAATTGTTTAATGTAATAAGAAATCAACTGGGGCGGAAAGTTTGACCCGGAAGTCGCCCTATGCACTGCTGAAACAAAGGCGGTGGGGTCAAGCTACTGTTTGAGATGGCCTGTGTGTTATAATGTTTTTATTTTTTTGATTAAATCTGTACACTGGCGTTTTGAGAGGATTTAAGTTCTGTTGTAGGGTGGAGCGGTGTTGCGCTAACATTGCGAGGTGTCGGCCCGCGCGGCGAAACGGGACAATGGGCCATTGGGGAACGTTATTATGGTGTCGTGGGTGAAGCTAAGCTAATGCTAACTAGCCGCGCTAACGGAGCTAATGTTGCTAAGTGGTCGCCGGTTATGACATCATAGGGGTGCGTGGAGCGGTGGACGTGCTGGCTACCTGCGCTGAGCTAAAGCTAACTAAGCTAATATGCTAAGCTACCTGTGCTAACGACATAGCATGACGAGACTCTCGGGAGATCTCGCGATAAAGCGGCCAAGAGTAGGGGCGCCAGACGTCCATTTTTGAGAGGAAGATGGTGTTTGTTTAGGAATGCAGTAGGGGGCAGCAGAGGCCAGGTTAAGTTTCCATTCGAAGCTGCTTTTGGTTTCATGTGGTTATACACACAGGAGATGTTTCTTTTAGAGGTTAGTTTGATAGTAGAGTTAGATTGTTATGCTGTGATAGTTTGGTGAAATAGTTTAATCTAGTGGTGGAATGTGGGGCCCAGGTTCCCCCCCCTCCCCCTCTTTCTCACTCTCTCCCTCTATCTCTCTCCCTCTCCCTCTCTCTCTCCCTCCCCTCCCCCCGTCTCCCTCTCTCTCCCCTCCTCCCCCTCTCTCTCTCCCTCCCTCCTTCACTCACCCCCCCTTCTCTCTCTCTCTCTCCCTACCCCCCTCCACCTCTCTTCCATTCCCTCTCCCCCCCTCAACCCCCCTCTCTCTCTCCCTAACCCCCTCTTCCATTCCCTCTCCCCCCCTCAATCCCCCTCTCTCTCTCTCTCCCTCCCTCCTTCACTCACCCCCCCTTCTCTCTCTCTCTCTCCCTACCCCCCTCCACCTCTCTTCCATTCCCTCTCCCCCCCTCACCGCCTCACTCTCTCTCCTGCCCTCCCTTCCCCTCACTCCCCACCTCCCTTTCTCTCCTTCCCTCTCTCTCTCTCTCTCTCTCCTGCCCTCCCTCCCCCTCACTCCCCACCTCTCTCTCTCTCTCTTTCTCTCTCTCTCTCTTTCTTTACCTTGTCATGTTGGGATCAAGGGTGGCATTTTAAGCTTGACTATATGAGTGTATGTTTACTGGAGCTTGTGAAGATCTTCTGTAGGTTTCTAGTGCAGTTTATTGTTATTTTCTGTAGGTTTCAAGTGCAGGTTATTGGGATCTTCTGTAGGTTTCAAGTGCAGTTTATTGTTATTTTCTGTGGGTTTCTAGTGCTGGTAGTGGTATTGGCCGGTGTCAGGGCGATGATGTTGTAGCAGCAATCGGTGGGGCCATGCTCTCTGGCTCTCTCCAGGACTACGTGTCAGTGTCTTGGGTGTTGCATTCATGATGGTGGGCCGTAAGTCAGAGCGTGCTTTGAGGTTAGGTTTGGGACTCTCTACGCAGATGGACCTGCGTATGAGGGGTCACTCTGCTCGGCTGCACCTGCAATGGCGATGTTGGTAGATGGACAAGGCGTGTAATTTTTCTTTTCATTTCAACGGGGGTGCCGGCTCCCAACTCCCCTACTGGGGACTGCGGACGTCGTGGCGTGCGGTGGTAGACAGCTCGTCGTAGCTCGCTGTCTACCTGCGCGCATTAACGTGGATGCGTCATGTGTGCGCTCGTCGTAGCTCGCTGTCTACCTGCGCGTATTTACGGGGATGCGTCATGTGTGCGCTCGTCGTAGCTCGCTGCCAGACTGTGCGCATTGGGCCATGTTATGTGTGAATATTTAGGTTGGTTGTATGGATTTTGAATGTCCTTGTGCGGGGAACCCGGGGTTTCACTTTCAGGTCGCTACTGGAAGGGGAGAGGCCTTGGGCTGCAGATGGCAGACCAGTGGGATATCATTGGTCTGCAGGGATTTCAAAATAGGGGTGGTGTCTGCACCTGTAGTTTAATAAACAGGTTGTAGGACGCTGTTCCAAGCCACAGGGATTCTGTGATGTAAATCACAGAAAATTGATTTAATTCCTCGTGAGTTGTAAGCGTGGTGTTTAGCACCTAAGATTAAGGTGTTAAAACGGGGGGAATGAGTATGAATTATGAGTAAATTATGTGAACATTGTGATGTAAAGATAAATGACAAGAGAAATACAGTTTAGACTTTCTCGGATAGAAATAAATAAAGCTACACATAGAAGGAAAGGTTAGAATTAAATATACACATAGTCATTTGCAGAGCAATAAGAGTTAAAATATTTTAGGAGAAAGGAATTACAACTTCATTAAGTGGAAGAAGTGATTTTATTCACCTAAATTACAATATCCAGCACAAGTGTTTAGAAATTATAGGCTGTGAATAACAAATTTCTGATTGATCAACAGACGAAAGAGGCTGATGCGAAATAGGGTTCCCCAGAGTCATGTGAAGCAGGAACATGACAAAGGGATTGGGAGATCCAGTTTTCCGATGAAGACAACAGAACAGAACACAACTAAGGCCGTGTCGTTAAAAATTCGAAAGGAAATTGCACAAACACTCTCTAAAGTGATATTAGTATAGAAGATGCCCGACATTCCATGCTTAAAGATAATGATGGATTGTGAAAGGGAAATGCCACTGATAATTAAGTGTATGTTTTTCTTTTTTTCTTCACAGCTGCTCCAGGGCGGACAGAGGCAGTGCTGACAATTCCAAACTCCAAACGGGGGATCAACTTGACTGTTGAAGTCTGGGTGTAGTATCACTAAGCGTTTTGTCAATTCCTGTCGGCACCAATAACTCTGCCAGTGTGAGTGAATTTAACTCAAGGTTGTAAAAGTAGTCTGAAATACAGAGAAACTTGCTTTCCAAACGGTGATATTACAAGTGTTTGAAAGTGGTGAGAATGGCAAATACACAGATAGGAGCAACTGAAGGTTTAGATGCAATAACCATAGAAAGGGTAGACAATCTGTCTATTTCAACGACTGGAAATGTCACAATAAAAGTGAAGAAACAATGGCCAAAGATATTCAGGTTTAAGTATAAGAAAGGAGGCCGGTATAGAATGCGTACCCAAATAAAAAAACAGAAAAAGAGATTACGAAAGGCGATGAAAGGAAATAATGCCAGTAGTGGGGAAATGCCGATAACTTCTGCAGACATTTCATTGACCGAATTGAACAGTGACGTTAACCTGATTGATTTGAATGTGACTGACTTCCCTCCTGAGACCAGTGTGACGGAGGGACTGGAAATAATGTCTTTAACTCCAACACAGGGGGTCTTTGAGGAGAGCGAACCAGAGTCAACTGTATTACCCGAGCCGATCCACGCTGGAGTGTCCATTGCAGGTGACTGCCATTTAACCAAGAGACAAAGACAGCAACTGAGGAGAGCGATGTTGTTGCAGCAGTCCCAGGGAGTTGACTCTGGCCGTACGGCTGGAATAGAGACCGACAGCAGGTATGAGATAATACATGAACAGTTTCTACAGCCCACCAGTGTCCCTTGCCTAGGTTTCCCCCACCCCCACCATCAGTACCAAACTGAGAGACGTGGCCCGAGGACGAGGAGCTAGTCAGCGAGGGCCAGGGTGGAGGAAGAGCGGAGGACGTGCCTCCCTCAAGAACAACAGCCAACCGAGGCAGGACAGGTAGTGGAATACCTCCAAGCCCTAGTCCAGTCCGCACAGCCAAGAGGGGAGACGGGCTCCAACGGGGAACCAAATGACCAGAGACGGGCCCAGTTGGGGACACAGGGGGGTCCTGCGCCAGAACAACAACAAAATCCAAGGGGAACACCTTGGCAGTCACGGGGACAAGGTGGAAACAAAAGTGGATGGATCCGGAGCGCGAATGGATCCAAAGCGTGGTCAATTGTGTGTTGGTAGTGCGGGAATCTCGGACATATTTCTAGAGACTGTGAGCGGGACTATCTATCCAGAACAGGAGGCCCTCGATGGGGGAACAGAAGAGGTGGATACGGGCAAAACCAAGGTCGGTATCAGGGACAGTGCCCACAGCCCGCAAGTCCCACTGGTCCAGAACCCCCTCAGCACCAGAGTCAAGATGAGAGGCGGGGCCCGGAGATGGGAAGTCAGACCGCCAGCGCTGAGATGGGGGAAGAAGCGTCGACCTATAGACAACAGAGAGCGTTTATAGCAGCGTTCGGACGACATGAGGCAGTTCATCGAGACCTGATGAAGACACAGCTGGAGATTGGTCAAACCGCACACGAGACGCAGAGACTGGAACAAGAACTGGCGAGAAGGAATGTACTGCTAGATGGTACAGCGATTGAGGTCATGCTTCGGGCATCGGAATTAGGCCGCCGAGATCAAGCAATGCCCTGTGCCCCGTTGCCCAGACAGGGAGCGGGGCCTCGACAGGGTGCTGAGGGCCTCGGGCGGGGCGAATTTCCAGACCCCTCTCAACAGCAGGCTCAAAGGACGGTGGCTGGACAAAATAGGTACGTGGTTTTCTCCCCAGACCAGGCTCAAAGGGGGCGAAACCAGGAAGGGACTGTCAGAGGTAAGGGTCAAAGCGGTAAGGGCAGAGTGCAAGGACAGACACTGGGCCCGATGAACCCAGGGCCATCCGATTACAGGTGGGGGGCCCACAGGGTCCCACAACCGAGGGAACAACAACAGGTTTGCTGGATCTGTGGACTGATAGGTCATTTTCAAAGGTCATGTCTGCAGAGGCCGCCGGCAGAATAAAGAATATAGAAAGTGATTCAAAATGAAAATGAATTGAATAAAAAATATATACAACGGATTAGAATAAAAATAGAATAAAAAAATAAATAGAGGGGTTAGGTGATTAGGTTATGAGTGGAAGTTACTAAAATGGATGTATGATTAACGTGGCGTGATGAAGTAACTGGCGGATGCATGAACTAATCGGGCTAACAAGAACATCAAATCAAATGTTAAACAGTTAATATTAGGTATTCAATATTAGACAGTGAAATGATGTGACACTGCGGCAGCTAGTGGTCAGTAGATTATCCATGCTTGATCAACATTCAGATTGGTCAAAGGGTGGACTGCATGATTAAGAAATTAAAAAGACCCATAGTCGTTCCTAGGTTTTTATGATATTGATAGATGGAGATTAACAATCATGAATAATGAAGTTTATTTCGTTTTATTTTTTCTTTCCTAGTTTTTTTTTGTAAGCTATTTCTGCCTCAGGCCGGAAGTTTTCATTTTGTTTCTTAGTATATACAGGGGTGGATACGCCCCTAGATAATAGGTTAATTTTGTTTCTGAGAGTGAGTTGAAAAAGAAATGCTCACAAGTTTTGTTTATTGTTTTCAATTATTGTTTTGGGCATGTTTTTCTTTGTTTTGTTTCTATTCTATATTTTTTCTTAGGAAACCTGACAGGCTGGGAGTGATCTCGACACAGCAGGACTAGGTAGTATATGTCTATATAGTGGACTGAGAACAATGTGAATGGACTGGAGCTGGTTCATGGTTTTTGTTCTCCGCTCATTAAAAATCCAGATCTAGGATCTGGGGGTTGTGTCGCGATTGGTGAAAGTGTTGGGAAACATGATTATCTGTACATTGATAAGCTCAGTAGGTTTTGGTCGCCATTGGCCGAATAGCCTTTGTGTAGGGTGTGGACATGTGCAATTGATAATTGGCTTGTGGGGGACTCTGACGGCTTAGTAGAGGCTGGCAGAGCATGTGGAAGATGTGTGTTTAAGGCGGACTGTGATTTGTTGCCGTACGTGTAGGACTACTGGGGGAGAGGTCGCGTCAGTACTGGATGTCCGGGCCCTGAGGCAGCTGTCCAGGAATGAAGGTATGATGTTTAGAATTTTATTCCACATCAAAGGGTGGTGGGGTTATACTGTTTTGACAGTATAATATAATGAGAGCCATGTGAATTTTTCTGAATTTTGAATATTAACGATCTAGAAGCCATGAAATATATAGATAAATGATTTGGAAAAGAAAGTTGTCAAACTCAGACCAGTAAAGAGTGTCTGAGGGAGGAAAAATATGGATTCTCAATCAATTGTTGTGGTAGAAGTAACCTGCACTGTCCACCGAAGCGATATATACTCACTGCAGGATACGAATGGGAGATTGGGGAGTCAGCAGTCATCAGAGTGTGGTACGAGGAAGACCAACGACTCCATCGGTACTGTTGATCCAGGACACTGGCTAGTGTCTACCCAGCGGTTCCATGGGGAATCACAACACTGCGGGTACCAAGAGATCCAGGAGAAGCCTAACTCTCAAGCGTTGAGAGTTCCGGCCAACGCAGTGACCGAGTCTTGAGGCTTCGGAGGGGAACGAGAGAGGCCAAACGACAGGCAATCTACGAGGAGACAGGCTGCAAGGCCTCATCAACTGCTCCGGCTGTCAACAGACAGGCTGAAAGGCCTTAGCAACTGACCCGGTCACATCGAGCGAGGGGGTGGAGCCTCTATCGCCCCTATCAACGACCAGGCGGAGGGTGGGGAGAATCAAACCTCTTCCACTAGTCCGAGGGTCAACGGGGGTTGAGCCAGCGACGACTGCAGGAGACAACACAACCTCCTCAACAGCCATGACAGCGCCAGAGGGGAGATCTAATCACCCCACCTGAGATCGACGCAACTGACATCCGAGAGAAGAGCTCATGGTTCAACGGAACAGGCCAATACAGCAGGGGGTCATGCCCCTATTCGAGTGACAGCACGAGGCACGAGGCCTCGATAGAAGACGGGGTGGGATCGGAAGTCAACTGGCTTTCTGATTCTACCTCCCAGAGTTGGTGGTAGCATTAAGAGGGAGATCAGCAGTCTTGAACTGCACCAGCTCTGAGAAATGAGGAGGGAGTGGCCAGGTCAATCCAGAAAACATTGACCCCCCTTCTCCCTGCTCCAAGTCAGAATTTGACAACCCCAAGGGAAACCAGTGGAAATTGATCCTGGTACGAAATTTAGTGTCAAAGACTGCACACAATAATGAAAATGGACTGAAAATAAAGATGTTTGGGTGACGATAAGTATACATAAGAAAGAGATGTAGAAAAAGAATGTTTTTGGTTTTTTATGTGATTTTGCTAAGGTTATGGTATCTGTACGGTGTATGAACAGTTTGATTGAGAGAATATTAACAGATATGTGGGGATATATAATCCCCAACAGGGGACTGTGGTGGAATTCTCTGTTCAGAACTGTCCAATTATTATGGAAATCTGCTATGTTAAAGTGTTGGGCAGATTCACCATTAGGATACGCTCTGGTCAGGGCCGATACTGGGGGGTCTGTCTTTCTGGGGAACCACAGGTGGGCAAACAGGAAACCTGTTAGATTTAAATACAGGCTTAGAACGGTAGAGGGACTCTGAACCGGAACAACACAGGACGACACCCACCTTCACACAGCGGACGGCGCGGGCAGAGGAGAACGAACGGAAAAGAGCTTTTGGAGGGAGAAAAGACTAGTCTTTGTTTGTCAGCCAGACAACAAAGAACATCAACAACTCAAACACCTATCATTCTTTAATCTGCTTTCTTAGTAGGACGAGCGGCATAGTGCTCCGGTACCTTGAATATTATAGTGTTCTTTATTGTAATTGAACCAAAACCATTGTAATTACACTCTTAACTTTGAATTAAAACAGATGCTGTTACAACCTCTCCTTCATTTCTCCTGCTGCTTAGCTGCTGTCGAACAAGACCAGTTGGTATTTTGAAAGTACAAGGGTTTTTAGGAGACACAATTTCACAACGCAGAGTAGGATCAAGCCGGTTCTGATCTCATCAGAACCAGAACATAGACCCTTGTGACTTCAAAGGTAATTGGTGATTAGACACAGCTGTGGTAAAACAGAACTAACACAAGGCTGAAAGAAACACACTGGGGAATAAACTAGAATCAAATATACAAATACAGAGACCACACAAGACTAGATCACACTTACAAACATAGGCAAGAGGAACACAAGACTAAAACAGGGGAAACAATACAGACAACACAGACCATAATTGCACCAAACACAGACTGGTGAAAATAACATGAAACAGATGAATGGCCAGACTACAGTGCTTCAACACCTGCATCAGGCCAATGGGTGGCAGTAGCGTATTGTTTATAAATGGATGTGCTGAGAGTCCGATGGCCGGTCCAGTAGGACCGGAGGGGTGACAGTACCCTGCCCTCGAAGGTCGACTCCCTAGCAGGCCCCCCGGGAACGGGAAGGGTGGGAGGGAGGGAAGCAGCATCGGCGAAGAGGGGGGGCGGGGGTGGAGAAGACAACCCAGGAGTAGGACCCGGGACTGGAATCCCCACAGCAGCAGGACCCTGCACCGGACCCCGAACAGGAGGCTCCGCGGTGGCAGGGCGATTGGAACAGGGGAGGGGAGGGGGGGGGGGTGGAGAAGATAACCCAAGGGTAGGACCTGGGACTGGAATCTTCTCTGCAGTGGGATCCTGCATCGGACCCCAAACTGGAGGCTCCACAGCGGCAGGACCCGGCGGAGGACTGCGGTCCGGAGGCTCGTCGGCGACCAGACCCGTCGTAGAACCTGATGTAGGACCCCCGACTGGGGTCCTTCCGGCCGTGTGATCTGGCGTCGCCCTCCGGGCAGATGACACGCCGGTGACGTGGGACCTGAGGTAGTCCCAGAGTGAGGGATCACTCTCGGGTACCTCCTCGGGAGGAAGAGAGCCTGACCAGGGCCGTGAATGGGACCTGTAGTCTCTGGAACCCCTTCTCCCTCTGGGGCTGCAGCGTCGGGATCCGCGCCCCTTCCCAGATGCTCCCCTGCGGACCAGGCGACTCCCCACCCAGGGATCCAGCACAGGAGTGGCCACGGCGCAAGCACCCAGTGTCATCGGCGCCGCTGGCCCGGCCACTCCGTCCCACAGTGCCAGACCCCGAGCGGTCGCTTGGTTGGCACACAGGACCGAAGCGCCCAGGATACCGAGCGCGTAGCTCGCTCCGTCTCTCCTCCTTTCTGCTGGGTTCTGGTTTGGCTGGGTCATTCTGTTACGATTGCCGGAACGTTTAGGTGGCATGACGTTGGTAGAGGTGAGTAGAACCCAGAATGCAGACTTAAATACGAAGAGAGATAGTGGAGAGTGAGATAGAGAAGGCACGAGTCGAGGATGACAGTAACAAGCCTTTTACTGACCGTGGCAAACAATACATAAACTGACTCGCAGGGAAATACGGAGAGCTTCACAGGAGGTACATAAGGTTGACAGCACACAGGAACAAGGGGAACATGAGTAATGACCGAGCAATGGCTTCTGGGCAGACAAGACATAATTACCAAAACGAATTCGAGACATGAAGGTAATTGGTGATTAGACACAGCTGTTGTAAAACAGAACTAACACAAGGCTGAAAGAAACACACTGGGGAATAAACTAGAATCAAATATACAAATACAGAGACCACACAAGACTAGATCACACTTACAAACATAGGCAGGAGGAACACAAGACTAAAACAGGGGAAACAATACAGACAACACAGACCATAATTGCACCAAACACAGACTGGTGAAAATATTTCAGACATTTCAGACACAATTCATTAGACGCAGACCAGTCACCAGCGAGGATCGAGGGTGAGGCGCCAAGTTTCTTTTTAATATTGTGACGATTTGACATGGAGGACAATCACAATGGACATCAGAAAGTTATTCGCCATGGGCAGAGATAAAGCGTTGCAGAGGAAAAATGAGAGAGGTAAGAGTTGTAAGACCTGCATGAATTTGAAGAATTTCCCATCCCTTAACCGTAACGTTACCGAAGGAATTAGCTAGCTAGATAACATTACTAAGGATAGATGCTAGCTATACAAAAGCTACTGACCATGTAACGTGCTTACCAGATATAGCCTAGCTAGGACCTGTATACAGTAATAGCCTATCTGCCTATGCCAGTCATTTTTGTATTCTGCAGCTGTCTTTTGGAACAGTCTGCCCACTGCCCAGTGACTTGAAAATCGTCAATGCTGTTAGATTCAAGTCCAGACAGAAGACATGGCTCAAAAGGGAGTATAATTAACCTAGACATTCAGCAAAAAGGCACCCTTGCATGTTTATGAGTCTGTAATGTATAAATAGTAAATGGTATATGTGATGTGATGTCATGTCTGACTGTATGATGCATGACTAAGCATGTCATTCCCCTAAGCATGTCTAAGCATGTCATGTTTTTAACTATGGATACCGAACAATGGTTTGGGATGGCTTTGAACTGTTGAACAGTAATCCAGAACTATTTTATTCCACTGTAAAATATATATATATATATTTTGTATTTAATCTATTCTATTCTACAATTTTATTGCACTGCACTATTGCACTATTTTACTCTATTTTATCTTGCTCCTTTTATTATTGTCTATTTAAAACTGAATCAATCAATATTCATCCTATATATATAACATTATTTTCATGTTGCTCCAGACAAAGTGGAGCAAAATGCAAGAAGAGGAGGAGGAGAGATGGCGGTTGAGCTGGCTGAGTCAGGGGAGAGAGAGGCGAGAGACAGACAGCAAGAGACAGAAGACAGACAGTATGGGCCTGAGAGAGATGAGAGGAGCCTGACTAGAGGTCACACTGAGAGGTGAGTTGAGATGGATATCGAAATTCGATTCTTGTTGAAGTGAATCGATTCTTTAGACGATTCCGCTATCGATTCTCGATTCACTAATTCCAAAGAATCAATACATTTCAGTCCATTGACTTGCATTAACACTTTAATCGCCGGAGTCGCCGAAACTCGTCATTCCCCGCCATGTTCATTCTGCCGAAGACGCCGTAACACGTCTTTGATATCAATATTTCAAAAATCTGTGATCGAAATCATATTTCTCCCCCGGGGACCTGAGATATAATGCTGAGCTCCACTCAACTCTCTAACGGTTCAAGAGCGCCATCTGGTGGCCGATCAACAGATCGCCCAACAGGAAGTGATCTGTGGATGAAGTGGTGCTCACCCATATTTCGTCCGGGCACTCGCTATCGTTAGAGGGACTCCATCTTGACACAGTGAACACCGATCGGTGCAAATAACTCGATAAACAACATGATTTGGACGTATATACTATTATACAACCTGGAAATGGATCGGGTATTTATACATCCCATAATAGGAATATCTGTGCTCCACGCTCATCGCCCAACGGCGCGAGGAAGATACGGTAAGATCCAGCGTTATTTTCCAACGTGTTCTTTACTAACTGCTCTGATGATCATATCACCCACACTAGATGAATGATATAACGTTGCCCACGGAATTATAAACGACCCCCCGCCCATCCGGTCAACATCAGATCATACGTAGTAACTCCTAGAAGCACATCCAGTTGACATTTTTTATCTCGCACAGATTCCTACCAAACTGTATTTGATCATCAATATAATGCATTTAGGGCTATAAATCAAGTTCTGGAGAAATCTGCAGAAAACGATAAAAACATACTTATACTTTAGACCGTATTTTAGTATGAATATGTGAATGAAAAAGTATAACGTTGCTACACCCTGAACAATAGATATAGGACATTGAATGGGCCATAATAATGTCAATTTAGCAATACAATTTAAAAAGTTATAGCCCTGCAAAGAAGGGGAACTTCTCCATAGACAAATAGAGCTGGCGAGGGATGGTAAATTATGAATTTAACCATGGCGATCAAAGTGTTAATGTTCAGTCATTTTGTCAAAATGTTGTAGTTTGTAGGGAAAATATTGTTTGCAAGTGTAGCTGTACAATAAATGAGTCGAGTTGGGATGTGTCTCAATGCAGTGTATTGCAGAACACAAGTAAACAGGCTCAGTATGCCCACAGGGTGGAGCTGTAGACCAGCCTGTAACAAATATTAGGTTAATGTTGTAATGATATGCAACTGAACTAGTGAACTGAACTGTTAAACTGACAGAACCTGTGAAGAGGTGAGACCTGGCTGACAGGCTATAGCTAGCTAAGCTAACTAACTTGCAGATCTAAAATGATTCAGCGGACATGTACAATTGTGTGTCATCTGCGTAACTATGGAAACATACATTGTGCTTTCTAATGATGTCTCCTCAATGGTCAATGTTCAATGCAATGTTCAATGCAAGTAAAGCACTTTAAACTTTAAGTATGACTAAATGCTTTCTTGACTATATATATAGTAACTGTTCCAAAATGCATAGATGTCTATGTATTTTAGGGGTTTGGGGGCTAGCTCTTTTTAATATAAATGTCAGATTGTTTTATTTATTTTATAGATTTCTATGCATTTCAGGAGTTTGGTGGGCTGGCTCCCCCAAAATAATTAAATAACATAACCCTAACCTAACGGCTAAAACTGAAATAAAGTTAAAAAAAATAGTTACAAAATCCACCCAATTTTAGCCCAAAAACCGCCCAAAACCGGCAAAAAAAAGATTTCATATCCTTAAGTGCCCCCCTGTGCCCCAGTAGAGTGCTTGGTCTAGATACGCCCCTGCCATATACCCAAATCAATGATGCAGACTGATGAAAAAAAACATTTTCTCTCCATATACCCAAATCAATGATGCAGACTGATGAAAATATAAATCTTCTCTCCATATAGCCAAATCAGTCAACATTTCAACATGGAGAATCACAACAAAACATGTCCCAGTTGTCATGCTACTACAGTGTGCATAACACTGTAAGCTCAGCAAATATCAGACAAACATAAAATACTGTATCCAGTACAGGTTAAAATTACAGTAAAACAAAAATAGAGAACATTTAAATAGAGTACAGAAAATACTAGACATTATCTCTTTGCCTAGCTGGATCTGGCAAGATAATTTGTTTTGTGATTCTCCATGTTGACATGTTGACTGATTTGGGTATATGGAGAGACAATTTATATTTTCATCAGTCTGCATCATTGGTTGGTGAATGTATTGTATATTTTCACGTTCTCTGTGTACAGTACTTCACTCTCCTTCCATTTTGGTTGAAGACAGGTGAACTCACCTGCTGCATTTTATAGTGACATTCTGTGTCTAATGTAATGCAAGTGTGTTTAGTGTTTTGCAAATCACTGTGTATTGTTTTGAAAAAAGTGTGAGGCTGACATTGTGCTTATAGGGGTGCAAATCTGGGCCTATGTTTTGCTCCTTGAGTGTAAGGTTTTGATAATTGTGTAATACTTTTGATTTGAGTGTTTATGCAATCGAAGAAAACTGTAAAGACTAGAGATGAACTGTTTATTTATTTTGTACATAGGCTGTGCATTATGTTTATTTGTTTGTTTATTTGCTCATGTGTATGATTCTTAACTGTGTTTTTATTTTGTTATTGGTGTATATGTGTGTATGTATGTATATGTATATATATTATATATATATGTATGTATGTATATGTGTATATATGTATATTTGTACTCCTGTTGGGGCCTCTTGGACCAGATCAATGTTTTATCTGGCTAAATAAAGGTTAAATAAATAAATAAGAAACTGATGATTTGGTCCTGTTAACTTTGAATTTTCTATGGGGACTGCCCTATCCCTCTCATGGACCTGGACCTCACCTACCTAGGCCCAGAACCTATAATCTAGTTCTTCAGTATTCGTCTCTAATTACTCTAAAATTGCGTATTTCTGTGTAAAAAAAAAGAAGAAAAAAGCCCCCAATGTTTTCTAACCCTAAAAACGCCCCTGAGCAGCACACTACATGCATCATTGTGATCCATTTAAAAGCAATAAAACCAACCTAAGGAAGGTGTGAAGGACGAGCAAGTGGATAGGAGTTGGTGTGTAGAACGTACGGTTATGTATATAACCATAGTTATATGAGCATAGTGACGCTCAGCGTCATAATGGCAATACTCTTCATATCCAGTATTGAACTGAAATAAATTCTCACATGCACCTTTACATACCATCATCTGTCTGGCCACACCCCCATCCGCTACCTACATAAGCAGGGGTGTGGCCATACCATCAGCTCCTTCCCAATCTTTCACCACAAGGCAAGATCACAGGGTCCTCAGTGAGTCCTGATGCTGAGCGTCACTATGCTCATATAGCTATGGTTATATACATAACCGTACGTTATATATTGCATAGCTCTGCTCAGCGTCATAGTGGCAACACAGGAGCTGAGCAGAGCTGAGCTCGACAAATGTACCCGCTGAGGCCCCCCACAACCATCAGAACCGGGGAGGACCCAAGCCCCCCTAGCGGAGGACGGGGGCGTCGGGTCCGACTGCACGAAGAGGAGACTTCAGCAACTCAACGCACAGGGTGAGCAGACCGTGGGGCGTACCCACAACCACACAAACGCACAACCCGCATGCCACTAGGGAACGAACGAAAAGGAACAAACCCCCGTTACCACCCCTAATATCACAGGGTCAAGAGAAAGCCCAACCCTGTGGCAAGGCCGTAGCAGCGGAGCGCGAAGGAGGACCCAGACCCAGAAGGGACTGGACCCCCCCGGAAAAGGGGGCCTGGAGAGGCCAATGACGCCACAGCATCGAGACCTCACCAGGCGGTCACTAGTGACACCGCCCCCCACATCGCCAGCATATTCAGACAGGGTCCATCTAAGAGCAGACCCTTCCCCCCTATAGCACGCCGCCTAGCTCACTGATCCTGGTATACTCAGGCAGTCACCCATCCAAGCACAACCCAGGCCTGAACCTATACCGCTTCCGAAATCGAACGAGATCGGGCGTGTTCAGGTTGACATGGCTGTAAGCTCGAAGCACTCAAGAGGCTACACCCACAGCGGGAGCAGGCAGCGCACCGAGGAGACGACCCCCAGAAGAGGTTGATCCCTCAATCCAGGCAACAGGCACTTGACCTGAGCCTGGAGCACTGCAGACTAGACAGGCGCCAAAAGGGGTCTGCTGAAACAGCACCCCGGCGGAAGGGGCGTATGCTGGCATTGTTGCGCACCATGTCACAGCCTCCACAAAAAAGAACTGACTCTCTAGAGGGGTCTAGGCAGAGAAGGCTGACACGATTGGCAGACGTCATGAAACGTGCGGGGGCACACTCAAGCGGCCTAAACCAAGAGTTGACTCCGCTGCAACACACCAGGGAACCAACCACTCTCTCTCTCTCTCTCTCTCTAGGTCGTCCTCGGACAGGCCCTCCATTGGTGCTTCCAGTCATCCCGATCCTCCATGCATCTGGCTAGCTCGCCGGTGCCTTCTGTTCCCGCATCTCTCCTGAATACGTCCACGTAGGTTAATGTGGGACGTCCTCGTGATCGATGCCTGTGAGTTGGTTCCCACAGCACAAGTTTGCTGGTTGGCATCTCATGATGTCTCTGGCAGTGACCTGCCAGCCTCATTCTCCTGACTGCCACTTTCTCGCTCACCCTTAGCACCCCCCCATACAAGTTTGCATTGCAACCACCCCCCAACATGAGGTGGTCGTTCCTATAACCCCTCAAGAAAAAACTCCAAAACACAACTGCGGGTATACACTGGCAGTACAAGTGTTTCAGTTTTCAAAAAGGGGTTATCCCAGGCAAGTCCCTCAGGGTACCAAAACAGCAGATCTGCATCCCCGGCGGACAACGGGTTAACTGACCTGGACCGGGGCGACCAGAATCAGTCCCTTGCCCTAATCACGCCGACATCCCCAACACTAGGAGGGGGGTAGGTATGCGTGTCGATCCAAAACATTATAGAGGGCGCCACCCAGACGGTCCCTTTCGTACCACGCTCGGTGGCCCACCCCAAGGGCGTGAGACCCCTCTACCTATGCTTTTATCTATTCCGTTAACATCCCCCAGAATTCGTAGAGACAAACCTAGTAAACTGGCGCTCGGAAGAGACAAACTCGATCCCAGTTGCCCCATAAAAACGCTGTTTCAATGATGAGCAACCAAGGCGCGCAAGCCCATGCGTGGTTCCTATCAGAAGCACCCAGGGCCAGCACTATGTACACGTCGAGACCCAAAACACATCAATGGATAGTCTAACAAGACACCATATACCGCTCCTCCATACCGCCTGGGAGAACGACAAGAAGCCGCTTTTTTCACAGAAAAAATACGGACATGGGTCCCATACGACGCGGCTGAGGGAAAAACAACACCCCGTCAACCATGCTCCATAAAAGAGGGGACGGGGAGCGACGTACCCTATGGCGGGGGGAAAAAACCATGACTCAACAGACCATTACCGGCGAGGAGTCAGGGAACTCCCTAAACCAGTGGTTCTCAAACTTTTTACACCAAGTACCACCTGAGAACGTAGCTGGCTCTCCAAGTACCACCATATGACCGGCGTTAAAATACAGTCTATTCAGCTATGCACAGTTCACGCAGGAGGCAAATGTATTCCTAATACCATTATTTATTGTTAACTTTTGTCAGACACAGCCACAATGTACAAAGGGATAGCACTAGAACTAGCAAACGCTTCCACACAACTCATACAATGCAAGGGGCATTGAGAACATAATAACTAACATTCTCACATAGCAAGTGAGAAAATTAAGAACAACTGTATTTCAGCAAATGTACTTAATTCTCTCTCTCTCTCTCTCTCTCTCTCTCTCTCTCTCTCTCTCTCCCTCTCTCACACAGCAAGCAATTGTCCGTCATTCTCTCTCACACTCACACACACACACACACACACACACACACACACACACACACACACACACACACACACACACACACGCACACAATTATTTTGTTACAAAAACTTAATTTCCTGCATTCTGGTGCAGGAATTTTTTAATTTTTACCCTTTAAATGCCAGTGTTTGTGATGGGCATCACAAATTATTGTAAAAAAGAAAAGAAAACACATATTCAATACATTTTTGAATGTTTACCCTTTAAATGCCAGTTTGTGTGATGGCATCACAAATGATTGTTAAAAAAACACAAAAAGTTAAATATTTACAATATATCAAATGCAAATTACATTTTTCTGGGGGGGATTATTACAGGCTAGGCATGTGTCAATGATTAGCAGCAACACATATTTTGATGGATTTTTTGTAATGTCAGATTTAACACCAACTCTTTTCAGAAAAGTGGGAGTATTTCATTTTTTATCTGACATTACAAGAAATCTAAAAAATAAATGGTTATGATCAAGGCTGAAGTTGAATTAAAGATTTATGACTGTTTAGACTGCAGACTCTGTCACAGTGATCTCCTGGTTGTTCCCCACTTAGATTATCTAACTATCGCGCTGCCGCAACCAGAAACACTGGCCTGGCCTGCTTCTAAGTTCAGTGGCCTGACTGCAAAAAAAAAAAAAAAAAATGTTTTAGCTTTTTTGGAAATGTTTTCAAGTACCACCAGCAGTACCACCAAGTACCACTAGTGGTACGCGTACCACAGTTTGAGAACCACTGCCCTAAACAATACCCCGTCAACCTGCTCCTAAAGGAGGGGACGGGGAACCCCCAAAGAGACTTCCCACGTGAGCAATAGATTGAAAAGACATATTGCAACATTGAGCTATGTAACTATTGGACTAGGACTCTCCGAGGAGGAGGCTCTGAAACTCTGAGGAGGCTCCCTCACTGAGAGGGAGACTCTGAACTCACAGAGGAGGCTCTGAAACACCCTGGGAGCAGAGCAGAAGAACAAACGTCTCTACTGCGTTGCATCACCCACCAAGCTCAATACACATACAACAGAGCAGAACTTCTTTTTTAGTTCTACTCACCTTGACAATCTGAGGAGGAGGCTCTGAAACTCTAAGGAGGCTCCCTCACTGGGAGGGAGGGTCTGAACTCACAGGAGGCTCTGAAACTCCCTGAGGAGGAGGCTCTGAAACTCCCTGTAACAGAGGTCCATAACATGGAGCCTGAATAACCCACGGAAGTCTTACCAATAGAAACGCGCCCAGTGACGTACTCTATGGCGGGGGAATTTCCGTGGTCCACCCGTGGGACCAGGAAACCCCCCCCCCCCCCCCCCCCTACCCTGTAACGCGCTGATCCAGCAATGTGACAGGAAGCCCGAAGGACAGGGGGTTTTAACCCCTGACCAATCAGAAAAAGGGGAGGAAGGTTTTACCAGTTCACCCCTTTATGACCCCTCACCCCTGATACGATGTAATGACAAAGTAGAGATATGACACCAGTAATAGCATGCTACATGAAGTGTTTAACAGACCCAGAGAGGGCCCCTTTAAGAGCCCCGGTACCAGAGCTTACACATGTGACTTCTGTAGGCCAACACCTAACCCAGTTGTGGATCTTAATGACACACACAACCCGCCATCAAAACAAAAAAGGCAAAAGTACTCTCTCACTACCGTAAGAGGAACGCCGTTTTTTATAACGAGAGAAGACACAAGTCCTCGATTAAATACTGGCCACAGGCCTTGCTAAGTCCACATGATAGCGACCAAAACAATCTTTTCCCTAGGAAAAAATCTTTTTCCCAAGCAGGAGCACAACCCCAGCAGAAGCTGAAGGATTACACTGTATCCCCACAAACATAGTGAAACAATATATTGTAAACAAAACATGTTTGAGAGGAGGGGGGGAAGCCCCAGGGAAACCGGGGGGATCACCCCTCCCTACCTTACCCTTGATACGACTAGGTTGAACAGGTACCGCCCTGTTAATATGTGAACACGCTACGTGTTTATTGTCATCACAGGCTGAGAGAAGGACTCACCCCTCGATCATATGTCACTAAGCATAGCTTTGCAGGGTTATTAACCCAACTAGTTGTGAGCTCAACCACGTTAACTAACGTTACATGAACACACAAGGTCTCATCACAACCAAACCAGTTCATTTTTACTCACGTAAAAAACAACGCCGATTTTCTAGGTAGAGAGAAACTATACCAGCGACAAGACAATTCACACACAACACATGTCGTATCCCCAATGTAGTGAAGCAACATACGTTTTGGAAAAAAACATCATTATTACAAAACATTTAGAAGGGAAGGAAGGAAGAGGCGTTACGTGTCCAGAAGGACTCTTACCTACACCATGAGCGCAGGCTGAGAGGACTGCAAACACTGGTCTCTCCATGTTGACGAAAGTCCTCACTGGCGGGGCAACACGGTGTAGGGCCCGACTACATCCTCTGTCAAAGATGACGTCGTAGTCAGAGTGTTAAGGCCTGCTATTCTCACGGCTAATGTTCACCAGTGTAGCATAAGCTAACAGCCAACTCAGGCCGACTGGTAGCAACAAGCTAACGTTCCTGGCCTAGTGACCGTAACGAGCCAGCACAGCAGCTAACAGCTAACTGGCTAACAGTTAGCTCACCCAGCTAGCACGCAAGCTAAGCAGCTATCACCGAAACTGCACACGAGAACACAATAAACCCAACACTTCAGAGAGCCGCCGTCTGACTCCCTCCTCATCCTAAGAGAGCAGAGAAAAATAAATCAACACAGTTTCCAGAACGGTGATTGACAGATATACATCGGTGTCGGCACAATTCCCTCACAGGCTGCAGCCGACTTGAGCGTGGAGCTTCCGATAACGAAGCACCAAACCCACTTTTCCTCGTGAGGGTAACTTTCAACTTGAAAGATGGGGCCTTCACTTGACAGAGAAGAATCCGCTCGTCCACAGATCCAGGGTTTTAACCACAGATCTTGGTCACGGCCGACTAGATTGACTACCGTGGGCTTCAAACCAGGACCCTTTCTCTGCCGTCTAAGAGGCAGAAAAAGAATACTAGTCTGGGGCCGGCTTTCGTAAATTGTGCAGCTAATCCCCCCATAGCAACACAACTGGCGATCGCGTTGCAAAATCATCACTCACCCAGAGAAAGATAACTCGCTTCTCACAACAGCCGACACTCCTCCTGCACAGTCCAGCTGCAGAACCGAAGGTAATACCTGTCCAGCTGCAGCTTGGAGGACTGCAGGTGGGGATTAGACCAGCGACGCGAGCCCCTAATACGAAAAAAACGGTGGAGGTCAGAATGATCATCATCTTCCAGACACCCCAGTGACGAAGACATTATCGCCGTATTTTCTCGAAAATAGTGAGAGAGAAAACAAAGATATAATGTCAACGTAGCTCCTTGATCTTCTACTTTCTTCAAAAAATCCATCAAACTTAAAGTGTGGTACTTGCAGGCACTCAACGTGGTGAAAATTGAAGAAGGAGCTGATGGTATGGCCACACCCCTGCTTATGTAGGTAGCGGATGGGGGTGTGGCCAGACAGATGATGGTATGTAAAGGTACATGTGAGAATTTATTTAAGTTCAATACTGGATATGAAGAGTATTGCCACTATGACGCTGAGCAGAGCTATGCATGCAATATATAACAAGTGCTGTTCCTGTTCTGCTGGTTAGTGTTTAGGAAAAATTACTTCTGGTTTCAGTGTCACTCAGAGGGCAAAGCATGCTGGGAAACTGTCAGCAGGGGCCGGTTGGCATGGACAATAATTGATTCAGCACTGTTTCTAAACTGACACTGTAGTGAGAGAGAACGGTGTGTGTGTGTGTGTGTGTGTGTGTGTGTGTGTGTGTGTGTGTGTGTGTGTGTGTGTGTGTGTGTGTGTGTGTGTGTGTGTGTGTGTGTGTGTGTGTGTGTGTGTGTGTAACTTTGGTTGCCATTGTCAATTTGGGCACGATTGTATCAGAATAACCCACAATGTACAAGTGCACTGATAATATTTGTGTTCTTTAAACATTGTCTTTATGTGGACATAAATAAAGATTCTAAATGTGTGTGTGTGTGTGTGTGTGTGTGTGTGTGTGTGTGTGTGTGTGTGTGTGTGTGTGTGCGTGTGTGTGTGTGTGTGTGTGTGTGTGTGTGTGTGTGTGTGTGTGTGTGTGTGTGCGTGCGTGCGTGCGTGTGTGTGTGTGTGTGTGTGTGTGTGTGTGTGTGTGTGTGTGTGTGTATGTATGTATGTATTGTGACTAGCCTGGTGGTGTTCAGACTCGTCACGGTTCAAAAAACAAACAAATTCGATTGTCCACACAAGTGCAATATCAATCAATAAGAATATTTATTGATTAAAGTCAGAATATAGTCCGATGGGCAAATGGTCGTAATACAGTCCGATGTCCAAAACACAAAAACAGGCTCTCGTACAGAAAAAGGATTGTTCAATACTCAGAGTAGTCTTCCGGTCCAGGGTCAGTATACAAGGGGGTTTCTCAGCCAGTCTAGGGTCCAGTACACAATGTGTGTGTCTCGTGTGTGCGTGTGGGATGTGGGTGATCTAATGGTTTACAGTACTAATCAGCTGCCTAATTCCTCCTCACCCCCTACTTTACTTACTCCCCTCTCTGCCCCGCCCAGTGGTGGCTCTGCCACTAGGGGCGCAAGGGCGCCGACCCACCTGCTGCCAGCTGCTGTTAAATCAGAGAAGAAGAAAAAAATACTTTTTCGTTTTTTGTTTTATAGCCCTATAAATAATATAAACATGTTTAAAATGAATAATATTTACTAATTTTAAGTATGTTTGTGTTTCCAATGCACAATATAACTTAATTTTACAAAGATTAATAATAGTTTTCCTGAACAGGAAGTGACGATTCTGTCTGATATAGACCTTTTCATTAGTAGCCGCTAGTGTTGTCACGATACTGGAATTTCGACTTCGATACGATACCTTGAAAAGTATCGATACTTCGATACCATTTCGATATAAAAAAAAAAAAAAAAAAAAATTATATATATATATATATATTTTTTTTTTTTTTTTTTAAACAAATTTAGCTTTTGTTGCTGGTTGATTCTCCTCAGCTTCTCTCTGGTACTATAAGATAAGATAAATATAACACTTTTAAAACCCTTTGTTTATCTTTAGATCACACATTTAAAAAGAACTGTTCATCTCACTTCAATCATTTTTATTTCAGATGCAGAAGTTAGAACATAGTATTTTCTCAAGCAGACAGATGTAAACACTCACTGTAATCTGTGTTGCATGTACCTGACAAACTGAACTGTTTGTATTACAGTTGGTAACAGTTTTGATAAAGATAACAGGGCGAGGGCTATATGTGTAACATATATAACTTCACAACAGCAAAATTACTAGTACTACTAGTAGTAGTAAACAATAATTAAAACTTTTTTTTGCATTAGTGAAAACAATAAGGACACATTCAAAAGGCAGGGTAAGAAAAAAGTGCAATCTTATGCATTTTCAAGTCAAGTTCTTCTTAGGTAGTGCATTACCTTCTCATACCATTACACCTACTAATACCACCTTCTCATACCTTCTCATACAACCTTCTAATACCTTCTCATACCACCTTCTCATACCACCTACTAATACCTTCTCATACCACCTTCTAATACCTTCTCATTACACCTACTAATACCTTCTCATACCACCTTCTAATACCTTCTCATACCACCTTCTAATACCTTCTAATACCTTCTCATTACACCTACTAATACCTTCTCATACCACCTTCTCATACCTTCTCATACCACCTACTAATACCTTCTCATACCACCTTCTAATACCTTCTCATACCACCTTCTCATACCTTCTCATACCACCTACACCTACTAATACCTTCTCATACCAACTTCTAATACCTTCATACCACCTACTAATACCTTCTCATACCACCTTCTAATACCTTCTCATACCACCTTCTCATACCTTCTACATTACCTAGTGATACACATAAAGCATAAGAGCCGTGGAAGGCTCGCCGTCGTCGGGTAGAGTAATCCAATATACAGGTCCAGTCGCTCTTGACCCGGAGCTCCTCGGATGCAATCACCACTAGGGGTCTGACCAGCCTGGATAAGCGTCCAGATAACGTCAGGAACGATGGGGGTACTGATAACTGTAGGACTCGAACCGAACGATGCACAATACCTACTTAGTACTTATACCTTATCATACCTTATATAAAGGCCTCAAGTAAAAAAAAAAACTGCAATCTTATGCATTTTCAAGTAGCAGCCAGCAACTAGCAAATGAAACAATATTCTTCTTGAGGTAGGGCATTTAGACAGCAGAATGACTAAAACAATAATTCAAACTTTTTTGCATTAAGCACACATTCAAAAGGCACTAAAGTGCAAGTACAAAAAAAAAGTGCATTTTCAAGTTAAATTCTTTTTAAATAGGTAGTGCACTTATTCAACGGCCTCAGACTAATCACACATAAGGTGGTGCAAGTAGTGTAATAATGTACTAGCCTAAAGTTTCTTTACAACTTTCAGATTTTTTGCTAGGAACACCAGCATGTCAATGTGCTCCTCTGTAAGCCGTGCCCTTCTTGGACTGCAAATGAGCCCTGACGTACTAAATACACGTTCTGAAGCTGAGCTTGAAGCAGAGATGCACAAATACTTTTTCGCCAGCTGGGCAAGGTGAGGTAAAGTTCTCTCATGTGTCCTCCACCATGCGAGTGGGTCGTCTCCTGCGCTGAGTTCAGGCATCTTTTCATATATTGTGAACTCGTTTTTTAGTTCAGCCTCTGCGTCCTCTGCATCCTCGCCACCACCATGTTGACCCTTCTTTTCCCCCTGTATGCTGGTTAACAGTCCCTTCAGATCCGTTCTACTTTTCTTCGCTGGTACGCCTGGTAGTGGTAGTGGTTGCATGGCAGTGGCACATGGAGGAGGAGGAGCGGGTGTTTGTCTTCCTGTTTCAGTGCGAGTGTCCATCAGATTTCGTTTGACCTCGTCTTTGACCTCGTCTCTTAACATAACAAAACTGTCCTTGAACCTTGGGTCGAGAAACGTGGCTGTGTTCAACACCAGCTGCAGAGCCCCGTCGACGTCGTTATATCGTTCGTTGAGATCTGTACCAATATTTTCTTTAAGTTCACATTTGAGGAGGCTGTCATTTTCCTCAATGGTCAAAGTTGAAGATAACTTCCAAATTAGGGGCAGGACAGAGGAGAGTGTGGTGTGCTTTTCACCACTAAGGGCATCAGTGAAAGAGCTGACAGGGCTCAATATATCTTTTACAGTCTCAAGAATTGTAATGTCTGAATCTTTAGGCATGAGGTGCCATTTCTTCCGATCGTCGGCTAGAACTGAACAGACCGCTTGCTGCTGTTCCAGAAATCTCGCCACCATTTGATACGCTGAGTCCCAGCGTGTCGGCTCATCATGGATCAGTTTGTGTTCAGGCAGTTGCAACTCTTTTTGCTTCTGCTTCAGCTGTCGGGACATCTTTGGTGACCTGCTGAAGGCAGACACTGTCTTTCTCAGCCTCGACAGTGCTGCAGACACACGGCCTATATCCAGACCCTTGCTAATGGCTAGGTGAAGGTTGTGCCCAAAGCAGGGGACCCATGTGAAGTCCTGCTTAAATGCTTTCTTGTTATTTGAGGCATTATCAGTGGTGATGCCACTGCCAGCCATATTTGACATGTCCAGCTTCCATGTTTCATGTACCATCTCCTCCAACGCCTCTCTCAAACTGTCCCCCGTGTGC
The DNA here is from genome assembly GCF_963971535.1 of Notolepis coatsorum. Classification (NCBI taxonomy): domain Eukaryota; kingdom Metazoa; phylum Chordata; class Actinopteri; order Aulopiformes; family Paralepididae; genus Notolepis; species Notolepis coatsorum. The sequence continues at coordinate 137,704,166 of NC_140171.1, forward strand.
TCTGAGTGCAGCCCAACACAGCCCAAACACCAGCTCTGCATGTCCCAGGATTCTGTAATAAACTGCAGAGTTACTGCCATGAATGTGGACGTGGCCCTGCTGGTCCACAAGTCAGTGGTGCATGAAAATAAGGGTTTCCCCCTAAGGCTCTCCATGATTTTGTCTTTTGTTTCATTATATAGGGCAGGGATTTCAGTTGACATGAAGTGGTTCCGTGAAGGAAGGGAATACTTGTTATTTAACTGTCCAAGCAGTTGTCTGAACCCATGTTTCTCAACAGTATAGACAGGGACCTGATCCATGCATATGTACTCTGCTACAGCCCTGTTAAGTTTCTTGGCTTCCTTTGAGTTTGCATGATACTTCCTTTGTTGTTCAAGTAATGCTGGTAGGGTAGGCTGCTGTGCTGTTGCTGGTCGATTCTCCTCAGCTTCTCTCTGGTACTATAAGAAAAGAGAAATATAAGACTTTTAAAACCCGTTGTTTCTCTCTAAAGAAAGAAATACATAGCAAACATGACTTAGTTATGCAATAGTGCTGCTGCTTTTTATTTGGTTAAAATATTTTAGTTAATAAGACTAAAATATATGACTACAACAATTTTCATTAGAGAGAGAGATTTCTCCGGGGCTGGTAACGTTAACCTCAGAGAGAGAGAGAGAGAGAGAGAGAGAGAGAGAGAGAGAGAGAGAGAGAGAGAGAGAGAGAGAGAGAGAGAGAGAGAGAGAGATATTTCTCCGGGGCTGGTAACGTTAACCAACCTCGTGTCGAGTGTAGTATTGTATGACCTCGACATAACGTTTAAACGTAATTTTACTCCGTTTCCATGCGGTAGCCGGCTAGCTAGCATAAGCTAACAGAGGAACGACTAGCAGTAGCTATCTAACGTTAGCTAATAGCTGTAACGTACAACGAATCAGCTGTTGATATGATGCGCCATCAGTAGACAACGTATCTTGTATTAAACTAGAGTTAGTGGTTTAATGCTTCAGTCACAAACCTCTTTCATTTCTTTGTGGAGATCCGCGTGCCGGTCCTTCAGGTGTTTTGCCATATTTGAGGTGTTGGCACCTTTCGTTGGCACTGCCCTGTAACACCGCTTGCAAATGGGCATTGTGACATCTTTAACTTTCCCTTCTGTGTTTACTTCAAAACCGAAGTACTTCCAAACAGCACTTCTGCTGTTTTCTTTATCTTTAAGTTGTGGAGGCGCTGCATCTGCCATCTTAGTTCACTCAGCTAAAATGTTTACTGAAGAGTGAAGACGCCGACGGCTCGCTCTGTGAGGGGGAGGGCTGGAGGGGGAAGCGTGCTCTGAACAGCTGGAGGGGCAAGCGTGCTCTGAACAGCGTGTCAACAAACTTCCGGTAGAACACTGCCAGCGGGTACCGATACTACAGAAAGTATCGGTATTTCGGGAAATGAGTATCGTAACTGTTTTAAATATTCAGTATCGATATTTATCGATACTTCGATATTTTTGACAACACTAGTAGCCGCAGGCATTTCTCCTCGCCGTATTTCTCTCTGGGCTAGGCGCAATTGCGCCTGGAGTGCGCGTGCCCGCCGTGCACTGGTTCATCGTTGTATCCGTCGCAGCCACGCGCTTTGCGTTGAATATGATGTATTATGATGGAACTCGGGCGCTGGTTTGAAACGACCTAGCAAGCAGCCGAGCGTCTAAAAGCTCTCTGATTGGCCGACGCTGTACTTTCCGAAACCGCAGTTTGCAACATGAGTTTATGCTGTTGTTGTGATGTGTGATGGCAAGTTCTTTCAACGGTTAGGCTTAGGCACTCTTTCAAAGTTGGTTAAGGTTAGAGTTTGTCTTAGAGCATGGCGATAGAACACCAGGTAGTTTGCAGGCTGTTCGAGGCGGAAATGGACAAAGACACAGCTCTTCACTCACAGTACTTGTTGGCTAACAACAAGCTATATGGATGCGGAGGGACAACAATGGATGGACATCAACACAGGCTGGATGGACAATGCCATGGAGTGGATATACTTTATCAACAAGCCAACAACAAGGTAGATTAGCGATCTTAACTCTAGTTTAATACATGATACGTTGTCTACTGATGCCGCATAACGTTGTAACGTTACAGCTTTCAGCTAACGTTAGCTACTGCTAGCTGTTAGCTCCGTTATCTTAGCTGGCCACTTTTATAATTACTGCATGGAAACGGAGTAACGTTAACGTTTAAACGTTATGTCGAGGTCATACAATACTACAGTCGACATAAGGTTAACGTTACCCCGTTTCCATGAAGTGTTTAAATAGCAGCAATCTTGTTGAAAATGTAACTTTACTAAAATGCTCTCTCTCTCTCTCTCGCTCTCTCTCTCTCTCGCTCTCTCTCTCTCTCTAATTTCGCCGCGTGTGGTGCATAACCACTCAGACAATGAATGGTAACTTGTTTAAAATGATGAGCTTTACAAATGTGTTTATTATTGAATGGATCTGACATCATCTGAGAGAGAGAGAGAGAGAGAGCGAGAGAGAGAGAGAGAGAGAGAGAGAGCGAGAGAGAGAGAGAGAGAGCGAGAGAGAGAGAGCGAGAGAGAGAGAGAGAGAGCGAGAGAGAGAGAGAGCTGTGCGTGTTTGTGTTGGGCTATTGGAAACGTGGTTGCATTTGATTGACTGATCATATATTGATCGATGGCAATGGTGATAATATTCGCCAATGCGTGCCTTGTACATGTTTGCAAAATGTTTGGTATAGCGCCCCTAGTGGCGAAGCATCCACGAGCCGCTACTGGCCCCGCCCCCCTTTCCCTTGTCATGTGTATTTGTTGTTGTCCTTCATCGTCCTTAGTTGTAATTTGTTTGTCAATGTCTAGTCTGAGTTCCCCCCCTATGAGAGGGCAATGAAATGCCACTATTTTTCTTATTTTACTACACTTTTTATTAATTTTGCACTGTAAATAAAACGTATAATAAATAATAAAGTTGTCCCCCGAAGAGGGGGGGTGGATGGAGTGCCCTCAAAAAAGGGCCGGGAAAAAGGCAAAAAAACTCAAAACAAACAATGTCTCTCTCAATACCTCGCCCTACCTCACCTCCTCTCAACTCAACTCTATCTGTCCTAGTGTATTATAGTGTGTGTGTGGGATGTGGGTGATCTAATGGTTTACAGTACTAATCAGCTGCCTAATTGCTACCACTCGTCCCATGGCAGTAGTATCGCCCGTCCTTCACATATCCATGAGACAGGGGGTGCATCTGCCACAGTATGTATCAATCAGTGAGTGTGTAGTCGTCCTCATACCAATTAAATAAAACAATTTAATAATCAAACAGCTGCTTGGTAAAGGCATATGTGTATGTCTATAAATATTCAATATAATCTGTGTAGCCTATTCAACTATGTTTTATGGCATATGGTGCCTTTCTCAAACCTGACCAGTTCAAGCCATTAGCCCCGACCACATTACTGTTTTGATTGACATCCTTGTCCGCTGGGTCACGTTCAATCTGCCGTGCAGCCTGCTGCGAGACTGTTTACGGGACTAATTGAGGCGGAAATTATTCTATATTCGCTCCTGGAGAGGTTTCAGTTGAAGAGCAACAGTGGTGGGTTTTATTTTACCTTGCAACCAAAAACGATATAAATTGTAGCTATGCCAACCAGGCCGCTGCATCAGATAGTTAGCACACAATTGTTGGGCAGCATTGGCACTAAAGCTTAGAGAAGCTGACATGTGACAGGAAGGTTGCCTTCTCAATCCCCAGGCCAGACCAGTGGGGAAGTGAATGAATAATACTCTCCTTTCGCTCAATTACCAACAGCTGAAGTGCCCTTGAGCAAGGCACTAAACCCCCAACTGCTCCAGTGGAGCTGCTAAGTTGCCAACAGTGTCATATGGTGGTTGTAGCCTCCTGGGCGGCTCCCAGGTGTGAATGTGTGTAACTGTGTGAGTGTGAAGCAGGGCGTTGCTGAAAAAGAGCATCTGTGCTCAGCTTACCCTGGGTAAATACCACACAGTAGATTATTAGAAAATATATACTCTAGTAGCTGCCATCTTGATTATGTGGCCCTAATATAACCATATATGGCATGTTGTTATGATGAGGGATACTGCAGCATAGCCTACTGTTCCCATATGGCTCTGACATGCATGACAGGCTAGCTACATCATGGTCTTAATATCACTTATCTATGCCCTTACTCTCTTTCTTTCAGTCTGTCTTCTTTTCTCTCTGTCTCTTTCTATCTCTCTGTATATCTGTTTCCTTCTATATCTGTCTCCTTCTATCTATATCTCTCTGTCTATCTCTCTGTCTATCTCTGACCTATAAGTATTTTACCTCTCTTGAGCAAAATCATGGAAAAGTTGGTTCATTCACAAATTCAAGAGTATTTAGTTTCAAACAAGCGTGCAACAGATTCTCAACATGCCTATAGAGCTGGTCACTCTACTTCTACTGCTTTGATACAGATGACTGATGACTGGCTTAAAGCTATAGATATGTGCTGGTGGGAGCTGTGCTGTTTAGATTTTAGTGCTGCATTTGCTGGACCATTCTTTACTGGTTGAGAAACGTAAATGTTATGGTTTTAACTCTTCTGCTTTTGTATTTGTATTTATTTATTAACACAGAGTTAAACAAAAGTTGAAGAAAATACATAATAACCATATTGTGAAGAAGAAGTTAGAAGCCTAGAGGCTTATCGAGAACTTCCCCTGTTTTGTAAGATCAAAACATACACAAATATACATATTATGTAAAAGATACCAAGTTCAAGTTCAAGTTTCAAGTTTCTTTAATAGTTGTCACACAGAAGTACAGAATACCTTTATACAAAATGCTTCTTTCTGTTACGCTCCAGAGACTGTGAGAGCCAGCTACATTCTCAGGTGGTACTTGGTGTAAAACGTTTGAGAACCACTGGTCTAGTGCAGTGGTTCCCAACCTTTTTCCCCCCAGGGACCCCCAAACATCTCTGATTTTCCCCCCAGGGACCCCCAAACATCTCTGATGAAATTCGCGGACCCCCTCCTAATAAGATACCATAATTTTTTTTATTTTTTTCATTTTAATAACAAACTGCTTATACACAGGCATATGCATCACAATTAGACCCACTATGCTTCTTTGACTTGTGCCTTCAATCAACAAATCTCATCTTGCACCATAGCATTTCAAAATGTTTGGCCAATATTCAAATGCTGTATTCATCCTCTCAAATCAGGCCCTAATGGTGAACGGTTTGCATTTATGGAACAAATCAATGCAACAAATTAAACTAAATATGAGACAGGAAATTCCAATCAGTAGCAGAGAGAATCTGTCCTAGCTGGGTTTAATACCTTTTTTTTGTCATTTTAATAACAAACTGCTTATACACAGGCATATGCATCAAAATTAGACCCACTATGCTTCTTTAACTTGTGCCTTCAATCAACAAATCTCATCTTGCACCATATGCATTTCAAAATGTTTGGCCAATATTCAAATCCTGTATTCATCCTCTCAAATCAGTCCCTAATGGTGAACGGTTTGCATTTATGGAACAAATCAATGCAACAAATTAAACTAAATATGAGACAGGAAATTCCAATCAGTAGCAGAGAGAATCTGTCCTAGCTGGGTTTAATACCTTTTTTTTGTCATTTTAATAACAAACTGGTTATACACAGGCATATGCATCATAATTAGACCCACTATGCTTCTTTGACTTGTGCCTTCAATCAACAAATCTAATCTTGCACCATATGTATTTAAAAATTTTGGCCAATATTCAAATCCTGTATTCATCCTCTCAAATCAGGCCCTAATGGTGAACGGTTTGCATTTATGTTGAATGAAGTAAGAATCCACTGCAGTAAAAATATCCTCACCTCGAGTGGTGGTAGTACGGTTGACTGACATGAGAATGTCCTGCTTCAGATCCTCATTTTCAATATATTGCACATAAACGATGAGCACAGCCTCGTCTGCGACAGTTGTAGTTTCATCAAGTTGTATGGCAAATGGACCCTTTCTAAGCTTTTCTGACAGCTGCTGCTCGCAATCACTTGACATCTTATCAATTCGGTCTTTCACTACATTGTTCGAGAGTGGTACTGATTTTAGTTTATCCGCCACCTGTGGGCCGCACAGTTTCTAAACCATTTTGATGCAGGCTGGTTTGATGAGCTGCTCGCCAATATTGTGCGGTTTCTTTGCTTTTGCAATTAAAAGCGAACACTCAAAGGAGGCTTCGGTAGCCTTCTGTAAATCACTGCCACCCCTGCTCCACGCTACTCTAACATCAACAGGCTTGTTCGCCTTGAGAGACTGTTCTTTCCTCCGAAAAAAGTCTGGATCCTTCCCAACGGTTTCTGGGTGCTTAGACGCCTGATGTCTCTTCAGCTTGCTGGGCTTCAGGCTCGAGTTTGCCAACTTTTCTCCACAAATCACACACTCAGGTCGTTTGTCTGGTCCCTCAGTGAAGCCCATGGTGATGTAATTTTCGCGATTGCTGTAGGTCCTAACTTTTTTTGCAGATGAGCTGCCGTCATCTCCTTTTCGTTTGTCACACATTTTCGCCTCTGGCGGCTGACTGCAGACGAGCCGAGAAAGTTAACTAGCGTGCTAGGCTAGCTACAGAAAGTGATACAGTCAACTGATTCGCGTTTTAGCGGCTACCCGGTAGCCTACTGTTAACGTTCAAAAATCATGTCTAGATGTTTATTTATTTATCTTTATTTTTTATTGTAGTGGAGAGACTATTCATGCTTCTGATGATAAAAATATGCGAAGACCTCAAATCATCTGTGGTCTGGCGGACCCCCTGCGCCCCCTGGCGGACCCCAGGGGGTCCGCGGACCCCAGGTTGGGAATCACTGGTCTAGTGCATCTGTGATTCTATCTATAAACTGTAAGAGAGCCATGTAAGTAGAATGTTTTTGTCTGAAACCGTATTGATTGTTTTTTGTTGTTTATTTGTCCCCCTACAGTACGTGTTTGTGTGTTTGCTTGTGCGCTGAGGCTGCCTCACTAAGCCGCAAATTTAGCAATAGGAATACATCAAACCAATAAATAATATCATTTATCAAAACAGTATATGGCATATTAATACAGTATATTCCACTATACAGTAGCTATATCTGCGGTGATGGGTTTAGTTCTTATTTATTTAGTTTGCAGTGTGTGTGTGTGTAATGCTCACAATGCCTCATTCAGTCAGGACTATAAATGCAAAACGTAATTATTAATGATATAAATAGTGTCATATTAATTATCATTATAATTATTAAATTCCACGGATGTCTGTAGTATCGGCAATCCCCAATGACTTGTCCCAGAGAAAGCTGTTGAAACCACGGGCACACCACTGTCCGACGTACAACTGCCTTTTCGAGTGTGTAAATCCTACAAAGAATTTACAATACGAAACCATTCGAGAATCGAGTTACGAAGGAATTCCTTGGTAAGTTTTACGTATGTCTGTTCGAGAATGAGGACCAATGTGTATTATTATTATTATTATTATTATTATTATTATTATTATTATTATTATTATTATTATTATTATTATTATTATTATTATTATTAGTATCTATCTATCTATCTATCTGTCTGTCTGTCTGTCTGTCTGTCTGTCTGTCTGTCTGTCTGTCTGTCTGTCTGTCTGTCTGTCTGTCTGTCTGTCTGTCTGTCTGTCTGTCTGTCTGTCTGTCTGTCTGTCTGTCTGTCTGTCTGTCTGTCTGTCTGTCTGTCTGTCTGTCTGTCTGTCTGTCTGTCTGTCTGTCTGTCTGTCTGTCTGTCTGTCTGTCTGTCTGTCTGTCTGTCTGTCTGTCTGTCTGTCTGTCTGTCTGTCTGTCTGTCTGTCTGTCTGTCTGTCTGTCTGTCTGTCTGTCTGTCTGTCTGTCTGTCTGTCTGTCTGTCTGTCTGTCTGTCTGTCTGTCTGTCTGTCTGTCTGTCTGTCTGTCTGTCTGTCTGTCTGTCTGTCTGTCTGTCTGTCTGTCTGTCTGTCTGTCTGTCTGTCTGTCTGTCTGTCTGTCTGTCTGTCTGTCTGTCTGTCTGTCTGTCTGTCTGTCTGTCTGTCTGTCTGTCTGTCTGTCTGTCTGTCTGTCTGTCTGTCTGTCTGTCTGTCTGTCTGTCTGTCTGTCTGTCTGTCTGTCTGTCTGTCTGTCTGTCTGTCTGTCTGTCTGTCTGTCTGTCTGTCTGTCTGTCTGTCTGTCTGTCTGTCTGTCTGTCTGTCTGTCTGTCTGTCTGTCTGTCTGTCTGTCTGTCTGTCTGTCTGTCTGTCTGTCTGTCTGTCTGTCTGTCTGTCTGTCTGTCTGTCTGTCTGTCTGTCTGTCTCCCCAGTCACTGTCTCTCTCTCCACCTCTGTCTCTCTCTCCCTGTCTCTGTCTCTTTCCTCCAGTATTCCTCTCCCTGTTTCTGCCTCTGTCTCTGCCTCTCTCCCTTTGTCTCTTTCCCTGCCTCTGTGTATATATACTGTTTCTTCCTGTCGCTGTCTCTCTCATTCTGTCTCTTTCTCTCTCTACCTATCCCTGTTTCAGTGTCTATCTCTCCCTGTATCTCTCTCCATATCTCTGTCTCTCTCTCTCCCTGTCTCTGTGTCTCTCTCTAGCTTTGTCTCTCTCTGCCTCTGTGCCACTCTATCTATATATCTATCTATATACTGTATATATGTCTCCTATCTCTCTTTGTCTAACTGTCTCCTATATATCTCTGTCTCTTTATATCTCCTTTCATGACTCCTTTCTGTCTTTGTCTCCCTGTCGATCAGTCTATTTTCTGTCTCTTTTCCTGCCTCTATGTATCTCTCTCTGTCTCCATCTCCCTGTTTATGTCTCTCCCCCCCCCCTGTCTCTCTATCTCCCTGTCTCTCTTCCCCATTCTCAGTCTCTCTCCATCTCTCTCTCTTCCACAATCTCTGTATATCTCTCTCTATCTGTGTCTCTCTCTACCTGTCTGTCTGTCTGTCTGTCTGTCTGTCTGTCTGTCTGTCTGTCTGTCTGTCTGTCTGTCTGTCTGTCTGTCTGTCTGTCTGTATGTCTGTCTGTCTGTCTGTCTGTCTGTCTGTCTGTCTGTCTGTCTGTCTGTCTGTCTGTCTGTCTGTCTGTGTGTATGTGTGTATGTCTGTCTGTATGTCTGTCTGTCTGTCTGTCTGTCTGTCTGTCTGTCTGTCTGTCTGTCTGTCTGTCTGTCTGTCTGTCTGTCTGTCTGTCTGTCTGTCTGTCTGTCTGTCTGTCTGTCTGTATGTCTGTCTGTATGTCTCTCTCCCCAGTATCTGTCTCTCTCTCCACCTCTGTCTCTCTCTCACTGTCTCTGTCTCTTTCCTCCAGTATTCCTCTGCCTGTTTCTGCCTCTGTCTCTGCCTCTCTCCCTGCCTCTCTCACTTTACCTGTGTCTCTCTCTCCCTGCCTCTGTGTATATCTCCCTATCGCTGTCTCTCTCTCATTCTGTCTCTTTCTCTATCTCCCTATCCCTGTTTCAGTGTCTATCGCTCCCTGTGTGTCTCTCTCTCCCCGTCTCTCCTTATCTCCGTCTCTCCCTATATCTGTTTCTCTCTCTAGATTTGTGTGTCTCTCTCTCTCTCCCTATATGTCTTTCTCTATCTGCTATCTACCCCTCTGTGTCTTTGTGATTCCAAAAAGGAATTCATTCAGACTAGCTTATTTTAAATCAGCATTTGTTAAGCCATAACCTGTGATGACTCGTGTGAAACAAAGATCAGCCTTGAGCATTTTGTGAATGTTTTATGTAAATAGACAATGTCCGACCTTGTAGTTACAGTACAGTAGGTTATTTACAGAAGGTGCCATGGCTGTATGGGTGCTGTATGTCGGTACAGTAGGCTATTCTGTGCACATGCACAACCATAATGTTCATATTCCCTGCGTTCCTTTCTCAGAAACAATGTAAGATGTGAGACACTGCACTCTGCATTATACAACATGTTGAAATAATCATAAATCAAACTAACCTTTTAGATGCACTCAAAACTCACATTGAATACATTGATTAATATTCATATGCGCACCCTAGCAGATGCAATATTACTCCAAACAGACAAGCCGTGCCTACAGTAGCTGGCACAGATGTGATAAGAAAGCTGGAGATTAGTCTTAGGTTTACGCCATCATGACAACTGAAGATAATCATGTTTTCTGCTCACAAATACAATACAAATGTTTATTTATCTTGTGGCCACACTGTACATGTGCCTTGTGCCTAGGGAGGGTGAGTTATGCATTCACACAATGTCTAATGCTTTCCTGCAGCCGTTATCATCTGCCATTTTGGGCCCATTCTGTTGGGGTAAATTTGGGACACAGAATGGTGCATGTGAGACCAACGCATAACATTTTTTAATAAAATAAAAAACATCTACTTGCTAATGGGAGTGTGGATGTTATGGCTCCATATACAGTATACTGTATATATATATATATATATATATATATATATATATATATATATATATATATATATATATATATATATATATATATATATATATATATATATTGCACACTGCATACTCACGCCACAGTCTAATACCAAGATAGAAATTGTATCTTGTAATACACACACCAAGAGGTAGCAGGTCAATGACTGTACAGGCCTGCTACTACATAACACTGCTGCCGGTAAAGTGAAGAGAGGAGTTTTTTTTCCTCCAGGCAATAAGGCTCATAAACAAATAACCTAACGGCCTGCTGCCTGTCTGCCCACTACTCACCACTCACTGCACTGAGTCACAACACTGTGAATCCTCTGCAGTTTAAAGCTATTTTATCATTGTTCATGCTGCTACTTTGCACACACTATATTATTGTATTATGATGTAATGCTTTTCTATCGTTGTTCTGTTACTAATTTGCACACACACACTACACCCAGACTGTGACGACTATCATTATAATCTAGTGCTGTTTTATAATTGTTCATGCTGTGATTACCAGGAGAAGACACTGCATTTCAATTATGTGGAGTGAAACTGTGGAACAGTCTAAATGTGGTCGTAAAGCAATGTCCAAATATGAGACAATTCAAACTGAATTATAAAGAAAGTATGTTCACGAGGTACAGGGATGAGGAAGGGAATTGACATTCATGGGTGTTTACATTTTTATTTGATTTCTTTCATGTTTTACATATCCAATTTTGTTTTAGTGGAAAAGGGGTAGGATTAAATAAGTGTATACTTCTTCCTACTCCTTTTCGAACATGTCAATTGAGTTATGTTTTGCTTTTGTTTATTTAATTTTTTTTCATTACATTTCTTGATCAATGATTTGTTTGGTTTTATATTGTTTGTATTTATTTACATGTTCAAAATAAAGATTTCAATCAATCAATCAATTGTATTATAATCTAGAGTTTTTTTATTGTTGTTTTTGCTGCTATTTTTATGCTACTGTTATTGCTTCTGTTTTGTCCTATTTTATTGATGCAGGGCCGAGGAGCTGGGACCAAAACAATCTCACTCCTTTGTGCTGTAAAGGTAGAAATGATGTGATTAATAAAGATCATAATCTGAATCTGAATGAACCATTCCCGGGAACTGGGTGGAGATGTTGAATGATTTCATTTTGATGCATTATATGATAAGTGAACATTCAAAATGGGCCAATTCACCCAGAAGGTGTTGGAATAGTCCATTTAGTCTGTTCTGTGTGTGTCTGTCTGCTGAAATGTCAAAATAAATGTCTTGTGCTTGAAATATATATATTTTTTTATCTACTTGTTCTCCCCATTTTTCTATTTTTCTCCTGTCCCCAATTTCGCATTGTCCAATTCTACCCTCCCCTGTCTCGAACGTTGTTAGGCCATGCCTCCCACAAGCCAGCTGCAATGTGGACGAAGCCTTGCATCATGTGTCCCCTCCGGTACTCGAGGAGGCAGCCGTCGCATCTTTTCACCTGCACAGCGCGATCTCTCAACGGCGAGGGTCTGCATGTGAGGGACACGCCGCCCTCGTCGCTTCCTGATTCTACTGCGCAGGCGCACCAACCGACCTGTAGGAGTTGCTGTCCACAATGTCCGATCCCCACCCACCAGCTTCCCACCCCATAATACTGCCAATTGTATTAGTGGTTTCATGTACAGCCCGGTCCAGCTATATTCTATATGGTCACTCATCAGACCTTTGTACATGACACCAACACATTGAAGCTAGAAAGCATTTAGTTGCAACCAATCTTATTTGGAAACATGACACACAGAATAATAGTATTTAGCGTTTTATTTTAAACAATATTTAATTGTATGATTATAGATAATCGTATGATTAGAGAATAAATAAATCCAATGAAGTTGTCAAGTTCACAACTCCGCTGAGGAGGAGGGAGCATGTAGACTATCTTCGGTGCGCCGGGAGCTAAGGATGTTGACTGACCCAGTCCTGCTACAGAACCAGCACATTGACAGATATAAATGACAAGCTGACCCGACATTAAGCACTGTAATGACCGAAATGAAATACATTTCAGCACGCCAACTCTGCGCTCTACAATGTCTATTGTGCACTCAGTGGTCCGTGGTTTTGGTCAGAGTCATTATGGCTTCAGTGGATAACCCATATCTGCATTTAAGTGATGTTTTAGATACCCCAGTAATAACATTACATTTGAATTAAATACAATTATGCCTGAATGAGTTGTGTTCCTCCCAGCCACCGGCAACGACATTATCAGCCAAAATGCGCATCGCAGATTATCTGTACATTGACCGAGTGGAATCCCGTTCACATTACTGGGTTTGTTTATTGATGGAGCTTTGAAAGCTACATGGGTACAGTCTATTGCTCCGATGATGTTGGGTAACCTGGCGTAAAATCCTCTCTTGGCCTCCTGTTATTGATATATGGATATTGTATGTAGTTGGGGGGGGGGGGGGGGGGGGGTTGGGGAAATTATCTTCGACATCCAACACTGCGTTTTGGGTCTCAAATTGCGGTACAAAGCAAAAGTGAAAGATGGCTGGCTTGACCGCAGTTCCAATTTGGGTCTCAAATTGCGGTACAAATCAAGGAGAATGTGTCTCGGGTAGCGGACTATACTTAATATTATTATGTTCTCTCTCTGCAAATAGACTGCCCTATATCTCTGAAAACATCTGAGCGCACACCGCGAGAAGTATTCCTATAATAACGCTATGAACCAGGCTGAATTCATTCTGAAATACCTATTCCAAATGCTATTTAGGGTTTGACAATAATTACACTAATGTCGCTATTTTACAATGAACTATAGTGAATTACGGGTCATACAGAACACGTCATTGTTGAAACTAATGCATGAAACTAATGAAAGCATAATGCCGTCCGTCTGCAGTCTTCATATTCTACCGCTGGGCGCCAGGTACGCATGGTCAGAGCTGTGCGTATATATACGCACAAAGTCAAGCACAAGTTAAAATTGATAAGTCCCACACTTTGCTTAGAAATGATCGTACGCACGGGTTACGCACATATCTGTGCGTACGCACCATTGATAAATGAGGGCCCAGGAGAGGGTTCTTAAAAGGTATAGCTCTGTCTGATTGTGTCAGGAAGGATTCCAGAGATGAGGGATATGCACGCGGCACGGTGGTGTAGTGGTTAACACTGTCGCCTCACAGCAAGAAGGTCCAGGGTTCGATTCCCGCTTGGGGACCAGGTTTCTGCGTTGCCAGGTACCCATGTGGGGTATCTCCCAGGCCTTTCTGTGTGGAGTTTGCATGTTCTCCCCGTGCTCGCAAGGGTTTCCCCCCCGATAAGATAAACCCAATGGAAAAACATGCAGAACAGATCGCTAACGCTGTGGCGTCCTTGACGAAGACGGACAGGAGCACTTGGATTGGTCCCTGGGGCACGGCTCACGTTGATGCCCTATCTGCTCCCGGCTACCCATGGGGGGAAGGACAACGGGATGGGAAAAGTGCAGAAAGACATTTCATCTGCGACTCAGTGCATGTGTGTGTGTGTTCCTGTGGGTCGCCCATCTCGCGTGTGTGTGTTAAAACTGCATGACAAATAAAGACTTCTAGTCTAACAATTATATTATATTATATATTATTATTATATTATTATATTAAATTTAGGGCTGTCAGTTTATCGCGTTAATTAGATTAATTAATTAAACAGCAAATAATCGCGTTATGAAAATTAACTCAAAATTAATTACAAAAAAAAGTTTTTTTTTTTTTTTTTTATAATAATATTTTTTTTGTATCTCATTCATTCCATAAGCATGTAGAATACACATTAGATTTTTTTTTAATATGGTCCATTTGCATGTTCTTGGTATCTGATTCTAGGGACATCTATGAATCTCAGGGAATGTATTCCCAATTTCCCAGTGTCAGAAATACTGTGGGCTAGATCCACAAAGAATGGATTGCACGGTGCAAGTTGCACCCTTACTTACAATTCATTATGAATTGAAAATGGGGGACCCTGATGTAAACAAGACGAAAGTCTTACTCTGGTCTGCATTCCCTTAACAATTGTGTGTATTGAGCCGTACTGTATTGTACCCATTCTGCAATCTGTTAATAACATTTTCATTCAATCAATCAATCTGCGCTGTGATTGATTGAATGAACATTTTATTTTGAGTAAATTGTAATGAACCAAATGAGAATATCAATACATTTTTTTTTATCTTTGACTGTGAATAACACCATGCTCAAATTGACCAGACCTGAAAAATCTAAGCAAATTAATAGATGGAAGATGATTAAACAGAAGGTTTTGTAGATACAGTACTGAATTCTGCCATCCGGACACATGCAATTTGAAATACGATTATAGAATATAGAATATGAGGCATAAAATGGTAATGCGATTAAAATGCGATTAATTAGATTAATTAATTACAAATCCTGTAATTAATTATATTAATTTTTTTAATCGCCTGACAGCACTAATTAAATTATATATACCATTTCCTCCTCCAAGCAGGTGCTTCTTCTGCCGAGTTGTTCATTTTGGAGAGCTGGGAAAGCGAGAACGCATAGTGATACCAGTCTAGTTTAGGCAGGGATAAGCCGCCATCTTCTTTAGCTGCATACATTTTGGCCCGACCAAATAGAGGCCTTTTTCCCCCCCACAAATATATTGTTATGGTTTGTAACCGACCCCAATCGCACAACACAAGACAGGTATGAGAGTAAGCCAAGAACTGGGCATTTATTGAAACACAAAGAAAACGGCACTGTCCCTTTAAGGGAGAACACAAATTACTGGAAAACAAGAAATGGGAAAAAGGCACAGTGCCTTTAGGAGGCGAGCTGGCTAAGGGGAAGGCTAAGGGAACAGGACCAGGGCAAGGGACAAGGGCAGGAACAGGGAGGACTAGGAGGACTGGACGGGAAGACTAGGAGGACTAGGAGGACTGGACAGGGAGGGCTAGGAGGACTAGAGAGGGGAAACAGGGACAGAGGCTCGCGGAGGCGGGCTGGGGAGAGGGAGGACTGGAAGGACTAGACAGGGAGGACTAGGATGACTAGGAGGACTGGACAGGGAGGACTAGGAGGACTAGACGGACTGGACGGACTGGACAGGGAGGACTAGAGAGGGGAAAACAGACAAAGACTGGGATACAAGCATTAGAAGAATGTTGCTGCTCTGCAGCCTCTCCCGGGAAGGTTCGTCTGAGGAATCAGACAGTGACGTCAGAGCCGCTCTGCAGAATCCTCTCGGCAGCTCTCCGAGGTGGTAACGGGACAGAGAGGGAGAGAGAGAGCGGGTTAGCTCAGAGTACAGTTGGGAACAGAGCAGGTGACAGGAGAAGTGACTTGTCCCAAAACAGAGTAATCCAAGTGAACTGAATCTTCGGTGTAAATACACACTGTGAGTAATGTCCCAACAACAAATCCACGTGATAGAATCTTCGGTGCAAATACACACAGTGAGCGAAGTCCCAATTATAATCCAAGTGATAATATCTTCGGTGTGAATACACACAGTAAGCGATGTCCCAATAATAATCCAGGTGATAATATCTTCGGTGTGAATTCACACAGTGAGCAAAGTTCTAGCAAATATTATCCCAAATGAACAATCCAAAAAGCAGGCACAGGGTGAGTGACAGTCTGAACAAAAGCAGGATCTCTTCAGTGTTTAACACACACGAAAAATGATAGGGTCAAAAGACAGTCTTGCAAAACTCACCCAGGCGCTGTGCGTAAAGAGAGCAGGATCAAACAGGGCGAGCGCGTCGCTACGGGGAACGGGTTGTCCAAGCGGAGGTCTGAGTGGTGCGCGGCTGTTTGGAGTACGCGCCGGTACGGAGAGCGCATCTGGCGCGGAGGTCTGAGTGGTGCGCGTCTAGAGTGCGTCAGGATGCGCGTCTGGATGCGCGTCTGGAGTGAAGAGCGCGTCAGGCTCGGAGGTCTGGATGAGCGTCTGGAGTGCGTCTGGATGCGCGTCTGGATGCGCGTCTGGAGTGAAGAGCGCGTCAGGCTCGGTGGTCTGGATGGTGCGCGTCAGCTTGGAGTACGCGCCGGTACGGAGAGCGCATCTGCTGCGCGGAGGTCTGGAGTGGAACACCGGAATACCTCCCGTAGAGGTTTAGAGAGCGCAGTACGGTGTCTCCTTCCAGGCAAACGGCGAACAGGTGGCGAAGGCTTGAGCGCATCTGGCGCGGAGGTCTGGGGTGGAACACTGGAATACCTCCCGTAGAGAATTAGGGAGCGCAGTACAATCTCTCCCTCCAGGCAACGGCGACAGGTGGCCAAAGCTTGCACCTCGTCTCACGCCGGAGATAAAACAGCATACAGACAGAAACAGAACTCCCGTAGGAGCCTATAGACAGAGAACCTCCCGAAGGAGTTAGGTGATAGAGATATGATACGGAACGACCCGACAAGGCCAGAGGGGAAGAGCGAGGTACTTAAAGCCCAAAGGGGAACTAATTAGAATACACGTCAGGTGCGTGAAGGTAATTGATACTTGAAACTAGAAGTGTGTGTTCGGCACCAGACCAATCAAACACATAATGACAGGTAGTCCAAGGGTGTGGCTGCTGAAGAGCAAACGAACGCGAGGGTGGGGGCTAGTGAAGTGAGGAGACAGGGAATTAAAGTACAGGGAACAGGAATTAAAGGTCCAGGGAGAGGAGAACCTCACATATATATTAATTACCTTGTCATATTGTTTGAGTAACTGAGTTGCGAGGGTTAGTGGAAGCATATATAGGATATAGTTTAATTTGGGAGCCAATATCATTTTTACTAAGTTTATCTTACCAAGAAGGGACATATTCATCTTGGCTCAATTCTGGGTTAAAGCATTAACATGCTCGATTATAGGGGCAATATTAGCTTGTACAATTTATTTCAGGCCTGGGATCACTTTTATTCCTAAATATATCAATCATGATGGCATCCACCTAAACTGCCATCCCCTCCTGATAGCAGAGGGACAGCATGTAGAGAGAGGCATTGCTTCTGATTTGCTCCAGTTGATTGTGTATCCAGATATTGCTGAGAAGGACTCGATGACTGCTCCACTGACCCCAGCTGCTGTTTGGGGATTGCTGGACACCAATAAGATATCATCTGCATATAAAATTTTTTTATTTTCCACCTGTCCCGCCATTACCCCTTTGATGTCTTGATTTGTTCTTAGTGCAATGACAAGTGGTTCGAGAAAAAGCGCGAACATTTGAGGAGAAAGCGGAGAGCCCTGCCTCGTCCCCCGTCCTAGGTTGAAGGGCGAGGATACAATCCCATTAGTCAGGACAGAGGCCATCGGGTTTGTGTATAACAGTTTTACCCACCCAACAAATGATGGTCCGAATCCGAAACGCTCTAGCGTGTGAAACAAAAACGCAAATTCCACCTTATCAAAGGCCTTTTCGGCGTCCAATGAGAAGGCCACTGTAGGCTCTACATCATTCCTAACCTTCCACATTATGTGTAGGAGTCTGCAAATATTATTAGCTGAATTTCTCCCTTTCACGAAACCCACTTGGTCTGAGTGTACCAAACTCGGTAATACATCCTCTATTCTATTTGCTAGTATTTTTGCTAATATTTTTTCTTCTAAATTACTCAGGGAAATGGGCCTATAGTTCCCACAATATTGAGGGTCTTTGCCCTTTTTCTGTAGTAATGTAATAGTGGCCGACCTCAAGCTAGTGGGCAAGGTCCCTTTTAATAGCGAGTCTTGACTTTTAATAATCTTGGAGAAATTATATCACTGAATTGTTTGTAGAAATCGGGGGTAAACCCATCGTCTTCTGGTGCTTTACCTTAATTAAGCTGCCGATTGCAGCGTGTATTTCCTCTATGGAGACATCCCCTTCCATTGACTTCACTTGTTGTTTCGAGAGCGAAGGTAGCTTAATCTTGGTGAAGAACGCATCCATTTTTACCTGATCCACCGCCGCTTGTGGGGTATATAAATCCTGGTAGAAGCACCTGAAAACATTGTTAATTTCCTTTTTGTCTGTAATAATTTTGTCGTCTTTATTATGAATTGAGGATATAATATTTTGATTTCGCATTTGTTTTACCCGATTCGCTAAGTTTTACCCGCTCTCTCCCCTTGTTCATAATATCTTTGGTTGGTCCTAAATAGAGCAAACTCAGCCTTTTTTTGGTATATGTTGTTCATCTCATATTTGGATTTGTTCAGTTTCCTCCATTTTTCTGGGTCTGGTCTTTGGCTGTGTTGTTTCGAGAGTGTTTTAATTTCTTGATCTAATGCTGTCATTTTCTGTTTCTCTGCCTTTTTTAGTAATGCACTGTATTGTATGAGTCGTCCTCTCATATATGCTTTACATGTGTCCCACATTATGCCACTATCATCTATTGATCCCTCATTAAATTCCCAGAATTCCTTAAATATAGTTCTAATATATGCACACGATGCCTCGTCGTTCAGCATTAGGTTGTTGAAGCACCATCTCAAGGACCGCTGTCCTTCCTCTATGGATGTGATTATCAATTCAACTGGAGCATGATCAGACAGTACAATGTTCCCTATCTTACTATCTGCTACTTGCTCCACCAGTGTGTTAGAGATCATGAAATAGTCTATTCTAGAGTATGAAGCATGTGGGTGAGAGTAAAAAGTATAGTCTCTTTCCTGTGGGTTTAGGACCCTCCAAATATCCACTAAGCCCAGTTCATCTACCAATACGTGACCGCCAACCTCCCTTTATTGTCAGTATTCCTGGGTTGAGAGGATTTGTCTAGTAAGGTGTCTCCAACTAGGTTGAAGTCCCCCCCTATGATTACGTTGCTATTCCCTATTTTCCTAATCACCTCACACACTTCATGGAAAAAGTCTGAGGACGTTATGTTGGGTGCATAGATATTAGCTAATGTAGTTCTCTGACCTTCCAAATCTGCATCCAATATAACCCATCTCCCCTCATCATGAGAAAAACGAACGTGTACCTTAAAGTCTTTGTTATTTTTCACTAATATGGCCACCCCCCTTTTCCTAGAAGAGAAGGTACTATAAAATATTTGTCCCACCCAATTCCTCTTAAGTTTGGCCGATTCCTCCTCATTCAAGTGTGACTCTTGGATTAGTGCAATATCAGTATTTTTTTGTTTCAAGAATGTCAGTATTTTTCTCCTTTTAATGGGATGATGACAGCCGTCTATATTCCATGATACTATTTTAATCAGCCCCATTGCCCTTGTATTGAATCTCTTCTGTGCACTCCAGCATCTAATGCTTCTATGCCCGAGGCGTTATACCTCTTATTTCTACATCTAGGACCTGAGATTGTGGTGATGGACATAAAACAATATAGCACATATCGAAATAAAAGGGAACATATGAAAACATGAATACATCCCCCCCCCCCCCCCCCCCCCCACACTTACCCAAGCTACATTCGATAAGACCCCAGAAAGAACAGTTGCACAAAAGGTGAGATCTATACTCACCTGTGCACTTTGGTCCTCCTTGCCTATTATCAGAGGAGTGCATTAAACACAAGGTAAGTTGCCTAAAACTATGCCCCTACTATTTTGTAAACCCTAATGCAGTGTTTCTCAAAGTGGGGGGCGCGCCCCCCAGGCGGGGCGCAGAGGCATGACAGGGGGGGCCTTGAGATTATTATTTTTTATTACAGAAAATTATCACTAAAGTGCTATCATATTTGGATATGTTTGACCATTTCTCAAAATCTGAATCATTATTTAATAAAACACAGAAAAGGATCACCAAGTTACTCTCGATAAAAAACTTTACAGACAACATTGAGACAAAGCTTCCTGACACATCTCCATCCAAACTCTTGGAAGAACTCATTGAAATCTCATCAGATATTTTGGTCCGCCAAAGGGGGGCCTGACAGAAAAAGTTTGAGAAGCACTGCCCTAATGTAACGTATGGTTCACACTGTAAGCTATACACAGTGTGATCAACTTAACTGAACTTATCAAAATGGTGGTGTCTCCCATCCAACAATTCACATTTGTATATATCCTGGATATATATTGGTATGTTGCAACTTCTATGACTATGTCATATCCATATTGCATACGGTTCATTTCGCCCTCCCATGTTATCTATCAGGGATATTTCCTTTCCCACACTTAGAGCTTATTTTTACATTTAGTGCAATCTATTTTTTGCGCTTCGTAATGTCCGTTATTCTACGACGATGCTCCTGAGACTTTTCTGTATTTATGTGCGTCTTGTCTGTTATCTTAAATGTTCGTCTCCGAAAGTCACCGTCTGAATCCCTGATGTTTCTCCCGGTACCTGTGACGGTTGCTGTCCTGCCGTGCGGGACCTCCAGTCTCCGTCGGCTGTAGGTCGACCTCCCGAACCCTGCCGCCTCTCCACCGTCTGCCAGGTAGACAGCCGCTGCATCGCCTCTCGATCTGGATCGGCAGGAGGGTTCACCACGGTGATCTGATATCCACGTCTTGCCATATCCTTCGTCGCCTCCGCTGCGTTCTGGTATAGGCGGGTGCCGTCCTCGTAGAAGACCCTCATCCCCCAGGATACGGTGTCTGGAACTTGACATTCTTCTCCTTCATTATTCTCTTGGCTTCGGCATATTCTTGGCGCTTCTTCAGTATTTCAGTGGGGAAATCATGGTTGACATAGAAGCGTGTATTGTCACAGGAGACGTTTTTCTTCTGCCACGTCCGGCATATTATCTCTTCTTTTATTTTGTAACTCCCGAACTTAACCACGATTGACCGTGGCTTCAGCTGTGGGTTGCTAGGCATTGGGGCTAACGCCCGGTGTGCTTGTTCGATACAAAGGTCCATGTCATGAGGCAGGCCAAGTGCGTCTTTAAACAGGTTGTCTAGAAATGTGTGCATGTCTTTCCCCTCCTTCTCCTCCGGGATACCGTAAACCCGTAGGTTCTCCCTCCTCGTTCTGCCCTCTTGGTGGAGTAGCTTAGCTTCTACGCTAGCCTGCCTCTGTATTAGCTTCTTGATTAAAACCGTTGCCGCATCGAGCACATTTAAATTTTCTCCGATTCTCCCCTCCGCCTCATCGAGTCTATTGTTCATCTTGTTCATTTCACTTTTAATTTCCCGAAACTGCCGCTCATTGTCTCTTCTGAACTCTTTGAGCTCCTTGTAGATGTTCAGCAGCGTGGCTTCACGTTCAGGTTCATCATCGCCATTTTTTTCTCCTGTTGCATTGTCATTCTCTGCCATTCCGTCGTCTTTTTCAGTTGTAATCGTGTTTGCCCTACGTCTTGTGATAACCCCTTCTTTCATTACTATTAAATAAGTACCCTGGTGATGTCGATATAAATTTTCCGGGACTATATTATTTAGCTATCAGGGAGCTCGTGAGTTAGGCTGCCATGTTCTTCTACGGTCAAACCGGAAACCAAAATGAATGTTTTTTTTAACCCTGTCACTACCACACTACCAAAGGGTTAACCCTTTCACTGTGACAATACAGAAGGTTAACCCTTTCACTACCACACTACAGAAGGTTAAGTTGGCACGTAAATCTATCCTTTTGCTGTATGTAGAACTCACTCAATGGCTCTGAGAATGAAAAACTCAAGCCCATGGTTTGGGTTACAGTTGTGGAACAACACCTTTACACAACCGCACCCCTAATCCGGAAAATCCAGCCACGACCAAGGCAAGACATGTTTATTTATATACAGTAGCACATCTCATCCACAAAGGCAATGTAAAGTGATTTACATAAAATGTATAGAAAGGGAAGAGCATACAAATGATTTTTATTGATTCCTTTATTGATGTCTCGTGGTGATGACCGGAGTGGTGGACGTCCCGTGGTGATGGCCGGGAGGATGCGATCCTCTCTACGTCACCCCCATACCTCAAATGGATCAGTCATCAGCTCTATTTTCAATCTTTCAAAATGTTCTTATGTACCCCAGTTGCTATTGCATGTACTTATTTGTGTTTAATTACACATATATGTACATGCTTACCAACTGTTTCGCCTGTTTTATTGCAACACTACTATCACCGACATCTAAGAAGGGAGATCCCCCCTTGAACGACCCTTCTAAGGTTTCTCCCCTCCACATTGCCTTTACATTACATTTGATTTGATTACCAAAAAAAAGCATAAAAATAATAAAAGTCAAAGTAAAAAAAAACGAAGGGTTTCAATTAACACTTTGAGCGCCACTCACGGCTAATCTCGGGTTTACGATTGTGACGTTGAAAGCCACGTCACGGCTTTTCTCAGAATTAATTTTAATTTTTTTTATTAGCGATCTGAAATCATATTGCATCACGCGAGCCTACCGTTGGAGATCCAGAGGCCGCCTGTGAGGTTTTGTCCGCTGCTCACCAACCTTCTCTGTCTTCTTTAAGCCTACTGTTAGGAATTCCCTACTCACTCTCTCTAGCCCCCACCCTCTCGTTCTTTACTCTCGTTTACTCTCAGTGGCCACACCTGGACTATTATCAATTACCTCTCGCACCTGTGGTGGCAGGCTAATTAGTTCCCCTGTGGGCTTTAAATACCAGGGCTCTTCCCCTCGTTTCGGCGTGGGGTCGTGTTGTAAACATGCCGTATCATATTCTCAAACATCTAGACTCTTTCGGGAGGTCCTCTGTTCTGCCTATGCTGTATTGATTCTCCGGCGTAGAGATGTATGCTCCAGCCTTCGTCTGCTGTCGCCGTTGCCTGAGAGTGGAGACTGGGCTGCGCTCCCTAGACTTCCACGGGAGGCATCCCAGTGATCCACTTCGGACCCCCGCGCAGCTGTCGTCCTGACGCACATCCAGACCAGCGCCCGGCGTGAGACGAGGTGCAAGCTTTGGCCACCCGTCGCCGTTTGCCTGGAGGGAGACATTGTACTGCGCTCTCTAATCCTCTACGGGAGGTATTCCAGTGTTCCACTCCAGACCAGCGCGCCAGATGCGCTCAAGCCTTCGCCACCTGTCGCCGTTTGCCTGGAGGGAGACACTGTACTGCGCTCTCTAATCCTCTACGGGAGGTATTCCAGTGTTCCACTTCAGACCTTCGAGCTTGGCACGCTCTCCTGACCAGCGCGCAGACGCGCATCTCCTAGACCTTCGAGCTTGGCACGCTCTCCCGACCAGCGCGCAGACGCGCATCTCCTAGACCTTCGAGCTTGGCACGCTCTCCCGACCAGCGCGCAGACGCGCATCTCCTAGACCTTCGGGCTTGGCACGCTCTCCAGTCACCAGCGCGCTACGCGCATCTGCAAGGGCTTGGCACGCTCTCCAGTCACCAGCGCGCAATGCGCATCTGCAAGGGCTTGGCACGCTCTCCAGTCACCAGCGCGCAACGCGCATCTTCAAGGGCTTGGCACGCTCTCCAGTCTCCAACGCGCATTTTCCAAGGATCCTCGTGCTTGGCACACTCCTCCTCAGACGCACCCCGATGCGTCTCTCGGTTCCGACGCGCACACCAAGGTGTGGCGCGCCACTCTGTTCCTCGGCTCCGACAGCGGCTACCCGGTGGACGACACCCTCGCCACCGCCACTGTTCCAGCACTCTGTTCCTCGGCTCCGACAGCGGCTACCCGGTGGACGACACCCTCGCCACCGCCGCTGTTCCAGCACTCTGTTCCTCGGCTCCGACAGCGGCTACCCGGTGGACGACACCCTCGCCACCGCCACTGTTCCAGCACTCTGTTCCTCGGCTCCGACAGTCGGCTACCCGGTGGACGACACCCTCGCCACCGCCACTGTTCCAGCACTCTGTTCCTCGGCTCGGACAGCCAGCCACCCGGTGGCGATGCCCTCGCCCCGCTGCTGTCCCCGTACCATTACGCATACGCCTGGGTGAGTTTTGATTGTGATGTCACTCACCCAGCGTAATGCCTCTTGCCCCCGTTCCCGCAGCTGTCCCCGTACCATTACGCATACGCCTGGGTGAGTTTTGATTGTGATGTCACTCACCCAGCGTAATGCCTCTTGCCCCCGTTCCCGCAGCTGTCCCCGTACCATTACGCATACGCCTGGGTGAGTTTTGATTGTGATGTCACTCACCCAGCGTAATGCCTCTTGCCCCCGTTCCCGCTGCTGTCCCCGTACCATTACGCATACGCCTGGGTGAGTTTTGATTGTGATGTCACTCACCCAGCGTAATGCCTCTTGCCCCCGTTCCCGCTGCTGTTCCTGTACCATTACGCATACGCCTGGGTGAGTTTTGATTGTGATGTCACTCACCCAGCGTATTGCCTCCGTTAGTTCTCACTTAGTTAGTAGTTTGGACATTTCATCTCCCACTCTGTTTTTGTTCTCACTTAGATAGTATTTTTGGACATTACATCTCCCCCTGTGTGTTTGTCACACGAAGATATTATTACTTTGTTTTCCTTGTTTATTTGGTCTGTTCTGCATCTGCTCTGTTTGTTCCCTTTTGAATATTAACCCTCTCCTCTGTTCTGCAGAGCGGCCCAGATGTTTTTCCCACCAGTCCCCAGTTCCTCCCTGTCCCCAGCCCGCCTCCGCGGGTCTCTGTCCCCAGTTCCTCCCTGTTCCCCAGCCCGCCTCTGCGGGCCTCAGTCCCCTCTGTCCCTAGTTCTCCCCTTTCTACTTCCACCTAGTTCCTGGTCCCAAGTTCTCCCCTTCTAGTTCCACCTAGTTCCTTGTCCCTAGTTCTCCTAGTCCCCAGTTCTCCTGTTCCCTAGCTCTCCTTGTCCCGACTTCTCCTAGTCTCTAGTTCCTCTGTTCCTTTAACCTTCCCCTAGTGTTCCTTTAACCCTCCCCTAGCGTTCCTTTAATGTTTCCCCTAGCGTTCATTAACCTTCCCTTAGTGTTCCCTTTTCCTGCCCGCCTCTTAAAGGCACCTAGTTTTTCCCCTCTTGTTATATTCCTGTATTTGTGTTCTCCCTTAAAGGGACAGTGCCCTTTTTCCCTGTCTCTCAATAAATATCTGTTTCTTGGCAAACCATCATACCTGTCTTGTGTTGTGCGATTGGGGTCTGTTACAAACCATAACAGTACGACCCCACCTAATCGACGACCAGGGCCGCCTCAGGGGGTGTGCGAGCAGTGCGGTCGCACAGGGCCTCGCGGGAAGGGGGGCCTCGCAAAAAAAAAAAATAAAAAAAAAAAAAAAAAAAAAAATTTTTATTAATTTTTTTTATTATTATTTTTTTTTTTTTTTTTTTTTTTTGCGAGGCCCCCCTTCCCGCGAGGCCCTTTTTCATCACAGACCTAAAATCTAGTTTTGAGTAGAATTCTAGTAGAATGTGTCTGACTTGTTCCTGGGTCTGCAGTCCTGCAGCTGCAGACATACTCACTATTGGAGCTCAGCATCTCGGGTTCTGCAGCAGCATTGGTTTCAACGAAGGGAGTGGTTTTACTTACAGCGTGAGTCGGCTGCGTTTGACATTTTCGCGCGTGCAGCTTTTGACTATGCTTAGTTATGCCCAATAGCCAAGACGAAGAAAGAGGTCGGTCATTATCAGTCGGTCGGTCACCAACCAAGGAACGTTGACGAAAGGCCTCTCGCTAGCGGGACAAATGGCCGGAGCCTTTCGGTATAGCCATGTCGGCTAGTAGCTAGCTTAGCTAAATGCTAACTAGCGTTAGCTAACCAGGCGAGGCGAGTGGATGTCTTTTCAAAAGAAGGAGAAGAGAACTTGTGAGCAGATAAATCTGTTAGGCAGCAATACGCCGAAATTACACCGTGGGGCCAAGAAAGTATCCTTCCACGTTGATACTGCGTTATGGTGAGTCAACTTATGATTATGTACCCGCCGTGGATCTGAGTCACCTGACCCTATCTCTCTTTCTCTCTTGGAGCCAAACTGGTCTAGCTAATACTACTAGTAGCTAACTGTGTGAGCTAACTGTTAGCCAGTTAGCTGTTTAGCGTCAGCTGGGAACGTTCGTTTGATGCTATCAGTTAGCCTTGAGAATAGCAGGCCCTTTGACAGAAGATGTAGTCGGGCCTGCACCATGACAAGGCTCTGGCCAGTGGCCATAGCTTCTTTTTGTCCCGCCAGCGAGAGGCCTTTCGTCAACGTGGAGACCTTGCGGCCTTTCGCCCAGCGTTCATCGTGCAGGTAACTTGGATTAATGAAAATGTCATGATGACATTACCCCACTCTTCCTTCCTTCCCCTCCCGAATGTTTTGTTAATAACGATGTTTTTTTCCAGGCAAAACATATGCTACTTCACAACATTTGGAGATACGACATGTGCTGTGTGTGAATGGTCGTTTGTGTAGCCACGTTGTGTGTGTCACGTGGCCTGGTGTCACAGTACCTGGCTAGCCTATTTAGCTGATGTCGGCCATTGGCTCCTTGCTGCTTTGGTTTCTCTGTTGACCCTCTTCTTGTTGGATTTAAGTGTTGATCTTTGTCCTTTTGAATCTCTCATACATGCTATAGTCTCTCTCTAACACACACACACACATGACAAACACACATGTTCTCTCTCTCTCTCTCTCTCTCTCTCTTTCTAACACACACAGTCTGCCTATGGCGGCCTTTCTCGATGGCTAGGCTGTGCTCAAGGATCTTCAGTCACAGTGCTCAGGTATTCTGCCACTGTGTACTCTCTGTTTAGGGCCAAATAGCATTTCAATTTCTTTCCAATGTGTCTCTCTCTCTCTCTCTCTCTGTACACTGTATATTGACTGTAGAACGGGAGCTCTCTCTCGCTCTCTCTTTTGCTATATGTTGACTGTATCATGCCCCGCCTCGGGCAGCGCTATTATTTAAGAATATGTTGACTGTATAAAAAAAAAAAAAAAAAAAAAAAAAAATATATATATATATATATATATATATATATATAATTTTTTTTTTTTTTTTTTTTTTTTACCTTGGGGGGGGGGGGGGGGGGGGGGGCCTCGCGTTAAATCTCGCACAGGGCCTCGCATTTCTCCCAGGCGGCCCTGTCGACGACCCCAGCCAGCACAGACGGTGTATGTTGAGTTTGCCTTTTTTTTTCTTGTTCCCTCTAGTTCCCCTCTAGCTCCCCTGTTTAGCTCCCCTGTTAGCCTGTTAGCTCCCCTGTTAGCCCTGTTGGCTTCCCTGTTAGCCCTGTTGACCCCCCTGCAGCTTGTTAGGCCTCTACTACCAGCATGGCCCCGGTCTGCTAGCTTGGCCCCGGCTGTTAGCACAGCCTCTATGTTAATGCAGCCTTGCAGCTGGCATAGGCCCTGTAGCTAGCCAGGCCCAAGCAGCTAACCCGGTCCCTCTGCATGGCCTCCACTTTTTTGTGTAGCATCTCACACTGCTAGGACTGCCCCTTCAGCTAGCATGGTCAGTTTGTTCCCACTGCTAGGACTGCCCTTTCAGCTAGCAAGGTCAGTTTATCTCACACAGCTAGGACTGTCCTTCCAGCTAGCTTGTTCTCTCATGCTGGTCCAGCCCTGTCTGCCAGCCTAGCTCCGGCAGCTAGCGCAGCCTCTATGTTAATGTAGCAGTACAGCTGGCATAGGCCCTGTAGCTATCAGTGCCTTGGCAGCTACCCTTCCCCCTGCTAGCCTAGCTCGGCAGCTAGCGCAGCCTCTATGTTGATGTAGCAGTACAGCTAGCATAGGCACTGTAGCTATCAGTGCCCTGGCAGCTACCCTTTCCCTCTGCTAGCCTAGCTCCGGCAGCTTGCGCAGCCTCTATGTTGATGTAGCAGTACAGCTAGCATAGGCCCTGTAGCTATCAGTGCCCTGGCAGCTAACTTTCCCTCTGCTAGCCCTTTCCCGGTGCTACCATGGTTACCCCTTAGCTACCCTGCTTGCCCCTCAGTTTCTCTAGACCAGTTCTCTAGACCAGTTCTCTAGGCCAGTTCTCTAAACCAGTTCTCTAGACCGGTTCTCTAGGCCAGTTCTCTTGGCCAGTTCTCTAGGCCAGTTCTCTAGACCAGTTCCTCTAGACTAGTTCTCTGGACCCAGTTCCTCCTGACCCGGTTCCTCTAGGCCCGGTTTCCTCTAGGCCAGTTCCTCCTGTTGCCCCTCTGCTACCCTAGTTACCCCTCGGCGACCCTGTTTCTTTTGCTAGCCCCACTCTTGTGGTGGCTTCCCCTGCTGGCTTGGCCAGTACCTTTTGTTTTTGTCTTATTTTGCCCCCTGCCACTCTGTCTGTATTTGTTTTGGGTCGCCAGGTGGCTCCCGTTGAGGGGGGGGTACTGTGAGGTTTTGTCCGCTGCTCACCAACCTTCTCTGTCTTCTTTAAGCCTACTGTTAGGAATTCCCTACTCACTCTCTCTAGCCCCCACCCTCTCGTTCTTTACTCTCGTTTACTCTCAGTGGCCACACCTGGACTATTATCAATTACCTCTCGCACCTGTGGTGGCAGGCTAATTAGTTCCCCTGTGGGCTTTAAATACCAGGGCTCTTCCCCTCGTTTCGGCGTGGGGTCGTGTTGTAAACATGCCGTATCATATTCTCAAACATCTAGACTCTTTCGGGAGGTCCTCTGTTCTGCCTATGCTGTATTGATTCTCCGGCGTAGAGATGTATGCTCCAGCCTTCGTCTGCTGTCGCCGTTGCCTGAGAGTGGAGACTGGGCTGCGCTCCCTAGACTTCCACGGGAGGCATCCCAGTGATCCACTTCGGACCCCCGCGCAGCTGTCGTCCTGACGCACATCCAGACCAGCGCCCGGCGTGAGACGAGGTGCAAGCTTTGGCCACCCGTCGCCGTTTGCCTGGAGGGAGACATTGTACTGCGCTCTCTAATCCTCTACGGGAGGTATTCCAGTGTTCCACTCCAGACCAGCGCGCCAGATGCGCTCAAGCCTTCGCCACCTGTCGCCGTTTGCCTGGAGGGAGACACTGTACTGCGCTCTCTAATCCTCTACGGGAGGTATTCCAGTGTTCCACTTCAGACCTTCGAGCTTGGCACGCTCTCCTGACCAGCGCGCAGACGCGCATCTCCTAGACCTTCGAGCTTGGCACGCTCTCCCGACCAGCGCGCAGACGCGCATCTCCTAGACCTTCGAGCTTGGCACGCTCTCCCGACCAGCGCGCAGACGCGCATCTCCTAGACCTTCGGGCTTGGCACGCTCTCCAGTCACCAGCGCGCTACGCGCATCTGCAAGGGCTTGGCACGCTCTCCAGTCACCAGCGCGCAATGCGCATCTGCAAGGGCTTGGCACGCTCTCCAGTCACCAGCGCGCAACGCGCATCTTCAAGGGCTTGGCACGCTCTCCAGTCTCCAACGCGCATTTTCCAAGGATCCTCGTGCTTGGCACACTCCTCCTCAGACGCACCCCGATGCGTCTCTCGGTTCCGACGCGCACACCAAGGTGTGGCGCGCCACTCTGTTCCTCGGCTCCGACAGCGGCTACCCGGTGGACGACACCCTCGCCACCGCCACTGTTCCAGCACTCTGTTCCTCGGCTCCGACAGCGGCTACCCGGTGGACGACACCCTCGCCACCGCCGCTGTTCCAGCACTCTGTTCCTCGGCTCCGACAGCGGCTACCCGGTGGACGACACCCTCGCCACCGCCACTGTTCCAGCACTCTGTTCCTCGGCTCCGACAGTCGGCTACCCGGTGGACGACACCCTCGCCACCGCCACTGTTCCAGCACTCTGTTCCTCGGCTCGGACAGCCAGCCACCCGGTGGCGATGCCCTCGCCCCGCTGCTGTCCCCGTACCATTACGCATACGCCTGGGTGAGTTTTGATTGTGATGTCACTCACCCAGCGTAATGCCTCTTGCCCCCGTTCCCGCAGCTGTCCCCGTACCATTACGCATACGCCTGGGTGAGTTTTGATTGTGATGTCACTCACCCAGCGTAATGCCTCTTGCCCCCGTTCCCGCAGCTGTCCCCGTACCATTACGCATACGCCTGGGTGAGTTTTGATTGTGATGTCACTCACCCAGCGTAATGCCTCTTGCCCCCGTTCCCGCTGCTGTCCCCGTACCATTACGCATACGCCTGGGTGAGTTTTGATTGTGATGTCACTCACCCAGCGTAATGCCTCTTGCCCCCGTTCCCGCTGCTGTTCCTGTACCATTACGCATACGCCTGGGTGAGTTTTGATTGTGATGTCACTCACCCAGCGTATTGCCTCCGTTAGTTCTCACTTAGTTAGTAGTTTGGACATTTCATCTCCCACTCTGTTTTTGTTCTCACTTAGATAGTATTTTTGGACATTACATCTCCCCCTGTGTGTTTGTCACACGAAGATATTATTACTTTGTTTTCCTTGTTTATTTGGTCTGTTCTGCATCTGCTCTGTTTGTTCCCTTTTGAATATTAACCCTCTCCTCTGTTCTGCAGAGCGGCCCAGATGTTTTTCCCACCAGTCCCCAGTTCCTCCCTGTCCCCAGCCCGCCTCCGCGGGTCTCTGTCCCCAGTTCCTCCCTGTTCCCCAGCCCGCCTCCGCGGGCCTCAGTCCCCTCTGTCCCTAGTTCTCCCCTTTCTACTTCCACCTAGTTCCTGGTCCCAAGTTCTCCCCTTCTAGTTCCACCTAGTTCCTTGTCCCTAGTTCTCCTAGTCCCCAGTTCTCCTGTTCCCTAGCTCTCCTTGTCCCGACTTCTCCTAGTCTCTAGTTCCTCTGTTCCTTTAACCTTCCCCTAGTGTTCCTTTAACCCTCCCCTAGCGTTCCTTTAATGTTTCCCCTAGCGTTCATTAACCTTCCCTTAGTGTTCCCTTTTCCTGCCCGCCTCTTAAAGGCACCTAGTTTTTCCCCTCTTGTTATATTCCTGTATTTGTGTTCTCCCTTAAAGGGACAGTGCCCTTTTTCCCTGTCTCTCAATAAATATCTGTTTCTTGGTAAACCATCATACCTGTCTTGTGTTGTGCGATTGGGGTCGGTTACAAACCATAACACCGCCGGCGATCAGATGTGAAAAAAGTGCCCCCTATCGTCTCCCAGATGGTAAATCACCCTTTTGGAATGGACTCAATGAAAATGGATGGGGGGAAAAAAATATTCCAGTCCACATTTTCCAGTCCA
This sequence comes from Notolepis coatsorum, assembly GCF_963971535.1. Lineage (NCBI taxonomy): Eukaryota > Metazoa > Chordata > Actinopteri > Aulopiformes > Paralepididae > Notolepis > Notolepis coatsorum. Next base: position 137,735,428 of record NC_140171.1, read on the forward strand.
CTGATGCAGCCGGAGTTACCAGAGTTCATTCTGGAGCCTCTGAGCCGCGGCGAGCATGGGTTATACTGTACACACGTTGGATCAATATACTTATCGATTTTTTCGAATGGTGAACAGGAATTGGAATATACCATTTGGATACCATCTGATGTCAGGTAAGGAATCTATGTTATCAGTGTTAGGATAATCAGACTCATTTTCATAGAGATATAAGCGTTTCCACTATATGTGATATGGCTGTTTCACTGTAAAAGCCATGAGGAAATAATAGCAGCGATTATCAGCGCACGGCATGAGCGTGCGTGCGCACACATATACTATCGACCATCTAGCGTTTATTTGAAAGCGATTCATAAATAGACCGACAAATGATAACTTTCTGGAATATTCCAGTAAAAGGCGATTATCAGGGAATGTGTTGTTTTTTCTTCTAAACCGAGTGGTTTTCAAAATGCTATAAAAAGGAAATGAAGCGATAAAAACACAATCTGCTTTGCCAATGTTGACTGGAAAATGATTCTTTGATAAGCGATGGGCAGATTAGACACATAGCATAATTTAAAACATAGATTAGGCGATATTAACGTTACATGGGCCGTGGACCGTGGCATCAACGGGGTAAAAAGGAAAACACGGCGTGGCGCTCAAAGTGTTAAAGCCAAAGGTGACCGTAAACCAGGGGTCTCAAACTCGCGGGCCAATTGCGGCTCGTAGCCCGCGGGCCAATTGCGGCCCGTGGGATGATATTTTGCGGCCCCCTACTGGACATCAAAGTGTAGTGTTAATGCGGCCCGTGCACAACTGTTTGCCGAGTCGTTGCGCGAGAGTTGGAAGTTTTATTTATTTGATCACTTGTAGGCTACCATAGCGCAGGCTCATGACAGCAACGTTATGTTAGTGACTTGGTTGAAACGTGATTCCGGAGTGATATCAAGTAAAGTGGAAACAAATGCATCCTCGCTATCTCTCTCCTCTGCGAGCAGTGCTCTGCATGTCCGGCTGAAACTGCCACTGCCTGTGTCTGTGTACGGGTCTGGTCCAATCACATACGCGTCCGGTCAGCGTTTTTCCCCCTCACCCACAGTCTGCGAATCAGAGGCAGAGTAGGGAAGTAGGGCGGGTCTTCACGGACTGCATGTTGTCTCTCTCTTTCAGTTCAAGTCGGAGCAGAGTTTACAGCGCATCTACAGTAAACTCGTTCCCAGTTTTATCTCTGTGAGATAAATGTAGCTATTAGCCTATTTTCGCCAGCAGGCAGCCAGCAGAAAAATATGGCATTTTCAAAGATGGTCAGTAAAAGAAAAGTCGACTGCAATTCAAAGGTGAATGGATGGGAAAATATGCGTTCATCCTGAGTCCCAGCCAGGGGCGTAGCTGGAGATTCTGGGCCCCATGAAAGAATCAATTTGTGGGCCCCCAATCTATTAAAAAATGTGGGGCCCCCAATCTATAAAAAAATTTGGGGCATTTATTTATTGATGAAAACGCATAATATGGTTTTTACCTATTTTTTTTATAATACAGGCAATTATACTTTTGAGTCATCTATATTAACTTACTTTAGGATAACAATAAAACCATATTAATAAAAAGATAATAATAGTGTTCTCTGGCCGCCCGAGCCCCCCCCCCCTAGTGCTGGGCCCTTGGAATAATCCTAACCTCCCCCCCCCCCCCCCCCCAGCGCCTCCCCTGGTCCCAGAACCAAACCAATTATGTGACTATATGCCAAGAAACGGTAGCTATGTAAGGGATAATGTATAGCTACAAGGTCATTGTCGCAAAATAATTGACCGACACAGAGTTTAAAATACCGAGCCGCCTCGGCGAGGTGTTTTAAACGTCAGTGAAGGTCAATTATTTTGCGACAATGATCGAGTATAGCTATACATTATCCCGCTTATTACATGGCTAACTTACTAACAATATACCTAATTCATTTTACATCGACTCGCAACACTGGTTCTGGCTCCGCTGAGTGCTCGTCGCTCCGCCCCCTAGCAGCTTCCCCGGCAGCCGGCAGTGTCTGATTGCACTGATGTCAGTGGGCTTGATTGCGAACAGCTGCTCACAGCGGTCATTATTGTCCCACAGCGGTCATTATTGTGTAATATCGGACCTCTGACGCGCGCTATTGACCAATCACAAGCAAGCATTTCGGCGAATGTGAAAACGCCATGTAATAATTGAAAATAATGTATGACTGAGTGATGGAGACCATGTTTGAAGGCAAACAAAAGCAAATCCCCCTCAGATCGCATAGCAACCAGAATAACTGAAATACTGGCTGGTGATTTGATTAAACAGCTTTGTGATAGAATAAAAAAATTGCACAGTGCATTTCCATAGCTGTGGATGAGTCCACTGACACCACTGAGAAGCCTATGTTCTGAAGAACCGTTCATGTTCTGAAGAAGTGTTCATGTTCTGAAATGTTATTGCTAAAGATTGAGAAGATTGGATCAGTTGTACTTTTTTTTTTAATACTTGAACCCCTTTTTTTGTGGAATATTTGATGCGGCCCAGCCTCACCCAGACTCTACCTCCAGCGGCCCCCAGGTAAATTGAGTTTGAGACCCCTGCCGTAAACATTTTAGTCTATTGTTTTTTTTTGTATCCACTTTTTCTCCCCATTTTCTATTTTTCTCTCATCCCAATTTCGGATGATCCAATTCTTCCCTCCCCTGCCTTGAACGTTGCTAGACTATGCCTCCCACTGGTCGGCTGTAGTGAGGACAGAAGCCTTGCATCGCGTGAATATTAAAGGCAACCAACTTGTGTTCAGCTTTTCTCTGATTGGCCGCAACCCCCCGCCCCCACGCGGCAGGCAAGCGGCAGCCGTTCCACGTCCCAAATGAAATCCAAGGAGCAAGCGGCAGCAGTGGAGGACGCAGGCTGCTGACTGATTATGAAATGCGCGGAGCATAATGTTGAGCAGTGGCGGCCGGTGGGTTTTCGCCACTAGGGGCGCTATACCAAATATTTTTTACAGTACAGTACAGTACCACGCAACACTCGTGATTCGACTCACGCTCACGGCAATGAATCGGCTCTTATGAACGAGTCGCTCAGCTGTTACTACAACAACACACAACCAGTCAAATAAAGTATAGTCTAGACTCTAATTCACAACTTGAAACACAATATATAAATAGAAAAGTTAGAAACAAAACTCGCCCGTCTACAAACACAGGCAGATCTCTCCCTCTCTCCTTCTCTCTCTCACACACAGCGCGACGTGGAATCGATTCGTTACACAATCAGACCTATTATATACCAAGAATAACTTCAGTATGAGTACAGGGCTGTACACATATTTTGCATATTGTTAAACGAGCCAAGGCTAGCTATTAAACTATCGATATGAATCGAAAATCTGGGACCCTGATGTAAACAAGACAAACGTCTTTCTCTGGTCTGCATCCCCTTAACAATTGTGTGTATTGAGCCGTACTGTATTGTACCCATTCTGCAATCTGTTAATAAAGTTCTCATTCATTCATTCAAACATAGACGATCTCTCTGTCTCTCGGATCAATCAAATCAAATAATTAACACATGTATGTTGTCATTTTAAACAACTCACCATTCATTCATTATGCATCAGCAGCATCAGAGAGCATTTTAGTAGTTACATTTTCAACAAGATTGCTGCTATTTAAACACTTCATGGAAACGGGGTAACGTTAACCTTATGTCGACTGTAGTATTGTATGACCTCGACATAACGTTTAAACGTTAACGTTACTCCGTTAACGTTAGATGCACTAAGTGGCCAGCTAAGCTAACGGAGCTAACAGCTAGCAGTAGCTGTAACGTTATGCGGCATCAGTAGACAACGTATCATGTATTAAACTAGAGTTAAGATCGCTAATCTACCTTGTTGTTGGCTTGTTGATAAAGTATATCCACTCCATGGCATTGTCCATCCAGCCTGTGTTGATGTCCATCCATTGTCCATCCACACTGCCTCCATAATATAGCTTGTTGTTAGTTAGCCAAGAGCTGTGTCTTTGTCCATTTTCGCCTCGAACAGCCTGCAAACTACCTGGCGTTCTATCGCCATGCTCTAAGACAAACTCTAACCTTAACCAACTTTGAAAGAGTGCCTAAGCTCAGTGTAGTAACAGTTGCTGTTGTTGTTGACGAGTCGAGTACTGAGTTGCATTCTAACCAACCCGAGAAATGCGGCAATGGAAAAAAACTGGCATCGCGTCGGCCAATCAGAGAGCGTCTCCGCGAAATGCGGCTATGGAAAATTCTTCACGGAAGTTCACGCTTGCTGCCTAGACCGCTTCAAATCGCGCTCGGATTCCAACATAATAGTCATATTTCAACGCACAACGCCGTATGCACTGATTGGCTGTGACGGAGACAGCGATCAAACTGTGACGCGCAGTCAGAGCGTTATCGCTTCTTGCCCGGGCGAGAAATACGAAAAAATTAAAAAAAAACGTCACTTCCTGCCCATGAAAACGGTGTTTTTTTAATTTAGATAATAACGTTATATTGTGCATTGGAAATACAAACATACTTAAAATGAGTAAATATTATTCATTTTAAACATGTTTATATTATTTATAGGGCTATAAAACAAAAAACAAAAAAGTTTTTTTTTCTTCTCTCATTTAACAGGTGGGTCGGCGCCCTAGCGCCACCAGTGGCGAGCCGCCACTGATGTTGAGGCAGATTCACGCGTCACTGTACATCACTTCTGAAGTATAAACAAACTAGGTTATTATGTTTCGCGTTTTTAACGCTGACTGATTATGAAATGCGCGGAGCATAATGTTGAGGCAGATTCACGCGTCACTGTACATCACTTCTGAAGTATAAACAAACTAGGTTATTATGTTTCGCGTTTTTAACGCTGACTGATTATGAAATGCGCAGAGCATAATGTTGAGGCAGATTCACTCGTCACTGTACATCACTTCTGAAGTATAAACAAACTAGCTGACTGAACTAGAAAGCGTAACGTTATTATGTTTCGCGTTTTTAACAACCAACTACCAGATTCACTCGTCACTGTACATCACTTCTGAAGTATAAACAAACTATACTGCTGTGAGGATTTTGAATATCTTAACATGTATTTACGCCCATACATTTTTTTAGATGAATGATTGTGGATATAATATAGAAAACACATCATTATGATATTGTCAGATGGCGCAAAATACCAGATTCACGCGTCACTGTACATTACTTCTGAAGTATAAACAAACTAGGTTATTATGTTTCGCGTTTTTAACGCTGACTGATTATGAAATGCGCAGAGCATAATGTTGAGGCAGATTCACTCGTCACTGTACATCACTTCTGAAGTATAAACAAACTAGCTGACTGAACTAGAAAGCGTAACGTTATTATGTTTCGCGTTTTTAACAACCAACTACCAGATTCACTCGTCACTGTACATCACTTCTGAAGTATAAACAAACTATACTGCTGTGACGATTTTGAATATCTTAACATGTATTTACGCCCATAAATTTTTTTAGATGAATGATTGTGGATATAATATAGAAAACACATCATTATGATATTGTCAGATGGCGCAAAATACCAGATTCACGCGTCACTGTACATCACTTCTGAAGTATAAACAAACTATACTGCTGTGACGATTTTGAATATCTTAACATGTATTTACGCCCATACAATTTTTTAGATGAATGATTGTGGATATAATATAGAAAACACATCATTATGATATTGTCAAATGGCGTTGTCAGATGTGTAGAATTCACCTACTTACAATTATGTACCTTACTGTACCTCTGCTTGCGCCTACAGCACAGCAGGTAATGGCGTTAATCAATGAAACATGTAACCTACACCTACTGTACCTTACTGTACCTCTGCTTGCGCCTACAGCACAGCAGGTAATGGCGTTAATCAATGAAACATGTAACCTACACCTACTGTACCTTACTGTACCTCTGCTTGTGCCTACAGCACAGCAGGTAATGGCGTCAATCAATGAAACATGTAACCTACACCTACTGTACCTTACTGTACCTCTGCTTGCGCCTACAGCACAGCAGGTAATGGCGTTAATCAATGAAACATGTAACCTACACCTACCCCAGATAGCAAAAAATCGTTGAATCAACATTGTGTTTTTGTCAGGCTGAAGATTGGAATCAACATTGATATCAGACATAGAAAATGGCATTGAAAGTGCTCGCTATGATCAACATGGAAAGAACATTGGATTTTCAACCAAAATTTAGAAATTTCAATTTGAAAGCCGACAATGAATCAACATTGATTCAACTATGATATGATCAACATTGAAATAATGTAGCATTGCATCAACATTGATTCAACTATATATATATATATATATATTGCATTATACATTGAAATAATGATATTATTGAATGACCATTTCAGCACTTTTTCAACCTTCCTCTGTATGCTTTTAATATGCCTCATTAATAAAGAAAAATAATCACTTTACATCTAAATTATATTATTAGTTGTAGTTCCACCGGGAGCATGCTAAAAGGTGTCTACTAGTGACATTACTGCCATATGCCTGAATGGCAGTGATGTCACTGATAGACAGGCTTGGAGCAACCCCTGCAGAACTTTAAAACACCAAATAGAGTAAAGTGATTATTTTTGGCTTAAATGAGACATATTAAAAACATACAGAGGAAGGTTGAAACATGCTGAAATGGTCCATATGCTTTACTGCAGTGGTTCTCAACCTTTTTATACAAAGACCTCACAGGAAAAATATTTGGGGACTCCAAACTTGATTATAATTATGCCATTCTAGGTGAATATTCGAAAATATGTTGCAAGCTTGTAGATCGGCTATTTCGAAAAAAAATTTCTTCAAGAAACCAAGGTTGAGAACAGCTGCTTTACGACATGCTCTATGAACAAAGAAACAGACAATGTATTGCTTTAACAATTTATTAAAGCCAATTAATTCGCACATACATATTCTTTGAAATGCCTCTCTTTCTATTAGACTTCGATGCCAACTATGCACGTGGCTCCAGATCAGTTCAATTTGGATTTAGTATCACCAGGCGTGCATGAGAACAGATAATGAAATCTACTGTAATGTACAGTAGCTTTTTTATTTTATCAGGGTGGCACCATTGAAACTATTTAATGATGCGTGTCCCTTCTCTTTCTATTAGACTTCGATGCCAACTACGCACGTGGCTCCAGATCAGCTGACATTCAGCTGACTCTCCCATACAAAAATGACAGAATAATAACAGTTATTGAAAATATTCATACAGAACTCTGAACCTTCCCACATACATATTCTCTTTGAAATGCCTGAGTTCAATTTGGATTTAGTATCACCAGGCGTGCATGAGAACAGATAATGAAATCTACTGTAATGTACAGTAGCTTTTTTATTTTATCAGGGTGGCACCATTGAAACTATTTAATGATGCGTGTCCCTTCTCTTTCTATTAGACTTCGATGCCAACTACGCACGTGGCTCCAGATCAGCTGACATTCAGCTGACTCTCCCATACAAAAATGACCGAATAATAACAGTTATTGAAAATATTCATACAGAACTCTGAACCTTGAACCCCTATAGAATCTTCCAGGAAGTGTTGTTTTCCAAAATTCCAACGCAGAATCAAATCTAAAAGTTAAATCTATCTAAAAACACTTTTACCTATTGCTAAACTAAGTATAATACTTCAGAGTATTATAGAGACACATTAGAGATGTACATCTATATAATATATTCACATCCACACTATAAATAGCATCCATTAATCATCACTCCATTCAGACTACCGACTACTGACAACCTTCTGAACTTGAATAAGCATGCAAAACCAACAATTAGCATTTCAGGTGGCAGACTGCCTCTCCCGGGCGCACGTCAGCCCTGTGCACCCGGGCATCGACTATGCTGCCATGGCTGCTGACCAGCTCACCGACTCAGACCTTCAGGCGTTCAGGACGGCTGTGACAGGACTTCGACTTGAGGATGTGGTGTTTCACGACAGCGGCGCCACGCTCCTCTGTGACGTCTCCACTGGCCAGCCCCGCCCCATGGTTCCAACTGACTGGCGCCGCCGGGTATTTGACACCATTCATGTCCTTTCACACCCTGGGGTAAAGGCGTCGGTCAAGTTGGTAGGGGCCAAGTTCGTCTGGCCGGGCCTTAGGAAGGACGTCAAAGTATGGGCGGCCTCCTGTGTGGCGTGCCAGCGTGCCAAGGTACATCGTCACACTAAGGTCTGGAGGGGGGCTGAGTCTAAACTAGGGGGTGGTCCTGAGGGGGGCTGAGTCTAAACTAGGGGGTGGTCCTGAGGGGGGCTGAGTCTCAACTAGGGGTGGTCTGGAGGGGGGCTGAGTCTAAACTAGGGGGTGGTCCTGAGGGGGGCTGAGTCTAAACTAGGGGGTGGTCCTGAGGGGGGCTGAGTCTCAACTAGGGGTGGTCTGGAGGGGGGCTGAGTCTAAACTAGGGGGTGGTCCTGAGGGGGGCTGAGTCTAAACTAGGGGGTGGTCCTGAGGGGGGCTGAGTCTAAACTAGGGGGTGGTCCTGAGGGGGGCTGAGTCTCAACTAGGGGTGGTCTGGAGGGGGGCTGAGTCTAAACTAGGGGGTGGTCCTGAGGGGGGCTGAGTCTAAACTAGGGGGTGGTCCTGAGGGGGGCTGAGTCTCAACTAGGGGTGGTCCTGAGGGGGGCTGAGTCTCAACTAGGGGTGGTCTGGAGGGGGGCTGAGTCTAAACTAGGGGGGGGTCCTGAGGGGGGCTGAGTCTAAACTAGGGGGTGGTCCTGAGGGGGGCTGAGTCTCAACTAGGGGTGGTCTGGAGGGGGGCTGAGTCTAAACTAGGGGGTGGTCCTGAGGGGGGCTGAGTCTAAACTAGGGGGTGGTCCTGAGGGGGGCTGAGTCTCAACTAGGGGTGGTCTGGAGGGGGGCTGAGTCTAAACTAGGGGGTGGTCCTGAGGGGGGCTGAGTCTCAACTAGGGGTGGTCTGGAGGGGGGCTGAGTCTAAACTAGGGGGTGGTCCTGAGGGGGGCTGAGTCTAAACTAGGGGGTGGTCCTGAGGGGGGCTGAGTCTAAACTAGGGGGTGGTCCTGAGGGGGGCTGAGTCTAAACTAGGGGGTGGTCCTGAGGGGGGCTGAGTCTAAACTAGGGGGTGGTCCTGAGGGGGGCTGAGTCTAAACTAGGGGGTGGTCCTGAGGGGGGCTGAGTCTCAACTAGGGGTGGTCTGGAGGGGGGCTGAGTCTAAACTAGGGGGTGGTCCTGAGGGGGGCTGAGTCTAAACTAGGGGGTGGTCCTGAGGGGGGCTGAGTCTCAACTAGGGGTGGTCTGGAGGGGGGCTGAGTCTAAACTAGGGGGTGGTCCTGAGGGGGGCTGAGTCTAAACTAGGGGGTGGTCCTGAGGGGGGCTGAGTCTCAACTAGGGGTGGTCTGGAGGGGGGCTGAGTCTAAACTAGGGGGTGGTCCTGAGGGGGGCTGAGTCTAAACTAGGGGGTGGTCCTGAGGGGGGCTGAGTCTCAACTAGGGGTGGTCTGGAGGGGGGCTGAGTCTAAACTAGGGGGTGGTCCTGAGGGGGGCTGAGTCTCAACTAGGGGTGGTCTGGAGGGGGGCTGAGTCTAAACTAGGGGGTGGTCCTGAGGGGGGCTGAGTCTAAACTAGGGGGTGGTCCTGAAGGGGGCTGAGTCTAAACTAGGGGGTGGTCCTGAGGGGGGCTGAGTCTCAACTAGGGGGTGGTCCTGGAGGCTAAATTAGGGGGTGGTCCTGGAGGCTAAACTAGGGGCTAAACATATGCACGCACGCATGCACGCGACAGCTGCAACCAGAGATGCTGGAGCTAAATGTTGCCCCTGGATCAGCTTCCAATGATCCAACTCCCATGAAACCCACTGTCCTCCAAACCATTTGTCCTTTTAAGTCTTTGTCTTTCTTCGTATCCCGCCATTCCTCTCAGGTGCATAACGCAGCCACTTCTGCAGTGCATCTCTGTATATCAAGTCAGTCAACTTGCGGTCAAATTGACGAGCAGCCGCTGGGAAAAAAGAAAAAAAGAATACTTAAAGATAAACAAGAAAGCTGCAGTGGGCACGTTCCATTCCAAAGTGAACAGTGTCCTTTTTAGTGTACTAGATTTTCAGGTGGCCTTAGGTGCATTTTCAACCCCATAGTCATATAATTGATCCACATTAATGCTCGTAAAAAATCTTATTGTGAGCATTACAGAGGACCACTTATATGACGTTAAGGTTGGAAATGGGTGAGGTGTTTCTTTAAGAGTGGTTGCATGTTCCATCAGGCTCATTCCATGGTGATAAAAATGCATCCATTCGTATTTACTTGAGATAAAAGTGAAAATACTTAATTAAATTAAATATCCATCATCAAAATAGCTAAATCCACTGTAGTAAACCTAGTATTTTGAGGTGCAGATTGACTCACCAAACATGCAGTCCTGCATCAGTGTGTCCTTGAAGGCCCTCTTCGGTCCCTTTCCCGCCCAGTTGAAGATGCATGCTAGACAGTTTGTCATGGTAGCCAGGGCCGTATTAACGACCGGGCCGACCGGGCCGCGGCCCGTGGGCCTCGAGTGATGAGGGGCATCAAAAAAAAAAAAAAAAAATTATTTTTTATTTTTTATTTTTTATTTTTTATTTTTTATTTTTTATTTGTTTGGAGGCCCCTCGTCACTAGAGGCCTTTTGGAGGCCCCTTGTCACAAGAGGCCCCACATTTCTTTAAATTTTTTTTTAACTTTTATTTTAAAATTTTTTGGAGGCCGCTCGTCACTCGAGGCCTTTTGGAGGCCCCTCGTCATTAGAGGCCCCAAATTATTATTATTGTTTTTTTTACTTTTATTTTCTTTTGGAGACCCCTCGTCACTAGAGGCCCCAAATATTTGTTTATTTTTTTTTAACTTTTATTTTAAACATTTTTGGAGGCCCCTCGTCACTAGAGGCCCCACATTTTATTTTATTTTCTTATTTTGGAGATCGATGTCATACTGTGACACTGAATGATTGGCACTGACTGACGCTCTCTGATTGGCCACTGACATGTTTGCCCAATCGCGTGACGAGCTGTGTCTTTGCCCATTTCCTCGTCAAACAGCCTGCTAACTACCTGCCGTTCTATCGCCATGCTCTAAGACAAACTCTAACCTTAACCAACTTCGAATGAGTGCCTAAGCTTAACCGTCGAAAGAACTTGCCGTCAGCCCGTCACGCTCTAAGACAAACTCTAACCTTAACCAACTTCGAAAGAGTGCCTAAGCTTAACCAGTGTAGAAACAGGCATCGGCCAATCAGAGAGCGTCTTGCCAGAAATGCGGTTAGGTTTAGAAATAACGCGACTAGGGGCCTCCACACTACACACTAGTACTAAATACCTATAAGTCCCTATGCCATAAATGTCATGTATGTTGTGTATGTCATAAATGTCTATATGAATTGAAAATGGGGGACCCTGATGTAAACAAGACAAACGTCTTTCTCAGGTCTGCATCCCCTGCCTTAACAATTGTGTGTATTGAGCCGTACTGTATTGTACCCATTCTGCAATCTGTTAAATAAAGTTTTCATTCATTCATTCATTCATTCAGTAAAAAAAATAAAAGAGATACGAAAATTAGAAATATAGGCCTCTCTCTTATACATGCCTCCTCCTAATACAAGCCTGGTATCCACTACAGTTGAAACAAATACAAGCCGGGGTTACTATTAGAGGAATTACGGTATTCTATATATTTTTTAAAGTGACATATAAAAACACCACTGTGCGTGCATGCACGTGTGTGGGGGGGCCTCCACAAGAATCTGGCCCAGGGGCCTCTGAAGTCTTAATCTGGCCTTGATGGTAGCGGATAGCATTCCCCGGATCATATTTTCTGAGTTGGTCCCTCCGATTAATGCCAGGCGGGTTGTCTTAACAGATTGGAGAGGAAAAAAAGTGAGTGTGCTAAAGTGTACATTGTACTATGTCAAATGGACAGAATATGATGTTTTAAGTACACATTTTAAGACTTTTTTTTATTAACTCTAAAGAAAGACCATTACTGTGTCAAAACTCAACAAACAATACCATCAAACAAATTAGCTAAATGAATTGTCAAATATTGACTAAGAAATAAATATCATCCTGCATATCATTGCAAGGCTATTTTCACAATATTTCTATGCCAAGCACACATCCAAGCAAAAAACTAAATAAATGCCTCCACTCCTACAATTCAGACGTTATAAACACTTAGATATCAAACAATAAATTTTTAACAAAATACAAAAATGTTCACCATCTTTCGACGGACTGTTTCGTCCTTCAGTGCAGCTTCAGCCTCATCAAACTGCTCCTCATTGGTGAGTGGCAGCACGATGGGGAAGTTCTCTTCTCTCTGTGATTCAGGTCCAGCTCCGTGATCGTTAAAGGTGGATTTAGCCATTTCAGTCTTCAGAAACTGAACGTCATGTGAAATTTGCTTCACCTCCACGAGTAGCTCTGCAAGCATCCTGGTGTTTTTGTTGGCAGCAAGGTCTTGATCATTTAGAATGACACTAAGCAATAAGGGCCTTCAGCACATTCAAATCACGTCTAATTAAAGGGATCATCACATGACAACAACGTTACTATTTACGTTTAAATGTGACGCTTAAGTCTTTGCACCCCTAACTTATAGTAACCATTAAGTGCTTAAATATTAAGCCTATAAACACCATGACAAATTACATGAAAAAAAAAAGTGACAAAGACTGTAAAGTCACAAGGGACATATGTTTCTCAATGCATCAGAAAATGATACTTGCCTTGTAACATTTGACTGGGCTCTCCATGGAATCTTCCCCGCGGCGTTTCAGGAGCTGAAGCTGAAGAAATCAACATGGCATCAGCATTGCACATCAGGTCATTGTGTATGGGGGAGGCGGGGGGTAAAGTGGAATATAGGCATCTTTACCCAGGCGATGTGAGTTGAAGTCAGCTGATCTGGAGCCATGGCTATAGTTGGCATTGAAGTCTAATAGAAAGAGAATAAAGGACACACATCATTGTTTACATTGAACACGAATTATGGAATTTTACCCAAAAAAACAACATTTAAGATGAGAAATGCATACCATTCCTTGCTCGCTCTGATGGCACAGTGTGGTAGGGGCTGGAGTTATACATTGGCTTTCCTAGAGAAAGAGCGACAGAATTAACAAAATAAGGTAAGCACCATCAAAGTATCAATGAGCACCATATACAGTAGCAAGCAAAAGACATACCATTCCTTACTTGTCCAGTGTGGTTCCCTCCTGAAATGGATTAAAATAACCGTAATTAGTCACTGTAAAATACAAGTTCTCATATAATATCATGCCAACATTAACAGCTCATTGCAAAATAGTGAGACACTGAATAAGCTACTCATATATGCACTCAACTTTACATTTCCACCCATTTAACTAACATTTCCAGTCAGTAAGGTATCCAGTAAGGCAGGACTAGTAATCCAACCGCCACCTATTGAAACATACTGGAGACACAAGAGTGGCTGAGAGAATCACATAGCTATATCTAGTTTATTAATCTACTTACCATCATTGCAGTGGTCCATTGACTCCAACTGTGCCAAGAAGCTTCCACCAAAGCCTAAAATGAGAGAACACAACAAAACATGAACAATGAATGCTATCAAAAGCACATTTACAATCTGTCCACCGGCTCCACCCTGACTTAGTAGTGTGAAGTGATTCACTTACCATTATTAGGCTGGTTATTCTCCGAGCAGCTTCCTCCAGAGACCGAGCAGCTTCCTCCAGAGACTAAAAGAAGGGAACACAAGACATGAATAGTGGACACTGTAACTTTTGAACACATAACCTGACTGATATGTTTGGATGTATTGACAGAGGAACTAAATGCTTGTAAAGCTCTCATGTAACTACATTTTGTTCTGCTATGTTAGTAAATAATGACATACCACTGCTTGCATTTGATGTTGGCACCGGGGGGTACTGGCTGGATTCTGGCTGCACTGTATTAATAAATAAATGGAATTATACATGGCAATACTTAAAGTAGGTGTAGCAGTTAGTGTCATAACTGACAAGTGTCACCACTATACCTGGGAAATGAACATCAGGTGGCTTGGCATATCTTCGCGTCACCCTGCTGTCTGGCTCTTCATCTGACTCCACTGCGTGCATATGATTTGTCCTAAAAAAAAAAACATTTAACATTCCCAGGCTCCCAGGATAATTCAATTAATTGAGCAATCCTTGAGACACTGTTCAGGAGCCAGCCCATGGCCCATTTCTGTTTAACCAAAAACGATCACGAGGAATTCAACTGTACCTTGCTCTTCTTTTCCGACGTACATCTGCTTCCTCTTCAGATTCCAAATCAGTGGTTAGACATCCAGTAGTCACGTACTTGTCTTCATGTTGCTTGGCCTTTACAAATGAGTCTGTAAAAGAACAAGCAGAAAATACAGCATGACATTAATAAGAAGTATGAGGAACAATTCACATCAGACAATAGCAGTGACTATACTTACCACAAGTAATTAAGAGCCGAATTTTGTCATATGTGGTCCATCCTTCACAGGGCATCATGTTTTCTTTAAGGGCCTTTGAATAATTTGTGTTTTTTGGGGGCCATAATAATGTACCTTCCGTTGGATTGAACCAGCTGGAAAGAACTGTTGCAGTTCCGCCATTTGGAAACAGTACAACGCCCCAGAGCACCACCTCACTTTCCATTCTGTGTACAATAAATTAAATTAGAATATTAATGATAAAAAAATTATAATGACAAAAACATGAATCATAAGATGTCTACTGCAGATGAGCTATTGGAATAGCTATGAGGCTATTTCCCTCTGGATACAGAACACATTTACGTTTAATAAAGCTAATTTTACCAACCCCGATCTCATCACACAACTCTCTAACCTTGTATGTACCTATGAGGGAGGACTCGCAGGGATAAGTGTAATATAATTCTTGGTGTCTGAACTTTCTGTAGATCACATAGACCTCACCTTCTTCCTGGACTATATTCTGCACTACTGCAATTGTATCTCCCACCTGAATACAATTATCCCCCTGCTTTGTAGACAAGGTAAAACGACAACTGGAGACCTTTGTGTACTCTAGAGCAACACTGAAATGTTGAGGAAGTGGACCATCAGTATGAATGTGCTTTAAAACTGGTTGATCTGTTGCTAATGGAACCTCAACATGTGGCATTTCTGACAGCTTTTTGACTACCTGTTGTAGAGGTTGGTGTGGCCTGCGTAAAATATGCTTTATTTGGCCAAGATAATTCTCAAAAGGGAACCCTGAAACATTATCTAAAGGTCCAAATTGTTTGTATTCATCTGCTAAATGTATAAGCTGGTGGACACTGAACACAATCTCACCCGTACCATACAACTGTCCAAAGTGGCCCACAAAGGATATCATTAATCTATGTGCAAATTCAACCATTTGGCCAGAAGTTCCAGGAGACAAAAACAAATACATGGCCACTGAAAACAACATGAAGTTGTCATAAAACTCACTGGGAAGGCAATCCTTCAGAACTACAGGACCCCAGTATAACATGAAGGATCGGAGCTCAGTAGCTTTCCAACGATCAAGCTCATTCAAACCTCTTGGCTTGCGATTGAATTCAACAGGGGTGTGGGAATGTAACACCAGCAGTTTGCTTGATATACTGTTAACTGTTTGTGAAGGAAGCCTAGTGGCTAGATTGCCCTTTAACCACATATGCAACAGTTTTCTCATCAACCCAAGACAACAGAGGTGCATATAATCTATTGGGAATGAAGAAACCATCTTTACTATCCCTGTTAAAGGACTGAGTTTCTGTTTCAAGTGGTGTTCCTCATCAATCATATCACAATAACTCGAATCCGTCCTGAGCCTGACATTTGTTTCTGGATACGTCATTTTGTTCCTCCACACACCCTCTTGGTCACACTTGTCACACCCTGAATAACCATTATGTGACTTAATATTCTTAACGTAGGCCCTAGCAGGAGCATCACACACAAATGAGGAAACCTGTACATTCAATTTCTTACCATTATGAACAATGCCATTAGCCAGCACATTTTTAAGGTCGCTAACAAATTTCTGCAGATACTCAACAACACACTTTGGCTTGCTTAAACCACTAAATATACCGACAATAAATGGGGACTTAGTGTAATCACAATTCAGGATTGCAAGTATAGGCCAGAATTGAAGTCTTGAACTCCTAAAGAGGGGGAGACCATCTATATTGAACTGTAAAGTAAGAGTTGTGAGGTTCACTGGTAAACTTAAACATTTTAATCGTGAAAGTATTCCTCGCACCAATCCAAAATGATAGTACTCGCCACCTTGCATTTGAGTGGTTGCAACATGAGATTGTGTTCCAAGCAGAGTCCTTCCATCTTTAGGGAGCTTAGGGTGAAATAGCTTTAAGATGGACAGCAGAGCAGACAAAGCAACAAAACTAATGGAGTAGGATGTTGCCCAATATCTTAGGCTCCTTATAAGCAGATCCTGACTAGGCGGCTGCTCCTCATCGCTCTCATAGTGAGAATCTGATTCATCTTCATCATTGCCAGCTTCATCGTCTATATCATAATTTCCCATTTGCATATGATCAACTTCATTTCGAGCTACTGCACTACCATCAGAATGATCATTTTTCATTTGCACATCGGACTCAACTTCATCATTGCCAGCTACACTGCCATCTATATGACCATTTTCTATGTCTACATGTGAAGCTGGTAGTGCATCTAGTTGGGAAAAGTGTGAGCTTGTGAAGGCAGGTTCCCTATTCACACAGGGGTAAATATTTTCTCTTTGATTATGCAGAGATTCCTCATATTCCTTAAGGATATCTTTCTCTATGCCCCTTACAGTTCGAATGACTCTACGTCTTTTAGCCCAATACGATTCATAAGAAGCCATCTTAACCCATTAACTCCCTGATTGAAAGGTATATAATAACGTATAGGTTACAACAGGTCTAAATAGAAAAGAGGTGGTGCTGATTATAATTTTTTTGTTATTACTTGGCCTTTTTTTTGCAGTGAATCCTCCAGTCCTCTTCTCTTGTAGCACAACCCTGAAAATAGAGGGGAAAAAATTATTAAAATAATATATGCATAAAACAAATATATATATCAGCCAAATTATTAATTTATCAGGTCCTTCCAACATATTTTAAAATATTTAACCTCTTCCACCCGGAGCCTATTTTCTGAAAATCCACCTAAAATATATACCTAGGTAAATGGAATATTGCTCCACTTCTACAAGGGCTATTTGCATATTCTTGTATAGCGTCATCTATCTATCTAATGTATATTCACAGTGTCAGAAATATTGTGTCTATTACTAGGCTTGCTTAAATTGTGATGAAACAAAGGAGAATATTAATTATGATTTTTCTTTGCATCTTTGACAGTGAATAACACCATGCTAATAATGACCAAACATTAAAAACTGCCACTGATCTTGTTCAATACCTTCTTGAGTGTAAAATAAATAATGGGAAGATTATTAAACAGAAGGTTCTGTAGATACTGTACTGAATTCTCCCATCCGGACCAATGTAATTTGAAATATTATCATAGAATATACAATAGCAGACTCATAAATTACCTTATTATAGCCAATTCGCACATTTATATATCACTGATTCTTGAGAGTCGGGACAAAACATGTCCTACATAGAAAAGTCTAATTTATATAAAAAATAAAGAAATTAATAATGATTGACATACTCACAAAGTTCAATCTAAAGGTATTGTGTATACTGATGTTATGTTTTAGCACATATATTTGTTTTTTGGGGGATATTTGTTTAAATGTATAATCTGTGGTTAGAAGCTCCCATGTTAATTTTCTTGTCCTCAGCAAGGGTCACATTATTGACAAGCCCAAAAAAGCTTGAAAAACCTCTCCACTTGTGAAAACATACATATCAAATCAATGATAAGGGTTATAAATGTATAAAACAATGCATGCCATGAAACTCAAATAATATTTTCCATAGAAATCTGCCTATCAAAGTTGTGTCCTCAGTTTATGTCAACTCCGTCAGACTTTTTCATAAACCTAATTAAATCAGGCAATAGCATGGCCAGCTCTATCCCCGAGGACCCCTTTTCCTTTTCCTGCCTGTGGTGAATGCAACACTACCACACATGGTCTGGTAAATTTGATACTTTTTGATATTTTAGACAAACAATGTCAATATTCCTATGGTCACAGCTGGAACATGTAATAATAATAATAATTTAATTTAGGACCTGCTCCGAGGTCATCATTTGGCACACATGCGAACCATGCATACAATGCGTATCTGCGATTAACCCATCCCGTCGTCCTTCCCCCCCAAGGGCAGCCGGGAGCAGACAGGCGCCACGTGAGCCGCGCCAGGGGACCAATCCAAGTGCTCCTGTCCGTCTTCGTCAAGGACGCCACAGCGTTAGCGATCTTGTTGTTGTGCATGTTTTTCCATTGGGTTTATCTTATCGGGGGGGGAAACCCTTGCGAGCACGGGGAGAACATGCAAACCATCAACACCATCTCTCCGTTATTATACTTTTAAAAAACAATAGTGGATTGAATTCAAGTGTTTCAGTGAGATTATTTAGACAGCTAGCAACTGCCAAAAAACTAGCTAGCTGCAGTGCACAATACAGGCTTGGAGGGAAAATGTGTGCCCTTTTGTCAACTCCGTCAGATGTCAACTCCATCAGATTGTGTGTCTGACGGAGTTGACGTGTAAGCTGACGGAGTTGACAAATCCATCAATAACCTCATAATATACTATTATTATACTATTTTTGAACATGGTAAAGGATTTAAATGTTATTTCAGAGTTGTATCTGCACAGAAGTGTGCATATAATAGCATGCATTACAATACACTTCTGACTTTTAGAGCATGTGCAGGCTGTGGTCTGCTTATTGAATAATTGTCTTACTTTCCCAGCACATGTGTTAATACATAAATATAAATATATCACTTGTCTACGTGGTTGATTGATTGATGTAAAATCATAATGGTGCAGTGTGTAGTTTTCACTACCAAACATTTACACTCTTGCCTCTTATAGAGCAGGGAAGGAGTTCCATGTTGCCCTTTCATATCCCAGAAGGGATACAAGACAGAAGAAAACAGTTATTCTTGTTATTATACTGTTTACTTAGATCATCAGAGCAAAGGTGAACGGTCGTAAACTCTGGATATTTCATCTTAATATCTTTATAATAATTCTTAATATAGGACTGGTCCATGTGTGTCTACTGTAGATTGCTACATCATCCTTTATCTGACTCTTTCCATCCATAGTGTAATACATTATGGTATGGAGTGATCAACAGGATCATATTTTGCTAGTCAGTTGTCTCAATCTTATCAGTTGTCACAAGTGTAGAGTTCAAGAAAAATCAGGATCAGATAAAAATCAGATCAGGATATTCTAGATAACAATGCCAGAAAGGGCAGGGAGTCTCCCAGACAGGAAAAAGCAACGAAGTAAAATGCGAAAAAGGCATTCAAGAGAAATAAAAACGATGAAAGAATATTACAAATGTAACAAAGCAACGAAACAACCTGATAAAAACAATAATGCGCAGAAAAAAGGCTACAAATACATCACCACTGGACTCACCAGGCACGGAAACAAAGAAGATGCTATCAGGAAGCAAAGTAAGGAATCCGAAAATCCAAAAGGCCCTTCTATTCCACAACATCCCCAGAAGAGAGCTGAAGACAAACAAACAAACTCCTGGCCCACGGCGCCAAAAACCAGCACTGAGTGTGTCATCAGGCACGATTCTTAAAAAGTATCGTCTTCTTCAACAAATGAAAGAGTTTGGGTTAACCTACAAGTTAATGAGAGAAAATGAGCAGCCTCAGAAAAAGCCAACATTAATACAGGGTATAACGCAGACTGTTCAGGATTTCTTCCTGAACTCTGCACGTGTGACGACGGATAAGACTGACACAATCACCAGGAACAAGATCAAGCGGCAGATAATGATCCTGCTAGACTCCATGCTCAACCTCCACACTGAATTCCAGATTAAGAACCCCACTGTAAAGCTGAGCTATTCTTCATTCTGTGCTCTGAGGCCCTTCTATGTCACAGCACCAAAAGCATCTGATCGGAAGACATGTCTGTGTCAAATACATGAAAATGCATGCTTAATGCTCGAGGTCCTTAAAATGTCTGGTGTTGTGAAGTCAAACAAACTGGATGACAGTTTTCAATTAGTTTGTTGCTCTCCAGCAAGTGAGGCCTGCCTTCTTCGCGCCTGCTCACGACGTCTAAACAAAGGTACAGATACAACCCAAGAGCAAGACAAAATGTTCAATGGAGTCAGTGGGAGAGAGTACAAGAAGACACACGCAATGGAATCGACATCAACACTAAGCTCGTCGAACACCGAGGCAGCCTTTCAGATCTCATCAAACTCTATGACCAAAAACTCAGAAAGGAAACCACAACACATGTGTGTTCAGTGAGAAACCAGTCAAAAGAATACAGCAACACAATTGAGTCCTGTGATGAGAGTACAGCAATCGTCCATGTTGACTTTTCAGAATCCTGGAAATTCAAATATAAAGCTGAAGTTCAGGCCTGCCATTTCGGACAAAATCTGCCACAGATAACACTCCATACCGGAATGTATTACACTAAGGGTGGAAAGGTAGGGTTTTGCACACTGTCAGAGTCAAAGAGACAGGATGCTGCGGCAATCTGGACACAAATGGATCCAGTCCTAAAAGATATCAAGACAAAATATCCACAGGTTACCACCGTGCACTTTTGGTCTGATGGTCCAAGCAAACAAGAACAAGAAGAACTTTTTTCTTCTGTCTGGTATCCCACCTACACTGGGGTTTGAAAGGACAACGTGGAACTTCTTCCCCACTTCTCATGGTAAGGGCGCACCAAACGGCATTGGCGGAACAGTAAAAAGAACAGCTGACAACCTAGTCCTGAGAGGAAATGATGTGACGGATGGACACATATTCTTCAAAAAGGTCTCAAACAGTCTGAATGGTGTTCAGCTGTATCACATTGTGGAAGAAGACATGCAAAGATACGACACACTTCTCATGAATCCTCTCAAACCGGTTCCCTCAACAAGACAAATACACCAGATCATCGCACATAAGGACAGGATCCACAACAGACAACTATCCTGCTTTTGCAGCGAGATGTTGTATTGCCAGTGCTTCTGCCCAGCTACCTCCTATTACCATGGCAACCCAGGAGAACAGCAGAGTGATACACGGATGGCAAGGAAGAAGAGACTTCTGGCCATGTTGTGGGAGGAGATGGAAAATGAGATGGAAGAGGGTATGGAGATGGAAGATGTAATGGAGGAGTTGGACGAAGAACCTTTGACAGGTCCTGAGGGTACGGTGACAGTAATGACTGTTAGCAGCCTTAGTAATGGAGACTGGTTAGCAGTAGTATATGATGACCACTGGTGGCTAGCCAAGACCATCAATGTGGATAATGAGCAACAAGATGTGAAAGTGGAATTTTTGCATCCCCATGGTTCAACAGAAAAAGTTCAGCCCAAATGTGGCAAGAAGGATGTCTGTTTCTGCCCAGTTCAAGACATCATAGTGAAACTAATCAGAAATGCAGAAGGAAAGGAAGAGGAGAAGTGGGTGAGAAAGTAGAGATCAGGAAGTGGAGGTAGATGAAAACAGGGACGAGAAGAAGGGGTCCTGTTCTCCATTACTGTTTTTGTTGTTGGAAACGGTGCATTTTGTAATAGTTGGAAACGGTGTATGTAAAGTTTGTTGTTTATTACAATTGAGTTAACAAAATGTTCAGTATAAGACAAGGAGTTATTAGTTCTTATTATTGTCACTTCCATCTGTTTAAAAAATTTAGCAGAGATGCAAATCCAATTTTGTCAACTCCG
Source organism: Notolepis coatsorum (assembly GCF_963971535.1). NCBI lineage: Eukaryota > Metazoa > Chordata > Actinopteri > Aulopiformes > Paralepididae > Notolepis > Notolepis coatsorum. The sequence goes on from NC_140171.1 coordinate 137,757,351, forward strand.
TCAGTTTCTCGTCAACACCGTCAGATCTTTGTCAACACCGTCAGATGTTTATTTTTGTTAATCTTGGGGAAAATACTAATTCCTTCTTCAGTTTATGTTGTTTAAGTAATAAAGGAGCATTAGATCTTCATCCTCTTGTGTCTTATTTACTTAATGATCTTTTTTTTATCATATCAAATTAAAAACAAAGTTTGAAAATGCTAATATTTCTAACTCTGGGTTTTCAGAATAGCGTGAAATTACACCTGAGGTTTATATATTATATTTTATTGCATACCAGAGTAACTAAACACTATTACAACATACTTCAGAACTTTAGATTCTTGTTGGACTGGAATAATTAGAATTATATACTTTTTTGTGTGTCTGACGGAGTTGACACAAATCAAGTTTCAAAGGGAAACATGTGAATTTGTTGAAAATGTTTTTCTATGTAGAGCCCGCACCTTTACATGGTTAAATAGCTCAGACCTTTCTCTACATGAATATATAACTCTAATCAATATAGTGTGTATTCTCAAAATATAATATTTAAAAAGTGTTTTGTCCCGACTCTCAAGAATCAGTGATATATATACATATATTATCTTTCAAATGCCCGAGTTCAATTTGGATTTAGTATCACCAGCGTGCATGAGAACAGATAATGAAATCTACTGTAATGTACAGTAGCTTTTTTATTTGATCAAGGTGGCACCATTTTGAAACTTTTCAAATCTAATTGTTGCTGAATGCTAACAATAGGGAAGATAAACTAACTATGTTTCAATATTTGTCATAAACGTTACCTTTTGTGGTAGAATGATCTCGAATAATAGCAGTTATTGGAATCATTCTCGAAGTCAACTTCCTTTCTGTTTAACTTTCTGTCTAAGTGCATGTCTATGGCTTGGGGGGGAAACATACACTTTAGAATCACCAGAAAGGCTTTCGAAATAGTGAAATGCCATGTTGGCCTCAATATTTTCAAAACTATATGAAAAGGTTATGAAATCAACAAGAATGTGGTAAAATATGTAATAAAAACAGAGCTCAACGCAGACATTTGATCAGTAGAAATCCATTTGTTTCCCCCATACAAAGATGGCGCCGTTCTCGTGACGTCAGAGTGTAGCTGACGTTAGCTTGCTAAGCTATCAGATTTGCATGGTCTGTGTAGCTGGCTAAAGCTAGCAGACTCGCATGGTCGAGCTGACGTTAGCTTGCTAAGCTATCAGATTTGCATGGTCTGTGTAGCTGGCTAAAGCTAGCAGACTCGCATGGTCGAGCTGACGTTAGCTTGCTAAGCTATCAGATTCGCATGGTCTGTGTAGCTGGCTAAAGCTAGCAGACTCGCATGGTCGAGCTGACGTTAGCTTGCTAAGCTATCAGATTTGCATGGTCTGTGTAGCTGGCTAAAGCTAGCAGACTCGCATGGTCGAGCTGACGTTAGCTTGCTAAGCTATCAGATTCGCATGGTCTGTGTAGCTGGCTAAAGCTAGCAGACTCGCATGGTCGAGCTGACGTTAGCTGGCTAAGCTAGCAGACTTGCATGGTTGAGCTGACGTATAGCTGACGTACGTTAGCTCGCGCTGTTATAAGTTAACGCCACTTTCCAGGCCGGGGGTTTTGACATTTTCAAACCGTGAAACCGGTTACCGGCACAGGCCTAATGTGAATAGCATAATACATTATATTGTCAAGGACTTACCAAAGACGTGTGCGCACTTGACTAGTCACGCTGAATGAAGACACCATGGCGCCAAGTTTTTCTTTTAATGCCTCAAGTCCCGTGAGATCTTCTAGCTGGCCTCGCGAGTTGCTTACGACCTACCCCCTCGAAGGGGAGGGGGGAGGGGAGGGGGGATTATCAGCACTACGTTGTAACCATGTAATTTCATTGTTGGGCATTTCAACATTGAAAAACAAGCATCTATACTAAATCGATTCAACAACAGTTTTTCAAATGTTGAAATGGTGTCTGTAATTTAGATATTGAATAAACATAGCTTTTTCAACCTCAACCAAAAATAACCAATCTGACCAAAATCCAACATTTAATTAATGTCTTTTGCTATCTGGGACTGTACCTTACTGTACAGTAGAAGCCCTCGAGAATCACGTCCCCACTGCCACTCATCTACCACTCCAATGTCACTTTAGAACTCACTCAGGTGTTAATTTTCGGGGGCTGGTACTTAATTTAAGTGCTTCCCCAGGGAGGGGGTCGGGGGCTACTGCCCTCAGACCCCCAAGATAATTTTTATATGGGCAGTCTGACTTGGCATACTGACCATATATTAGTGTTGCAATGCATGATAAATAAACAGTGAACAAATCTAAGAAATCGGATGGGGCTGGGACATTTGGGATGAATAAAAATGTAAGATGAAAATCTCCCCAGCCGTGGAGGTGTGAAATCTGGCCCGGTCGAGAACAATAGGAGTCACAAAATCAGAGTGGTGAAGTAGTGGCAGAGTAGCAGTAAATGCCTGACTTCTAAGGGCTTCTACTGTACCTCTGCTTGCGCCTACAGCACAGCAGGTAATGGCGTTAACCCCCTGAGGTCTAGAGTTTCTAGCTCCACCTTCTCAGAATATTCGCTTTTTTTTTTGTTACATAATGTACAATTACAGATTCATACCTTCAAAATAAGCCATCAATTGTCAAATTTGAGACGATAGTTTTCAATCAATGTCCTATCAAACATTCTGGTACAGTCATTACCAATTTGCAGCAGGAGGCTCTGAAGAGAATTCAGTGAATTCAGCTAATGATACGGGAACTACACTCCTTCCCAGAATGCAATGTGATGTCAATGTTAATTTCAATGACTAATTCACACCATGAAACAAAGGCCCAGCAGGGAACAATTACGGCTGAATGGGGGTATAGTGTGACTGATCAATACAGGCAACACACACTTTGATTTGATGCCATGCATATACACACACTAGATAGACAGAGGTTTAGATATTTAGATATATATATAATAGTAATATAATAGAAAGAGAGAGAACGAAAGAAAGAAAGAAAGAAAGAAAGAAAGAAAGAAAGAAAGAAAGAAAGAAAGAAAGAAAGAAAGAAAGAAAGAAAGAAAGAAAGAAAGATACAGAGAGAGAGACATTTATAATAATAATTATTATTATTATTATTATTATTATTAAATAGAATCATTTTCTATAGGCTTGCCGTGGTAGTCAGTGATACTGGTGTATACACACACTAGATAGACAGAGGTTTAGACATTTAGATATATATATATATATATATATATAGATATATAATAGTATAGTAATAGAGAGAGAGAGAGAGAGAGAGAGAGAGAGAGAAGAAAGAAAGAAAGAAAGAAAGAAAGAAAGAAAGAAAGAAAGAAAGAAAGAAAGAAAGAAAGAAAGAAAGAAAGAAAGAAAGAAAGAAAGAAAGAAAGAAAGAGATATATACAGAGAGAGACATTTATAATAATTATATTATTAATTCGTTTTTTACACACACACACACACGCACACACACACACACACATGTACTGATTTCTTTTGATTTCTCTGTTTGAGAGAGAGAAAGAGAGTGTGTGTGTGTGTGTGTGTGCAGGGGAGTAGCTGGGGGGGGGGGGGTTAGGATGATTCCAAGGGCCCAGCAAATGCCCCAAATTTTTTTATAGATTGGGGGCCCCACATTTTTTAATAGATTGGGGGGCCCACAAATTGATTCTTTCATGGGGCCCAGAATCTCCAGCTACGCCCCTGTGAGCGCACCTTTCTACTCTAGAGCTGTCATCACCGTGATGTGCGCTTGAATGAACTGCGAGATAACTCATAACTCGTACACACACGCACTCTGTCTGCCATACAGTAGTTTATGTTGTTTTAGCGCGACGTGGGTATATACACGGGCGAGGATGAAAGCATGTTAGACTACTTTTAATACATAAATTAACGTTCCGTCGTGTCCCGTGTATTCTCGATAATAATAATGCAGGACCTCTTAAGATTATATTATCAACGACAGACAGTGAGAAACACAACCCCCCCCTCTCGCGTTGAAGAATATGCATATTAGATCACTCAGTGATTAACACCTATGCGCTGTTTGTGTGTGCGCGCCCCATGTATGTGCGCTTGGTGACGCGCGATGTAGTTCTTATCGCAAATGGAGATTATTACAAGCATACCATCTAGCAAGAATTAAACGTATTTACAAGTCGTATTAGGTTTAGCAAGTTGGGGGACCTATACCTTACATGTCAAAGCACTAGAAATGGCAATTTTTCTATTTTTATCGATTTCTGAAAAGATGTCCTTTTTGAGCATTTAAGAGGGATTCTAATTTCTTTTGTTGTCCGCCGACGGGTTCAAAGCTCCAGCGTGACTCCTAAGGTCAATGAAACATGCAAATTGCTCTGTGCTGGCACAAAAGCTTGCACGTTGGCGGCAGGGTCCATCGCGAAATAGTTAGTTAGTTAGTTAGTTAGTTAGTTAGTTAGTTATGGCGTTAAGTGATGCGGCGATAGCGATATGGCATTAACCAACAACGGGCATTAACCAACAACGCAAACACAACGAGGCTGTAACCAACGAGCACCTCTCGAGCACCTCTCAGAGCACCTGGGGGAGCCTCATGCGCATGCACGGTCACTCTCTGCCGCGTCTCTCTCTGTTACTGACAACACACAGCGCGGATAAGGGCGTGTGCTAGGGCGGTCACGTGGCCGTGTGGCCAATCAGAGAAACGCTGAACGAAAAGCTGAACACAAGTTGGTTGCCTTTAATATTCACGCGTCCCCTCCGGTACACGAGGAGGCAGCCTGTCGCATCTTTTCACCGCAGCAGCTCGAACTCTCAGTGGCGAGGAGTAACGCGTGGGAGGCTCACGCTGCCCCTTTCACTTCCTGTTTCCACCGCACCGCCGTCACCAAACCGACCTGTAGGAGTCGCTGTCCACAACGTCCAATCCCCACCCACCGGCTTTCTCACTCTCTAACACTTGCCAATTGTGTTAGTATGAACGACCGGCCAGCCGGTAGCAAAGCCGAGAGCTGGGCTTGAACCCAGCGTCTCCTGCGTTAGTGCCTTGCCCACTGTGCCAATCAGCCACCCCATTTTAGTTGTTGAGGCAGATCTAAAAGCTGGTAGCTGGTAGACCAGCTAGGCCAAGCTGGTCATGGGCTGGTCTACAGTAATTGGTCATGTGATGGTGGACCAGCTAGGCCAAGCTGGTCATGGGCTGGTCTACAGTAACTGGCCATGTGATGGTAGACCAGCTAGGCCAAGCTGGTCATGGGCTGGTCTCCAGTACCTGGTCATGTGATGGTAGACCAGCTAGGCCAAGCTGGTCATGGGCTGGTCTCCAGTAACTGGTCATGTGATGGTGGACCAGCTAGGGCAGACTGGAGGTTGAGATACAGTATGTCTTACATGTGTAGAAGTCAGACATCCCTAATCTCCCATTCCTGGTTCCCACAATGTCAAGTCTAAGGAGAGCTGGGGGGCAGAGGTTATCATGCCGGCACTAACCCTGAGCATGTTAGTCATCTATTCCTCCCACTGTATTATTTTGGAAGGAGCATGACTAATTTATTTATCTTACATGTACAGTATGTCATCATGAATCAAAACAACATCTTTTTCAAAACAACAAAACAGCCTCTCTCTCTCTCTCTCTCTCTCTCTCTCTCTCTCTCTCTCTCTCTCTCTCTCTCTCTCTCTCTCTCTCTCTCTCTCTCTCTCTCTCTCTCTCTCTCTCTCTCTCTCTCTCTCTCTCTCTCTTCCTTTCTTTCATTTAGCTCTCTTTTTAATTAACCAATGTGCCCATCATTAACTTCCTCATCATCAACATATTTTAAAGCCCCACCCTTCACCCTTCCATTTCTCCTCACCTCTTTCCCAGTTGCAGATGTCTATTCTGGTCAGTGTGTGACTTGGGTATTGTCTTCCTCTATGTTGACATTTGGGCTATAGTGCTGGATCTGGTGCTATGCACTGGCGAGGCCCTACTAAACAGCCAATTAGTAATTCGTAGGTAATCGCAATGCATCGATCCTAAGGTGACGATTCTACTGCATCGATTTGAAAATGTTAGAATCGATTAGATTTTTTTTTTTTTATTATTTCTTTTTATTATTATTATTATTATTATTATTATTATTATTATTATTATTATTATTATTATTATTATTATTATTATTATTATTATTATTATTATTATTATTATTATTATTATTATTATTATTATTATTATTATTATTTAGTTTTTGTTAGATTTTTTATTGACCTATAGTCCATTCATGCTGAGTGAATCAGTTTCCCCAGCCACGTTTGTGTATTCAAAATTTTATGGGGAATTAACTGATCAAAAATGTATCGAATCGCATCGAATCTAATTTAATCGTGGTCAAATGAAGAGATTTCATTTGTGGCCTGAATAATCGTAATTGAATCGAATCATTGTGGGGTCAAATATTTACACCTCTAGTAATTAGCATTCAACTCAGTTAGAGACCCCCGCTAACACTCTAGGGCCTATAGTATAGGCTAACCCCCACCGTCTGTTATTACCAGCAGCAATAACAACCCCCTGGGTGCTGACCCTTCCTGGAGCACTACACAGTATATTAGTCACTGCTACATTTGTATCACCCTCATTAGCATCAGGGAATGAGATGGAGTCAGGAGATAGAGGACACAGATGATTGGAAGACAGATTACCTGATTGCATTATCTTGGATAACAAATTAGCTGCTATGCTCCACGTGTCCCTATTGGTGTGTGTGTGTGTGTGTGTGTGTGTGTGTGTGTGTGTGTGTGTGTGTGTGTGTGTGTGTGTGTGTGTGTGTGTGTGTGTGTGTGTGTTTCCTTAGGTGGCAACTACTGGCAAGCAAAAACGAAGACTACAGAGAACATCAGAAAAGTCTATCTTTAAAATGTATTTTTCTATTTTAGTCTCCTCTCCTCTTGTTTTCGTCTAGAGCTGGGTGATATGACTAAAATATCATATCACCATATTACAGCTGGGCCCAGAGAGAATTGTGGGAGAGAAATGACATTGAATATCCATTATGTTCATTAATGGGCATAACTAGTTATTATAAGATGAGAGATTACTCATTCACCCTTGGTCGGTGTCCGGGACATGGGACTGTTTACTGAGCAGTTCAAACAAAATTGCTCAGAAAACATAATATTGGTCAAAACAATTGTCTTGTCTATGTCTATGTCTGAGCGTAACATCAAAACTGGTTTCAAAACTACATTCAGATGGTCGGAATAGAACAAGGGTGAATTATTTAGGAAAGGAGTTGGTGACTGAATTGGTTTGATTGATTGATTGATTGATTGATTGATTGATTGATTGATTGATTGATTGACTTTAATTAACAGATTGCAGACTTTAATTAACAGATTGCAGACTGGGTACAGTACATTACATTTACATTACATTTTGTCATTTAGCTGATGCTTTTATCCAAAGTGACTTACAAGTTTTGTACAACAAGACAGCAGGAAGGGTACAACTCTATCAGCTGAGTAACAATGTTCATCAAAGTGTGAGGATTCGGTGGTGGTGTGGACCCAATAGCAATCACAGGACGAGGGTAGAGAGACAGGCAGGACACAACGGGATGTAGTTCAACAAAAGGCTTTACTTGTATTTACACAAGGCTTACACTACAAAACAAGAACTAAGGGTTCAGCATATGCTGGCAGATTACACGATACGAAAACCCGATAACACAGGGTACAAACGTGGAGAGCACGGAAGGGTGCTGCGTGGAATCACAAACATTGATATGATAACGAACCGAAAGAGGAGTAACAGGGAAGGACAGAATATATAGGGAGACTAATTACAACGAGAAACACCTGGACACATGCTGACAAACAATGACACCAACTACATGACAGGAATGAATAACACAAGACAGGGACACTAGACTAAACAGGCAGGAATATTTACAGACACCAAATCATAGGCAGTAATAAGGCAGATAACAGACATGACAAATAGAACCACACAAGGACTGAGGCTACAGTAGACAGGAGTTCATTCCCCGCCAGAGGACTGTCCAGAAAGTTCAGATCATGACAGTACCCCCCCCCCCCCCCCCCCCCAAAGGGGAGGCTCCCAGACAACCCACAAGATCGACCCGGAACCGGCAGGGCGAAGGGCCGAGACCCCGGAAAAAACTGGGGACGAGGACACGGAAAACAGGAGCCGGGGGGCGGAGAAAATAATCCAGGAGGGGCACAGCAGCAGGGGGGCCGGGGAACAGGACCAGAGGGGAGCCCAGAGAAGGGCGCACAGGGCACGGGACCAGGGTTACCGGAGAGGGGACAGAGACAGAGGCCCGGAGAGGCGCGCTAGAGACAGGGACAGAGGCCCGGAGAGAGGGGCCGGAGACAGGGACAGAGGCCCGGAGAGGGGGGCTGGAGACGGGGACAGAGGACCGATGAGGGGGGCCGGAGACGGGGACAGGGACCCGGTGAGGGGGGCTGGAGACGGGGACGGGGGCCCGGTGAGGGGGGCTGGAGACAGGGACAGGGACCCGGTGAGGGCTGGAGACGGGGACAGAGACTGAGGTGCTAGGAGCAGGGGCTCTAGCGGACGAGACTGAGGTGCTAGCAGCAGGGGCTCTAGCGGACGAGACTGAGGTGCTAGCAGCAGGGGCTCTAGCGGATGAGACTGAGGTGCTAGCAGCAGGGGCTCTAGAGGACGAGACTGTGGGGTTAGCCGACGGGGCGGCTCCAGGGAAACTGACCTTGCTAGCTGAAGAGGCAGTCCTAGCAGCGGGGAGACTGACCTTGCTAGCTGAAGGGGCAGTCCTAGCAGTGGGGAAACTGACCTTGCTAGCTGAAGGGGCAGTCCTATCAGTGGGGAAACTGACCTTGCTAGATGAAGGGGCAGTCCTAGCAGTGGGAAGACTGACCTTGCTAGCTGAAGGGGTAGTCCTAGCAGTGGGGAGACTGACCTTGCTAGCTGAAGGGGCAGTCCTAGCAGCGGGGAGACTGACCTTGCTAGCTGAAGGGGCAGTCCTAGCAGTGGGGAGACAGACCTTGCTAGCTGAAGGGGCAGTCCTAGCAGTGGGGAAACTGACCTTGCTAGCTGTAGAGGTTATACTAGCAGGAAGAGCTAAGGTGCCAGCTACAGAGGCTACATATGTGATCTGGAGTAAGCTAGCAGGGGCTAAGCTAGGTGCAGATGCCTTGCTATCTGCTAAGGGCCTGACAGGGTTAGCAGCTTGGCAGTCGGCTGGGGAGTTGGGGTCCTGGAAGAGCACCCTGAACATGTTCCCAGCCGGTAACCGGAGTTTGCATGCTCTTCCAGGACTCCACTTCATCATAGAGATCACCAGGCGATAAGCGTTCTTTCGCTCCTCCCGACTGCAGGCCGGAGAATAATTACCCAAGAACCCTTGTAGAAGGGAATGTGCCTCATGAAACCTGTCCCAGAGGGGGGCTACGGGACCAGTAGGGGACGCTATACTGGCAGAGAGGGCTATGGTGCTAGCTGTAGATGCTACACTAGCAGGAAGGACTATGCTAGTCTTCTTAGCTTTGCTAGCCTTCTGAGACTTGCTAGCAGTGCGTGCTATGCTAGCAGGCGGGGCTCTAGCGGACTGGACTGAGGTGGTAGCTACCAAGGCTACACTAGCGGCAGGGGCTGTTCTAACCACAGAGGCCATGCCGGCCAAAGGGGCGGTCCCAGCCTCTGAGGCTACGTTAGCTGTAGGGCCTGTGCATGCGAGGGCAGCTAGGTAGGTAGCTACTGCAGAGGCTGCTCTATCACCAAAGGTTCTGCCAGTCGCAGAAGCCTCGCTAGCAGTAGCTGGAGGGAGTAAGCTAGTGGTAGAGAACAAGCCTACCCTGAGCCTCCTAACAGAATAAAACCTTGACTTAGCTGTGGGGGCAGAGGTTCTGCTAGCTGTGCAAGCTACGGGAGCTAGGCTAACCACAGGGGCCTTGCCGGCCGACGGGGCGGTCCCAGCATCAGGGGCTTTGTTAGCTATGGGGCCCGTGTTAGTTGAGAGAGCTAAGGGGGTAGCTGCCAAAGCTACATTGGCTACAGGGGCTAAGCTTGGCTACAGGGGCTTGCCGGCCGACGGAGCGGTCCCAGCATCAGAGGCTTCGTTAGCTATAGGGCCTGTGCTAGAGGGGTGAGCTAGGGGGGTAGCTGCCGAAGCTACATTGGCTACAGGGGCTAAGCTAACCACAGGGGCCTTGCCGGCCGACGGGGCGGTCCCAGCATCAGAGGCTTTGTTAGCTATAGGGCCTGAGCTGGCTGTCTGGGCAGTGTTAACAGAGCGAGAGCTAGCAGTACTAGCTGTGGAAGCTAGGCTAACGGCTATGCTAGTAGCGTGGACTGTGTTAATGGAGCCAGAGTTAGCAGTGCTAGCTGGGGAGGCTAGGCTAACGGCTATGCTAGTAGCCTGGACAGTGTTAACAGAGCGGGGACTAGCATTACTAGCTCTGGAAGCTAGGCTAACGGCTGGGTTAACAGCCTGGGCAGTGAAGGCTGCGGAGCCTATGCTAACTGCTGCAGTGGCAGTACTAGCTACTGGGCCTGAGATAGCTGCCTGTGCAGTGAGGACCGCGGGGCCTACGCTAACTGCTACAGGAGCAGTACTAGCTACTGGGCTTGTGCTAGCTGCCTGGGCAGTGAGGGCCGCGGGGCCTATGCTGACTGCTACAGGGGCAGTACTAGCTACTGGGCTTGTGCTAGCTGCCTGGGCAGTGAGGGCCGCGGGGCCTATGCTAGTAGGACTAGCTGAGGTGCTAACCACCGGTAGTCTAGCAGGTGAGGCTAAGCTAGCCTTTCTAGCACCACTGGCTCTCTGAGACCTACGCGCAGCGCGAGCTATGCTAGCAGACGGAGCTACTGAGGTCTTACTTGCAGGAGAGGGTGTGCTGGAAGCCGTGGCTTCGCTGGGGGCAGAGGACCACAGCGTCCGAATCAACAGTCCCAGCTGCCGGTTGTATTCCGCGAGCAGTGGAGCCTGCTCCGCGCCGCACGTCGCGCTTGCGCAGGAGAGCAGCGTGTGCAACTGCATCCTCTTCAACGAGGATGAAGAGCAGAAGTCTCCCTCGAAGAAGCGCTCCATGGTGAGCAATACGGCGGCCGCTTGGTCTCTCCCCTTGTCCGATGAATCCCGGTTTGGTCGCGTCATTCTGGCGTAGTGGCTGTGGCAGGTCTCCCTCGTCCTGCTCGCTGGGTCCAATTATGGTCGGTTCGTTCTGTGAGGATTCGGTGGTGGTGTGGACCCAATAGCAATCACAGGACGAGGGTAGAGAGACAGGCAGGACATAACGGGATGTAGTTCAACAAAAGGCTTTACTTGTATTTACACAAGGCTTACACTACAAAACAAGAACTAAGGGCTCAGCATATGCTGGCAGATTACACGATACGAAAACCCGATAACACAGGGTACAAACGTGGAGAGCACGGAAGGGTGTTGCGTGGAATCACAAACATTGATATGATAACGAACCGACAGGGGAGTAACAGGGAAGGACAGAATACATGACACCAAATACTGACAGGAATGAATAACACAAGACAGGGACACTAGACTAAACAGGCAGGAATATTTACAGACACCAAATCATAGGCAGTAATAAGGCAGAGAACAGACATGACAAATAGAACCACACAAGGACTGAGGCTACAGTAGACAGGAGTTCATTCCCCGATAAACCACAAGGTGGTGCCAGAGGACTGTCCAGAAAGTTCAGATCATGACACAAAGTGCTATAGTGTTCGTTAGTACAGATGCAGCACTGAAAAATCGAACCTCTGCTGCTCCTCTGCTGCTGCTCCACCACTCCACGGGCCAAACTGATTTTGTGACTCCTATTGTTCTGGACCGGGCCAGATTTCAAACCTCCACTGCCTCCCACTGGGGAGACTTTTTCATCTTAAAATGTTATTCGTCCCAAACTCCACCAGCTCCATCCGATTCCTTAGCTTTTTTCACTGTTTACTTATCATGCATTGCAACACTAATATATGGGCAGTACCCCAAGTCAGACTGCCCATATACAAATTATCTTGGGGGTCTGAGGGCAGTAGCCCCCAACCCCCTCCCTGGGGGAGCACTTAAGTTAAGTACCCTTCCTTTGTTCACTTTGGGAGCCAGCCACCATCCCCCGAAATATAACACCTGAGTGCTAGTTATATAGTGGCAGAGGAGCAGCAGACCAGCAGCAGAAATGGTTTGAATTTTCAGTACTGCATCTGTAGCTCCAGATAGTTAGCCACAAGCTAAGACAGGTCCTGAGAGCGGCTGAGAGGAAGTATAGAAAGTCACGCATCACTGCTGACATCGACACATATCACAACCTCTTGTTAACATTCTCCAAAACCATTACTAATGCCAAAGCTTCTTTCTTTCACCATAGGATCGAGGCCTCTGCCAAAAACCTTCGCAAACTGCATGCTACCATGTCCTCCCTCCTCACTCCCCCCACCCCCTCCTCCCTCATCTTTCTCTGCCTAACCCAGATAGCAAAAGGTGTTAATTCAATGTTGATTTATGGTCAAAATGCTTGATTTTTGGTTAAGGTCGACGATTGATGGTGAATCACCCATTAACCGCTGAAGCAATTGACTAATGTTGAAAACATGTCATTGAATCAATATTGTTTTGTGGTTGCATTTTAATGATTGAAATGCCAATATCTAATAAATGTTGAATCAACGAATGCTGTTCAACGTATGCTGTTTGTCGTCATTGTCTCATCACCCAGACTGCACTGCGCTTGTGCCCCGCCTCCCAGAATGCACCTGTGCGGCAGCTTCCTGGCAGCTACGTACCTCATGTCTCTCTCTGCATCGTTAAGACTGGTGAGTACTGCATGGCAATAATGTTGATTATGTTGTATGTTGTATGTATGCTTTCGATTGCAAACGCCAGCGGAGTAGTGGTGTGTTTGTTTTTTCATGGTAGAGAATGTTATATTAACCGCTATGCGTGCCTCCTAGCTGAAGCTAATAGCTAGGCTAGTAGGCTAGCTGGTCCCTACTGCTTCCAGCCCTTGTGCTAAGCTAGGCTAGCTGCTTCCTACTGCTTCCAGTCCTCGTGCTAAGCTAGCTGCTCCCTACTGATGTTTTATATATTTACGTGCCGAGTATGTGTCCGGCGTGAATTCTGAGGCCACGTTCATAGTAGTGTGTGGTATACAGTGGACGTCGTTTCAATATATTGTGGCGGAAGAGAGTATTTTAGTATCATATTGAGCACATTGTCATGGAATACACCGCTTAGGAACAACAGGCTGGCTAGGCTAACTAGCTTGCACGGCGATGTTTTATATATTTACGTGCAGAGTATGTGTGCGGGGTGAATTCTGAGGCCACGTTCATAGTAGTGTGTGGTATACAGTGGATGTCGTTTCAATATATTGTGGCGGAAGAGAGTATTTTAGTGTCATATTTATTACATTGCCATGAGATATTCCGCTTGTCGGCTAACTTCTAACGTGCGCGGACTGATGACGACATCAACTCGACTCGAGACATTCGCAGCAGCATAATAAGACAACAGGCTGGCTAGGCTAACTAGCTTGCACGGCGATGTTTTATATATTTACGTGCAGAGTATGTGTGCGGGGTGAATTCTGAGGCCACGTTCATAGTAGTGTGTGGTATACAGTGGACGTCGTTTCAATATATTGTGGCGGAAGAGAGTATTTTAGTGTCATATTTATTACATTGCCATGAGATATTCCGCTTGTCGGCTAACTTCTAAGGTGCGCGGACTGATGACGACATCAACTCGACTCGAGACATTCGCAGCAGCATAATAAGTTAATTAAACTTGACATACATTATATCGATGATAATTATCGATATCGAATTATATGAAAATAATTTTATAATTTTATCGCGATAACGTTTTTGGTCATATCGCCCAGCCCTAATGCAGGGCCTGTCTCTCTCCCTCCCTTCCTTATGTGTTCGTGCTTAAAACAGTGAATGATCTTGTCAGAGCATTTTCAGAGCACTGTTAAATGGTCATTTTAAAACTAATATAAGAAATGAATGTATATAGTGGTATATTTATGAGGGGAAAAAATATTTGCAACAACCTTTATACAGGTAGGTTATTGATAACTAATTCTGTTATACAGTGACATTCATACAGTATCCTTTGATTTCACATAATTTAATTATTATTTCACAATAAAATACTGCAATCAAAATCCCCTGTAATATCACATCAGATTTTGTAATCTCACAATAACATAGCAATATTTCACATAATTTAATTATTATTTCACAATAAAATTTAATTATTATTTCACAATAAAATACTGTAATCAAAATCAAAAGGTTAATTTGCATATTCTAGGTATCTAGGGACATCTATGGACCTCAGGGAATGTATTCACAGTGTCAGAAATATTGTGTCTATTACTAGGCTTGCTTAAATTGTGATGAAACAAAGGAGAATATGAATTATGATTTTTCTTTGCATCTTTGACAGTGAATAACACCATGCTAATAATGACCAAACATTAAAAACTGCCACTGATCTCGTTCAGTCCCCTCTTGAGATCATGTGTAAAAAAAATCGAAGGAAATTAATAAAGGGAAGATGATTAAACCGAAGGTTCTGTAGATACAGTACTGAATTCTCCCATCCGTACCAATGCAATTTGAAATATTATTATAGAATATGATGCTTATAAATTACCTTATTATAGCTAATTTATAAGCATCATATTCTATAATAATATTTCAAATATTTCATATTTCATATTTCAAATCTTTCAAAATCTTTCAAATGCCTGAGTTCAATTTGGATTTAGTATCACCAGGCATGCATAATAACAGATAATAATCTACTGTAATCTACTGTACTTTTAAATGTTCCCCACAGTGCAACCGTTTTGAAACTAATTTCAGATCTAATTGTTCCTACATGTTAACAATAGTATAGGGAAGAGAAACTATACTGCGTTTTAAAATTTGTCAAACGTTACCTTTTGTGGCTTATTATCCCGAATAATAACAGTTATTGAAATAATTCATACAGAACTCTGAACCTTGAATCCCATTATAATCTTCCAGGAAGTGTAGTTCAGAAAAATTCCCACGGTTCAAAAGTTCCAAAATGGTCGCCCTCTCGGAATATACTTCAGCCAATCGAAAAGTTAAATCTATCTAATGGCACTTTTAACCTATTGCTAAACTAACGTATTGATGATAATATACATTCTACATGCTTTTGTGACATGTTAGTGATGTTAATACTTGAATACGTTTGATATTAAAAACGCAAATTTTATGCAACACTCGGGTGGAACAGGTTAACCTGCTGGTTGTGTGTCCCATTCACAGCTCAGTAAAAGAGAAGTGCTCCATCCATCTCGACTCCCGTGTCCGTTATTCACACAGGACAGAAACACAGTGGTCACATTTGCTTCACTGATTCTAATTTTCTTTTCTTTTCTTTAATAGGTTGAAGGTTCATCATCCTTACACAGCTTGCACAGGGAGAGATCTTATGTCCCATATGTGATGAACAGAAGTAAGCTCAACACTGCAGTGATGAGTGAAATTATTGGTTCTGTGTTTCAGGTTCATGGTCTACAGTAAAATTGTGAACTTATCATTTAACAGCATCATACATTTTTTTTGCTGTTTAGTGTTAGTCTCCTTGTATTTAAAGAAGGCTAGACGCCGCAGAGAGGGAAGACGACACACTGGAGTGGCAGGAGAGTCCAGGCTGATGAGAAGTCCTGTCAACCAATACGGGTATGTGTACGGGTGGCAAAACAGCGCCAGTGTCCTCTCCATTCACACTCCATTGGGAGCAATTAGGGGTTACAGGGGCACTGCCATGCTAGACTAACTTAGGTTATTTGGATTGAATGTTTAAATTATGTATCCGATTTGTAAAATATAATTTAATAATAATTTCCCCCAATAGTATTGAGTTAACCTATGATTCCTTCCTATCCCTAGGTGTGTGAGGTGGGGCCCAGCAGACATACCGGACGGGGAGACAGGAAGTCTTGGGGGCTTTGAAAAGGGATCTGCGGAACATCTACTCAGGCATGCAATCTACTTTACTTTTGGTCAATTGACACATGAATAAACATCCCACATTAAGCAAAAAGGCCACCTTAATATTCAGAATGAGTAATGATGAGATAGCATGAAATTAAAGGTTTGCCACTCAATTTCCCAGAGGTGGCGACATCAAATTTAATTGTTGTTACTTGGGTACTCATTACATGTATTTGTATGTCTGTACACAGAGGAAGGGATGGGTGGGGCAGAGAGCAGAACTTCTGATGGAGAGGACCTACGTCATCCTGCAGCGGTACTTGAACAAAATGCCTGCACCAACGATGGTGGAGCCAAAAGAGGAATGGCCTTTTCTCTTCGCTCAGACGGGGCTTTTCTCCCACTTTGGCCTCCTGACAGACACCGATGCCCTTCAAAAGATCCAAGATGCCCTGGGTCAGAGAGGACAGACCATCCTGCAGTTCTGCCAGAAACTGGACAACCCGGAGATCAGGGAAGTTCTGGCCAGATATGATCCAGAGGCTTCGGAGAAGACTCCTTATGGTGTACTTCAAGGAGCCTACGGAGAAACTGCTGATGTAAGTTTTATTTATTTAAATATTAAAATATTTGAAATGCTAAACGAGTGATTACAAACCCTACAAACACTGTGATAGACCCTCTAAACCAGTGGTGCCCAACCAGATCGCGGGCTGATTTCAAGTAGATCTTGATTAATAAAATTAGATTATAATTTCTTTTTTTTTATTTCTTTTTTTTTGCAAAATCAACTCTGCCTCTCCTTGTTAACTACAACAAGCAATGCTGTTTGTTATTTAAGATGAGGTCGGACTCGGCACTGACAGATTTGTATTCATTATGCTGCGACAAACACTGTGATGGACCCTCTAAACACTGTGATAGCCCTCTAAACACTGTGATAGACCCTCTAAACACTGTGATAGACCCTCTAAACACTGATAGACCCTCTAAACACTGTGATAGACCCGACAAACACTGTGATGGACCCTCTAAACACTGTGATAGACCCTCTAAACACTGTGACAGACCCTCTAAACACTGACAGACCCTCTAAACACTGTGATAGACCCTCTAAACACTGTGACAGACCCTCTAAACACTGTGATAGACCCGACAAACACTGTGATAGACCCTCTAAACACTGTGATAGACCCGACAAACACTGTGATAGACCCGACAAACACTGTGATAGACCCTCTAAACACTGATAGACCCTCTAAACACTGTGACAGATCTATCACAGTGTTTAGAGGGTCTATCACTGTGTTTAGAGGGTCTATCAGTGTTTAGAGGGTATATCACAGTGTTTAGAGGGTCTATCGGTCTGTCACAGTGTTTAGAGGGTCAGTCACAGTGTTTAGAGGGTCTGTCACAGTGTTTAGAGGGTCTATCACAGTGTTTAGAGGGTCTATCACTGTGTTTAGAGGGTCTATCAGTGTTTAGAGGGTCTATCACAGTGTTTAGAGGGTCTATCGGTCTGTCACAGTGTTTAGAGGGTCTATCACAGTGTTTAGAGGGTCTATTACAGTGTTTAGAGGGTATATCACACCCTCTAAACACTGATAGACCCTCTATACACTGTGACAGACCCTCTAAACACTGTGACAGACCCTCTAAACACTGACAGACCCTCTAAACACTGTTATAGACCCTCTAAACACTGTGACAGACCCTCTAAACACTGTGACAGACCCTCTAAACACTGACAGACCCTCTAAACACTGTGATAGACCCTCTAAACACTGTGATAGACCCTCTAAACACTGATAGATCTATCACAGTGTTTAGAGGGTCTATCACAGTGTTTAGAGGGTCTATCACAGTGTTTAGAGGGTCTATCATAGTGTTTAGAGGGTCTATCACAGTGTTTAGAGGGTCTATCATAGTGTTTAGAGGGTCTATCAGTGTTTAGAGGGTCTATCACAGTGTTTAGAGGGTCTATCACAGTGTTTCCTTATGGTGTACTTCAAGGAGCCTACGGAGAAACTGCTGCTCAGAGTTGATGTACGTTTTATTTATTTAAATATTAAAATATTTGAAATGCTAAACGAGTGATTACAAACCCTACAAACACCATACTCCCTGCAATTCAATATTCAACTTCCGTTTTGCGACTATAGCAACTCCAAACTCCCTGCAAACTACTTCATAGGTTAAGTTTAGGTAGTGAGGCATGACTGTCTGCTGGTGATTCAGAATATAATTATGCTGTTGCAAAAACTTTAAAAAAGTGTTATGTTGGAATAAAGTGATGAAAGTGCAACCTATAAGAAATGGACAACGTAATTGGTGAGCTTTAGAGGTGCATGGATACACATTGTATTGCCTAGATGGTGTCAGGCTAGGCGATTGCTTAATTCTCTTTCCTGTCCAGTCTAACTGGATGCTGACTGTAGCTTGTTACTGTAGACCTACAGAGTGAGTAATTGAGTGATTAAAAAAAATCGAACTCATGTGAAGTGAGGGGTGCTCTTATCATCGTACATCATCTCACCTCTCTTCCTCACTTTTTTATTTTTGTGTCTATCAGCTGCTGCTCGACAGTTTGACCCCAAGCTGACCGACCAGGACTACAGCGAAACTGTCAAGAAGTGGCTTCGTTATGCGCCAGACCGGGAGGGTGGCATCTCAAGGAACCGAACTTAAGTCAAGCGAACCAGAGTCAAACTTAGGGTACCCCAGCACAGCACACACTGTTTCCCTGGTTCATACAGTACAAGGAATTACCCTCATGGACACTGTTTTTCCATGGACGGCATCTACTTGAATGACTTATGCTGCTTCAGCCTGTTCTTGGAACCGAAGTGACCCAAACTTAATTGTCAAGCGAACCAGAGTCAAACTTGGGGTACCCCAGCACACTGTTTCCCTGGTTCATACAGTACAAGGAATTACCCTCATGGACACTGTTCTTCCATGGACGGCATCTACTTGAATGACTTATGCTGCTTCAGCCTGTTCTTGCAGTGTTTATTTTTTTTTATTTTTTATTTTAACCTTTATTTACCCAGGGTAGGTTCGCTGAGCACGGATGCTCTTTTTCAGCTACGCCCTGCTTCACATTCACAGAGTTCCATTCACACCTGGGAGCTGCCCAGGCCTAACAAAATTAATAGTTGGTTTCAGGTTGCCGACCGACCCTGCCGATTTAGGTGCGACCCAATATATTTTATGAGTTTTTAGAAAAAATTATAAAAAAAAAAAAAAATACGTTTTTTTTTTTTTTTTTAATAAAGTTTCATAGAAATCTTAGTCAAACATTTAGTATTATGGATATTAAACATGCTGGCAGAGTACATGCATCCATGTTGTTGTGAACATTTTAATTAAATAAAGAAATTCCCTATCCATAGTCGCCGTGGGAAAGAATAAAATAAAAAAATAAAATTAAATAAATTCCCTACCTACCCATGGCCAAACTGACAACCAACCTGAAACCAACTATTAATTTTGTTAGGCCCCAGTACAACCACAGTCTGACACTGTTGGCCACTGAGCAACTCCACTGGAGCAGTTGGGGGTTTAGTGCCTTGCTCAAGGGCACTTCAGCGGTTGGTGTTAAGGGTATGGGAGAGAGTTATATGGGAGAGAGTTATAGAAACATTAGGGGTGTAACGGTACACAAAATCCACGGTTCAGTACGTACCTCGGTTTTGAAGACACGGTTCGGTATTATTTTCGGTACAGTGGGGGGGGGGGGGGGGGGGGGGGGGGGGGGGGAATCCAAAAAAATTGCTTTTCATTTATCTATTTATTTAACTGTATTAAACAATATAAAACGAATTGGCCATAATTGACTGAGCAAACTAATGCTTACTGCTGTAACCTACTAATAACACTTAAGTAAATCTGAAGATTATTATATAGCAGATGCCTTGGAGGATAAGTCGTGGACAACTGTAGATCATCTAAGCTCCACTGTGTTTAAATTCAAATCCTATGCCATTGTTATTTAACCCTTGTGTCTGAAAACTAAAGTATTATACTCTTATTAGGGGACTAAATTGAAAAACTCCATAAAAAGATTATGTTGAAATAATTTCCCACTTTCTTTTCCATAAATATTTTATTCAACTTCAGCCCTGATCATAACCATTTTTTATATTATTTTTGTAATGAAATACTCCCACTTTTCTGAAAAGAGTTGTTAAATATGACAAAAAAAAGAATATGTGGTGGTTATGATCGGGCTGAAGTGGAATAAATAATTTATGAAGAGTAAAAAAAAAAATACAAGATAATTAAAAGATTATGCCACATATTATGTTGGCTACAAACATAATCACTGCAAAGTTATCAAACAAATACGAATCTGATCAGACACAAGGGTTAAGTTGTTGTTCCCTTTCTAATTTCCTCAAACATCTAGTCTAGTTAATGTGATCAATATTATTTGACAATTGATGCTTTTTGTTGGACATTTCAGTCAGTAGTGAGCTCATACTTTGAGCTCATAAATTTATAGTTAAAATGATTGAGACAACGCAATCTTGTCTTCGTTGTGCATGAATGCGTGTGCTCACCACACACCATATGTGTGTCACTATTCTGGCAGTGGCTATATATGTATTGTTAATGAAAGCCTGTTATAAGGTCTGTTATTTTTTTTTGTGTAAAAGGTATGGTCACTGGAAGTATGATACCCTAGAAAAAAATAAAATTTCATATTAAAGCCATGTTGTCATTTTTGTTCACACATTTTTGGAAATATGGTCATATAAGAATTTTATTATTATTTATTTAACAATCGTGTGTTTAACAGCAGGAAAAAAACATGTAATGTTATGATGTATACATATCAGCAGCAATATTTTAATGTAAAATGTACATTAATCAGTATTGATTCCTTAACTTTACAAGTTACAAGTAGATGTACAAGTTACAAATGTACAAGTAGAGTACCATTTAGATTATGGTTGAATAAACATTGATGTCTAACATTGATTCAATATAAAATCAACTAAAATGTGCATGTAGATTACCATTTAGATTATGGTTGAATAAACATTGATGTCTAACATTGATTCAATATAAAATCCACTAAAATGTGCATGTAGATTACCATTTAGATGATGGTTGAATCAACATTGATATAGTATCAGTTATGGTTGACACCTAACGTTGATTCAACGTGTAAGTCATAGACAACGATCTGTATAATTTCAATGTCAGGCTTCAACATAGATTCAATATTTCTGCCGAACCCTATTTCAACGTTGATTCACTCATTTTTTGCTATCTGGGAAGACTTTGCGATCTTCTTTGAGGAAAAAGTGGAGAACATCCGCAGCTCCTTCTCCCAGCCCCCACCCATTCCAAATACTGAATCGAGAACCTCATCCTTCACTCTCTCATCTTTTTCTCCCATTAAAGAAGCCGAGACCCTGCCCAGTGGCGGCTCTACCACTAGGGGCGCTCGGGCGCCGCCCCCCCTCAGCTCCTACCCTGGTTATATGAGAGAACAAGACAAATACGTTTTTAGTTTTTTAGTTTTATAGCCCTATAAATAATATAAACATGTTTAAAATTAATAATATTTACTCATTTTAAGTATGTTTGTGTTTCCAATGCACAATATAACGTTATTATCGCAATTAAAAAACACTCGTTTTCCAAAGCAGGAAGTGACATCGCGTTTTTTTAATTTTTTTTAATTTTTTCGTATTTCTCGCCCGGGCTAGAAGCGATAGCGCTCTGAGTGCGCGTCACAGTTTGATCGCTGTCTCCGTCACAGCCAATCAGTGCATACGGCGTTGTGCGTTGAAATATGACTATTATGTTGGAATCCGAGCGCGATTTGAAGCGGTCTAGGCAGCCGCGTGAACTTCCGTGAAGTATTTTCCATAGCCGCATTTTCGTGGAGACGCTCTCTGATTGGCCGACGCGATGCCAGTTTTTTTCCATAGCCGCATTTCTCGGATTGGCTTACAGAGAGAATGCAACACAGCAAGTTCAGCAACAGCAGTTCAGTCGACTCGTCAACAACAACAGCAACTACACTGAGCTTAGGCACTCTTTCAAAGTTGGTTAAGGTTATAGTTTGTCTTAGAGCATGGCGATAGAACGCCAGGTAGTTTGCAGGCTGTTCGAGGCGGAAATGGACAAAGACACAGCTCTTCACTCACACAGCTTGCTGGCTAACAACAAGCTATATATGGATGCAGTGTGGAGGGACATGTATGGACAATGGATGGACATCAACACAGGCTGGATGGACAATGCCATGGAGTGGATATACTTTATCAACAAGCCAACAACAAGGTAGATTAGCGATCTTAACTCTAGTTTAATACATGATACGTTGTCTACTGATGCCGCATAACGTTGTAACGTTACAGCTACTGCTAGCTGTTAGCTCCGTTAGCTTAGCTCGCCACTTTTATAATTACTGCATGGAAACGGAGTAACGTTAATGTTTAAACGTTATGTCGAGGTCATACAATACTACAGTCGACATAAGGTTAACGTTACCCCGTTTCCATGAAGTGTTTAAATAGCAGCAATCTTGTTGAAAATGTAACTTTACTAAAATGCTCTCTCTCTCTCGCTCTCTCTCTCTCTCTCTCTCGCTCTCGCTCTCTCTCTCTCTCTAATTTCGCGGCATGTGGGACATAACCACTCAGACAATGAATGGTAACTTGTTTAAAATAACGAGCTTTACAAATGTGTTTATTATTGAATGGATCTGACATCATCTGAGAGAGAGAGAGAGAGCGAGAGAGAGAGAGCGAGAGAGAGAGAGAGAGCTGTGCGTGTTTGTGTTGCTGCTGATGCATAATGAATGAATGGTGAGTTGTTTAAAATGACAACATACATGTGTTAATTATTTGATTTGATTGATCCGAGAGACAGAGAGAGATTGCTCCAGAGCATCTCAGAGCATTACATTTTCAACTCGACCTATTAACGAGAACTGCGACCTACAAGGCACCAGCGGCAGCGGCCGCCACTGACCCTGCCACTGGTAACGTTCTACAGTGGCAGAGGACCAGCAGAACAGCAGCAAAAGTGGTTTGAATGTTCAGTGCTGCATCTGTATATTAGGATAAGTGCATGACAGTAAGGTTAGTTAGGGTTAAATTTATTTTATTTTATTAATATATATTTTGTATAACACAATTGTTAATGTACGGTTATGTATATAACCATAGTTATATGAGTGTAGTGACGCTCTGCGTCTATTGCAATACTCTTCATATCCAGTATTGATACTGAATAAATTCTCACATGCACCTTTACATACCATCATCTGTCTGGCCACACCCCCATCCGCTACCTACATACATACCATCAGCTCCTTCCCAAGTCTTTCACCACAAGGCAAGATCACGGGGTCCTCAGTGAGTCTGACGCAGAGCGTCACTACACTCATATAACTATGGTTATATACATAACCGTACGTTATACATCGTGTAGCTCCGCTCTGCGTCTATTGCAACACAGGAGCTGAGCAGAGCGGAGCTCGACAAATGTACCCGCTGAGGCCCCCCACACACATCAGAACCGGGGAGGACCCGAGCCGCCCGAACCCCCCTAGCGGAGGACGGGAGGGTGTCGGATCCGACTGCGCGAAGAGGAGACTTCAGCAACTCAACAAACAGGGTGAGCAGACTGTGGGGCGTACCCACGACTACACAAACGCACAACCCGCATGCCACTAGGGAACAAACGGAAAGGAAGAAACCCCCGTTACCACCCCTAACATCACGGGGTCAAGAGCAAAAGCCCAACCCTGTGGCAAGGCCGTAGCAGCGGAGCACGAAGGAGGACCCAGACCCAGAAGGGACTGGACCCCCCCGGAAAAAGGGGACCTGGAGAGGCCAATGACGCCACAGCATCTAGACCTCACCAGGCGGTCACTAGTGACACCGCCCCCCCACATCGCCAGCGTATTCGGACAGGGCCCATCCAAGAGCAGGCCCTTCCCCCCATAGCACGCCGCCTAGCTCACTGAACCTGGAATACCCAGGCAGTCACCCATCCAAGTACAAACCAGGCCTGAACCTACACAGCTTCCGAAATCGAACGAGATCGGGCATGTTCAGGTTGCTATGGCTGTAAGCACGAAGCACTCAAGAGGCTACACCCACAGCGGGAGCAGGCAGCGCACCGGGGAGACTACCCCCAAAAGAGGTTGATCCCTCAATCCAGGCAACAGGCCACTCGACCAGAGCCTGGAGCACTGCGGACTAAACAGGCACCAAAGGGGTCTGCTGAAACAGCACCCCGGCGGAAGGGGCGTATGCTGGCATTGTTGTGCACCATGTCACAGCCTCCACAAAAACCCCTCGACTCTCTAGAGGGGCCGAGGCAGAGAAGGCTGACATGATTGGCAGACGTCATGAAAAGTGCGGGGGCACACTCACAGGTAACCCCGAGAGTTGACTCCGCTACCAACACACCAGGGACCCAACCACTCCCTTGGTTGTTCCTATAACCCCTCAAGAAAAAACTCCAAAACACAACTGCGGGTATACACTGGCTATACCGCAGTACAAGTGTTTCGGTTTTCAAAAAGGGGTTAACCCAGGCCTACGGGTCGACGTAAACAATTTCGGACCGGGCCCGGCGGACCGGGACGTACACAGGGATGCCAGAGGAGTTCCATAAGAATCACCTCAACAGCCCCCTCCCACCCATGCTTAAGCAGGAGAAGAGAGGGGCGAAAAGAATGGAGAAGGACCATGTAAACGACCCTCCAGGTAGCGTCATTCAGTTTGTGTGTGATAGGGAACCTTTATTTTGAAGCACCGCCAAACCGGAAGTAGCTAACCGGAAGCAGCTACCGCGAGCATGAGCGCAGCTTGACGGTCCAAATGAACGTTAGACATACGGCTACAAGGAAAGAAAGTTCTCCGTGAATATCTTCTTTATTCTTTTGTTATATGGAAATGGTCTACAAGGTAACTGCTGTGCACTTTCTATGGTTTTAATGTTGGTTTGAATTCACTTTTGTTTGTGTTTTGACAACTTAAAGTTATTCCTGCTACTGTGAAAATACGTTGTTTTCTAGCTAACTTGGTCATTGCAAATTGTTAGCTTGTCTACACATTTAATAAGGTCCAGAGTACCAGCATTTTAAGAGTTTTTGTTTGATTGTAGATCTGGAAAAGAAGACTTTCATGTGGGTTATGGTTAAGCCCCTGTTGGAGAGAGAGAGGACAAGGTACTGGGATGTCTATTTGTCCTATTTATTGATATGGGCTGTTTACTTTATATTTGTATTCATTTAATGTATTGGCTATGTCACTGTTATTGGAAGCCATTTGTGTCAAGTGTTATGTTAGCTTATTGAACAATGTGAATGTGGCACTAATGTATATAATGTATATATATCTGAGTATCTTTTCTTTGTCTTTCTCTGTCATTTCACTTCAGCTCTTACGTTGTGAATTGAAATAAACATTCATGAAACACCAGTAAAGGAGTCCATCCATCACTCTCCCAGGGATGCTACAGACCAGGCTCCCTTAGCGCAGTGCAAGGTACAACACAACATGGACCAAGCAACAGTGAGGGGTAATACGTAGTAACACAACCACGAATATCTCCATAACGTCAAACCCTGCAATGCCCGGGCCGACCCGGCATTTCCCCCCCCGAAAAAAACAACGGGTTAACTGACCTGGACCGGCGCGACCAGAATCAGTCCCGTGCCCTAATCACGCCGCCATCCCCAACCCTAGGAGGGGGGTAGGTAAGCGTGTCGATCCAAAACATTATAGAGGGCGCCACCCAGACGGTCCCTTTCGTACCTCGCTCGGTGGCCCACCCAAAGGGCGTGAGACCCCTCTACCTATGATTTGATCTATTCCGTTAACATCCCCCAGATATGAACGAGAATTCGTTGAGATAAACCTAGTAAACTGGCGCTCGGAAGAGACAAACTCCATCCCAGTTGCCCCATAAAAACGCTGTTTCAATGATGAGCAACCAAGGCACGCAAGCCCATGCGTGGTTCCTATCAGAAACATCCAGGGCCAGCACTATGTACACGTCGAGACCCAAAACACATCAATGGATAGTCTAACAAGACACCAGATACCGTTCCTCCAAGCCGCCTGGGAGAACGACAAGAAGCCGCTTTTTTCACAGAAAAAAATACGGACATGGGTCCCATACGACACGGCTGAGGGAAAACAACACACCGTCAACCATGCTCCATAAAAAAGGGGACGGGGAGTAACATACCCTATGACGGGGGGAAAACCATGACTCAACAGACCATTACCGGCGAGGAGTCAGGGAACTCCCTAAACAATACCCCGTCAACCTGCTCCATAAAGGAGGGGACAGGGAACCCCCAGAGAGACTTCCCACGTGAGCAATAGATTGAAAAGACATATTGCAACATTGAGCTATGTAACAATTGGACTAGGACTCTCCGAGGAAGAGGCTCTGAAACTCTGAGGAGGCTCCCTCACTGAGAGGGAGGCTCTGAACTCACAGAGGAGGCTCTGAACTCCCTGAGGAGGAGACTCTGAAAACTCCCTGAGGAGGAGGCTCTGACCCAATACACACACTACCAGTAGGGAGCAGAGTAGAAGAACAAAACGTCTCTACTGCGTTGCATCATCCACCAAGCTCAATACACATACAACAGAGCAGAACTTCTTTTTAAGTTCTACTCACCTTGACAATCTGAGGAGGAAACTCTGAAACTCTGAGGAGGCTCCCTCACTGGGAGGGAGGGTCTGAACTCACAGGAGGCTCTGAAACTCCCTGAGGAGGAGGCTCTGAACTCCCTGAGGAGGAGGCTCTGACACTCCCTGTAACAGAGGTCCACAACATGGAGCCTGAATAACCCACGGAAGTCTTACCAATAGAAACGCGCCCAGTGACGTACTCTATGGCGGGGGAATTTCCGTGGTCCACCGCCCAATATGGCGTGGGACCAAGAAATGTTTTTCATAACGAGAGAAGACACAAGTCCTCGATTAAGTACTTGCCACAGGCCTTGCTAAGTCCACATGATAGCGACCAAACAATCTTTTCACTAGGAAAAAATTGTTTCCCCAAGCAGGAGCACAACCCCAGCAGAAGCTGAGGGATTACACCGTATCCCCACAAACATAGTGAAACAACATATTGTAAACAAAAACATGTTTGAGAGGAGGGGGAGGCCCCAGGGAAACCGGGGGGATCACCCCTCACCACCTTACCCCTGATACGACTAGGTTGAACAGGTACCGCCCTGTTAATATGTGAACACGCCACCTGTTTATTGTCATCACAGGCTGAGAGAAGAACTCACCCCTCGATCACATGTCACCACGCATAGCTTTGCAGGGTTATTAACCCAGCTAGTTGTGAGCTCAACTACGTTGTCTAACGTTACATGAACACGCAATTTCTCATCACAACCAAACCAATTCATTTTGACTCACGTAAAAAACAACGCCGATTTTCTAGGTAGAGAGAAAGCTATACCAGCGACAAGACAATTCACACACAACACATGTCGCATCCCCAATGTAGTGAAGCAACATACGTTTTGGAAAAAAACATCGTTATTTACAAAACATTTAGAAGGGAAGGAAGGAAGAGGCGTTAAGTGTCCAAAGGACCCTTACCTACACCATGAACGCAGGCTGAGAGGACTGCAACACTGGTCTCCACGTTGACGAAAGTCCTCGCTGGCGGGACAACACAAGCTAAGACGCCCCCCTCCAACAGCCGATCATGGTGTAGGGCCGACTACATCCTCTGTCAAAGATGACGTCGTAGTCAGAGTGTTATGGCCTGCTATTCTCACGGCTAATGTTCAACAGTGTAGCATAAGCTAACAGCCAACTCAGGCCGACTGGTAGCAACAAGCTAACGTTCCTAGCCTAGCGAACGTATCGTGCTAGCGCCGCAGCTAACAGTTAACTGGCTAACAGGTAGCTCACCCAGCTAGAACGCAAGCTAAGCAGCTATCACCGAACTGCACAACGAGAGAACAATAAGGCCAACACTTCAGACAGCCGCCGACTGTCCCCCTCCTCATCCTAAGAGAGAAGAGAAAAAGAAGTTAACCCAGTTTTCAGAACAGTGATTAACAGATATACAGCGGTGTCGGTACAATTCCCTCATGGGCTGCAGCCGATTTGGGCGTGGAGCTTCCGATAACGAAACACCAAACCCACTTTCCTCGTGTTAGGGTAACTTTCAACTTGAAAGATGGGGCCATTCACGTGACAGAGAGAAATCCGCTCGTCCAAAGATCCAGGGGTCTTGGTCACGGCCCACTACCGTGGGCGTCAAACCAGGACCCTCTTTCCGCCGCCTAAGAGGCAGAAAAAGGGTACCAGTCCGGGGCCGGCTTTCGTAAATCGTGCAGCTAATCCCCTCATAGCAACACAACTGGCACTCGCGTATCAAAATCATCACTCACCCAGAGAGGTAGCTAGCTTCTCACAACAGCCGTCGCCCCTCCTGCACAGTCCAGCTGCAGAACCGGAGGTAATACCTGTCCAGCTGCAGCTTGGAGGACTGCAGGTGGGGATTAGACCAGCGACGCGAGCCCCTAATACAAAAAAGCCGGTGGAGGTCAGAATGATCATCATCTTCCAGACACCCCAGTGGCGAAGACATTATCGCTGTATTTCCTCAAAAATTGTGAGAGAGAAAACAAAGATATAATGTCAACGTAGCTCCTTCATATCCTATTTCCTTTCTTCAAAAATCCATCATCTTCAAAGTGTGGTACATTGCAGGCACTTGACGTGGTGAAAACTGAAGAAGGAGCTGATGGTCTGGCCACACCCCTGCTTATGTAGGTAGCGGATGGGGGTGTGGCCAGACAGATGATGGTATGTAACGGTGCATGTGAGAATTTATTCAGTATCAATACTGGATATGAAGAGTATTGCAATAGACGCAGAGCGGAGCTACACGATGTATAACCCTTTCACTCAGGGACGCGGCAACTGGGGGTGCGGCGGGGGCTGCAGCAGCCCCTGCTGGCGGGGAGTGTAACTGCAACTGCAAGGTTGTTTAAGCTTTTATTCCATTGTAACCGAGGCTACTCAATGTCACAGAGCGGAGCGGCACTGCAGATTTACCCTACTCTTTGAATTCATTGCCAGATCGTCATAGGGGCGCTGTCTCGATAATGCAGTGTTATTAACAGCGTGTAGCCGACGCATGAACCGGTTGGTATTCGAATAGACGCGGCCTGGAAGCGTCAACGCGGAACTGGAAATCCGTTGGTAAAAAAAATAGACTCAGCCTGGAATAGTTTTGGGACGCTGAATTCGCAGTAAAGGAATATATATCTGCGGTTTCCCTGGCGTGAACAAGCCAGCAGAACTATCCGAGCCCCCGGGAGGGTGGTCGAAGACCTTTTGCATGTCGGCGATCATGTATGCGGAGAACGAATTGCAGAGGGAGGGCGCAACACTAACAGGTGAGTTTCTTCGCCTCAGCAGCTCGCCTGGTAAACGAGTCAGGTGTCCCCCTGCTCCCCCCCCCCTCTATGGCGAGCTGCTAGGGCTGGACTTCTGGACTTGAACTTGTGTTGCACTGTATCCATGTCCCCAACCACCGCACTTTCACAGTCTTATTGTTGTCTCACTGTTCTGTCCTGTCTTGCACTTTACTTAAAATTATTTATTTACTGTTGTATTGTTCTTAATTGTGAAAAAAAATTCACTGTAATGTCAAAACACATTCCATTTTGTACCTGTATGAAATGGCGAATAAAGTAATCTGAATCTGAATCTGAATCTGAATCTGAGCTGGGCTGTGATGTGTGCATCAAAACGGTTACATGTTTGTCTCGCACGCTCCGCAGAGCTGAGCGTGAGAGCGCGGTCTCTAGTGAACGAGAGTGTTGGTTTACCAGAGTGGTAAACCTATGACGTTATTATTATATCACTTATCTCAGCACCCCCTCATAACACGTTTCAGACCCTGTTGAACGCTCTGACTCAATAGTATCCATCTGCAAAACGTCAGCCTCAGCACTCTCAGGCCCCACGCTAAATGTGATTTGACCAAAGCAGAGTATACACACAGATAGTGGAGCTGTTTGCAGATAGCGAGCATTTTGACTTGTTGCGTGGTGGCGATGTCTCGCAGACAATACAACTACAAGTATAATTATATAATATATATATTTTATAAAAAAAAGAAATTATATAAAAAAAAAAAATTTAATCAAAAACGATCAATATCTCAGCACCCCCACTTCCTGCGGACTTCCCGCGGCCCTGCTTTCACTGCCGCACTACCAAACGGTTAACCCTTTCACTGCGACAATACACATAAGGTTAACCCTTTCACTGCCACACGACAGCCGGTTAACCCTTTCACTGCCACACTACAGAAGGTTAACCCTTTACTATCACACTACCGACGGGTAACCGGGTCCCCCGAGGGCTGCGTTCTGAGCCCCCTGCTGTATTCACTGTACACACATGAATGTGTGGCTAGGTTCAGCTCCAACTCCATAGTGAAGTTTGCGGACGACACAGTGGTGGTGGGGCTGATCTCTAACAACAATTATGTGTGTAACAATGACGAGAAGGCCTATCGGGAGGAGGTTGATGAACTGGCACGCTGGTGCCGGGATAACAGCCTACTCCTGAACATTGGTAAAACCAAAGAGCTGATTGTGGATTTTAGGAGAATACAGCAGGGGACACACACGCCACTGTGGATAAACGGGGCTATCGTGGACAGGGTGAGCAGTTTGAAGTACCTGGGAGTCCACATCACAGAGGACCTGACATGGTCTACACACATAGATGCTGTGGCGAAACAGCGCCTCTATCACCTGAGACAGCTAAGGAAGTTCAGAGTAGAAGATACTCCACTCGTTCTATTCCTGGGCTGTAGAGAGCATTCTGACTGGAAACATCACTGCCTGGTTTGGAAACAGCACGGCACAGGACAGAAAGGCACTCCAGAGAGTGGTGTGCTCAGCAGAGCGTACTACGGGTATTGCACTACCTCCCCTGCAGGACTTATATAACAGGAGGTCCAAATCCAGAGCCTGCAGAATTATGAAAGACCCCCACCACCCCAACAACAGCCTGTTCAAGCTGCTGCAGTCAGGCAAGCGCCTACGGTCACACGCTGCAAGAACAGAGAGACTCCGGCTCAGCTTCTTCCCCCAGGCCATCAGAACACTGAACTCTCCACTCACAAGTACACATGAGCACACACAGACACACACACAACACTCATGCCGCTAAAACAATCACTTAAACAAAATATCACTTTAAAAAATAGAAAGTCACTTTAAAGGAAGGTGGTAGGCTACTAATAGTATAGTTTAGATACATTAAGAGTTAAAATTGTAAATTGTATATTGTATAGTAGTGTATATAGGAACCAGTTTCTCAGGAACTTAGCATGTCTTTTTTTTTACCATGCATATCTTGTGTCTTACCTATTTAATTTTGTCTATGTTTATTTTTTTCTATACCTATTTTTATTATTGTATTTTGGACAATCAATGCGGGCATAACCACCCGCATTTCACTGTATGCCCTGGTATGTATGTGAAATAAACCTCTTGATTCTTGATACAGATATGCAGTGCTGTTACATTTGAGACATACAAGATATGCAAATATACAAAACTGTTAAACAGAGATCCTAACAGTAAATATATACATACGAGGGGGAGGGAACTGTACATTAGGAGGGGGTGGGAGGGGGTTTCAGACATTTACGGGGGCCAGTTTCGAATTGCAGCCTCCCGTAGGTGCTCTTTGAGAGCGGTTTTGAAGGTGGGTAGTGATTAAATATTTTTTTTACGACTGTGGGTAGTGCATTCCACATTGATGTGGCATAATTGCAAAACGTGTTTAGACCCTTGTTTGTGCCGAATCTGGGTTGAACATGGTTTGTGGAACTCCCTCTGGTGTTGTGGTTGTGGTATTCACTGACCTTTGGGAAGTATTTCGACATGTACATGGGTACCTTCGTGGTGTAGTGTATCTTGTAGACCAGGCCCATTGCAAGTTGCTGTACTTTTAGGAGTAAGGTCTAGCAGTAGTCTGACCAGTTTGTTTTGTGATGTTTGTAATCTTGTTTTTAGTGCCTTTGAGGTGCTTTGGTACCATGAGGTGCAAGCATAGTCGTAGTACCCTTAAATGAGTGCTCCAGCTACAGATGCAGCCATTAATTGTCTGTCGACCGACATTTGGGCACCGTATTAACGGTAACGATGGCCAGTAGGGGTGATCGAATACAGCTGGTGACAACGGCCTGACGCGCCGTTGTCTGTTCATTCAAGAGCTCCGCGCTTGACAAAGCTTTTTTTTGGGGAGAGAGGCAGAGAGAGAATGAGAGAGAATGCACTCCAATCTTGTTTTCTGACCACGTGTTTTGGCTAAAATACATGTATTGTATGCCTCGTTTTATTAAATGTCCTTTGGGCGCAAGCGATTGATAACTGTCAACGTTGAAATGGCACGAGCTCTCTTTTTTTTTTTACGCAGCCGCTTTTATTATGAAATTCGTAGCACCGCTTTTATTATGAAACAGGAAACACCTCCACCAATGTCTTCAACTCAGCTCACTACCTCACTATACAACCACAAGGCTGTTATTGTAATGTTTTTTGGTAAATAAGTTTGTTTAAACACGCAAAGATTTCCACTGTGTTAGAGTTACTATAATGATATTTCTCAAGCATATGAAGTAACAGTTTAATTCATATGGCAAATTGATTTGATAAGTTACACAAATACAGCTGTCTGTCTGAAACACACACACACCTCTACACACACACCCACACACACACACTAACACACACTCTCTCACATGACATCTCAGCAGTGTTGGGAAAGTTCACTTTCTACATGAACTAGTTCAGTTCACAGTTATTTTCTTTTTTAAATGAACTAGTTCAGTTCATAGTTCATAATTCAAAATGTTGAACTAAAGTTCATGGTTTCAAAAATGAACTAATACGCCGACGTCTAGAGGTAGAGTCTGACTCTGACTGAGCGAGTGCTGCTGCAGCTCTCGGCTTCTGCGCGCAGATTCCTCTGTTCCACTGCTTGTTGTGAGGAGGAGTCTGATGACGTAGCAGGGGGTGACAGGCGCGTTGCCAGATCGGGTGGTTTTACGCATAATTTTTAAGCCTGTTTACAGTGTTTTAACTGAGTTTTCGGCTGAAATGCATTATGAAATATGGCACATCTTTGAACGCCGTTATAATAGAGTGCTGAGAATGAACGCACTTTTGAACTCCGTTACACAGGGCTGAGAATGAACGCGTTCTCAATTACGTTCATTTAGCGGATATACAGTACGTTCAGTTCAAGTTCGCCCAAAATACGAACGCGTTCATGAACGATCGTTCATTGAACGCGTTTAGGTACATCACTGCATCTCAGAGACCAGTTTTGGTGTAAACCTGATTAACGACAGAGACACACACACTCATGTGTTCTAATTTGATCACACACACACACACACACACACACACACACACACACACACACACACACACACACACACACCCACACAAGTCGAAAAGTACCTTGCGGAAAAAAATCTAATCTACGAATTCCAATCTGGTTTCAGAACATCTCACTCCACTGACATGCCTCACTCCACTGACATGCCTTCTCTATTTGAATGACCACATCAAACAAGAGGTGGACGCGGGCAAATACTGTGGCATGGTCATGCTGGACCTACAAATCACCATTCTGATTGACAAGCTAAAAGCAATTGGTTTTGATAGTCTATCAGTGGGCTGGATACAATCCTACCTGGAGGGGAGAGAACAGATGGTGGAGGTAAACGGTACCCTATCCCCCCCCCTCACAGTGAGCTGTGGTGTTCCACAAGCAAGCATACTAGGACCGCTACTATTCCTAATTTATGCAAATGACATGTCGTCAGCTTGTGATTGCAACTTGTTCCTGTTTGCGGACGACTCAGCCCTGCTGGTCTCTGACAAGAACAAGTTACAGGTTGAAAAAGCCCTCAGCTCGGAACTAGGCAAAATCTGCATATGGCTCGCCGACAACAAACTATCATTACACATGGGCAAAACAGAGTCCATTCTCTTCGGTTCAAATAACAAACTCAGCAAGACCGACGTCTTCTCAGTTACAGTGGGTGACAATATTGTGAATGAATGAATGAATGAATGAATGAATGAATGAATGAATGAATGAATGAATGAATGAATGAATGAAAACTTTATTTAACAGCTTGCAGAATGGGTACAATACAGTACGGCTCAATACACACAATTGTTAAGGGGATGCAGACCAGAGAAAGACGTTTGTCTTGTTTACATTAGGGTCCCCCATTTTCAATTCATATCGACTGGAAAGATGAAATTACCTACCTGGGTTCCATCCTAGAGGCAAATCTTTCCTGTGACAAAATGGCACCCAATGTAATAAAAAAAGTCAACCAACGAACTCGATTCTTGTACCGGATCGACTCTCTGGTAAACAAGATTACCCTGAAGACTCTGGCAGGAGCACTCATTCAAGGGTACTACGACTATGCTTGCACCTCATGGTACCAAAGCACCTCAAAGGCGCTAAAAACAAAATTACAAACATCTCAAAACAAACTGGTCAGACTACTGCTTGACCTTACTCCTAGAACCCACCTTATCCCTACCCACTTTGACAACCTAGGATGGCTTAGAGTAGACGACAGAGTACAGCAACTTGCAATGGGCCTGGTCTACAAGATACACTACACGACCAAGGTACCCATGTACATGTCAAAATACTTCCCAAAGGTCAGTGAATACCACGATCACAACACCAGAGGGAGCTCCACAAATCATGTTAAACCCAGATTCGGCTCAAACATGGAACTAAACACGTTTCGCAATTATGCCACATCAATGTGGAACGCCCTACCCAAAGCTGTAAAGGAATGTGAATCACTACCCACTTTCAAAACCACTCTCAAAGAACACCTACGGGAGACTGCAATTCGAAAATGGCCCCTGTAAATGTCCTAACCCAACCCCCTCCAATGTACAGTTTTGTCAATATTCCAATGTACAGTTTTGCTTGTACAGTTGTACAGTGTACCCCACCCACCCCTCCTACCCGAAGTAGAAAAGCGACACACCCCCTTATTGGGCAGCATGCAGTCCTTTCCAGCCGTCACAGTGCCCCCCCTCCACGGGAGCCACCTGGCGACCAGCCAGGCCCGCAGGGGCGGGGGGGGGGGGAATTCAGGGAGCGGGGCATGGGACAAGACAGAGAAAACACACAAAATTGGAGGCCATGCTAGCAGGGGAAGCTACACATAAAAGTGGGGCTAGCAGAGGGACAGGGTAGCTGCCAGGACATATTAGCAAACAGGGCCTATGCTGGCTGTAACACATACATCAGCATAGAGGCTGCGCTAGCTGCCGGAGCTAAGCTAGCAGACAGGCTGGACTAGCAGGAGAACACATGGGGTTAGCTGCAGGGGCTAAACTAGCAGACGGCTGGACTAGCGGAGGAAGCCAGTTAGCCAACCCTTCGATCATTGGACGACCCGCTCTACCCCTGAGCCACGCTGCCCCACAAATATCAAATCAAATACTATGTATGTACTGATATTATACACACTGATTACTACTATGTATTATACACACTGAGTACTACTGTGTAACTGTGTTCTATACACACTGAGTACTATTATATACTATACACACTTAGTACTACTGTAGTATACATACAGAGTACTACTATATACTATACACATTGAGTATTACTATGTACTACAGTATACACAGTAAATACTACTATGTACTATACACACTGAGTACTACTATGTATTATAGACACTGAGTACTACTATGTACAGTACTATACACACTGAGTACTACTATGTATTATACACACCGAGTACTGCTATGTACTATACACACTGAGTACTAATATGTGTGTACTATGTACAGTGCCGTCTGGGAGAAATGCGAGGCCCTGTGCAAGATTTAAACGCGAGGCCCCCTAAAGGTTCAAATATATATATATATTTTTTGTGCATACAGTCAACATATTCTTAAATAATAGCGCTGCCTGAGGCTGGGTGTATACAGACAGTCAACGTATTCTTAAATAATAGCGCTGCCCGAGGCTGTATCTGTGGTATCTGAATCCCTATTCAATTAAATGCCTAGGTTAATGGCATTATGTATAGTCCTATAGGCTTAACACATTCCCTGCCACGCAATTTGAGCATCTTATACCATTCTCTGCCAGCACTGTAAGTCTATGGAGATGTTCACCTTCTTTGCAGGGCTATAACTTTTTAAATTGTATTGCTAAAGTGACATTACTATGGCCCATTCAACATCGATTATCTATCGTTCAGGATGTAGGAACGTTTTACTTTTTCAATCATACAGTCATACGAAAATACCGTCTAGAATATAAATATGTTTTTATCGTTTTCTGCAGTAATTCCTAGAACGTGACATATAGGCATATAAACGCATATATAGATTATCAAATGCCGGTTGTTGCCGATCCACGCTATATTACAAATTTCAACTGTACATGATCCTAAACGTTATGACTGATCATGCGCGGATGAACGGAGGGGGGGGGGGGTGGTATATAATTCCCTGATCGTCGGTAAATGCTTTATGTAGTATGGGTGATATATTGATCAGAGCAGTTTGCTTGGATAATAATAAACAAACAGGCTGAAAGTAACGTCAGCGTCCTCTTACCGTTCGACGATGAGACTGGAGGAAAAAGATCCCACTTATTTGACGGCGATCGCCTAAATCCATTTCCGGTTTGTATAATCATAATACACGGCCAAATCGTATCGATTATTGCGCTATGGCAGCGATCGCTACACACGGACGTGTGTCTACAGTCCCGCAACAATATCCGAGTGGCCGGACGCATTTCGGAGACGCACCGAGATCGACTCTGCCATTTCCGGTTTGGCAACTCGCCGATCATCGACCAGGGGGCAGTATTGAAGCGTTGCAGAGTTGTGCCGGCTCACACTGCATCAGACAAGGCTCCGTGAGGGAAATATGAATAACATGGCGAAAAAATGATATATGATCTCAATAACGTCGTACGCTGTGGATTGGCAGAATTAGCATGAACTTGAAACACGTTGTACGACGTTTTTGACGCAGGATGTGTTAATAACCTTTCAATTTCATTACAGTCGATATTAGACTGTTATGCAGTAGGCACAATGGCATATTCCTCATAGACCTTGGGACAGTTTGTGACCATGAACATTTCTTTCGGTGACCACTGACCATAGATTTAGCCTAGAATAGCAAGTCTATGAGGAGGACAAAATACAGGCTACTTTCTGTGGCAGGTTAAATTAGGCTTATTGTATTAGTTGACAGTTCTGAATAGGAAAATAGGCAAGCATTACCCACAAATCACTGCGTACCATTAGTTACACAGTTGTACAGAACGTATTCATCTTAGCCAGTTGCTTTTTTGAAATATAAGAAATTATAGGGCTGATATGGGGTTTATGATGATAAATTAATCCTGATTCAAGATCCCTTCCGCTTTAAAACTAGGCTATGATGGAAGTGGGGAAACACAGCGGTTAATAAGTTGCGAAGTCCGCACTGCGCTCAAAACGGCCCACGGCGACAGCAGCCGTAAACGCTATACCAAACATTTTGCAAATGTACAGAGGTATCACAATGTCAGACACACACATACCACACGCGTGCACGCATTGGCGAAACCACACACTGAGTATAGCCTACTGTGCACGTCAGAGCTTCGGCGAAACCACAAGGTACGAATATTTAAGTAGGTACAGTACAACTATCACCATTGCCATCAATCAATATATGATCAGTCAATGCAGCCACGTTTCCAATAGCGCCTACACAAACACGCACTCTCTCTCTCTCTCTCTCTCTGGCAGATCAGACTATTGTTAAAAGAGCCACGGCTGGCTTGCGTAAATTAAACATAGACTTACCAAGAGTTGAAGGGGGTGAGATATTCAGCTGTCCACAAGCCTTAATCCACTTAAAAAAAATTAAATAAAGTGTTTCATGTCCTTTACTCTAGTAACAGTTCATGGGCATGTTGTATCTGTCCCCGTTGTTAACAGAAATGGCTATGGGGCGACAATAATATGTACAAGAGGCATGGTTTCCATCTGTGGCCTTGCTCTGCTGGCAGCGGTTTATTCATTCATATTGACTCATACCACAACAGCTCATGTGTTCTCCTCTCTGGGAGAGGCATGTGTGGGAAGAAGAAAAAGTAGGAGGGAACCAAGACTTATATACTCCCCAACCTGGCGTAGACAGTAGAATCTCCGCCTATAGCGCCCTCCAGTGGACACAGATACATATGCAGTCATGGGAGTAGTAGAGGACAGTTACAGTTAGTTACAACCATACACCCTCTAGATTCAACACCCGTCGTTTTAAAAAGCAGGAATGGAAAGCAAAATACGGCATTTACATGACTGCATTCAGCTAGCCATATAGCTTCTTGTTAGCCAACTCTTCTTCCGAACCAGCTAGAAAACAAGTATTATTGTCTTCCTCTGTCTGTTGATTGTTTCTGAATTGAGATATCAGGCTGATAAGGTCGAAACTCTTTCACTCTTGAGTTTTTCTTGCAGTGTTCAACACACCCAAGTCTGACAGATAAAGTAACGTCAGCTAGCAGTAGCTGGCAGTCTCCATCCCCCCTGGGGCCCTGGCTGAGCTAAACACCGACTGGCAAAGTTGACGACGTCGACGCATTTTCCTACCGTGGAGATGAAAAAGTTCACCAGTCCCATCATGATATTGTCCCCCCGTTGGGATGAACTTGTTTGTTCCTAGTTTATCTGCCACACGTTAGCACTAGATAACGTAGCTAACGCTAGCTAGCTTGGAAACAGAATTTGTCGCTTGTGATAAGCTAGTTAAAAA
The DNA here is from genome assembly GCF_963971535.1 of Notolepis coatsorum. Lineage (NCBI taxonomy): Eukaryota > Metazoa > Chordata > Actinopteri > Aulopiformes > Paralepididae > Notolepis > Notolepis coatsorum. The sequence continues at coordinate 137,796,238 of NC_140171.1, forward strand.
AAATTTAACGTAGGCTTACAGTCCAGATAGTGGAAAGGTGCATATATCTGCAGAGCCGCAGAGCCCGGAACAAGTCAGACACATTCACATGTCTACACTATTCTACAAACGTGTCTAATGTGAAATATATAAGCATGTAAGCAAAACTAGATTTTCGGTCTGTGATGGAAAGTGATTGTTAAATAACATTATATTTATTTTTATTTTTATATAATATTTTTTTTAAATAAAAGTAAATCAAATAAAAAAAAATGTCTTCTTCTCACGAGGCCCTGTGCAGTTGCACTGCTTGCACGCCCCTAGCGGCGGCCCTAACTATGTAGTATACACACAGAGAACTACTATGTGAGTACTACTATGTAGTATACACACTGAGTACTACTATGTACTATACACACGGAATTCTTCTATACACTAGTATTGGGTGAAATAAACCCTTAAAACTATTTGGGTGAAATACACCTTTAAAATGTTATGGTCATTGACACCTGCGCATGTCCAGAGTTAACTATATTGTATATTGTTTACACTGCCTTTTATTCTATTTTTATTTGTACTTCTCCACTATAATTATGTGACCTGTATGGCTTCTACTACCTGTACCCCCCCTCCCCCATGCTGCTATGATGCCTGAATTTCCCCAAGGGGATCAATAAAGGAATATCTTATCTTATCTTACCTCCCATAAGTGACAAATGACAAAATGGTTCATGAGATACAAAAGTGGGTGGACAATGATGGAATTTAATGAATAAATGTTTTTAATGCATAGCCTAGTTATAGCAACGACAACAGGCGCATATACAATATAACGACAATATAGCCAATTACCAGCGAACCTGTGTAGTATTGCCCTCTTGCGGTCAAAAGTTGGAACTTCATACTGAATATGTGTTTCACTGAATAATGATGGAAATTCATTCAAATAAAAATACTGATCGGAAACATATTCCAGCATCCAGATCCCTGACCTGCTGTCAGCCTACTATATGAGCAACAGCTAATCCAAATGAGCCATGTAGGGTGGATGGATGGATGGATGGATGCAATGATCCTGAGCTTGATGGAGATATTGAATTAGAGGCAAATTTTTTGGACCTGAAAATGTTTGAGTTTTTATATCCAAATAAGCTTTTTGTTCTCAGTTCTGAAACAGAACGTGCTCTCTGTGTCATCCCGACCCCTTCCCAGGTGCTTTCTGTGCCATCCCGACCCCTAATGGAGTCTATGGAGCAGCTTCCTACTTACCTAGTAATAAAAGATCACTGAAATATTTCCTATTTGACAGTAATGATGCACCGTCATAACATCACAATGTATCCAACTAGGGATGTTCAATATTGGCTTTGTTCGATATCCGATATACCGATATTGTCGAACTCTTAATTTCCGATACCGATATCAATATACCGATATATGCGGGGTTTCCCCCCCAAAAAACACAACATTATGCATACTTTTCACAATAAATAAAATAAGAATTTGTTCTTACTTGCTTGCCTGGGTAAATAAAGGTTAAATAAATGTAAAAATAAAATAATAATAATAAAATAATATATATATATATATTTTTTAACCTATACCGATCATTTACGATATTACATTTTAATGCCAATATTGGCCGATAATATCGGTAGGCCGATAATATCGAACATCCCTACACCTAACTATTCATATCTGTTTCATACATCTGTTTGCATCAGGTGATCTAGCTAAGCAGGCAGCTTGTGTGATACACTTGGTATAAATTGCAGTGAATTTTCACTGCTGTGATTTGATTTATGAATGTAAAACTATTCTGTTGGACTTCCATCAAGATTGAGCTAGCAGAGCACTCTGTTGTTTGGAGAGGCAGTAGTAATTTAGTTTGACATAATCATGTGTTGCCAAGTGTTTAAGCAAACCAACATTAGCGGCATTTGCATTTTCGTTTGTGAAAAACTATTGATCTGGGGACAATGAGTTGTGTGGATAGCAAAGCAGCCTTGTTGTCAAATATACTGTCGGATCATATAATGTTTGTCAACCACAAGCAACATTATTGACAGAAAGGCTTGCTATCATAAAGTTATCTTGCAAGTGTTACAGCCACAGCCAGGGCTTTTCTCTCCCCTGTCTGTCAGCAGGTTCCCATGTCACATGGTTCCCTTCCTGTCCCGTCTCACCATCAACCTACTCACCTGTGCCAGACGACACACCTGCCGGCTATCACCCAATCACTGAACATGGATAAGAGGCCTGCACTGCTGCCACTCCTTGTCCGAGTGTTGTTTACACCTCTCGTGATATAGGACTCTCTTCAAGACCTTAGCGTTCCTGTATTATGGTTTTGTGTGCTCAGTGACCTTGCTCTATACTAACCCTTGTTCTCCGATGTCCAGGACCTCTCCTCTCTGGCCTACACCTCGCCCACAGATCCTCACCAGCCTGCACCCTCATGGACCTCATCTACACACACCATCGGCCTGTCGCTCTTCCACTCCTTGTTCCCTATCTCTAACTCCTCTCACGACCCTTGGACCCTTCTTCCCCCCCCATACTTCAATTAAACATTCTAAACCGCTCTATTCTCCTGTACCCTGCTCCTGGGTTCTAGAAAACACCTCACCCTAACAGCAAGCAAATTTTCAATGGCACCAGTCAAGTGACAGGTGGTTGTCAAGCATTGTTACATGGCGAAGCATTACGTGCTTATTCCACATAAATGCGGCTGTTGTGGACCATGTAGAACCAACTTGGCATGTAAACTGTTGACTCGTGGACATCAGTCAAGCCTGTTTCACGTTCCTTGTGGTCGTTTCATCGTAGTGATGTCAATCATTGCAACGTGGTCTCATTGTTACAAAATCTTGGAGGTGCACGGCTAGGTGGTCTGACCCAGCACAGACCCTTCACGCACAGCCGTGCCGGCCGCAAGAAGCATGAAGCATGAAGCAGGTTTCAGTCAGGCACAAAAAGATTAGCAAGAATCCAAATCCACAGCAATAAATGGTAAACGACACCCATGACTTACATTGAATCTAGTAGAATAAGTGAACCTGCTGCCATGTCAAGAAGCATGAAGCAGGTTTCAGTCAGGCACAAAAAGATTAGCAAGAATCCAAATCCACAGCGATAAATGGTAAACGACAACCATGACTTACATTGAACCTGCTGCCACAATAACTGTTGATGTTCAAAGCCATAGCCTACTGCAACTTTAACCCTCTGAGATGCTGGCTGGCAGAGACTATTTCCTCAACTATTTCTTCAACTTTCTTCCAGTTGGGCCGACTACAACAGTTGGAAACCGTTGGGGAAATAACATTCACAGTTAACCCTTTCACTACCACACTACAGAAGGTTAACTTTTCACTACCACACTACCGACGGTTAAACTTTCACTACCACACTACAGAAGTTTAACCTTTTACTACCACACTACAGATGGTTGTGAAAGGGTTAACCATTTGTCGTGTGGCAGTACAACAATACTTTAATGCCACACAGCTATGGTTGGTGGCAATTGTTTTTGGTACAGCATGTTAATTAGCACTGGTACATCAACATGAAACATGAAAGGGTTAAACCTGCTGTATTGTCGCAGTGAAAGGGTTAACCATTTGGTAGTGTGGTTAGTGAAAGGGTTAACTAGAGGCCTCCTCTAGGTGACATGATCCGGCAGAGTTTCTGGGGGAGGGGGGGTTATTACAGAGCCACAAGTGAGGCGTGACACAGGAGTAATTATCTTAATATCTTAATAATGTTCCCAATCAAGTGGAACATTTCTTGCTACCTTGCGATTTATGGCACCATATCCCTCTTCTTTTTCTCTTTTTCATTGCTCATTTTCATTCAACAGCACAGCTCACCAGTTAGCCATAATGAAGGGCCACAGAGAAGAGGTGAAATTATGACTGCGGCTTGAAGTCGCACGTGAACAGACAGCTGGTACAGTACAGGACATCATTGTGTTGTTGCTGTAACAGGCTTTTTGTTAGTCATGTTAATGGGTTATAATTTTTAGTTTTTTTGCCCTTTGTGTTTTCGGATGGAGATCCACTGGATCCTGTCGGCTCCATAAGGGTTCTGTGTGCACCCCTCCCACCACCTTTCAGGTGCAGGGCAAAACACATTGCCTCCCATGTATCTCAATTATTTCCATCTAAATGAGATAAGTGACAGGGCCCCTGTTCGCCCAACAGTAAATCAACATGCTAATGTGAAGCATTTGTAAGGTGCAGATGACAGACCGGGCAAGAGGTTTATTAGGCAATAAGCAAGGTCTGGGTGCCACGTTATTACCTCTAGACTCTAGAGCAGTCCACTCCCCCGTCGCACCTACCATACCATCTTTCAGAATGGTTAGGTTCAATTTTGTACGCTACTAGTTGCATGAACCTGTTCCCCTCCTGATTAAATACAGGGGAACTTCTTTAACCCTTTCACTACCACACTACAGGTTAACCCTTTCACTACCACACTACATATGGTGGTTGTGAAAGGGTTAACCCGTTGTTGTGTGGCAGTGAAAGGGTTAACCTTCTGTAGTGTGATAGTGAAAGGGTTAACCTTCTGTAGTGTGGTTGTGAAAGGGTTAACCCTTTGCCGTGTGGCAGTGAAAGGGTTAACCCTCTGTATTGTCGCAGTGAAAGGGTTAACCATTTGGTGGTGTGGTAGTGAAAGGGTTAATCCTAACCTCCATGATCCAAACAAGTCAAAACAATGGGGAGGGGGCTTAATTGTATGCCACCCCTTCCTGTCACTCATTGTTCCGTTTAATAATGCAGAAATGCTTTAAAAATAAATAAATAAATGTGCGGCTGGGTAGCGCAGCGGACTAAGCGCTCGCCTACCACCGCAGAGACTCTGGGATCGAATCCAGCTGTCAGCGGTACCTCCGGCTTGGTCAGTCGTCCCTACTAACACAATTGGCAGTGTTAGCGGGTGGGAAGACATGTGGTAGTCTTCTCCCTCCCCAGGCCGACAGTAGGGGGCAAAAAGTGTGCAACGACCAGGAAGGGAATTGGCATAACGACTAAATTGGGATGGGAGAAAAATACGAAAAAAAGGGGGAGAAAAAGTTGATCAAAAAAATTATAAATAATAAATAATAAATAAAGTCTGTATGACACACATTGAGGTTGGAATTCAGATGTTAACCCCTTAACTACCACACTGTCAAATGATTAACCCTTGCACTGTGACAATACAGAAGGTTAACCCTTTCACTGCCACACAACAAAGGGTTAACCCTTTCGATAACCTTCTGTAGTGTGGTTGTGAAAGGGTTAACCCCTCACCGCTTTGTATAACACAATTCATTTTCCACTGGAGCTGGTAGAGTGCCTTGCTCAATCACACTACAATGGTGGTTAGTCAAGAGTCAAGTCAAGAGTTTTATTTGTCACGGCATACAAGTATACAATGAAATGCGGGTGGTCTTGCCCGCAACGATGTGCAATACAGTAGTGCAACATATAATAGAATCCAATAAAACAACATTGTGCAATAAACAGGTAACATAGTGGGGCATCTCGGTATTTGTACATAGTTATTTACAGGGTATGAAGGACATGCTAGGTCCTTTGGTAGTGCAATACACTGTTACTGTTGCTATACTATTTTTAAAGTGACCTTTCCTTTGTGGCCATAAGTGTGGGCGTGTGCCGCATGAGTGTGTGCTTGCTCATGTTAAAGTGGCTGCTAGTGTGCGAGCGTGTACAGCGTGCATGTCGTGTGTGTGCTCATGTGTGCTTGTGTGTGAAGAGTTCAGTGTTCTGTGGCACTCAGTGTTCAGTGTTCAAGGCTCTGATGGCCTGGGGGAAGAAGCTGAGCCGAAGCCTCTCTGTCCTAGTAGCTGGGGTTCGCAGGCGTCTGCCTGACCTCAGCAGCTGGAACAGGCTGTTATTGGGGTGATGAGGGTCTTTCATTATTCTGCAGGCTCTGGATTTGCACCTCTTGTTGTATAGAACCTGCAGGGGAGGTAGTGCAATACCCGTGGTACGCTCGGCTGAGCGCACCACTCTCTGTAGGGCCTTCTTGTCCTGTGCCGTGCTGTTTCCATACCAGGCAGTGATGTTTCCAGTCAAGATGCTCTCTACAGCTCCAGAGTAGAAGGACTGGAGTATCTTCCCAGATACTCTGAACTTCCTTAACTGTCTCAGGTGGTAGAGGCGCTGCTTCGCCTTTTTTACGACTGTGTCTGTGTGTTGACCATGTCAGATCCTCTGAGATGTGGACCCCCAGGTACTTAAAGCTGCTCACCCTGTTGTTGAAGCAGGGAAGAACACTTCCAGACCTGACCACTGTTGTGAATGTGGTAAGGTGATACTGTACCACAGACTCCCCTGTTAGCTGTCTTTGACCTGCAAGTTCTCTGCAAGGCCAATCTATAATGGACAGTAATAGACCACCACCATCACCCTCAATGTCTTTGTTATATGGATTGATCTCCCGTTTAAAATAATATAAAAAAATGTTTACATGTTTTATGTTTACAAAACACATAGGAACGTGATACGGCATATACAGTACAGTGCATACACTTATTTTTTCTTTCACAAATAAAAAGTGTAAAACAGGACAAAACAGTGAGACAACAACAAGACAATAAAGTGCAATGGCTAAGGACATGTTGTCAGTGCAAAATAAAGTTTAAAATGCCTCCCCACAGAGGGGGGGGGGGGGGGGGTGGAGCAGGGATACACCTGACTGATTTACTAGGCGAGGTAATAAACATGTAATAAACATTATGTTTTTTTTATCTCGCCTAGATAATTGTGCCAGTTTTTAGTGTTTAGGGCCATTCCACTACTCAATTATGTCTAAGTTGCTGCGACAGTTTGAGTTTATACCATCAATATTGAACCACTTTAAAAAAATCACGACTGTTTAGAGACCACAGTATACAATAAATATATAATTTTTTATTAAAATAGCATCTGTGTAGGCTACTGCATGCAAAACAACTGCATGGTTTCGGCCCAAAACGGCAAGAGACTAGCATCCATTGGTCCTGTGGCCATAAAGACACTAGCATGCATTGGTCCTGTGGCCATAAAGACACTAGCATGCATTGGTCCTGTGGCCATAAAGACACTAGCATGCATTGGTCCTGTGGCCATAAAGACACTAGCATGCATTGGTCCTGTGACCATAAAGACACTAGCATGCATTGGTCATGTGGCCATAAAGACACTAGCATGCATTGGTCCTGTGGCCATAAAGACACTAGCATGCATTGGTCCTGTGGCCATAAAGAGACTAGCATCCATTGGTCCTGTGGCCATAAAGACACTAGCATGCATTGATCCTGAGGCCATAAAGATAATAGCATGCATTGGTCCTGTGGCCATAAATACACTAGCATGCATTGGTCCTGTGGCCATAAAGACACTAGCATGCATTGGTCCTGTGGCCATAAAGACACTAGCATGCATTGGTCCTGTGGCCATAAAGACACTAGCATGCATTGGTCCTGTGACCATAAAGACACTAGCATGCATTGGTCCTGAGGCCATAAAGATACTAGCATGCATTGGTCCTATGGCCATAAAGAAGACACTCTCTGCAGTCACAAGAAGACACCGGAGTCACTTTGCGGTCCTCTGACTCCGGTCTCCTCTCCATCCCCACCATCAACCTGTGCACTGTCGGCCCCAGAGCCTTCTATGTTGCCGCACCCACCCTCTGGAACTCCCTCCGTCCAAACATCCACAGTGCTACATCCCTGGACTCTTTCAAATCCCAACTCAAATCTCACCTCTTTTTACATTTTTTATTTATATTTATAAATTACTCTGCGTGAAATCCCTCTTTTCTTTTCTTTTTTTACTTTGTTGTTACCTTGTTCCTCTGATTGACATTATTATTATTATTATTATTATTATTATTATTATTATTATTATTATTATTATTATTATTATTATTATTATTATTATTATTATTATTATTATTATTATTATTATTATTATTATTATTATTATTATTATTATTATTATTATTATTATTATTATTATTATTACTCTTGTGGTTCTATTGAGCCCATTCTCATTCAGATATTTTGAGGTCAGAGGTCAGAATGGCCATGCCCATTTTCTTCCATCATAGTACAGCATCAGTTATGACTTGCTTTCTGTTATCTGTAATGGGCTATATCATTGCAGTCAAGTATTTTCGTGAGACACAGGTGGTTTATGAGGATAAAACTGTTAGGGATAAGTGTGGTGGAGGACCCAATTGCAGAACAGGACGAGGAGAGAATAGGCAGATAGGAAGACGAGACGTGGAGCCAGGGGTGAAGTGTAAAGAAAATAGCTTTACTTCAAAAAGGGCAGGATCAAACAAAACAAAGAATAACTCATAATGAGAGCATGTACAAAAGGCACAACAAAAAACACTGCAAAGCAGGCAAGGAAAAATGGAACAAGCTGACTACAAATAAACACTAACAAAACGAGATGAACTTTACACAAAAACAAAGATGGTGGAAACAAACAAAAAAAACGAACACTTACTGACAAAGGGAGTAGGCTCACGGGAGAACAAGGTACAGCATAGAGCAGCGGTTCTCAACAGGGGTGCCGCAGAGAGCTGCCAGGGGTGCCTTGAGATAAAAAAAAAAAAAAGTTTATTTTATTTTTATTTTTTTATTCTTTTTGGATTACAGAAAATTATCACTAAAGTGCTATCTGTTGCAGCTGCACTGTTTTCCATGAAAATGCTATATTTGGATACGTTTGACCATTTCTGAAAATCTGAAAATCATTATTTAATAAAACACAGAAAAGGATCACCAAGTTACTCTGGATAAAAAAACCTGTACAGACAACATTGAGACAAAGCTTCCTGACACATCTCCATCCAAACTCTTGGAAGAACTCATTGAAATCTCATCTGATACCACCTGGAGAGCTAGTTTCAGAGTGTGGTGCTGAGTACCAAGTATCTCATGATGCAGCAGTTAAGGTGTTGATACCATTCAGCACCACATATCTGTGTGAAGCTGGCTTTTCATCCATGACCGCTCTGAAAACAAAATATAGGGCCAAGTTGAGCCTTGAGGATGACATGCGTGTTGCCTTGTCAAAGATATCCCCACGTATTGACCGTATTATTAGCCAGCAGTAGCAGACCTCGCATTGAGCTAGAAATGTCCACTGAGTGAACAAGTGCTTATTTTCTGTATTTATTTATATTTTCTGAGAAATGGTAAGTTGGTGATCCTTTTCTGTAATAAAAAAAATACATGATTTTCTGTTTTTGAGAAATGGTCAAACGTATCCAAATATGCTATTTTTATGGAGAACAGTGCAGCTGCAACATATAGCACTTTAGTGATCCTTTTCTGTATTTAAAAAAAGAATACATGATTTTCAGTTTTTGAGAAATGGTCACACTTATCCAAATATGCTATTTTTGTGGAAAAGTGTGCAGCTGCAACAGATAGCACTTTAGTGATAATTTTCTGTAATTTTATTTAAAGAAATATGCTATTTGATTTACTACTACAAACAGTGTAATGTCGACAGTACTAAGCCATTTAGACCCGAAACACCTGTTAATAATGCATTATATACATTAAACATTTTTACATTTAGTTATTTAGCTGACGCTTTTATCCAAAGCGACTTACAAGTTCTGTACGACAAGCCATCAGGAAGGGCACAACTCTATCAGCTGAGCAACAATGTTCATCAAAGTGTTGAGTGCTACAGTGTAGGTTAGTTTATTAGGACAAGTGCATGACACTACGGTTAGTTAGGGTTAGATATTAAATTATTATTATTTTTTTTTATTCAGATAATGGTTGAAGAAGTGCTTCTTTAGTCGACGGCGAAAGATTGGACGTGATTCGGCTGTCCTAACTGGGGTGGGTAGTTCATTCCACCATTGTGGGGCAAGGTTTGAGAATAGGCGACTTCTCTTTGATGACCCTCCCGGAGCTTGGATAGGAGTAGGTCTGAGGCGGCCAGAAGATGCAGAGCGTAGGGGTCTTGAGGGTGTGTAGTTAGAGACCATTGACCGGAAGTAGGCGGGAGCGGTTCCCTTTGCCGCATGGTATGCTAGGTCGAGGGCCTTGAAGCGGATTCGTGCAGCAATGGGGAGCCAGTGCAGGTCCCTAAGAAGTGGGGTGACATGGGCCGACTTCGGTAGGTTTGAGATCAGGCGGGCCGCTTCGTTCTGAATGAGTTGAAGAGGCTTAGTGGGAGTGGCCGGGAGGCCAGCGAGCAGTGCATTGCAGTAGTCGAGGCGGGAGATGACTGTTGATTGGACGAGGAGTTGGGTGGCTTCTTTTGTCAGGAAGGGGCGGATCCTTCTGACGTTGCTCAGGAGGAATCGGCAGGTTCTGGTTGTCGCTGCGATGTGAGCAGAGAAGTTCAACTGGTCGTCGAGGACAACACCAAGGTTCTTGGCGGTCGGGGACGCGGTCACAGCTGCATTCTCGACTGTGATAGAAAGGTCGGTCAGGGGGGAGGATTTGGCCGGCAGGTGGAGCAATTCTGTTTTGCTTAGGTTCAGTTTGAGGTGGTTGGTCGTCATCCAGGTGGAGATGTCGGACAGACAGGCCGAGATCCGCTCAGAGACGTGGATATCTGAGGGAGGGAAGGAGAGGAAAAGTTGAGTATCGTCAGCATAACAATGGTAGGAGAAGCCATGAGACGTGATAATGTTACCCAGTGATTTAGTGTAGAGGGAGAAGAGAAGGGGTCCTAAAACCGAGCCCTGGGGGACGCCCGTCCGCAGGGGGCGGGTGGCCAACTGGGTCCCTCTCCATGACACTTGGTAGGAGCGGTCATTGAGGTATGATGACAGCCATGTCAGCGCAGAGCCAGCCACTCCCATTCCTGCTTTGGCCGCGAGGAGGATCTGGTGGTTGACTGTGTCGAAGGCTGCAGATAGATCTAGGAGAATCAGGACAGAGGAGAGGCCTTTCGCTTTTGCTAAGTGAAGTGCCTCTGTGACCGCAATGAGGGCTGTCTCTGTGGAGTGACCAGTCCTGAAGCCTGACTGATTAGGGTCTAAGAGGTCATTCTGTAAGAGATAAGCAGTAAGTTGGTTGGATACAGCACGTTCAAGTGTTTTAGAAAGGAAGGAGAGAAGAGAGACAGGACGGTAGTTGCCTATGACGGTAGGGTTCAGGGATGGTTTTTTTATGAGGGGCGTGACTCTGGCTTGTTTTAGGGAGGTGGGGACAACCCCCGAGTTGAGTGAGGAGTTGATGGTTGCAGTTAGGAATGGGAGGATGTCTGGTGCTATGGTCTGGAGGAGTGGGGAGGGTAGCCAGTCCAGCTGGCATGTAGTCGGACGGTTCGACGTTACCAGTGTCAGGGTCTCGGCTTCTGTAATGGGAGAGAAAGATGACATAGTGAAGGATGAGGTTCTCGATTCAGCATTTGGAATGGGTGGGGGTTGGGAGAAGGAGCTGCGGATGTTCTCCACTTTTTCCTCAAAGAAGATCACAAAGTCTTCGGCAGAGAAAGATGAGGGAGGGGTGGGTGGGGGGGGGAGTGAGGAGGGAGGACATGGTAGCATGCAGTTTGTGAAGATTCTTGGCAGAGGCCTCGATCCTATGGTGAAAGAAAGAAGCTTTGGCATTAGTAATGGTTTTGGAGAATGTTAACAAGAGGTTGTGATATGTGTCGATGTCAGCAGTGAGGCGTGACTTTCTATACTTCCTTTCAGCTGCTCTCAGGACCTGTCTTTGTTCTCTCACTGGATCTGTCAGCCATGGACTGGGTGGGGAACGGCGGGCGGGCAGGTTTCTCAACGAGGGGACAGAGCTTGTCGAAGACGGTTGCAAGGGCTGAGAGGAGAGTGGAGGTTGCCATCTCTGTGGAGAGAGCAGAGAAGGTGTCACTCAAAGGTAGAGCGGATAATATGTCAGAGGAGAGGGTGGAGGGGGATAGGGAGGGCAGGTTGCGTCTGAGTGAGACGGTTTGAGTTGGGGTGAAGACCTTTCGGTTAAGCATGAGAGTTAGTGGGAAGGATATGAAGGAATGGTCAGATACATGTAGGGGAGTTACCGTGGTGTTAATGATGCTGGAGTTACGGGAAAATATGAGATCCAAGGAGTTGCCTGCTTTGTGGGTGGGAGGCATGGCAGTGGGAGTCAGGTCAAACGATTGTAGGAGGGAAACTACTATGACTGACTGAGATCAGTCAGGCAGGTTGAAGTGCCCAATAGAAGGAGAGGGGTACCATCTTCCGGTAAGGAGCTTAGAAGCATGTCCAGCTCATCTGTGAAGTGATCGAGTGGACCTGGAGGGCGGTAGAGTGTAACAATGGTGAGATTGAAAGGATTAGAGACAGATACTGCATGATATTCGTAAGAGGAGAGTGACAGTGCTGGGAGTGGTGTTAAGTTCGTAGCCCATGAAGGAGATGTCATGAGGCCAGTGCCTCCACCCCGTCTGGAAGGTCGAGGTGTGTGAGTGAAGTTATAGTTTGTAGATAATGCTGCAGGTGTTGATGAGTTTTTGGGGGTTATCCAGGTCTCAGTTAGAGCCAGGAGCTGCAGATTTTCACTATGGGTGTAGACAGTAATGAAGTCAGCTTTCTTGACTGCTGATTGACAATTCCATAAGCCTCCCCGTACTGTGACAGGTGTATTAGTGGCTGTAGGAGGGTAGGAGAGATTAGCCGGGTTGCTAGCAAACTGCCGAGGGTGGGTTGAATCTGTTCTGGAGGAGCAGATTGTGGATATAGGTATGAGACACATTGTGGTGTCAAGAGTGGCAGGGAGGAAGTAGAGAAATAGCAGAGTGGGAGGGAAAGGGAGATTTTTCAGAGTGGAGTGTAGGATAGGATTATGGTGCACTAGGTGGATCCCTGGATTCCTCGGCGGATAACTCCAGGAAAACTCCTCTTTGTCCCTCTTCGTTTCTTGACGCTTCGCTGACGCTAAGCCAGCAAGCCTTTAAATCCCTATCACTAATTAGTGCTGTCTAACACCTGGCCGATTTAAACACGCCCCTTAATCAAGTCAGCTGGTCAGGTCAGCAATCAAGTCTCAGTTTAAAGATATTACTAAATTACTTAAAATGTCTTACCCTGATGCAGTGTAAGTCTCTCAGTGAATGTGCTGTCCTTCCACAACAGAATGTAGTACAGAGTACATAGTACATATAGCCTGCATACACACAAATATGTTTCCCGGTTTCTTAAATAAACATTATTTTGAAAGCAAGCACTTTTGTCATCATTGTAGCAAAAAAGACAAAACCGGAAAAGTCTTTATCGTATGTAGGGGTAGGGGTGCCCTGGAATATTTTATTGAACACAGGGGTGCCTTGGCAGCAGAAAGGTTGAGAACCCCTGGCATAGAGAACATGGAGTCATGGAACCGAAACAAGGATCTCAAAACAATGAACCGACCCAGGGAGGCTGGCAGACGAGACAGATATACACACACTAATTGACACATGAGGGTGATTGGGAACGAGACGCACCTGGGAGGAAAACAGAACTAACACACACGGGCAAGGACTAAAAACAACAAATAGATACAAACACACTGCGGAAACCACTAAAAGACAGAATAACACTTAACAAAACCACGGGAGCACAGAGGGTAACAAATCTACAGGAAGGGTTAACCACAAGGGGAGAAAACATATAAATATTAGGGCTGTCAAAGTAACATTTTATTTTAATTTTTTTTAACTTTGGAGATTAATTTAAATTATTTAAAGCGTTAAAAAAATTTATCTAGATTAATCTATGGAGTTAAAAAATGTCAACGTTCTTAACTTTCAGCAGTATCTTTTTTAGATTAGTTCAGTAGAGTCAGTTCACTGGCGGAGTCGGGGTTTGCGACCCTGACCCCGCAAGATTATGACCCCACGAGAGTATGATGTTGTACACAGCGTACCTGACGTTCCCGGTGGTGTCACAAGTAAATGCCTGGAGAGGTCTCGATGCCGCGGCCTCCTTGACCTCACCAGGTCCCTTTGGTCAGGTCCTAGCTCCCGGACTCTGCGGAAGGCCCTGCCCTTGAGTGGTCCATGGGGCTGGGACCTCCTTCGCGCCCCGCTGCTAAGGCTTCACTGGCAGAGTCAGGGTTCAATGACCCCGACCCCACGAGACACCTCGCGGGCAGAGTCAGGGTTCAACGCCCCCGACCCCACGAGGTGTGGGAGCGGTAACGTGAACATATGCTTCACGTACGTTTCCCTTGTAGCGAGCGGGATGCGCAGTGGGGTAGAGACGGGTCCTTTTCCCCCCACGGTCTACTCACCTTGTGCGTTTTTTGGGTGCTGTTACCTTTTTCGCACAGTCTGTGTCCTGTCCCTCCCCCACCCCTCACTAGGAAGGGTGGGGGGGCCCGGACCCTCCCCAGTGTTCTGATGGTGGAAAGGGGACCTCAGCGGGTACATTTGTCTGGCTCTCCGCGTCCTGCTCCGCTCCTGTGTCCCAGCAGAGCAGAACGGGAGCAAAAACGAAATGTAACAAAGGTTATCCTATAACACTAGTTACATGAGTTTTTGGGAGCGTTCTGCTCTCACACGCTGAGGACCCCTGACTGTCTTCCGAATGAAGGTCAAGACTCGGGAAGGACGAGTACGGCCACGCTCCTCGCTTATATAAATAACCGGAAATGGGCGTGGCCGGGCAAATTAAGGTGCATGTGGCAAAAGCTTTCAGTTATACAATAAGTAATGATGAGATTCCCAGTAGAGCAGAACGCTCACAAAAACTCATGTAACTAGGGTTATAGGATAACCTTCGTTTTATTTATCGCTTTTTCATGTGTATTGTGTTTTTATTAAGCCTCAAATGACTCACGTTCTTTTTGTTAATGTTAATCCTAAAGCAACAGAAGCAATTTCATTAATTATTTAAGCTTTCATGTAAAGGTCTACACTGACAAGTCTTTTTTATTTTCATGAACAAGCAATTTCACTTTGATTAGGCGTGCATAAAGAGGCTATTTTGTTTGAATATAAGCCAATTTATTTTGTGGATTAGCCTATTGCTGTCAACAAATACATGTTTTATTTTATATATTCTATTTCTTAGCATAGGCTGCACAGGGTAATTATTTTTTATTATGCCTATGCATAGTTAATCTTTTATAGACTAACTTACTTACTTACGCCTACTACCCCTTCTGGGGCATAGGCCGTCAACAAGCGATCTCCATGCATCTCTGTCTTGAGCTGTTCTCTCCAGTTGGTTCCAGGTCATGTTCATGGTCTTGGTGTCTGCCTCCAGGTCTCTGCGCCAGGTGTTTCTTGGGCAAACCCTTGTCCGCTTGCCCTGCGGGTTCCATGTTAGGGCATGTCTGGTGATGGTACTTGCGGGCATTCACAGGGTGTGGCCTATCCAGCGCCATCTGCGTTTCTTAATTTCTTCTTCTGTGGGCAGCTGGTTTGTTCTCTGCCAGAGTTTGCTGTTGCTGATGGTGTCTGGTAGGGGTGTAATGGTATACACAAAAACCACGGTACGGTACGTACCTCGGTTTTGAAGTCACGGTTCGGTATGGTTTTCGGTACAGTGGGGGAAAGTTTGGCTTTCCATGTTCCACTCAGGGTTGATGTAGTGTGCAGTAACTAATTGTACTTGTAGGGCTGTCAACGAATATTCTATATTGAAATTAATAATCGACTTGTAAAAAAAGAAAAAAATTATTATAATTATATTAGATTGTGAAAAAAACAGCCCCCGGTGGGCGGTCGTTAGTGGTTAACATACCGTTGTATTTGTTCGGTACACTACACAGCCGTTCAGTACGGTACACATTGAAACTTGTTCGGTTCGGTACGGATACGTGTACCTTTACACCCCTAGTGTCTGGCCATCGGATATGGATGATCTTTCGCAGGCAGCTGAAACACTTTGAATGCCGACGACGTGTATTCTCGTCTTATCAGACCCCCCGTTGAGTGCCGACGACGTGTATTGTCGTTTGATTTTTTCATAGCGATCTGAATTCATATTTCATCAACCGAGTCTCCCGTTGGTACAGCAGACTCTCTAGGAGCTCAGATGGGAAAAAACCGCCCCCTATCGTCTATCCCTGTGTAACTGCAGGTCAGTCGATTATACTGGGAGATCCCTGTGGGGGTGGCCAACTGGCTCCATTGTGCTGGCGAGCCGTCTGATGATGAGGGATCTGATCGCGAGTTGTAAAGCAGCCTGGAATATATATTTACAGCAGCCAATAATCAATCAATAAACGCGACCGATATTTGGAATGGCGATCAGGAATTGGAATAATCTTTTTGGAGAACATCTGATCTAAGGTAAGGAGTCTATGTTACCAGTTTTAGGATAATCAGACCTGTATTCACTGAGATATCAGCATGTGCCGTGTGTGTGTATGTGTGTTTGTGTGTGTGTGTGTGTGATCTTGAGGAAATGGATAATAGATTTTTCAGCCCGCCTATATAGCGTGCATAAGTACACATATACTATCGATAATCTAGGGTTTATTTTAAAACGATTAATAAATAGGCCGACAAATGACAACGTGTCTAGTGTATTCGAGAATATTCCAATAAATGCCGTTTATGGGGGAATCTTTCAATTTTCAGAACATTTTCAAAATGCTATGAAAAGGATATGAACCGATTAAAAAACAATCCGTTTTGACGATGTTGACTGCAAACAAGTCATTGATAAGCGACGGGCAGATTAGACCATAATTTAAAACATAGATTACGCGTTTTTAACGCTAACATTGAAGTGGATGATGGCATTCAACAGGGTAAAAAGGTAAACAAGGCCGGCACTGATAGTGTTAATAAAGGCCTGCACTTTCCTGATGGTTGCAGCTGGCCATTTCCGTGGTTGTGTTCCTATACTGTATGTGTTGTGACTGACTACCCACCGCCAAGGCCACAAGAGTCGGGTTTCAAGAGTCACAACATTCACATGGCAGACTGACAAGAGGAGCATACACGTTGCGTGCCGTTCGAGGGACTAAACACGTTTCGCAATTATGCCACAATAATGTGGAACGCCCTAACCACAGCCATAAAATAATGTGAATCCCTACCCTCTTTCAAAACCGCTCTCAAAGAGCACCTATGGGTGGCTGCAATTAGAAACTGGCCCCGGTAAATGTCCAAATCACCCCCCTCTCCCACACAACCCACCCACCAAACCCCCTCCAATGTACAGTTTCTTCCTTTTCGGATGTATATGTTTCTTATGATCTTTATTTAGATTTTTTTTTACATTACTGTATATTTGTATGTCTCCTTGTATATCATAAATGTCCTGAAGAATTGAAAATGGAGGACCCTGATGTAAACAAGACAAAATACTTTTTCTGGTCTGCATCCTCGTAGCAGTTGTTTGTATTGAGCCGTACTGCATTGTACCCATTCTGCAATCTGTTAATAATGTTTTCAATCAATCAATCAAATAACAAATCATTAATCTCTAGCAATAAAAAATAAATAAAAAAGAGAACAACTCAATTTACATTAGGAAGAAGTATACACTTATTTAATCCTACCCCTTTTCCACTACTCAAAATACATGTAATTTATTACTAATTTAAAACCTTACAAAACAAGTATATATATATATATATATATATATATATATAGAGAGAGAAATATATGCAAAACATAAAAAAAGTATAATAATATATATATACTGTATATATGTAAAACATGAAGAAAAGAAAAATTTAAACACCCGTGAATGTCAAATCCCTTCCTCATCCATGTACCTCGTGAAAATGATTTCTTTATAGCTCAGTTTGAATTGTCTTATGTTTGGACATTGCTTTAGCACAATACTCAGATTGTTCCACAGTTTCACTCCACATATGGAAATGCAATGTCTTCTCCTGGTAGTACGTACACTAAGAAGTATAGAGAGAAGGCTCTATAGCAGAGGTCCCCAACCACAGGGCCGCGGACCGGTACCTGGCCGTGGATCATTTGGTACCGGGCCGCAAAGAAAGAATAATGTTTTTTTTAACGGAAATGTATTTTATTTTCATTAGTCTTCCGGATATTTTACTTTGAAAAATTGCCACTTCCGCCCGGCGCTCCTCACTCTTTTTCGTAAAATAATTCTCCTGCCATAATGCTCCCCTTTGCGTAATTCACAATTGTTTTCTTTGTACGTTTTCTAATCAGGTAGAAGTAACACTTTATAAGTAAACTTGCTCCGCACACATCTGAACTGCTCAGTCCGTGGAGACCAGACGATGAGTCCAGGCACAGGTGCGTTATGTGTGTGCCAGCACAGCTGGTGTGTCTACAGAAGTGATCCATGCCAATTGCCAGAGAGATGTGGGGGAGGCATGGAATATGCCGGGGTGGAGAGGTAGTGTCATTCTTTCATTCTACAAAAACGTATACGACGTAACATTCCTTAATGGACATTATTTGTAATGTAAAACATCACTGATTTCAGCATATCAGACAATATATTACAAAAATGTCAGTCAATATGAGCAATGAGAACAATTGGTTACATTCTGAAACATATGATTTATTTTTTATTTTTTACATTTTCCAACTGCAATTTCACATTAATTTAACCATTTGTATCACCTTGGAGCACTATTGACTGACTGAATGTGTGGAATAATTTAGCCACCCACACCTGTCAGATCACTGCATGATGAAAATGAATGGGGAGATTTCTTCCAGCACCAGGGTGACGTCAGTACCATGGAACTGACTCTCACAGGTAATGTATTTCCGACCCCTCTCTTCAGAATCTCCTGCAGCTCTAGGAAAATTAATGGACTATTAATAGATGGCTCCTAGCTTCGTCTGTGGTTCATGCAGGCTATGGTCGCCGTGAACAAGGCCTTCTAATATACTATCCTCTGATAAGACAGGGGATTTTTCGAAAGCGGCAATTAAAATCGCTAGCCAAAAATAGCTTGCAGATCAGGTCACCTGTGTCAGTGCATTCTCTGCAACATCCGGCCATTTATAGCAATTTGCCTTTTAAGAATTGGAACATTAATAAACATTTCACCTTTGGTGAAACGCAATCCTTTATGTTGGCACGGTAAGTGCAACCAGCGAAATTAGGAAGTTTGTGTCTGTAAGCTAAATGGAAAGTTAGTCAGTGGACGTGAGCATGGAAAGAAAGGAGGTTACATGACATTGTTATGCAACATAAACCTTTTGTAATTGGATAATTAAGCGCCTACCTTAACTCATTCAGCCGAGACAGCTTGTACACAACCCTCAGCCTGTCTGGCCTCACGTGGTATGAGGCTGCAATCCATCACCTGGAAGACAATAGGCGTGGGAAGAGAACTAACAAGCCAACTCCAAAATCCTCCTCCAGAGATGGGGGTTGGGCGTAGGGCCAACAACCCCATCCCTTAGAAAAACAAACCATTACAAAAATGGCGACAACAGAACAGACCTCAGCCCTGGAAGAAGAAGGATCCTCAATGAGAGGAAACATGACGCTGTGTGATGAAAGCTGTCAAGTCACAGAAGTCACAGAGTCGAAACCCCTTCTGTCAACCAGAGACATACGAATTGGAACATGGAACGTCAGGAGCTTGTATGAGACCGGAAAACCCATACAAGTAGCAGCAGAAATGAAGAGGTACAAACTAGACCTTTTAGGAATTAGTGAGTCACGATGGACGCAATCTTGACAACAAAGACTGCAGACAGGAGAGCTGCTACTCTACTCTGGGCACGAAGAAGACAAAGCCCCTCACACGAGGGGGTTGGCCTTTTGCTATCAACAGCAAAGAAAGCACTGATTGGATGGGAGGCACATGGATCAAGAATTATAACAGCCACCTTCAGAACCAAGAAGAGGAAAATCAAGTTGAACATGATACAATGCTATGCACCAACCAATGTCAGCGACGATGGAAAAAAGGATGATTTCTACAACAGACTACAGAGCATCCTGGAACAGCAAAAACAAAAATACATCAGCATTCTCATGGGAGACTTCAATGCAAAGATTGGCTAAGACAACACAGCCTTCTAAAAAGTGATGGGAAAGCATGGCCTAGGAGAAATGAAAGAGAATGGAGAGAGATTCATGGACACCTGTGCCCTGAACAACCTGGTTATCGGAGGAAGCGTCTTCCCACATAAGAGGATCCACAAGGCAACCTGGGTATCACCGGATTGAGTGACCGAGAACCAGATAGACCACTTCTGCATAACCAGCAAGTTCAGGAGATCACTACAGGACCTGCGAGTAAGGCGAGGAGCAGACATCAGACCACCACCAACTAAGCGCTATGCTCAAGTTGAAACTGAAGAAACACTGGATAGAAACAACATAAAAGAAACAGATATTCAATGTCCACCTCTTAAAAGACACACAGATAAGAGAAGTGTTCACACTGAAGCTGAAGAATAGATATCAAGCCTTGCAAGATCTAAGCAGTGACGAAGGACCAGCAAGACCAATGGGAAAGGATAAGGGAAACTCTCACAACAACATGTAAGGAAGTGATTGGAATAAAGAAGAGACACCATAAAGAGTGGATATCAGCAGAAACACTACGCAACATAGAAGAAAGGAGACAGAAAAAGGCAGAAGTTAACAACAGCAGAACAAGGGCAACCAAGGTAAAAGCCCAAAGAGAGTACACTCAGGCAAAGAGAAAGGTCAAAAGAAATGTCAAGAAGGACAAGCAAAACTACATCGACAAGCTGGCTAAAGAAGCAGAAGAGGCAGCAGCAAAAGGAAACATGAAGGAACTGTATGACACCACCAAGAAACTGTCCGGAAAGTTCAGCAGACCAGAACGACCAATCAAAAACAAGGAAGGAAAGACCATCACAAGACTGGACCAACAGCAAGAGGGATGGGCAGAGTATTTTGAAGAACTCCTGAATAGACCGACACCACCTAACCCCCCGGACATTCAACCTGCGGAGACTGGCATAGTTATCAACTGTGGAAAGCCCAGCAAGCAGGAAATCCAACAGGCCATTGCACAACTAAAGAATAGTAAGGCGGCAGGACCAGACAACATCCCGGCACTGAAGGCAGACATAGACACCTCGGTAGAGATGCTACACCCTCTGTTTGAGAAGATCTGGGAGAAAGAGAAAGGGCCAAGAGATTGGAAAGAAGGCTACTTAGTCAAAATACCTAAGAAAGGAGACCTCAGCCAATGTCACAACTATAGAGGAATCATGCTTTTATCAGTGCCAGGAAAAATCTTCAACAGAATCCTCCTTGAACGAATAAAGAAAGCGGTGGATCCACAGATAAGAGACCAGCAGGCAGGCTTCCGGCCCAATAGATCATGTGTGGACCAGATTGCAACCCTCCGAATCATAGTCGAGCAATCATTGGAATGGAACTCTCCACTATACATCAACTTCGTAGACTACGAGAAGGCATTTGACAGCCTCCACAGAAACACCATCTGGAAACTGCTTCGACCCTACGGCATACCAGAAAAGCTTGTCAACATCATGACGAACTCCTATGAAGGAATGACCTGCAGAGTCATACATAGCGGACAGCTCACACAAAGCTTCCAAGTGAAGACTGGAGTAAGGCAAAGTGGCGGCGCTAGCTCACCGGCTAACGACGTCACTGACGCACCGGTCGTCGTGGAGGGGGGGGGGGGGGGGGGGGAATTCGCGGGGGGGGGGGGGGGGCACTCTCTCATTGACGGAACACAGTGTGAGAAGAGCATTTATGCGGGTGAACACCAGAAAAGCAGCTGGCCCAGATGGGATAACAGGACGGATACTTAAGTCCTGTGCTAACCAGCTAGCCCCAGTGTTCACCACCATATTCAATCTATCCCTGGCTGAGTCTGTGGTCCCTGCCTGCTTCAAGGTGTCCACTATAATCCCGGTACCAAAAAGATCCTCCCCAGCAGGTCTTAATGACTACAAACCGGTGGCACTCACCTCTGTGGTCATGAAATGTTTTGAGAGGCTGGTTAAGGATTACATTTGTGCCTCCCTCCCCAGTGATATGGACCCTTTGCAATTTGCATACAGGTCAAACAGGTCCACTGACGATGCAGTCTCTCAGGTACTACACAACACCCTCTCTCACCTAGACAGCCAGAAGGGGGGCTATGTGAGACTGTTGTTCATTGACTATAGCTCAGCGTTCAACACCATAGTCCCCACCAGACTGGTGGACAAGCTGATTGAGCTGGGTCTGAGCTCTGCTCTGAGCGCCTGGATACTGGACTTTCTGAGTGAAAGGCCTCAGGCGGTCAGGGTGGAAAGAGGGAACTATTCTGGACTCGGCTGAACTGGGGAGTGAAAGATGCTGGGCTGAACTGGGTTGGGCAGGGAAAGTTGGGCTGGTCTAGGTTGGACTGGGTTCGGCTGGACTGGGCTGGACAGTGAAAGAACCAAGCATTTCACTGTAATGTAATAGCAAAATAAAAGATAACTCTGGTTAGATGCCAAACGTATTCTGGTTGTACTGTACTTGTGCTGTATGATGACAATACATTGGAATCGAATCTCATGTCAACGCTAGGGGTTCAGCAGGTGTATTCTGAATGACAAGTATGACAACATCACCGTTGTGAAGGGCATATGGGCGAGTGGTGATATGGGGGGAAACCCGGTAATAATTCGGTAATAATAAAATGTCACTCGGCTGCATTTAAGCAAAGCCGCTCAGTATAGTCGTCCACTATGTTGAACGTGCGTTATGGTAGCTTGTTACATGCTACTGTAGGTAGCTAGCCGGCTAATGCTGGTTGACTTGAGTGAGTGGAATCGTTAGCCACTTTCGTGACTGCAATGCAAGCCTCGCTTGAATACGCAGTCACTGGCTCCCACGTTACTAGCCATGTTAATGTGCACATCAAGCACTGGTTAAAGACGAGCGGTGGGTCCAAAATATATCAGATATAAATTTCAAAGGTACATTGCATAAGGGTTTGAAAGCTCGGCGTTGCTAATAAACATTTAAAATCATTTTTATAAACGAGTAAAAAAATCACTGAGCTAGCCTTGGCTAAAATGGCTGCTTCCGCATTTTCACGCAGGAGCGCTGTGATTGCTGGCTGCTTTGTCATGTGCCTGGTGCGCCCAGCAATCACAGCGCTCCTGCGGAAAAATGCAGAAGCAGCCATTTTAGCCAAGGCTAGCTCAGTGATTTTTTTACTCGTTTATAAAAATGATTTAAAATGTTTATTAACGTCTTTAACCAGTGCTTGATGTGCACATTAACATGGCTAGTAACGTGGGAGCCAGTGACTGCGTATTCAAGCGAGGCTTGAATCGCAGTCACGAAAGGGGCTATGGAATCGTTAGCCTCACGCCCACTTGTCATTCTCATCTGACTCGAAGGAGACGCGTCGCGTGCTGTTGTTCGCCGCCCCCATGTCAGACCGCACTGATATCCGAAAGCGACGACTCTACATGCAATTATTTTCATCCACTGATGTGTTTTGGCTAAGTTTGTCTACGTTGTCAAGCCGGTGACAGGAGTCTGTAGGGCCGCACGCAGTGGTCTGTCCACTTCCCCTAGATGGGCGGCATCTTCTAGAAAACAAGTGTTCATTGAAGGAGCTTAGAGCGCAACAATGATGTTCATTGGTTATGGATTATTATGAGGCGCAAATGGGAGGAATCATAAGGGGGAAGTCAGAGTTCGGCTTGTGCCAGTGAGCGAATCAGCAGATTGCAGAATGATTTTTTGTTTTGTTACTACTCGCTAGTGTGGCGAGTGCTCTTCATGAATCACTTGCCAAACATAAATAATATTTCACATCACTGCCTGGTATGGAAACAGCAAGGCACAGGACAAGAAGGCCCTACATAGAGTGGTGCACTCAGCTGAGCGTACTATGGGTATTGCACTACCACCCCTGCATGTCTTATTATAATATATATATATTATATAAAAAAGAATATATATAAAATCCAGAGCCTGCAGAATAATGAAAGACCCTCACCACCCCAACAACAGCCTGTTCAAGCTGCTGCGGTCAGGCAAACGCCTGCGCACACCAGCAACTAGGACAGAGAGACTTCGGCTCAGCTTCTTCCCCCAGGCCATCAGATTCTTGAACACTGAACTCTCCACACACACATGCACACATGAGCACACACACAACACACATACTGTATACGCTCACACACTAACAGTCATTTTAGCACGGACACACACACACACACATGCTACACACTCTCACACTCAACGGTCACTTTACACAATGAAAAGGTCACTTTAAAAAATATATATAATCTTTTTTTTTTTTTTTTTTTTTTTTCATACAGTCAACATATTCTTAAATAATAGCGCTGCCCGAGGCTGGGCATGATACAGTCAACATATAGCAAGAGAGAGAGCGAGAGAGAGCTCCCGTTCTACAGTCAATATAGAGAGAGAGAGAGAGAGAGAGAGAGAGAGAGAGGAGAGAGAGAGAGAGAGAGAGAGAGAGAGAGAGAGAGAGAGAGAGAGAGAGAGAGAGAGAGAGAGAGAGAGAGAGAGAGAGAGAGAGAGAGAGAGAGAGAGAGAGAGAGAGAGAGACACACATTGGAAAGAAATTGAAATGCTATTTGGCCCTAAACAGAGAGTACACAGTGGCAGAATACCTGAGCACTGTGATTGAAGATCCTTGACTAGGTACAGACTCAGCGAGCACAGCCTAGCCATCGAGAAAGGCCGCCATAGGCAGACTGTGTGTGTTAGAAAGAGAGAGAGAGAGAGAGAGAGAGAGATAGAGAGAGAGAGAGAGAGAGAGAGAGAGAGAGAGAGAGAGAGAGAGAGAGAGAGAGAGAGAGAGAGAGCATGTGTGTTTGTCGTGTGTGTGTGTGTGTTAGAGAGAGAGCATGTATGAGAGAGATAAGCAAAGATGAGCCCCTAAAAGATATTCAACTTTTAATGGAAGAACAAAACAGAAGGAAAAGATAACTTCACAAAGGCAACATGAATATACATAGATCCAAAAGGACAAAGATCAACACTTAAATCCAAAGAGAAGAGGGTCTATACCAGAGAAAACAAAGTAGCAAGGACTCGGAGCCAATGGCCGACGTCAGCTAAATAGGCTAGCCAGGTACTGACACCAGGCCACACACAGCTTTGGCCAACGGCCCAACGCTACCCAAGCTACACAAACGACCAAGACAATTCACACACAGCACATGTCGTATCTCCAAATGTTGTGAAGTAACATATGTTTTGCCTGGAAAAAAACATCGTTATTAACAAAACATTCGGGAGGGGAAGGAAGGAAGAGTGGGGTAATGTCATGACATCTCTTACCTGCACCAAGGAACGCAGGGCGAAAGGCCGCAACACAGGTCTCCACGTTGACGAAAGGCCTCTCGCTGGCGGGACAAAAAGAAGCTATGGCCGGAGCCTTGTCATGGTGCAGGCCCGACTACATCTTCTGTCAAAGATGATGTCGTAGTCAGAGTGCCAGAACCCCCTGCTATTCTCATGGCTAATGTCAATGGTCGTAGCACAAGCTAACAGCTAACTCTAGGCTAACTGATAGCATCAAACTAACGTTCCCAGCCGAGCGCAGCCGGCAGCTAACGTCGTAGCTAAACAGCTAACTGGCTCAACCCGGCTATCGCTAACCATTAGCTAACGCAGAAGCAAGCTATGCGGCTACCACTGAAAAACTGTACAACGTGAGAAAAGCAATACAGGTGCTGACACCAGCCACACACCGTTAGCTACTAGTACTACAACAGCTAGTCGGCCAGTTTGGCTCCAGATAGAGAGAGAGAGAGAGAGAGAGATATCCATGGCGGGAATAGAATAGAGTGCATTAAAAACTCACCAAACGTCCAAGAGGATGGAGACAACCGCGTGGAGTTGACAAAGTTCATCTGCCGAACGACCATCCTCTTCATCTTGGCATAACAATGCTGCACGCGCTGTCTCTAGGTTAGCTAACGCTAGTTAGCCTTTAGCTAAGCTAGCTACTAGCCGACATCATCATGGCTATATCCCGACTGAACCACACTTAATATTATAACGTAGCTAAAGCTAACTAGCTGTCCCTGTCTTTAGCCGGGATGGCTAGCCTGACTGAACTGTCTAACATGCAACAACTTTCATCTTCAGTCCATCTGCCGAACGATGTCCTCTTCATCTTGGCTGGCATAACCTCCAATGCTGCACGCGCGAAATAGTCAGACGCTAGTGATGGGTCGGTCATGAGCGACTCGTTCACAAGAGCCGATTCATTGCCGTGAGCGTGAGTCGAATCGCTCACGTCTGGCAATGAGTCGGTTCACGCCCCCCCCCCCCCCCCCCCCCGGCACGCACACAGACACACAATGAACTCAACAGACACTACCTTACCTGTAACTCCTCCCCTCATTGAAACCAATTCTGCTGCCTGCAGAGCCTCAGAGCCGGGAACGTGTCTAATGTGAAATATATAAGCATATAAGCAAAACTAGATTTTAGGTCTGTGATGAAAAAGGGCCTCGCGGGAAGGGGGGCCTCGCAATTTTTTTTTTAAATAATAAAAAAAAATTAAGAAAATAATAAATAACAAATATTTTCTTTTTATTTTTTTTGTGCGAGGCCCCCCTTCCCGCGAGGCCCTGTGCGACCGCACTGCTCGCACACCCCCTGAGGCGGCCCTGTGTATAGTAGTGTACATAAGACCCAGTGCCTCATCCGTAGCTAACATTGTATTGCACTATCGCAGGATCTTAGCATGTCTTTTACCATGCTGTTTGTAAACTTTATGTACATTATACGGTATACCTGTTATGTCTTATAGTAGAATATAGTAGAATCATGAAACATCTAGATGATAACAATATCTTGTTCAAACATCAGTATGGCTTTAGAAAAAAATACTCTACATATATGGCTCTTTTGCACCTTAGAGATAAAATTACAGCTGCACTGGAGAAAAATGAATATACTTTAGGCATTTTCTTAGATTTATCAAAGGCTTTCGACACAGTGAATCACGAATCAAAAATGTCATGTTATGGTCTTAAAAAACAGGTTATACAATGGGTTGAGAATTACTTAAACAACAGAGAGCAATTTGTAGTTTTCAATGGTAATCGATCACAGCTGGCTGTACTAATTCCTAGGACCCTTGTTGTTTTTGATTTATGTGAATGATCTTGTGAATGCTTCCAGTTTATTGTCACCTATATTATTTTCTGATGACACAAATCTCTTCGTCACTGACAAGAATTTTGATTCCCTTATTCATAAAGCAAATTCTGGACTCATCCATTTTTCCTATTGGTTTCAGTTAAACAAGCTATCACTCAATGTCAAAAAATCTAACTTCATTATTTTTAGAAATAAGAACAAAAACATTTCGGACGGAACCAAGATTTGTATCAATAACAATGAACTTGCACAAGTTTCATCAGTGAAATTCTTAGGTGTCAATATCGATGAGAAACTCTGCTTTAAGAATCATTGTGAAATTGTTTGCAAGAAGGTTTCAAAATCGTTGGGCATTATAAAAAGGGTTAAAAAACAATTAAAAAAGAGCACATTACTAACTTTGTATTACAGTTTAATTTATCCTCACATTTTTTTGTGTAGTTATCCTATATAGGTTTAAGAAGGGAGGTCGCTTATAAGCCCTTGTGTCTTTTGACTTTTCCTGCACATTTGAACTGTTCTTCTATTTACTTATTTTATCCCAGAATGTATGTTTGTAAGTGCGAATAACAATAAACAAATAAACAAATAAACAAATAAAACTCTTGACTCTTGAAT
The DNA here is from genome assembly GCF_963971535.1 of Notolepis coatsorum. Lineage (NCBI taxonomy): Eukaryota > Metazoa > Chordata > Actinopteri > Aulopiformes > Paralepididae > Notolepis > Notolepis coatsorum. The sequence continues at coordinate 137,823,850 of NC_140171.1, forward strand.
TGAATTGAGGCCTCAGTGCAATTGCTTTTTTCCCTCCCACTCTGCTATTCCTCTACTACATCGCTCCCTCCCTACTCCCTTCACCTTCCTCCTTGCCACTCTTGACGCCAAAATGTGTCTCATACCTATATCCACAATCTGCTCCTCCAGAACAGATTCAACCCACCCACGGCAGTTTGCTAGCAACCCGGCTAATCTTTCCTACC